>NC_086195.1:137733590-138362424 GCF_035770615.1 Melospiza melodia melodia
AATGTCAGGTCTTGGTGAGCATCACTGTTTACCAATTTAACTGAAATTTGGCTGAAATAAGTGTTTCTTCCCAACCTAACAAGCAGGAAAACGCTGGTCTTGATGCTTGAGCTGTTGCTTCTATTTGGATATGTCTGGTTTCTCAGAGCTCCCTCATTGCTTCTCTGCTCAGCAGCTGAGTTTCTGACTGGGTCAGTTTTGCTTCATTTCTGCTGCCTCTGCCTCCAGTTTTTTCTGGCCTGATTGCCAACTTACATATTTTGGTCTGATTTTCTGATTTCACATGTGAACACCTCTCTCTCTCTCTCTTTCTCTCTCTCTCTCTCTTTCTCTCTCTCTCTCTCTTTCTCTCTCTCTCTCTCTTTCTCTCTCTCTCTCTCTTTCTCTCTCTCTCTCTCTCTTCTCTCTCTCTCTCTCTTTCTCTCTCTCTCTCTCTCTCTCTCTCTCTCTCTCTCTTTCTCTCTCTCTCTTTCTCTTTCTCTCTTCTTGAACAAAAGATGATAAATTCCATGAAAGTGATCTTTAATGTGCATTAATTTCCTCTATCTTCTAATCATAGCGGTCTATAAGAAAAATGACTTTTTGTGTCATCATCTGTGCAAATATGTGGTTGCTGCTTGTCCTTCCTGTGCTTGCTCCCTTAATTCTGAATTCCCTGGGTTTATTTATGACCATGTGCTGCTCTTACAACACATCCCAGGCCCTTCAAGGGATGGATGAGTCTGTGTTTGTGCATCTGTTGGCACAATCAGGATATGGACCTGAGCAGAACTTTGTGCACTGGCAGAATCTAATCTGGTAGGCAGGTTGGGTTTTTTAGGCCATTTTTCTCAGCAAGATATTGAGTGAATAAGTAAATTATTTTTGTTTCCCTCAATGTGTTTTTCAGCTTTTCAAGTCTTTAACTTGAAATATAACTTGTATAAAGGAAGGATAAAGCTGTGCTCATATTGAATGTGTCTTGCATTCTGAGATTTTGATAGTACTGTACACAGAAGAGTATTTTAATAAATCCAATCTCAGCTGGATGGAATGGTGGGTGATGAAAAAAAAATCCACCAAAACAGCAGAAAACAGCAAAAAAACCCACAAAAATTTAACATGCTTGTTATGTGGAAGAATTTCAAGGTGTATTAAAACAGAGCTTAGCATTTACTTTTTTTAGGCAGCAACTAAAACTGTGTAGTGCTAAATGATAAAAATTTTAAAGTTTTAATTAATTTTAAGTTATTTTTTTTAATAAAAACCAAGACCTAGTCTCATTGAGATGTTACTAATGGCTTGACCAATTGTTCTTATCGGCTCAGTAAATATCTTTTACTCTCTGACTGTCTCCAGTTATTTTCTACACTTGGGTGCCCAGCATCAGAATAGTGCAGCTCCAGATATGACTGATAGGAGCTGAAAATTGGTTTCAATGAGTTTCATCAATTTAAGGACACTGGTGTTTTGTCTGACAACACAGGGACATAAATTGACAGCTATAATTTCAGCTGTAGCCCATTCAGCTGCTGAACAATGGAATCCTGCAGAAAGTTACTTTATTTACTTTTTTTTTGCCCAACTGGCTTTGCTTACAACTTTGAGTATCATGAAAGTGGAATGTATTTCTCAAACTCTAATTCAGCAGAAGCACAGCATAAAACAAGTCTCCGTTAGATTGACAAGTTAAGTTACCAGCTAAAATCATGATGTGGAAAGGCAGCCGACCTATGGAGTTCTAGCAAGACTCATACTTAAATGATTTGGGCGTTTGTTGGTTTTTGACTGGTTGGTTCATTTTGTGCTTGGGGTTTTTGCTGGGGGTTTTTCTGGTTATGAGGGTTTTTTTGGGTTTTGTTTTTTCTTTATTTGGTTGGGTTTGGGGGTTTTTTTGTGTTTTTTTTTTTTTTTATATTTGTTTTTTCATTTTCTGTAACTTTTTCCACCTGGGATATCAGGATGGAGAGAGACCACCTGAATATTATTTTTCTTGTGTATTCTGTGCTAACACTTTGTCTGTAATGAATAGGTGGATCTACCCAGCTTAACAGAATACACTAGCTACTGAACATAAATATGAGTGTTGCATTGTAGGTATGTCCAGAATGCAAATGACACTTAATGCAATGAACATAGATCATGCTGATGTAGTACCTCATATTTTATTAAAATCTTAGACAAATGGACTTAATGAGTACTGCTTTTAAAATTATCAAAGTGTGCACTATTAAAACCAGGAAGTTCTGCTAGAGAGAACTCAATACTAAATTGGCTTTCATCAAAACTGTGCAAAAAAAGAAAATCAATTATAGCAATCATATTATCTTTCAAGTATCTCCAATAAAGTCAGTTAATGGATATAATTTATTCTTTATGGAATTACTCTTTAAATGTACTGAAAGGCACTTAAACACAGGACACACTAAGGCAATTAAGATTTCACTTTGAATGAAATTCTCAGTTTATGAATGCATAAGCAGCCTAAACTGGATTTAAGAGTTCTACCAAAGTAAGTTTTTTTTCAAACAAAACAGCAACAAAAAAATTCCACACAATCTGTAGCTACCACTTCCTTTGCTTGATTAAATATCCTTAATTATTATATATTGCCTGAGGTAATAGATTTTGACAATTTTCCCCACTTGCACTCTTCTCTGTCTTCCTAACTTTTTCCTGAAATAATGCAGTCGAAGTGCATTTATCAAATATGTCAGCCAGTAAATTACTTAAATATTTTGCAGTTTTTTTCCTCCTTTCTCTTCCTCATGCCTCCTTTTCCAGGTGAATTGGGAGTAAAGGGAAATTAGGCACCCTCTTGTACCAATCATGTTTGTATTGAAAGCTAGGAGGTTAGTGAGAACTGTAACTACTCTCTGCTTTTTGGTTGTTTGATTTTTTGGGGGCAGAAGGTGCTCAAACTGATTTTTTGCTTACCCCATTGGAAATATTTTCTGGATAGAAAAAGAGCTGTGTTAGGAAGCGTAAAAAATTACCATGTCATGTGGAGTGACTGTTCTTGGAATGTGAGATTCTGCTGTGTGAACAATAAGGTCAGATAGTTGAAAAGGGAAAATATTGGAAGGGAAAAATATTGAAAACAGGCTAGGGTGTATTGAGAAATAGAAGGGAAGGAGGTGGGAAATGATACAAGCTCATCAGCCTGTAAATAGGAGTACAGTGATCCCACGTCCACTTTAACTTCCTATTTTTATTTTCATGCTTGAAAACATATATACTCATAATTATAAACAAATAATAAGTTTTCTCAAGCAGTGAAGTCCAAACTTAATGAAAAGATTACTTATTGTTATTGTTTTGTACTTTTGACCTTATACAAAAGGTCAAGGGACAAGCACACATAGCAGAAATGCATTAGTTTATCATTTCATTCTTCTGCTGGAATGTATCACTGCTTCTGCTCAATTCACAGAAAGGCCTTGATACCTGTTCATGCACAGGAGTTCGCCTGGAGAATTACAAATCAAGATAGGCACTGACATTTCCGGCCATAGAAAATTGCTGCTCTATGTCCATGTGAATAAATTTTGACCTACTTTCCAAGAACAAACTTAGTCCAATGAAGCAAAGATTTTATTCATGAATACACTTCATCACTGCTCAAGAAATATGCCTAATATAGGAAATATGCCTATTGAAATATGGGCTATTGGGTTGATATTATAGCTTTTTTTATCCTTATGTAGTTCCATAATGTGCTACTGACTGCACAAATCATGTAAACCTCAAGGGACAGGGAGAAAAAAATTCTGGTAAATAAGTGTGGGTTGTTTGGGTTTTTTACTTATATCAATTTATTTATTTTTTTCTCTACCCATGTTCTGTAATATAGGTTACTTGTTGAATACATTGATATTACCTTTCCAGACTGTAAAGCAGCAAGAGTGTATAGCAACAAACAAATCATCAAAGAGAAGTTGGTAATCTGCCCCATACTCTGGTTTTGCTTCACAGTAAAGTATTGCTATTGTCCTAGCCTTAAATCTAATTTTAAGAGTTTAAAAATTAAGGATACATACTCTCAGTTATAGCTTTTGGGTGGTTTTGTGTTGTGTTTTTTGTTGTTTGATTGGATTTTTTAACTTTTAGAGGACTATAGTTTGTATGAGCATTTTTGGAGAAGGCAAAACAAAACATCTAAAATATATGACTGGATAAAGGAGATTTTTTTTCATCTGTTTCAGTAGGCTTAGTATTCTGTATAAGGCCTTCATTTTTATTATTTGCAGTAAAATATACAATTAAACTGAAAGATGTTTACAGTGCCTCATGTAGTGTACAGATGGCATCTTTACCCCAATCTGTATCCTTGTCGTTTCAAAGATATCCCTCTAGGTACCTTGCCTTCATAGAAACCGATTCATTTTTGGAAAGAGGTGGTCTTTAAAGTTTAATTTTAATCAAAATAAACTGGATCTCTTGAGTCCAAAATGTTTGCCAGAAACTAATTTTATTCATTTTTCATTCTTTTTTTTTTTTTTTTTATATTTTATTTTGTAGTCAGGCATGTTTGTAAAGGCCAAGTCAACAATTGCTAACTGTGCATGATATATAAGAGTTGGATAGAATTACCACTTCTCCCTTGGCTGTGTTTTGGCCCCGATCTTCCCATGAATTCCAAATAGATGGACAGCTATTTCCCCACAGCAGAAAATGAGCCTGGAGGAAAGTGAAGTCGAGTTACTTACAATTCATTTCTGTGTCATGGTTTCTTTTTTGGGTTTTCTTTTTTCCATGTGTGGCTTGGCAAAGTTGGGTTTGCTTTCTTTCTCTTTTATTATCCTGTGATGGTGTGGTAATAGATTTTAATGGTTTGAGACTCTGATATCCTGAGGTTCCTCTCAGCTGTTTTTAGCAGGATGCAGGTCTGTAAATTTGATTTCAGTTAAGTGGGGAAATAGGATACAACAGGAGAAGCAGGTAACCTCTCTATTCAATAGACAAATATTTAGCAGCTAAAGCTCTTTCATCCATAGAAGAAATAAGTTTTAAGCTGTATTGTGGTTTGCTGCTGGTTGAAGTGACAGAGAAGACCAAAAACTGATTAATTTCTAAAAGGAATTCAATCTTACCTGTGATATTTTGGGTTCATGTCTGCACAAGGTGCAAAGACACAATGGCAAAAAGGCTACGAGTATCACAGACTTCTGGGACTGTGAAAATTTGTTTTAACCAGTGATAAAATGCCAAACAAGAGAAATGCTTGTCAAGGAAGGATCAGCAGACCTACAATGCTGAGTTTTGGGGAGAAAATCTTATACCTACCAAATGTATCACATGCCTGCTTGTCCCAATAGAAGACCAAAACCCATATGTGGAAGGAAATACTAAGGATCAATTTATCCAAGCCACCAACATAAGGAAGTAGGGTCAAATAAGTGGAGAAATTATTATTTTTAATAAGCATATTTTTATTTTTTTTTAACTCTCTTCAGCAATTCAGTTTTATTCACTGAACTGTGTTTCCATTTCTGAAAATGTCACTGGTGAAGAAAATGAAGTTGCTCTCAGACACTTTTTCTTGATACTGAATACATCTGTAATAATCAGCGTACTCTTAGGAAAGGGTTTAGAATGTAACTTCTGTTTTCTGGAACAGTGTTCTCTGACCTTGTTGGAGGTGCAGTTGCTGCTGATGTAGGAATAGAACCTGTACTCTATATATTCTTTTGCCCTTCTGAATAATTTAATTTTTCATTAAGTAGAGTTTGTTAAATCAACTCAGCTTTTTACGTGAATGACAATAAAGTCCTATTTGAAGAAAATTAGCCTCTTTATGCTGAAAGAAATCAGGGTGCCAGGAGATGAAATAATAAATTCACAAACTCTACATGAATGCTTATGTTTGTGCACAACCACAGTACTGCAAAACTATTGAAAAATTGCTTTTCTGGAGAGCAGATTTCTCCCAGTATGATTTTATGTATGTTATAGGAATATAATTATTGGGATGTAAAGGCACAAACCCCTCAGCCCAACCAGAAAAACAGCACTAATAAATCTATTCAGCTTCTCTTCTTTTGGAGCTGTTCTGTTCTCAGTTCTCAAAGAGAATGGGATGCAGTTTGAAAGTAAACTGGGCATCAAAATCTGTGGCTGGTCTAGAGCTCTTGGGTTGATTTCCTCCATGGCTGGGATAAGTGGAAGACTTACCGTGGGCTTGCTCATTTTCTTTCTCTAGAGAATTAATGTACTAAAAATAAATTGTCCATGCCAGGAAACAGAAAATCTGGGATGAGCTTTAGTAAAACATTTGGGTCTGCATTTATTTTTTTGCTAAATGCTGCTCTGCACTATCCCACAACCTTGGCATCGATGTTTGCCTTTGTTGCTGTTCTGTGTTTCACATAGTGAGATCGTAATATAGGGTTATGGTGGTTTTTTGGTTGTTTATGCTTTTTTGGTTTGGTTTTATGTTTGTTGGGGTTTATTTTGTTTTGTATTTTTTATGGTTTTTTTGTTTACCTGCATTATCAAATTATAGGATATGGCTTAGTTTTTGTTTTTTTTTATTCTTAGTCTAAATTTGCACCAGGGAGCCTTTTACACTATAAAGCTTTACGTGTTTATTGTTTGTACCATATATATATTGTGTGGGTGGTTCGACATTTGACATATTATATTGAAAAATATTTTGGAGAAAAAAAAAATTTACACAGAAAGACATGTCAATAAAGGGCTGGAGTTTCAGGCCCTGTGGCTGCAGAACATGTCAGTACCGTAGGCATTTGTATATTTATAATGTCCATATTATAATATTTATGTTTAATAATATAAACAATAAATTTAATAGTATTTAATAAAACATTTCATATTTAGTAACATATGATAATATAGCTTATATTCAATTAAATGTAAATAATATATTTAATAATATAGTTTATATTATAATATTTATAATTGCTATCCCCCTGCAGTCTTCCTGCTCAGCAGTTCTGGGATCAGTACCTGGCACTCCCCAATGCAAAAAGGAATTAGGACTTGCTGCTGCTTCTTTCTTGTCAGCTTTGGAGTAACAATTAGTTTATCCAAAAAATACCCATCCCTTCTGAGAACTGCACTGATTTTACATCAAACTAGCTCTGATTGGTTTAATAAAGGAAGAAGCCGCAGTGCTGGATGGAAGGAGGGTGGAGGGAAAGATGAAATGTGATTTATCTCCACCTTTCCTCTTTTAACTGAGGCAATGCAGCTGGAAATGAAGTGCCCATTCCCTGGTAGGATCCTATTCACTGGTCTAAAGAATTATTTTTGGTCTCTGGTAAAATGCAAAGACTCCCATCAGAGTCCTGTTTCTTACTATGTTTTCCTGAACTTTCTACCAAAAAAAAAAAATAGCAAATTCAGGATCTACTTGTGGGGAAAAAAAACAGATTTCATGTTGTCTGTGCTTCCCATCAGGTGTGTCTCTTCCTTATTGGTCCATAGGATATTTGAAGTTGAGTCCTCTTTCATCATTCCTGTTCATCTTCTGGTTTTCTCCATCCTCAATTGACTTAAAGTTACAATGTCCTCCATAAACAAAGACAGAGACTGAGCCTTTTATTAATTTGGGATTACTTATAAAATGTGGATACAGCAGAGGGTATTTTTCCAAGGCTCCATAAAATTACACCAGTGAGTGTAGATGCTTTAATACCTTGGGCATGAGGTCTGTGCAGGTGACCTGAGAGAATGCTGCCATGTTCTGGGTTTGTTTTGAGCTGTAACACTTAATGTAGTTTTCCTTATTGCTGAACAAAAATGGTTATTTTTGTCTTTGACAATCAAATATCAGCCATAAAATAAAGGTAACCCCTTCTTGGGAAGGCCTTTTTTCAGCCACAGTTTATCTACACTCCAGAAATTGAAATAATAGGGCCATAGTTTGGGAGAGACTGAAAATCTGAAGAGTAGTGCTGTATTATACAGAACCAGTGGGGTTTTAGGGGTTTTTCTTCCTTTGTTTTTGCAGAGCCAGTACGTTTCAGTATCTTGGAAAATTTTCCTTTGAGAGCCTGAAAACAAAAGCACGAAGTACTTTCTGGGTGGCTTGTTAAAGCCCTGTGGTTCTTACAGTGTCTTCCTGTTAGAAATTATAAATATGTTCAGAGGAGTTGAGTAAACAACAACCAAATAAAAATAAAAACAAACAAACAAAAACCTTAAAAAGCAAAACCACAAACAAAACCAGAGACAAACAAAAAACACCTAACTTACAAAAAGCACAAAAAAAAATCCACTGCAATAATCTGTTAAAACCATGTCCTAACATTTTACTTCTGAAATATAGATGTATTCAAATCCTTCCAGAGTGTGTGGACAGAAGTTACTGGAAAAAAAAGAACAAGCAACTGCTTACTTACCTTCTGTTATCCCTGAAACTTTAGTTTGACACTCACAAAACACCATGAAGCACAGCTGGTTGAAGGAGGCATCTTTGCCTTGGCAAGCTGTCACCTATCAGTTGGCTGTCAGTGGAACCCCTGCATTCTGCTGTAGGTAAACATGTTTTAGCAAATAACTCCTGCAGATGGGGGGAGTCTGAGGCGAAGAACACAATTCTGGGAATATCCATGCCTGTTCCTCTCCCAGATGAATGTCTTGACAGTCTAATGGGAATATTAAGTACAAGGCAGTGAAATATTGCTCAGAAAGAGGGTCTTTACTGCAGACTGTACATAAACAAAATTTTGACACCTTGTGGAGTTGTTTCCATTTTGCTCAGTCTGTTTTGTCATTATATGAAAAGTTCTTTGGAGTTGAGTTATCTAGAGATTTGGGTTTGGTTTTTTTTTTTTTTTCTTTTTTTGTTTTTCAGCCATGCTTTACCAGGCAATCTGGAGGAGGAGCACTATTTTTTCACCTGATAGTTGAGAATCAGCAAATGTGACCGCACAGCAGGAAAAAGTACTCTTAGTGCTAGAATCTCCTGTGAATTTGTTCAATTGTTTGCTCCCTTTACTCTCAAATACAGAGGCCAAATGCTGTATACACCATAGGGCTATTAGCGTGATTCATCCTCCTGACTGGTTGTTAGAGGCTTTTGCAGAGAGAAGTATTTATGCCCTTGGTAACTTGAAGCAGTCAATGGATAATGTTTCTAGATGTGAGGGGTTTGTGGTTTGTATCAGGAATGCAAATCTAAGGAAAATCAACAATGCAGAGTGAAGTTATTATTTTTTTGTATATGGAAAAAGCATAGGCTCGCTGAGACAAATATTTAAACCAGCCCAGCCTCTTGATTCATCTTTTCCTCCTCCTTTTCCTCCTCCTTTTCCTCCTCCTTTTCCTCCTCCTTTTCCTCCTCCTTTTCCTCCTCCTTTTCCTCCTCCTTTTCCTCCTCCTTTTCCTCCTCCTTTTCCTCCTCCTTTTCCTCCTCCTTTTCCTCCTCCTTTTCCTCCTCCTTTTCCTCCTCCTTTTCCTCCTCCTTCCCATAGTAAATGTGAAAATGCACTTAATGAATTCTTTATTTAGCCATGTTTTCCAAAGAGGCCAGATGAGCTCAGTCACTGGAAGGCAGTGCTTGTGATTTCTGTCAAGATGTTGCCTGAAACCTGTGGAATTTTAAATGATTCTTTGCTGGCTGAAATGCGTCCTTGCTTTGCTTGACATGGCAGCAGCAAAGGTCAAATGATGAGCTGGCAGTAACCATCTCTTTGTGTATCCTATGAAAAAGCAAAATGCATGTTTGTTTTTAATGAAGGTATGGTTGTCAACTCTGCCACGTCTCTTCTGTGTTTGTCCATCTAATTGCAAATTTGTTTTTTTCCTCAGACTGTTGTAAAACACGTCTTTGGTCTGAGGTTTATACATGGTAAGAAAACAGAGAAGATAATGCCCTCTAGAGAACCTGCCCACAGTTTTAAACTAAGTTTTATTTGACTCCTAATTTCTAATGCAAAACAAATTATAAAAGAATGTCAGTGGGATGATCATAAAAAAATACAAATGAATGTATCAATATGATCAATGAGAAATCAGTTAGCATTGCTCATGCAAATATACATGAGAAGGTAACAAATACCAGTAGCAGAGCGTGGGGGAAGAATGATTCAGATTTGCTTTCTTTTTCTCTTAAATACAACTGATGCATTCAGTCTTATAATGTAGAGGTAGGATTTTTTTTGTCTGTGTATTTTTCCTTGATGATTGTTCACTCTCTCATACAGAGTTTGAAAAATTAATATTTGTTCACTTGCACTACTACCTAGGTCAGGTAGCTTGACCTTCTTAGTGACTTACTAGTGGAATGTATGTTAGCAGTACACCAATTTTCATATAGTTTTTTTGGTGTCACGATGGACATGGTTTGATTCAAGTGCAAAAAAATCACTCATGAACTGCAGACAATAAAAGGTTTTTGGTGTTGTTTGTTTATTTGTTAGGGTTTTTGTTTTGTTGTTGTTGGTTTTTAAGATGAATGATTTCAGGAGCTTGTCTCTGGGTAGCAGTTGTAATGGATCTTCCAGGAGGAAAAAGGAAGAATTTTCTTAGGTTGAAACTGGCGTAAACGGGTAAAAGCAGTCATTTAGGTGAAGTTGAGGGGGCTATGAGAATTTAAGGTATTTGACAGTTTCCTAAACTTCAAAATGTACTTAAATTATTTGTTTGAATTAATTTGCTTTAATGCATATTGGTTAAATTCCTTTTCATAACTTGTCCTATACTCTACTTAGCAATTAAATTGTCTTGAAAGCATAATGAGAAAAATGCCTGGACAGAAATAAAAAATAACCTCTTAATGTAAGCAAAGATGACTTAATTGTATTAAAAAGTTGATTTTGGTCCAGCTCCTAGTTTAATTTGGGGAAATGGCTCTTTCTTTGGTGATCACCAAGCCTTGGTTTCCATTTATCCAGTGCTGTGTACTTGAGGAACTCCAATGCACGGGACATAAGTGAGAAGGTGGAAATTGGAAAGCTTTTCTCCAGCACTGTATAGGAAAGGCAAAACGGCAAATATGTGTGTGAAAATATGTGCACGTTATTGCTGTGAACTCCAAGGCCATCTCTGCCTTATCAGGTGGGATTAGAGAAAGGGGCAGTGATTTCAAGGGCTGGTACTGAGGACCTGCTTTGTGCCTTTTTGAAAGCTTTTCTTGCATGGACTGGAGCATCTCTCAGAGGCTGGGGAGCACTACAGGTGTTCATGGAGTATTTCCAGTTCAGTTTCATCTTCAAGGAATCTATTTGTGCCATTTAGGAATGCTGATAGATGTGAACCAAAGTGTGACCGTGTTCACAGGGGTCTGAGGATGAGGGAAGAGATGAGGATCAGACTCCAAGTTTCAAAAGGCTTGATTTATTATTTTATGATATATATTACATTAAAACTATACTAAAAGAATAGAAGAAAGGACTTCATCAGAAGCTAAGAACAGAATAGGAAGGAATGATAACAAAGGCTTGAGGCTCGGCTCTCTGTCTGAGCCAGCTGACTGTGATTGGCCATTAATTAGAAACAACCACATGAGACCAATCCCAGATCCCCCTGTTGCATTCCACAGCAGCAGATAATCAATGTTTGCATTTTGTTCCTGAGGCCTCCCAGCTTCTCAGGAGGAAAAATCCTAAGGAAAGGATTTTCCATAAAAGATGTCTGTGACGCCAAAGAGTTGTAAGTGGGAATGCTCAGATTTGTCCTGAGAAAGTGCTGCTCATATAAACTAACACAGCTGCATAGGACTCACCCAGAGATGGACATGTATGAGATTTGATTCCAGTCCAATTCTGTATTCAAATTGCAAGCAACTTCTTGCAAACAGGTGAATGCCTGAGTTTGAGTTTCTGCCTGAAGGAAGCAGGTTGCCAGCCAGAACATTTTCTCAGCCCATTTCGATAAAGACCACTTCTAGAGGAATTGTACTAATCTATTGAGTGTTTCAGTGAGCAGCTAGCAGAGGAAGCTCAGAACAAAGGAGGGAAGCCAGACTTTGCCCAAGTCAGCTCTGAACTATTGTTGACTTGAGAGGCTTGTTCTGAGGGATGAGTTCTGCCCTTTCCCCATCTGCTGTGGTTTCAAATGCCAGGAAACTGTCCTGGTGGCTGGCTGGCCCTATTTCAGATGTTCTGGGGGCTTTACTTTCACAGTCCTGATGGAATTGGGGAACCATTCCTCCTGTCTGCTAAAATCTAAAATTTATCCTTCCCCTTGCATTTCTAAACTTTGAATAATTTGAATTTACGTGGTTTTGTTTCTACCATTTTTTATTTATTTTCAGTTTTCAGTCTTGGCTTTCTTTTTCCTCTCCCCTCTTCTTCTCTGTTTATTATTAATAACATTTTTTTTTTTTTTTTTTTTTTTTTTTTTTTTTTTTTGCTACGAGAAATATGCTGTGGTTTTGGGCTTGTTTCTTTGGGTTTTTTTTTTTCTGAATTATTCTGTGGGTTTTTTTACCCCTGGAATAAGTATCAAATCTCAAAGGCAGTGTAACTAGAAAAAGCCAAAATGCTGCCCCTGTACTCTGTGTCAGTTTACATAGTGCAGAAATAGATTTTTAGAGGGAAGAAGAGTCTTTTGCCTTCTTTACCATTTCCCATATTTTGCATCCAATTTTGGTTACATTTGTGGAAGCATCGCATCATGGTATAAGGGGGAAGAATCATTTCCCAGTTTCCCTGTCCCAGGGGCAGGAACTGAGTTCAGGCAGGATTGTTCCAAGTAATGTTTGACCCAGGGATCAGATAATGTAAGGGATATTTCTCAGGGCCTCAGTTTGGTGGGAAATTGTTTCCTCTGATTATAGGGCTCAGCCACTGATGTGTGACTTCAGTATCATTGGACCAGGCTTCTTTTTGAGAGGAGATAATATTGGGAAAGTTTAAAATCAATCTTCTTTAGTGCATTACCCAAAGCATTCAGAAAGAATGGGTTTCCTTCCAATTACATCTTCAAATATGAGAGTTTTGTGTGAGGAGAGTGTAAAATTTGAATCTGAATACAGAATGCAGGCAGCTGTCAGCCCGAGCCTGCTCCAGGGAGGCCTAATATTCACATTTTGGTTCTACAGATTGGAGGAGCTGCAGAAAGTCAGTCTCACTGGGTGGTAATACTAAACAGTGGAGCCTACAAGCACGCTGATCTCCAGGGACAGCTTGAAATCCACAGGGAATGCACCCATGTTAGCTGCATGACAGTGCCAGCTGAATCTCTGTCTTGAGAAAAATGAAACTTGCCAGATGTTTGTATCTGAAACACACCCCTAAGACATCAGAGTGATTATTGTGGCAGAGCAAAGGCCTCTGCAGGACATGAAATGTGCTTTTACCATGCAGGTGGAGGTATTGCAAGAAAGAGTAACTGATTCAAGTGGGGTAAAGTCGCATTTTCTCATTTTGTAGGGGAGGTGGCAGTGGAAATGGACGGCCTCTAGAATCAGGCTCACCAACTAAAAGCTGACCTCCCATGTGTTCTGAGGTGTGTGCTGCTGATGTGGTTTAGGACACGTTGCTGGAAATGTGGGGACTTCAATGGAGACTGTGCCAACACTTGGATTGCATGTGCTGACTTTTCCAAGTTAAAGGACTTCCATGCCTTGCAGTAGGAAAGGTGATCTGGCAGAGAAGTTGAGTGTGTCAGCATAAGCATTTTACCCAGAATATGCTCAGCCTGATTCCAGGGCTGGATTTCAACCCATGCCTATTTGCTTGTTCTCTTTCAGAGTCCCTTTTATTCTTTCTGTGTACCCTGGGAATCTTAGATATCCCCACGTTTAACTGCAGCTGTTCCCTCTGTGTGTCTCCAGGAACACTTCCCAGAGTGTCCACTCAGTTTTTCTCCTGGGGAACTTTTCCCCTCCATCTGTTGCCCCCATGTTGTGTACCCCACCATGTGTACCATGACAAACCTTTTTTGGTTTTGACATCATGACTAAAGACTGGGAGCTGTGCTGGCTTTAGCAGGGGTGATGAGATGCCCTGGCAGCAGCTGGCTCTTTCTGGGGGTTCCTGTTGCAGGGGATTGAGGTGGCTGGTTCAGTTTGGGCATCAGATTCACATCCCCTTGTGCTTCTTTTGTACAATCATGCTCCTCCAGGCTTTCTGTTTGTGGGCAAGACCCCCTTCAGTCACACAAACAGAATTACTCAGGATCTGTGTAAAACCTGAGTGCATTGTAGGGAAGAGGAAAGCTAATGGAAGGTGAGAATCCCTCATTGTGCCTTGAAAGGGAATGCTGTTCATTTCATTTCTTTTAATGTGTTTTAAACATCTGTAAAGGCATAATGCTACTAGCAGGTCTAAAAGTGCTGTCAATAGCCAAAATTCAGTTATTCAATCCCCTTTATGGAATTTGCAGTGATTGGGTTTAGAACTGTTGACTGGTTTCCAGCAGCGGCTGACTTGTTACACTGTACCCATAAGTGTGCATTTTTTGTTGCTATATGAGCAAAATAGAAGCTCTTTAATAAAACAGTTTCACATATTAGTCTCCTTTAAAATTATTACTTATTTATTAGTTGAAAAATGGTAGGAAAATGGACAAACTGAAGTATAGGCAGAAGGTGGTTCTGTTTGTTCTGTCAAAACAGCTGCATTGCAAATGCAAGTGATTGAAGCAAAGTGAAGTGTGAAAGTAATAATAATTACAATGGTATGGTGTGTGTTTATGCTTCTTTTGGTTCATATACTATCTCTGTAGCTGTGTCTTGAGGAGTTTTGAAATATATTTAAAATCCCTTGGTAAGGGAGTCATCTGAATTGATATGAAAATGTTGTTATTTATTATGACCAAAGCAGTGTTTTGTTTTTTGTTTTATTTTTACTATCCAGAGTATAACTTGAAGAGATATCTGCTGTAAAACTAATTTTTCAGTGTTCTATGTTTTGAAATTATTTTGTTTTATGCTATTTGATCTAAAACAGGATGAAATCATCCATGACATTGCAATTAAATAATGAGACAGAGAAAGAATAAAAGGCAAAATGAGGTAATCAACATGTATAAACAGTTAATCATGCAGGTGTCTGACGGGCACTGACATGGAGGGTTTCTACTTTGGGTGGCTGTGGCTCATATAAAGAAGGTTTGCAGTGTTGAATAGCTGTAGAATTGAGAGTGTTGGACTCAGGTGAGTTTTCCTCTGTAGTGTTTTAATCACAACCAGCAACCAAACACCTCAAAGCCCCTTACTGCTCCCTCCCAGACAGCCGAGCTGCCCTGGTCATGGTCACGCTCCCTTCCAGCCCCTTGTGCCATCTCTCACTGGCAGAGCATGGAAACTGAAAACTCCTTGACTTGGGTTAAGCACTACTTACTAACAACTAAAACATCACCATATTATCAGCATTATTCTTACTTTAAATTCAGAATGCAGCTCAGCTACAGGGATGAAAATTAACTCCATCCCAGGAGAAACCAGGACACCCCACAGATGTTCCATGTGCCTGCCAGAAACTGGGACTAAGAGAACAGCTGTAACACAGATTCAAGAGTAATGCTTGATTTCATAAAAAAGAGTTTTTGAAAATAAATTTGTGAGGTTTGTGAAGTTCTTAAATACATCAGCAGAACGTGGTGGGAATGTTCAAAAAGAAAATATTTTTTTAATGTACCATGTAGTAGATACAGGTTTGTGATTTTAAGCACAGGACTGCTCAATGAGCATAAGAGTTAAAGTAAGTTTGTAGGGATCTCTTTCACTGCAATATGCAGGAGTCCTGGTGACAAAGGTAATATTTTGCTCTTCAATTAGAAATTATATTATAGTAAACAAGATTTTTTTTGAATTTTCAGGCTACCCTGACTCTGGCATTTCCTCCTTTTGAATATTTTGCTTAGCAACCATTTCTTTATATGGTTTTTGTGGAGGCAATTTAATATTTATGTAATGATGGTGCCCATGGGCTTGATCAGGATCAAAGATTTGTTGTACTAACATGCATGCAGACACAATTCCTTTGCTCTTAACTGTTTCTCAACTGGAGCTTCTAATTCAGTGTCATCACATCAAAGCTCCAGGGAAAATATGTCACCTTACAGCTGGTTTTTTAGTTAACAAAACTGCATTAGGACTTTTTAGAGAGTAATATTTACATTCTGTGGAAGCAGCTTAGGATACACGAACTTCCCTGAAGGTGAAATTAAGGAGTGCTGAAAAACAAAGGGTCCCCATAAGAACAAAATTACTTTTTTGGGCAGGGTTGCACAGGGACAATTAGGGATGAATATCTGCTTTAAAATCTTGCTTTCCCATAAGATGGTTAACTGGGAGATAATGGGCTGCAGACTTTCAAAAAAATGGTTTTTTCCTCATTGCCCACTTGGTACAGCATGAGGTTGTATAAAGAACTTATTACTACAAGTAGAGAGAAAAAAAGGTGTTTGAGCTTTATGCACATTCAAAAGATAGAATCCTTAGCTTTTTGGTTTCAATGTGTAGATCAAATCCCAGGCTGAAGTTTTCAGTACTGATCCTTAGATAATTTCTCTTCAGTGGTCAAAGAGAAGAAATGAAAAAAATCATACCAGGCTTCAAAGATTTAATTTATGAAGAAAGATGAAGAGGCTGACTGAAAATGAATATATTTTATGGGTGTTTTAGTGAAATTTATGTATTTGAGGGGAGGATGTCTAATGTTAAATGAACTCTTTATTCATGCAGAAAGCAAAAGGGGGGAAATCAAAAGATATTAAGAAAGGGTATGAAAAAGCTTGAGTGAAAAATTTTTACACATAGAGCAATAAATGTATAGGAAAAAATACTGGAAAATTCATTGAAGTGCAAGCATTGATGGATTCTAGAGGTGTTTAGTTTCTGAGGATAAGAATACATGGAAGTGAAATAGTTGAATAGAAGTGAGGAAAGCATAAACAGGATACCAAGTTTAAGTTGTGTTATTTGGGTTTTTTTACCTCTTTTCTTGAATTTAAGTATTTGAGGTAAGGGAAATGTATTTTAAAGGAAATCATTCTGGTTTTCTCTCTTTCAAAATCTCTTTTAAAGATGAAATCAATATTTGAACCTCTCATGCTTACTGTTCTTTGAACCTTACCTCTAAATCTTGGTAACTTTTAAAATTTTGCCATAAAATATTATGACAAATTATGACACAAAATATAATGGAAAACATTTAAAGAAGATTTTAAATTAGCTAATAGTGCTATGTGAATGCAGTCAAAATTTTCTGTATTGTAATAACATATGTTGGTCCATTACAACAAGAACCTCAAAATACGAAGAAAAAATAGACTGCAATCAAAACTGTTTTGAAGGAACATACTGAAGTTAGTAGTGGCATTTAAATGTGAAATATTGACAATAGTTTTGTTGAAGCAAGATGTTTCACTGCAAGATTTAAATCATTGGGGGTTGTCTTGCTTCTCTTTTTGGGTGTAGTAACACAGATTTTAAAAACTTGATCCTTTTTTCTGCTTGGTAGACCAACAGAGCAATGTGGATCTGAGTTCGTAGTGTGATATTTCGTTAGTCAGGATGTGCTGTTTGCATGAAGTGGCTGGAATGGGGTGGTCTGGACAGCAGAGTGTGTTTGAGGTCAGACCTTGTGAAGAAACTCATTAAATTTTTGAACCTGCAGCCTGATTTGTGTCTCCCAGGGGCTCATGTAAGAAGGGTCCTCTATTCCAATGGAGAAATCCCAGATTGCAATCTCACGGTTTTTGACTTTTTGAAATCTCCTCGAAATGTTTTCTCCGCTATTCAGATGTGCTGGAAATCAGCCCTCAGACCAGCATCTTCCAGCCAGGGTGTTAATTTTGGACCTTTCCTTTACCTTTCCTGCACATGGAGCCAAGGCAATCCATCATCCCCCTAAAGCCAGGGAAATTGAATCCATCACTGCTGGATTCTGATGCAGGGCTGTGAGGGGGATGCAAGTCATCTTCCCAGTAGTAATCAAACAGCTGTGATACACGCCACTTTAAGCTTGTATCATCCCATAATAGATGGGTTTCTTCTACATGGGAGCCTGCTGCAAAATCTTCTGACAGATGGACTGTCTTGCAGAGGTTTCTTTTTGCAGAATTTAAGGCTGTGAACTAGTTATTGACAAATACTACATCATCAGTTCCAGCTGAAGACACAGACTAATAAGTAGAACATTGGCGCTAATCCTTATTTAATCAGCCTTAAAATGGTAATTTCAAATTGATGAGGGCATAGGGAATAGATTTTATACTTTTAAAGTGCTTCTAAAATACCAGGAATGCGTGTGTACAACCCAAGGATGAAATTAAAGTGCATTCTGCATGTATGGTGAGTGAAGCATGCTGCAGAGAGCTGAGGCTGGAGTCATACTGGCACCAAAGAATTTCTTGTTTTAAAAACAATGCATTCCCACTCTGGGTTTCAGAGTGTCTGAGGGAGCTCTGTTGGTTTATTTTTGCTCTGTGGCTTTTTGTTATTTACTCAAGCCCTTTCAGGGGCTGTTAAAGCATTTTAAATCATTAACAAACTTTAATATAAAAAGCCCCAAAACTGTGGCAAGCTAAAGCCCCAGAACTCATTAATCTGAATTCAGTTATCTAATATAGCCTCAGTATTGACAATATTGACAATAATTTCCCACTTGTCTTTACTGTGTATTTAGAGAACCTGAGACTGATAGCTAAACCTTTGATTTTTTTACTATTTAACACACTGATTTCTGTAATGCTTTTATTTGTTTAATAGTGGTACTGGCTATTATTATTATTAAATATGACCAATAAGTATTCATCTGAAAGCAGGAATTATTTGTAGCCACTTTAAGAGTTTCAGCACAAAGAAACAGTGCAGCAGGAGAGGATTTGCTGTTCAGGTGGAGTAATACAAATATTTAATAAGCCTTACTGAGTGCAGTAGTGTGCAAACATCAATCTCAATTTATTTGGAAACTAAGGAAACATGGAACATGTATGAACCAGCAAGTGCTTTGGTTGGTTTTTGGGGATTATGAACTTTATTGCTTTTCAGACGTGAGATTTATCTACATAGACTTAATTCATCACCTAATGATGGAAAGTAGTTTTGTGGAAACTGAGACCAGGAATGTTAACGGGCACCAAATTAAAGGTGCCCACCAGATATTTAAAGTATGGGAGTTGTCACTGTATAGACCTGAGCTAGTGGAGTGCAGTATTCACCTAACCTGAGCAGAAAAAGATTCAGTCTGGGCTGCCTTGCTCTGCAAAGTGCTCAGGTCAATTCATCCAGTGCTGAAGTCTGTGCGCCTTGAAGAAGTCTGCTCCTAGCAGACTTCAATTTATTTTTGATTTCTTTTAATTTTTAATTTCTTTAATCTAGGTTAGAATAGCTTGCCACACTGCAGCACAGAGTCATTCTGGGGCAAGGATGGAGAATGCAGTGTCTAGAAAATAGCTCAGTATTTTTATTCAGAGATAGTGGATAACAGATCATGTTACTGTGGACAATATTTTGCCTGCTCTGTGAGAAAATCAGATTAAATCAGTATTAACTTTTGCAACCTTTTCATTTAGCAGCAGTTCAAAACAAAGGATTGAGCCAAATAGTTTGAAAAAGCAGCAAAAAATGGGGTTGTGTTAATGGACTGAACCCTCTCTTTTCCTTTTAGTTCTTGTTCCAAGCCAGCAAGCAGAGTTAGTGTGTTTTTATAAAGCTTCTGATAGTTGGTACAGAAAATCTGCTGGAGATCATTCTGCACTCTTAAAATATATTTAAACTGTATCTTTTTTCCTTCAGTGAAATAACCAGTAGATTTACTTGCATAGATTTTTATCTATTTGATAATCTCTCCATCCAGCAGTTCTGGAGTTACCTTACGGACAGAATTACCAAAAGAAGAAAAGGAAATGCACCTGAACCTTATTTTCAAAAGATGATACCAGGAATACTGGGGGATGTAGGAAGCCTAAAGCAATTGATGTGACACCTGGACTACTGAAGATAACCAAAGGAGATGGGGAGGGATGGGTTATGCCCTTTGGTAAGCAGCAGAATTCTAAAGGCCTGTTATAAGCTTATGATGTGCTTTTCTCCCCATCTCTTTTGAAAACACTTCAAACCGAACAAACATCCAGTATGCAGGTAAAAATAAAAAAAACATCCACAAACTAGGCACTTTTATTTTGAAAAACTCTTGGAATATACTGGTCGTGACCACCTTCTTTGGCAGTATCTTGCTGTGAGTAAAAACAGGTGAATGCTGCCCACAAACAAGTATAAAACCCCTTTGTTGTTGTGGGTTTATACTTTGGAAATCTTTTAGAAGTCCAGCTCTGGTGTAGCCATTTAGACCATCACCATCCCCAGCAATTTCCCTCTTTCTTCTGCCTCTGATGTCACCTCATGAGAGGAAACCTGAGGCACTGTGTAAAATTATCCTGCTTAGGGTGTTATCCTGTTTTGTAGAAAACAGGAGTTTGTGCTTTGTAATTGCTTTCTAATCTTTGAGGTGAGAATTGGTTGTGTGTCCTTCCAAACACTAAATGTAGATCAAATAGTTTATGGAAGCAAAGGGGAAGGGTAAAGAAGGAAAAAAATGTGATATAACAACCTTGTGTTTTACAGCATGTTACAACTGTAGCAGTGGTTCTGGTAGAACATGAGAAAAACAGTGGCAAGCAATTCTGAAAAGATGTTTTAGTACTCAGTGCATAACGAAAAACTGGGAATAACTAGAAGATGATTTGTAAGAGCAGATTCAGACTTAAAGTGTGAGCAATTTGGGCAGAATATGCATGTTGAGTAAGCATCTAGAACTAACAAATATGAACCATAAAATGTTTTTAGCAATAGTACAATTAGGTAGGAGACATGCAGCATTTCATATTCATAGGTTGGAGTTCAGGAAAACATAATTTTCCATACTGTAAAAAAACTCAACAAGGGAGTGAAAAATTTCTTCTGGGTCTTTTTTGGACTATGTTGGTCAATGAAAGCTAAGACTTTGCAATATGTTACACAATATTAATGATTTTTACTGTCTAGGGATATTTTTTATTAATATTTTTAAATAGCTGTCATTGTATTTTTTCTTAATATAGGTATTATAAAATAATAACTAAAATTATTGTATACTAATCAAAATGGAACTGTTCTAGTGCTTTTTTCTAGTTTGTTTAAGACAGAGAACCAGAATTTTAGTGAATTGGTTAGATACAGGGAAGCGTGGTAAGTTGCTTTATTTTGATGTGTTCTATCATGAGTTGATATGAGCACTGTAGATGTTGGTGTACATCCATCTCCTATCCAAAAAACTTGAAGTCACGTGATGTTGAATACTAAACAAACAGACCTTGTTACCTCATACCGCACTTCAAGGGTGTTATGAAGATTGATTTGTTCATACCAGTCTCCAGTTCCAAGTATTTGTGTATTAAAAGCTTGATTTGAGCTTAGAAAAGGGTAAATTAGCTTTTATCAAAGGAAATGTGCTAGAAGCTGTAACATTTTGCTCACAGAAATTAATGCCTAGCTTTGGCCCTGATCCTACTTTACTGGGTTTTTTGTTTTGGGCAATACCATCCAAGTAAAACCTTTTTAGAAAGGTAGGTAGCTGTGGTCCTCAGAGGACACATTTGAATTCAGTGACAATTTTAAGATCTTGTGGTTTACTTTTTTGAGAACATCTTTGAGGTAGTAACTCAAGTAGAGTGGCAAAAATTATTTGGGGTTTATGTTTAAAATAAAAGCATATATTTGAGGGTTTTGTCCTTTGCTGCAGCTCCTTTTTGCAACCATTCCAGGTTGTGAAGTCAATTGATAACTTTTTTGTGTGTGTTTCCAGGCACTAAAAAGGCGCTGTCTCTCTAATAAAAAAGACAGGAAAGCTTCTTCCAGAGTCTCCTGAGTTACCCTGACATGTCATTTATAAACATTAAACCTTATTTAGTAGGTCTAAAAGTTCAAGCTTTTGAGAAAGCTTCCAAATTGCTTCC
Organism: Melospiza melodia melodia; assembly: GCF_035770615.1. Classification (NCBI taxonomy): domain Eukaryota; kingdom Metazoa; phylum Chordata; class Aves; order Passeriformes; family Passerellidae; genus Melospiza; species Melospiza melodia. The sequence continues at coordinate 137,755,428 of NC_086195.1, forward strand.
ATGCCTAACTCATGAAAGGCTCCTTACAATCTAGAGCAGATAAGGCAGCTGCAAGGAGGGGAGCGCAGTGCCTGCTAGCCAGGGGAAGGGTTTTATTCCAGATAATGTGCTTTGTGGGAGCTGCCAGGGATCTGGCTCTCCCTCCTTCAGGAAATATCTCGATCAAGATAAGATTGTGATAGTCAGTCTCTGGGCCTGCCAGGGGAAGCTACTGGCTCTCGTTGTCCATCTTTAGAAGGAAGAGCTTCCAAGAGCTGGAAATATTTCAGATTAACTACCAGAGAGCAATAGTGTGCTCTTTTTAGCTTGTTTGCTGCAATTACCCTGTTACCACTGTGAAAGTCAGCAGTCAAATTCATTTAAAATTTCCATGTCTGCATAATGTCTTAAGAGGGAGGGAAGAAGCTGCAGAGGTTCTTTGCCAGCTTTTGTGGGGGTGTGTTTACCATCTTAAACGTAAATTCAGAGGAGCTACTCACATCTTTGCTAGGAATACTTTAATTTTAATAAAGCTTGTTCTGGCTTCCTCTAATCTCTAATTGTTTGGTTCAACTGTGTTTTGAGAACTCTCCTATGACAAATCCAGAGAAGAAAGTTTGAAAAATCCTAATGAGTCCTGCTAATCCACACTGAAGGTAGTTAAAATTTAGGTGAAAATATCAGCACAAAGTTTGAGTGGCAAATAAATTCACTTCTCCTGAGCACACTCGCTTCCATCTCCTGTCTGATGGAGTAAAGTTGGGGTAACAGATGAAATGTAAGTGCAGGGATGGCTTGTTAGAAGCAGCATTCATTTCAGGTGTCAGTGTAACTAACACCAAAGCCTTCACTTTCATCTAAGACATGCATGTCTTCAGCTGATAGTTCTCTCTAATGGCACAAAGAACTCTCAGTAATTAGAGGGAGTGAAACTCAAGCGTTCTGAAAAATGAATTTGGTTCATGTAGAAGCTCTTGTCTCTTACTGACAATTATTTTCTATGCTGATTCTTATAAGTGTGTGTTCCTGTTGGAAAAGGTAAAGATAGTAATTGTTGATGGGAAAAAGATTGGTTAATTTGTTTCACTGATGCTTGGAAGTTTACATCCTCTTTCTCAGGAGCACCAGCATAGTATCTGTATAACCAGATGTCTTGCAAGAGCCTGACTGTCAGTGCTGTATTATTGAACAGATAATTTAAATATTAACTGTATTTTTTAAATTTCTTTTTCTAATTTTAATTCAAGTTGCTCAATATACAGGAAACTATCTAGGTGGGATCTCAAATAGGCAGTATGATTTTGCAGAATTTCCATTTAGAGGTTCTAATTTTCTTTGGCAAGTCCTGCCCCAAAATCTCCTCAAGCCCTCTGACACCTGGGCTGTTTGTACCACTGCAACTGTAGTGAGATTGTGCACGACGTGCCAATAGTTGCACTGTAATTAAACCTGCATATAAAGTAAGAAAAGGTTGCAGAGGGGAGAGAGAAATTTTGGATGAGAACTCAAATGGAAAAAAGTTATTTTAAATATATTTTACTTATTTATACCTTCTGAGAAATAAAGGAGGCAGAGGGACCCAGCTTCTGCAGAGTGCTGTTTGATGAGCTGGTATTTCAGTGCTGGATTCCCTTTCTGACCCTTTCCCCTGGTCACACAGCAAATCTCTGGCTACTACGTGTTCCTTCAGACCTGCTTGCCAAATTGGTGATGGCATTTTATCTGAATGATGGAAGTCAGCTTTCTCTGTGATTTTTTTCCCCCTGATGATTGTGTCTGTCACACAACCACTGAGTTTTCTTTCTCAGAGTCACTGTGTTGGGTATTTTTTGCACTTCTGAATTAGAGCAGCTTTATGAGCTGCAGGGCTGAGGACTGGGATGAGCTGCCAGCTATTTGACAGCTCTTGAGGGAGAGAAATGAGAACTGCAAAAGAGGAGGAGGAGGAGGAAGATCCAACTTTGCATCATCTATAAGTCCTCTGGAAATACAAGTTTAAAATTTAGTATATTTACTCCATACCGACTAATACCCAGTTTAGATTTCAGAAAATTAATATCCTCATTATAAGATAATTTAGCAACATATGGAGAAACTTCAGGCATTGGAAATCTTGTGAGCAGCAACCTATTGGTAGCTCAGTGCTTAGTTACTTCTCACTGGCTGCTACTCTTGCTTGTACAGGATGTGGAAAATGTGCGTGGTGGAAATTACATTCCAAGGAGGGATAGGCATTTATAAAGTGCCTGTTTCAAATAACTTTATGCATTTAAGCAAAGGAAAACTTTCTTCATTGAAACAAAAGAAAAAATAGTTATGTAATGTAGTTGTATTAATAGTCCTTGGCATTCTTATTAAGTCACTTCTTTGAAGGTCTAAAGAGCTATCACATCCATTTTCTTCATTAGCAATTTTTTGGGTTTTTGTCAGTCATAGCAATGTTTAGCATATGTAGATGAATAAATATTGCGTGTATATATTAGTTGTGTATGCATACAAGTTTTAGAAAGTCCAAGTTTTAGTGCTTAAATAAAAATAAAGTAAACAAGAAAAATCTAAAATGCAAAAAACCCAACATCCAACATCATCTGCTGGGAGATGAATCTTAGTTTATTCAATTGTTAGGATCTGTAAACATTTTTTTTTTTATATTTCCTTTGAGAGTCAAGTTTGAGGGGGGACACTGTGTTCATCCATGTAGGACTACAGTCTTTCATAAAACCAGAAGTGTAAAGGATGATCCCCATAGCAGAACAGCAAAAAGACAAGGAAATGATACGTAGTTAACCAAAGGTACTGTAGTAAAAGGCTTGTTCTGAATGCTCCAGCTAACAATATATTTTAACCCCAAAGGGTTCCTTTGCCCTTCTCCTCCCCTGGAACTGCTTCTTCATGTTATCTCTGCCTCAAACCTCCTCTCTCAGCTCCTTAAGCATCGGCATGGAAATCATAAAAAGGTAGGCAGCAAGCTGTGGCTGTAGGAGCTTGAGAAGAAGTGTCAGAGAATGAGACTAATGCAGTCATAGGGACAGAAAGAAATTATTTATTGGGGGAGTGAGCCCTGCCCCCATGTTTATTCTTAATTTTTAGAGGATGCAATAAATTACTGGGGAATTTGATAACAATTTTATTAGCTAAGACTTAAAACTGACTGTTTATGACTGTCAATAATGTTATGTTAGAGATGGTGGTTGTTTTAATGAGGAATGCATTTCTTTTCCCCAGATAAAAAAGATGTTACATCCGAGTGTGCTCTGTGCTCTTTTTATTAAGAACTTGTTGACAGTTAAAAGTCAGAAAATCTAAATCCAGAGGGGTTTTTTTCATTTTTATCTTGGTTCTCTGGGGGAAATAAAATTACTTTGCTTAGTTTTTTATGTGTAGATCATTACTGCAGAACTTGGTTATCCTGCTGCAATGCAGTTCATGGTGTTAAAACATTCATTTGCATCTTTTGAGAACAGCACAAAGATTACCAAAAAATTGAGCAGAATGAGCTGAATTAGAAAGTAAAAAATGGTTTCCGTTTTACTTTGAGAGTTATTCTTGATGCTGTTTTTAATGCAACTTCTGAGGTGATCATTGCTTTTAGATAACTCAAGTTCTAAATTTGTAAATGTGTAATGACTATGAACAGATAACCTGATATTTACTGTTAGATTTGCCTAACAGTAGTAGTTCAGAAGGAATAATCTTTTAAAAGCCCTCTTTAATGTAACTGGTTTGTGATTGTTTGTTGACCCACCTCTTCCATATAATGATAATGGGAAATCTTTTTTTCCATCGACCTAGTTCCAGGAAAGGAGAGATTTTGCTAAATTAGAGTCTTCTGTACTCCAAAAAAATACCCATAAATTGTATGTTTTACATGCATTTATAATATGTAAACTTCTGCATGCAAGCACAACAACAGTGTAAAAAAGATTACATAACAATAACGTAAAGAGGGTTTCAATAACTCTCCCTAAAAAAAAAAAAAAAAAAAAAAAAAATAGAGAGAAAAGAAAAATTGCAAGCAGTTAGAACTGGAAATGAAAATTTACTAGTCTCACTGCATTTGAAAGTTCTTACTAATGAAAGGTAAATTGTGCTTTTCCATTAATTGCAAAATAAACACGATTTAAACAGCTGTTGCAGGAGGGGAATTTGCAATTTGTGATGCGTGATTTCATTGATCAAAAAGAAACTTTCACTTTAAATCTTCTTTCTTGAATCATCTTCACCAGGCAACCCCAGCTTGAAATTATTTGCTTATTTTGTTGACAGAGTATTTTAAGAGGGCAGTGAAATGAGAAGGAGCAAATATCAACAGAGAGATAAAGTGTTTGCTTCAATCAGTGGTCTGTAACAGCCACAACCCAAATTTTTTATTGTTGGGATTAAAATTAAGATTATCTTTAGTGGATAGATCTCTATTAATGGAAGAATAACAGAATATATTTCAGCAACAAAAGTATCTAAAAGAATTTTTAATCAGATCCTTTTAGAAGATCCTGGTATTTCTTCAGTCTTTAAAGAAAACTGAAAAGCACAAAAGTAGCATCAAAAGTATCTTTGGTACTAAAAAGCAATCTGGCAAGAGAAATATGGCCCTGTATACAAATTTTGAGCTTGCTCAGCAAATGACCTATTATATAATTTTTTCAACAAGATCAAGGAAATTAAGTGTGACGTTATTAGAATAGCACACACTGTGGGTTTAAAACAGCTACAACAACCAATATTAATACGCTGACTTACATCAAAACAAGAATGTGGCAAATTTAAAAGTTTTTAATTTTGAAACATCAAAGCCTTTTCATTCCCAGCAAGTGTTGTTTCCTGTTTTGCACTAATCATCACTTCCACAGCACTTTAAAAGGTATTATTCTTTCTTTTGAAAAAAGAATAAAATATTAGTAGCCAGCAGATATTCATGTAATTGCAAGTGTCAGTCACCTCATCATGTGTATCAAATGCATTTTGAATCCAGAACATTGTTTTGAAGTTGTGGATTTAATTCTCCTGTGTTTTTTTATTCTTGCTGCAGTTATGCTGAACCCAGCTACCATACACAATTTGTGCATTGTTGTATCCACAATGAGCTTAAAAATCAACACAACTGTTGCAAGTAAAAAACTAATTTTAAGCAAGTAATAAATTTTGGCAAATTAGTACTATATCAAAAATGTAGCAGATATTAATTATGAACCTGGCCAACTCCTCAAGTTCAACCCCCAAAAATGGAAGAGTAGCTTGTAAATGGGGAAAAAAATTGAAAATTTGCATTTTCATTTTAAGCTTTTAATTACATGATGGGGGAAAAAAAGAGGACAGTAAATGGCTGTTCTAGTCCATTTAATCTTTCTTTCATCTTTGTTTAGGAAAGATTTTATTTCTGCAGATTGCAAGGGATGGTAGTGGCACTGGGACTCGGAAACAATCCTAGAGAAACTTGTGGGCAGATTAATACAGATTAATAATAATAAATATATCTAAAAAGGGTAACTTTGGAATCATCATACATATCTCTAATACTATGCCAGGAAAATGGAGATTTGTTAAAAATTTAAACTTGGTTTTTTTTTTGTTTTTTTTTTCAAATATGGTGCTCAGACTTTCTCCTTATTTTTCCATATTTTGTTGTTTTTTTAAGGGTTTTATTAAATAAAATAATAACGGACAGCGGTTGTTTCTGAACTGGCAATTTTCATTATGTGAAAATTAAATATATTCATTTAGCCTGATGATCAAGTGTCTGTACAGCACACTGCCCACAGGGAGACCAGCTGCCACATGAATTATCTGTCTCCCTTTGCCTCTTCTGGGGAAAGCAAAGCAAAGCTGTTCTGTGGCTGGTGGAGGAGTCTGAAAAGATTTCATCTCCAGTTCAGTGAACACTTCTCAGTCTTGAAATGGCCATCTCAGATCAAAGGGAACATCTTGAAAAGTTTTGGGGGGTGGGGGCTATATGTTAATTTTTTCCTGAAAATTATTTTCTTCAAATTGGGAATCCAGAAAACCGTGCCAGTAATACAGGGAGCAATAGAAATGCATGACAAACATTAAAAGCAAAGAAGATATTTAGTATTTTTGTCAGAAAATGTCCTTCTTTCCTGAGGGAGATGAGTTCCAAGGAAAAAGGGTTTTATGCACTTCCAAAATGCTGAAGAAATAATCTGTTGTCCAGCCAGTGACTGTTATGTAACAGTGTCACATATAGATGGGAAATGGAAAAATATAACTGTATAGGACTTATTTTAGTAAACCTTAATATTTATATATATATATATATATATATATGTAAAAACATAGGGCATGTATGTATGAAACAGCATAGCATGCTAGAGGAAGAACACAGAATTTCCCCCATGGTCTCCATTTGGATCTACAGTAAGCTGATTCACTTGTGTTTGCTCAGTCCTGTGGTAATCCTAGAGACTTTCCCTTCCTCCATAATGGAAAAGTTATTTTCTTTAAGTTAGTGATGTAATGTGGTGTGGTTTGAATGGGTGCTTGTTTTTAAAACAGCCTGGGATTGCATGAGTCAGAAGATTCATAATTGTTTGACAAAAAGGTTAGAGGTCTTCAAAACGCTGCTCAGAATGCCATGAAAGGCACAAAAATTGTAGTATCTGATTATGGCTGAGGTGAAAAGAATTTTATTATTTTTTATTATGTAAAAGAATTATTATTTGTATCATTATTTGTTGGAAAGAAGCTGCCTCACTGGTGCCAGTATAAATATCCCAAGTAGAAAATCAGCTCCTGCCTAACCAGGGCATGTGTTGTACTTCTCTTCCAGTGGGTAAAGAAATTTCCATGTCAGAGCAAGGAGATTTAGTAAGAAAAAACAGTTCTGTAGGAATATAGTTAGTTTTTCTCTCGAAAGAAAAGTTGTTTAAATCCTTAGTGAATTGGAACCCTCTGGAAAATTCTATTTGGATTTTTTTTTTTAGGAGAAGGGTAGTTATAATTTAAATTGGAAGGACCTCCCAATGCCATCAAGTCCAAGTGCCTGCTCCCAGTATCTCATGAGGTCACATTGCTCACAGTCACAGTGTGATGATCCCACACTGAGGGTCATTCCAGGATCTTCCTTATACTGGGAGACTTAAGGACTAGTTTTGTGCGGCCTCATATAGGGAAGTGGGCTCACTTAGCTGCATTTAGAATTCTCTAGAATTCTAAAAAATGACCCATTGTAAAAAATAGCCCATGCTGTTCTTACATAGGAAATATTAAAAAATTACATCACTTCTCTCTTTTTTTTTTTTTTTTTTTTTTTTTTTTTATTTGGTGAAGGGAGCTTGGACAGATTTTGTATTTCTTCTTTTTAATTTTGCACATTTGACTTGTTTTAATTAAATTTCTGATAAATTTCATTCTACCCATTTGTTGGTGGAACATATTTTGTATTCTACAGCGGTCACCTGCAGGCATGTGGGAGATTTTTTTTTTTTTAATGTTCTTCCACCCCAGTGTGGATGTAAACTATGACAGAGCATTACAGTGCGTTCTGTTTTAGATCACAGGAGCAGTAAATTACTTTTAAGCTCATGCTGGACACCAGTTTGTTTTTTAACCTTAAAAAATGCTTACTTTACGTACTTAAGAAAATACTTCCAGCGAAATCATGCTCTGTGTCTGATGATTTTTTTTTTTTCCTTCTTTTCTCATTATTTTTACCTATTCATTAAAATCACCAGCTGGGTAGCTTCTTTAATTTACTTCTGAATCTCTTCGGAAAGCTCTTCTACCAGTAATACTTCACCTCATGCATATATAAAAGCAGCTGCTGACCAGAGAGCAGCTTATGGCTGACAGAGTGTCAGCCTTATGTGCAACACCTGCCTCAGCTTTTCATGTGCTGTGAACAACAAGGTGAGAAATAAGCACACCATGGAGCAATTGAAACGCAAAAGGAATTCTAATGCGATGTGGATAACTCAGATTGGGGGGAAAAAAACAACGCACAAAGGTGCAAAATAAGTCAGTAGAAATCAAAAGGGATGTTTTGTGCGTTCTCCACCTGCATTTTCTACTGAAATGGCAAAGTTAGTTTACTGCATTTTTTAATCCTGGTATGTGATGGTTTTCACAGGGGTCTTAGGATGAGGGAAGAGATTAGGATCTGACTCCATGTTTCAGAAGGTGTGATTTATTATTTTATGATATATATTACATTGAAATTATACTAAAAGACTATAAGAAAAGGTTTCACCAGAAGGCTAGCTAAGAACAGAATAAAAAGGATGATGACATGGGCTTGTGTCTTGCACTCTCTGAGCCAGCTGGGCTGTGATGGGCCATTAATTAAAAACATCCAAGATGGGCCAATCAAAGATTTACCTGTTGCATTTCCACAGCAGCAGATAATGTTTGCATTTTGTTCTTGAAGCCTCTCAGCTTCTCAGGAGGAAAAGTCCTAAGGAAAGGATTTTTCATAAAAAGATGTCTGCCACACTGGTATATAGATAGAAGACTAAATTAATTTTTCTAACAACAAATGTTACTGGTATTTGGTGTGAGTCTGTTGGTCTTATTTGAGGTTTTTTCCAAACCTGGATGCTCTTCCTGAATCACAACAAGTAAGAGTTGGATGTGCCTTAAGTGTTTACTTACCTTAACCCCCTACATAAACATGGCACCTTTATATTGGTTGTCAAGAACATTCAGGAAGAGAGATTGTGCAGTGGGTTCAGATCATCTCTGTGATTACTGTAGTTCTTTTATAAATGGATTTTCCTTCTCATGTCTTGCAGACAGTCAAAAAAGGGAATCTTTTATTGCAAACCAGGTCCATCTCTTTGTGCCCTCCCACAGAGAAAGGGCAAAGAACTGAACAACTGTTCTCACAACTATTTGTGTATCAGGAACCTTTGAGTCCAAAAAGCAAATATTTTGAGATACACACACACACAGAAAAAGAGGTTTCCTTTACCTTTTCTTGAAAATCATACATTTTGATGCATGTGTAATTTGAAACTTTTTTCCTGTGTAGGTTTATGTTTGAGTTTAGATAATATGTTCTTCAAAGAATACCATGTAGAATTAATATCTGCTGTGTTGGTCAGAAGATGACAAATTTAAAGGGTTTTGTACATGTTTTGCTGCACATGGTAGTGGACAGTCAGCAAGCTGTGAATAAAGAATATTTAAGGCTGACTCCTACCTTGAGAATCCAGATCAGATTCAGTAATTTTGTCATGATTGATGCCAGCCTATTGAATTTGAAATTTCTTGGTTGAAGACACGCTAGTTGCGAGTTTCAGTATGCTCAATTCCAAACTTTACCTGCCTGATTAAAAGTGCACTGTGTATGTAGCATGGATATTTATCCACAAATATCTTGCCTATTTTTTCTTTCACCAATTTCAATTATTTTAGTTTTTTTGCTTTTCTTCTGTCTGTAAAGCATTTTGTGTGAACATACTTTTTTAGAGGCAATGCTAGGGTTTTTCTTTTTCTATGTGTAGATGCCACTTGTGTGTAAAACTAATTATAGTAAAATTCCTTATTCTTGGAGTCTCCTTAAACAGATATATTTCTTATAAACTTTTTTTCCCCTCATATATATGTGTACCTGATGTGCCACTGAGCCGGATTTCTCTTTTGAATTCATTTCCATATCAGAATCTTCATTCAGGCTTTCAGCATAAGAGGGACAAGACCAAAATCAGTGATTTATTGCTAGTCAGAAGGCAGTGTGACCTATCCATCTGTTGCATATCTAAGCTGTTAAAATTAGCTCCTGTCTGGCCATTTTGGCAGGTGCATGGAAATAGCAAAACAAGTTCAGACTCTTTCTGGGTCTCTGGTAGAACTTCCCATCTTGTGACAGTATTGCAGACTGATGCTTACGTTTCTATTTGTATCACTGGAGAGCCAGTAAACAGTACAGATTATTAATTTAAGAAATGTATTTATATGCAATCTAAGTAGTCATTATTTCTTACTGAAATCTCGAATGAACATGAGGTATTTAAGAGAGATTTCTTAGTGCCTCTGTTCAAGTCTAAAATTTCTGTTCAGTGTGAAAGTTATTTCTGACAAAAATCAGTTATTTCACATTTTTTAGTTACTATAATTTTTTTCCACTAAAACATTTTGTGTCACTATCAGCTTAGGTGTTTTCAGGACACAAAAACCCACAAAGAACTTGGGAAGCATAGGGCTTTCAGAGCTTTCATGGATTCTGTGTCTTCATGTCATTTGTTTTATCTCCAGATATTTGCTAATGAAAGTTCTCAAGTAGTTTGTGAGGGCCTGAAAATAATTTTTCCGTGTGGCTATCATTATTTCAAGGGTAAGAAATATACAATGGCAAAAAAAAATTACAAAATATGCTCAATCATGCCTTTTCTTGCCACTTAGTGTAACTAGAATATTTTGCATGCTGCTTCATAATTTTTCAAAGCGTGTCTTTATATTTCTTCTACAAACACAAAGTTCTAAATCAGTCTCAGTACTTTTAGCTCCAAATCTGACAGGTTTTAGTGTGCATTTCTCTAATGAGTTGCCAAAGTTTGGCACCTGCTTTTCTTCTTTTACAGCACATGCTTTTTATGAACTTCAGGTAAACCTCTCCACTGAAGATTTTCTTAGGCCTGAAGTAACCAAGAAATTCTTTGATTACTTCAGAATCCCTGTTGATCTCCAGGCTGTGTTTTCCCTTGCCTTGTAGGGATTTGCTGTTTTGTTAGGGTGACACAGTAATGAGATGACATTTTCACTTTTAACTGCGTAGTGTGTGTTCTTACAGAATGAACATGCACACTTCCAGTGCAAAATGAATTACTGGTGAAGTTTTGCTGTGTTTGGAAGCAGCTATAATTAAAAAATAAAAAATTAAGAGCAGACTAACATTGTCAGCATTGCATTTCTGCTTTTGGTCAATGTAAATGAAAGCTTCACTGAGATTTTGCATTTTTATTTAATTTAATCTATTCATCAGTTTTATTGAAAGTAATGTAAAGTGACAATTAATTCTATCATATTTGGCTAATATGTAACTCAGCTGTCATGCACCCAGAGTGATTCTTTAGGGTGTTCAGCTGTCATGTGCAATTTATAATACATTTCTGTTGCAGGACAGAGGCAGATTTAAAGCTGAGTATATTTGTTTTTGTTTCTCTGAATGGAGAGGAAGGATCTGAAAACATTCTTTTTAAAACTGGATTTTCACATATTTGCTTTGATAATATTGACATCAGACTTCTGTAATGACAAAAAACGATTGAACAAGTCAACAAAAAAGGATTCTTGCAAAATCGTTCTCGGTTGCATGCCTGCTGTTGGGAAGAAGAGGTCAGAAACAGTAGAAGAGATCAGATTATATCCAAGTAACAACTCACCCAATGGAATAATGATAAACAAAGTCATTCATGTCATTCACTGACAGTTGTATCTCATGCCAGCTCTCTTAGGTTTTCCCACGTGTCCCCTCCTGTACTTAGTACTCAAAATATTGATTTAAACAATATAATTTATGATAAAGGAAATTAATCTCAGTGGAATAAATCAAATATGTCACCCATGAAGGGTAATCATCTTTCATTTTCTCAGCTCTTGTTCCATCCTGGATTTCTTTCTTCTCATACTTGTGAAGTAACAGATGCTACTTCTATATACAGTAAAATAAGCATTTCAGTGTTTTAAACATATTTAACATTATGTTGAATAAGGAGAATTGATGGCAGAACTTTTAAAACTACTTTGTTTTTACGATGACCTGCCCATGTTTTTTATAAAATTTTCTTTTTTGTTTCAGTTTCTAGACAACTTTTCAGCGCAAATAAACCAGACTCTCATAACAATGTATTTCAAGGGTTTTTTGGTGCCTCATCCCTCTGTTGTGATTTTAACAATTTATCCAGCCTCAAGAACAATGTCTGTAGAAGTAGCATGGGTAGCAAAGGCTTTATTTGGATGTAATGATTTATCAGTTGTCTTGCTGGGGTTTTTTTATCTGAAGTGCTGAGCAAAGGACAATAAAGTCAGATAAAAAAAAAAAGTATTTAAAAAAGTCTTGCATCCTTTAACTCCAAATTTTCTAAAATATATGAACACCAGTGTCATATGTGAAACTATATCAGCATAAAGGAACATTTTCTCCTGAGACATGTATTGTTTTGAAACGTTTGGAAGAAGAAAAGTAACTTTGAATTTTGGCTGATATACTCTTTGCTCTTTATAAACTATTGCACCACCAGGGCAGTTTCACATTGCATAATTTGTACCAACTTATGCAACCAGAGAGACAAATTAGTGAAAAATATAAATAGTTGAATGATGAACTAAGAAATTAGATTTCACCTGTCTTTCAAATCCTTCTTGATAAGCAAGACTAGTTTTACTGAGATCACACCACATGCTGTGTTCCTGAAATGACAAGTTTAGCATGAGTGATGGCTGCCCTGACCCTCCAAACCCTGCTCTAAAACATCTTTGCTTCTTAATCAACAAAACAAACAAAAAGCCCCAAACTCACCCCAAAAAAAAACAAAAACAAAAAACAACAACAACAAAAAAACAAGCAAACCAAAAACCACAAACAATCAAAAGACAAACATGGAAAGAAATAATGGTAATAGCCCAATTTTAGAGAAATAAGATATAGGATGTATTTAGCACTATTCGCATTGATTTTTGTTTCCATTACAACTTTTGTTATGTTACTCAGATTTTTAAATGTTCTATTTGCATTAATAGTCAAGAAGAAAACACTGATATCATAAATCATGAATTGAATGTGGCAGGGTTGAGTTTTTTTTTTTTCAGTTGCTTATTCCAAATGTAAAGGGAAATAATACAGGGGTTTTTTGACAGCATTGTGATATTGAGTTGATATTCATGTTACATTTTATGAAGGCAATTAAATACCTTCCCACTGAAAGTATAGGTATCTGTGGGATTTAGCAGGATAGATTGTGACAGATTTTTTTTACTGATATTTACTGTTAAGATGAGATTTCAGTTTGCATCTTTTTTTTATGTAGGTTTTTTTTACTTTTTGTCCATTTATAACCTACTTGTAATTCATAACCTGTGTTCTCTCAGAAGTAGCTCTTGTCTACTGTGTTTTCAAGTATGTTTAGCTTGAGTGAGCTTCACTTAAACCTTCTACATTCTTGCAGATAAAAATCAGCAAAGCAGAAATTGTTGCAATTTCTGATTTGGTGCCACTAGCTGCAAAATGAGGAAACGTTTCCATTCTCTTAATTTATGTCTCAAAAATTGTTTACATATTTCATATACAGAGGAATAATTACAGCAGGTTTCAGCTCACAATATCTTCACACATGTTAATTAGGACAATTATTTTGCTGTGGTATGATTACTCAGATCTTCATGTTCTGTTAAATGAAAAGCAAAGATGTGATATTTCCGTGAAGTTAAAATATTTGTGGTGATTTCCGATAATATTTTTGATCAGGACTTAATTACACCATCAGATTGTTTTGACATGAGGCATCTTGCTAGATACTTGAGAGATTAACATGGATGTGAGCAAGCAATTTATACAGCTGCTAAGAGCTGTGTGACTTACTGTGTTAACAAGTGTGTTAAAAAATTAATTTGGAAAGGAGGAGGAGATCTGTTTGAGGAGGAGATCCTCAGCTTGCTTTCAATATCACAGCATCATGTTCTGCCACACTATAGAACAGGTAAACAAGAACAGAATGAGATTTTATTGGAAAATAACTGATTCACTAGAAGCAAAAGCATTTAGAGTTTTCTCCCTAATTTCCTGCTACATTGAACCTGTGATTTCTGAGTAGAATTGCCACACGTAGAACAAAAACCCACAACCCAGTAAAAGGTGTAAAGATTGTTAATTTACCTCTGTTCAAATCTTGCTCATAACTCCATCATTACCAATCTGATTGCTATTGGGCAAAATAATTTTTTGTGTCTTCCTAATATTTTTCAACTTTATGCTCTGGTTTTCCCTCCAAGTTCCTGAAGGGAAATGTTATAGATTAGGTTTAGAGGCTTTGTATGAATTTTTGCATGCCTCTGACTGTATATTACCGATATATTTCTTAAACTAGAGAGCTTCCATTTGATGAGTTTAGGTTGTTAATGGGAAATTCGTTTTTAACTAATTTAGGATTTGAAAAAGATTCATTGGGAAACAAGAATTTCAATTTGAAAAATGGAACAAGTCACTTCTCCTCAAAGGATGTGCAAGTGTTTAATGGAGAGTAATGTGGGAAAGTACCTGAGGCACTGAAGAATTTGATTTTGTGTTAAATACAGGTGAAGTCTCAGAACCACCAGAAATATTCATCCAACAAATGTATCAAAAAATGTGCAGTAACATTAAAACCAGTTCCACTGTGATATTTATGATCACAGATGCATAAAAACTACATTTTCACCAAACTTCTAGTCACTACAGTTTGCTTGCTAATAAGTAGAGTATTCATTTGAAGGTAAGGGAATGATATCAAGCTTCATTACTTTTAAATTTCCTATGAAATCTGATGTATAATTCATGATAAAGCGTCTGAAGTTCATATCTTTCCTTAGCATAATTTCTTTGTTCTTCACAAGTAAGCTTGTCAACATCCTGATTCTTCACTTCATTTAAGTCATGATTTTTGTATTAAATTATAGACACAAATCATTCCAGTGATTTGTTATGTGTACTGGCAGAGGCAATTATTGGAGCAATGGCTAGAACGAAGACTTGAGAGAACTGTTTTTCTCAACAAATAAATTGAATTGGCTGGCAAAATTTATTTCCCCAAGAAATAGAACCCATGCTTTTCTGTTGTATTCTGGCTCTCTACAAGGAAAAAAGCATAAGCCTCATCTTTTACTGGTTTTCTGGTTTGATACCAGATTTTCTTGTTTAGTCTTTTTTAAGTTTCTTCATAGAGTACGTCCTTGTTTTTCAGAGCACATTCATTTCTTGTAAAGAAGGACTAAAGTTGCAGAGACCAAATAGATGGATTGAGTTAAACCACTGTTGTTTGGCACTTGATCACTTAATATTGAAACTGAATTGTAGAGTTGTTTTCCTCTTTGATGGACAAGAGTGCTTGTGTTCTAATTTCAGACAGATACAATCTTTAGTTTTATTTCCTTGATGCTTGAAAAGTAGCTGGTTTAATAGATATCATCTCAACTGCATGTTTCAAGTGCTTTGAAAACTGTGTCCCCCTCTGGAAAATTTCTGAAAAATCTTCCTCAAGTTTTGCTTCAGTAAGAATGAAGTTTTTAAGTTATACTTTCAGTGTACATCTAATTTATAGTATAGCTTATATTTGAAAAGACACATTTTTTTCATTAGTTGGCTTAGACCTGGAAGTTAAGGTGAATGCAGAATGTTTCATCAATAGAATCACAGCAAAGGAGTTTATGGGAACAATATTTCTTGAAAAGCACTGCTGGCAAAGCTAAGTGGTGCTTTCTCATGTGGATTCCATTGAAATGCCTTAATAATTTTCTGACTGTGCTTTTGAAATAACTGCCAAAATCACAAATAGCCAAGTTTAGACTGTGCCTGTGATAACAGCAAAATTAAAGATTAAATATTGGTTCCCAAGTCCTTTAATTTTGTGTTTTTAAGGGTGTTTTGGAAAGCTTCTGGTATTTCTGTTCTGAACTTTAGATAGGAAACATGCGCTTGATTAAAAATAATTTTCATATTCAATACTCTGTAATGGACAGCACTTCTAATATTCTATCAGAAGGAAAATGTTTAATCCATTTCACTTGCACTTGAAACTAGCTTGTGTTTTTGGTGTAGAATATAATGTAGGGTGTGTCAAATGTCACAAAGTCTGCATTTCCATGTTTTGTAAGGTTTCAGAGTTACCTTTATTAGTTTCTTGTCCCAAATTCCACTTCAGGAAGATTAAGAATACATTTTATGCATAATTATTTTTACAGAGGAAAATTAAAGAACAGGCAGGCAGAATGTGCTTCCATGATTTCATGGCAGCTGGTAAAGACAATAGAGATTTCCTCACCTTTTAGATTTTGATTTTTATTAAGATTTAACAAATGCTATATTGCTGAAGCTGCAATTACTTTTTTTTTCTATAATTATTATACTGATGATGAATTTGTAAAACTTTTGACAGTAATAATGGTTATGAGTAATCAGTCATTTTTGTAATGAGGGACTCCAGAGCAAGGGTGCTACTCAAAATTAAAAATCCGTGACACCAAAGATTTGATGGCCCTGTTAGTGTCTTTAGGATTTACCTTCCTCTGTCAAAACCCTTCCACTTGTAACATTCCAGCATTCAACTGAAAATCAGAATGGATAGATGAGAGGAAAAAAAGCCAAAGAATTAAGGGCAATTCAATTAAATCAGCAAATTTTAGGAAATTTTTATAGAGACAAAGAAAGATTATAGGCAGGAGAGACACTTTTTACATCCCAGCTATTTTTGTTTGCTAGTTGCAGCTGGCTGGATAATTTATTTCAGGGGGGATCTGAAAAAAATCATTTGGGTTTGTAACAAAGCCTCACGATTTGAATTTCTTCATCAAATAATTTAAAAATGAAGTATTTAAAATTTCTTTGCAAAGAATCATAGTAATTTTTTTGGGCTTAATGCCATCATTCAAAAGTCTATAATACAAAGCGAAGATGTTTAAAAATGAGAAGTAATGGTAAAAGAAAAAAAGCTAAGTGTTTTGTAGGAAAAGCTCCAAGTGAAATGTTTTTGACAGGCTCTGAATATGTTTTTTTCTTTGAAATGCGTTTTCTCTAAAATTAACCCATTTATTTTACTAATTTAGGCTGCGCTTTATTTAAGACTGTGCCTCAGTTTTTTCTGACTCCTTTTTTGTGTCCCAGTATCTTATGGGTGTTTAGACCACAGCAGGGTATTTAGACCGCACTTTTTTTATTAAATCAGGTATAAATGACACTTGGTGTGCCCTTTGCCTGTCTGAGGGAGCTGCAGCAGTGTCACCTTGAGCCTCTTTGTCCTTTCCCACTGCTGTGGTTCTGCTCTGCCTGGTGCAGACCTGCAGGTCTGGAAGGGTGGAGCTGGGAAGGAAGAGGCAAGCTGTGCTTCAGGATTTCTCTTCACTGAGCACAGTAATTTCCCTTTTCTGCAATGCCTCCCAAATGATTTTAAGCTGCTGTTTATCCCCTGCTGCTGCTCCCTTGCTTGTGCTCTCCTCATGTGTTGTGTTGGAAGTGAAGGGAGTCTGCACTGCACAAGGAACTGCATAAAATGCATGGCTGGGGGGAGATGGGGGTCTGGAGTGATAATCCTTGAAGGCAAAGGATGGCTTGAATAATGTCAGTCTGGTGGATGCATCAAATGTAGGCCAGAGGAAGCACGAACAAGGAAACAAAAACTATATTATGGCCTTAAGCTGCAGCAGGGAGAGTTTGGGTCGGACATCAGGAAAGAAATCTTCACTGGAAGAGTGATTGGGCACTGGAATCATCCACCCAGGGAGGTGGTGGAGTCAGCATCCCTGGATGTGTTTGAAAACAGACTGCCTGTGGCACTCAGTGCCATGGTGTAGTTGATGAGGAGATGCCAGGTCACAGGTTGGACTTGGTCTCAAAGGTCTTTTCCAACCCAGCTGACTCTGTGATTCTTTGGTAGGGAAGGGATTTTGCAGGGATATGTCTAATCTGAGTTTTGTCTATCAAAGCGTGCTTGGACTTTACTCTGGTCAGAAATTGCTGCTGTGGTAGCTGTAATGATGTATTTTTTCAGGGCATTAGCTTTCCATCTCTTAGTGAAACTCATGTAGGAAGGATCTGCAGAAGCCAGGCAGTGAGGAGCAGCAGAGAGTTAGTGGGTCTAGAAGGCTGCTCGTGAATCAGATAAAGGAAAATACAGGTAGATACTGCATACTAAAAACTTCACAGAAATAAAATACAGAATAACTTAATTATCTTACCTATTTATCTTTTAGTTCAGAAAAAAAAAAAAAAAAAAAAGAAATAGTCTGAATTGCATGATTCTGCTTGAACTTTATCCTACATAATATAATTTCCTTTTTTTCCTCCTCATGGGATGAAGTCCTACTTCTACAAGTTTACCCTGAAAATTCTGATTGTTAAAATTCTGTGTTGCTTTGTTCATACTTTTCCATTTTTTTTCCTTTCTATGAGTACTTATGTTTTTTAATTGCATTGTATTTGTTTAATGTAACATTACATACCCCTTGAACTTTAATGTTAGTGGTACCAGAACTTCTATCTATGTCTCGTTCCCTCTCAGGCCACATACAATTCTATGGAGTTTTTATTCAGAGTGCTGCCACAATAATGAAAATTAGGATTGTTGTTAAAAGCACTGAAATATGAAAAAATTAATTATGGGGATGTAATGCACAATATCAGTTTCTTTACACTAAAGCCCCCATTTGCAAATGTGAGTGAAAGATTGACTTTACGTTTCCAGGGATGATTAGCTGCCAGCTCTAATCAAATTGAGAAGTAATTAGCAAATCAAAACTTGATTAGCTCTTTGCTTGATTTACTAAAATTACAGTTTATGCAGTTTAAACGATGGGGGAGGGGAAATGCATCTCTCCTCTGCCTGCATCCCACTGCTCCGTGCCAGGGCAGCAGGAGAGGGGATCGTGGCTTGTGTGCTCACCTGCTGCTCCCCAGCACCAATACCGGGGTGAAAGTGATGCTGGAGAAGCCAAGGCTTCATCCCTTTGCAGCTGTGGAAAGTTGCCTGGGATGCAGGTGACCCAGATAACCTGAATTTGCACTGCCAGTGCTCTTCTTCCTTCGTGAAGTGCCTCAGTGCTCTCACACAGTTATTGAAATGGGAAACCTGTGCATGTGATACTGCAGTGGAATAAGTTATCTAATTGATGCATATAATGCTGTAACAATGCAGGCAAGGTTGAAAGTGACAACAACTCATATTGATAGTGGGAAAATTCAGTTTTCATCTCTGTCGCCTACTGGTTGTGGGATATTTGCCTTTGCTTAATTTCTGGTTTTCCTCTCTGTGGGGCAGGTACCATATGCTTTGTTCTTTTGCCTCTTTGAACTTTGAGTTTCTGATGGAAAAATAAATGATCAAAATATAATCAAAAATGCTCTAATAGGCACCTCTCTAGCTACATAAATCAAATACAAAATATTATATTTTTATCTTCATGAGACCAAAACTATGTCTGGTTTTTTGAGTATTCAGTTATTAGAATCTTCCTCGTCTGCTTTCTCCTTGAGATTACATAGCTGTAATGCTCTCTGCATTTACATTGGGACCAAGACACGTTTTAATGCATCTTTTATACTTGAGACTTATTTGTTACTGAAGTAACTGCAGTGGAGAGCTTCTCAGAATTAATTTAATGGCAGAATTAGCAGGCAAGCTGTAATCCCATTGAAGTACCTAAAATCTGCACTTTTTGGAGGTAGCTTTATTGAAAAGCAAGAGGTTTAAAACAAATTCAGAGTACAGTGCAAGATGCTATTTTTTTTCCCCCTGGAACCGCTGTGCCAATATCTTAAAAATAAAAAGTACAATTTAATTAAACAGAAGACTAGAGAGATAAGCCTAGTGATATTACAGCATGGAGTATTGCAGAACTGCTGATAGAGAGCCCAATTCTGCTCTTAAATGCTAGGTATGAAACACTGATTAAAGCAAATGGAATCTTCCTTGTGTTTGTATATCTGAGAGCCAAATGGTTTTCTCATGTAGTCTACATTTCAGAGCACATTCCAGCAAAGTTAAAGAAAAAAAAAATGGATGCTCTTTTCAATGGACTTTTTCTTTTTTCTTTTAGTTTTTAGGGCACTTTATTTTCAGACATGGATTGTTTATATAGCAATTTAATATATAGAGTATTTTTGCCTCAGGCTGCAAGGTTGTGGCATGGCAGCTGATCTATTTCTCTTTTGGATTAAGTATTTAATCCATAAAATTTTCCTTACTCTAGGGGACTTGGGTAGCTTTAAACATTACTCTTGGGCTTTCCAACTTGTATAGACTATTAAATGAACTGCTGTGTGTTTTTTATCAAAACCTTTTTTTTTTTACTTGAGCTCTCAGGAACTGCACTGAACTTACTTTCCCTGATTCCTTTCCTCCTGTGGACTCAACCTGCTGTTTGGTGCATTTTGTCTTTTCCTGCATCTGCTGATGGGGAAGCCTTTTTCCCCTTGGGCTGGAGAGTGTCCCCTCCATCATCTCACAGGGATTGTCACAGGGTGTCACCTCCAGGGCACCCCTGGCACTCAGGGCAGCACAGTTCCTTCACCTCCAGCTGGAATGTGCTGCTGGAGGAGGCAGATCTCGAGAGGAGCAGGAGTCCTTGACAGGCAGAGCTGATGGTTGATAGCTCAGTGAATGGGATTGATGTGATGTGTGCTGAGATAGGGGAGGGATTAAGCTGATCTCTCTGATGTCCCATCCAATGCTCAATTCAGGGGCCTGATAGCTGGAACTTCAAGCTGAGAGAAATTGTACACTTAGAAGGAGGACATTTCACTTAATAATTTTCAGATTAAGTTCTTAAAGGAATAAGCAGAAAAAAAACCCCAAAAAACAAAACCAAACCACACTTTTTAAAATTTTTTTTTTTATGCACAGTCAATGGATCTGTTGCAACTGTGTTGCTGTCAAGGCTGATTTTACTTACAGAAAACTGAGTTTTCATTTTAAGGCGTGTGGAGTTTGTTTTATTGCTTGAAAGTGTTGTGATGGGAGACAGCAACATTGAATAAAAGTATGTATTTGTCAAAGAATAGAAGATATTGTTTTGACAATGAGAATGAGGAACATGTAACTGAAACTAATTTCCAAAATTGTTTGCTGTTATTTTCTCTCAGAATTTTATTTACATTTCCAACTGCTTACAGCTTTTGCTCTGAATTACATTGTTTGCAGTCATTGTTTTACTGATTTATTTTTTTTAAATAAAAAGTATAGTTTAGCTAATTTCACTTTATTAAAATAAAAAGATTGTCAGAAAAGCTTTGAAATTGATCTCAACTTTTCTTCCAGGCTGTAGGTTTATAGGCTGTGATAGAGGTCTGAAAGGCATTAAGAGATCTAAGGAATATTTTTGTCTCATGGGTGGCTTGGTTCAGGATGTTTCTATCACAGAAAGTTGCAATCTTTCAGGCTGATTTTTGGCATTGTTTTCATATAAAGATGGCTTTTTTGAATGGAATGACTGTGTTTTCCATTACATTTGTACTGGGACAAGTAGCTTTCTCCAGAGCAGCTCATATGGTGCTGTGCTTTGTGTTTGTGGCTAAACCAGTGTTGGTAAAACAGTGATATTTTTTTTTTTATTGTTGTTTAGTGCAAAATCTTGGTTTTATGCAGCCCCACAGAGTCTGGAAGGCTGGGAATGGGCAGGAGGTTGGGAGGAGACACAGGACAGCAGGACCTGGCTCACCAAGGGGTATTCCATCCTATCTCATCCCATCATTGGTGTGCTCAGACATAAAAGCTCAGGGTAGGAGGAAAAAGGGACATTCAGGGTTAAGGTGTTGGTTTTCCTAACAGCCATTAGTGTGCTCTGAGTCTCTGCTTGCCTGGGAGGTGCTGAACATCTGCCTCTGATGGGGAGCAGGGGATTTGGCTGTGTTTGCACACACAGCTTTTGCTTTTCC
The DNA here is from genome assembly GCF_035770615.1 of Melospiza melodia melodia. Lineage (NCBI taxonomy): Eukaryota > Metazoa > Chordata > Aves > Passeriformes > Passerellidae > Melospiza > Melospiza melodia. The sequence goes on from NC_086195.1 coordinate 137,776,975, forward strand.
CTGTTAACCTGCCATTGTCTCATTCCACGAGTCTTCTTGCTTTCCTTCTGTTTTCTCCCTACCCCACAAAAGAGTGGAGTGAGCGGGAGGCAGGGTGGGTTGTTGGCTGCTGGGCAGGGTCAGGATCCTGCTGAAAGGATGGAGGTGAAAGAAGTTGCTCTCCTTGGCTGGCTTAAAGGAGGCACTCACAGCCCTCGAGGGGAAATCCCTGGAAAGCTCCCGGTCCTTTCCTCAGACTCCAACTTTTTTTATTTTTTTTTCCTAGTATGTTATCAATACGTACTTCAGGGTGTAATCTTGAGCTCTCCATCAGAAAATCATCCATAGTCAGCACCAGCTGTAGCTGCAGCCATGAGATTGTAGGGGCAGAAAAATCTGATCTGTTCTGATCTGTTCTTGCTGGCCCTCAGGCAGCCACTGCTGCAGCAGTGCTGTGGAAATTCTCTGGTTCCTTCTCCCTGGTACCTTCTCCCTGTTCTGAGCTTTCAGTGGGAATTCTCTGTGAAATAAGATGATTCTTTTGTAAACAATCCAGGCTGAAGGAAGTGCCAAACTCCCATTTATAAGTATTGCATTAAAAGACTGATTGTAATGGCATCCCAAGTTTCAAATATGAGCCAGCAGTTGAGCAAGTAGATAAAAGTCTGAGATGTTTCAGCCTCACAAACGTTGTGTCCCAGCAGATGTGATGCTGCTGCAATTAAGAAGCATTCAGAGGCTGTTTCTCTCACAGAGATTTCAGACATGTTCTTGTGATTCAAATTTTAGTGAGGATCATAACCTGTACTCCAATAGCACAATTAATGTAATTGACAAAGGCAAAACTAGTTTGCAAAGTTAATTAGATTTTTCCATCTCCTCACTTTCAATTAAGCTTGTTGATCTGATGCATTTCTTGCTGTTTAATTGCCTTTTTTTTTTAACACAGTATACAGGTTGTAGTAGTCAGGTAAGTAGTGGTTATTGAAATAATCATGAAGCTGAACTATTTTTTCCCAAGTTGTGATTGTCCTCCTCTGTTTGAGCCAGCAGTTTCATAATTAATATTTACTTCATTTATGTAGCAAATTTGATTTGTGCTTTGAAGTACATTAGTTTTTTTGTTGTGCAAGAATTTAATTTTAATTTTTTTTCCAGAGAACAAGAACCCTACTGTATTGCAGAAACTGATATAGCACATTAAAACAACTATAATTACAGCAGATGAAATATTAAGAGAGTACAAATCCTTTAAACTGTTCATGGTTTAGGTCAGAAATTATAGCAGAGCTGAATATTAAACCTTACAGTGTCAGAAAAATATTTATGGCTTGGGTAACACAGCAGTATTAAAAGTTGGATTGGTGCCCTGCAGATCGTACAGTTCTGTCAAACACTTTCCATGGGCAACTATGTTAGGATTCAGCTGAATAATTCACTCCTTTCAGAATATCTAGTGGTTTACAACACCATTGATAAATTTATTCTTTTGATTGTCATGTAGGTGAAAGGAGGGCAAATACAGCTAAAGATTAGATGCAGATCACAGCTAGTGTTCATAAAGCATGTATAAATACATATTTTAAAACCAAAATGTTTGTTCAGCATGTGCATACAAGCATCTGTCCAGTCCCTGCAATCATGAGATACCAGAATCCTTTGGTTCAGTAAAGTACCTTGCAAAGAGGGAAAAGTAAAATTCAGTATTCTTTTGAATATGATGCCCATTTGTGCATTTTAGTGAAAATCTTTAGTTTATCATTTTGTTTTATTTTTTATTTTATTTTTTTTACTTATTTTATTTATTTCATTTTATTTTATTTTATGTTATTTTACATGGCTTTCTGTTGTTTCATTTGTAAACCCTCCCAGTCCAGCCCCCTAAAAACTTACAGATTACTGTTGTACACATTGGTCCACAAGTCAGGACATGTGAAATGTAGTAATATTGTGGGTGAAAATCCCTTGATTTTTGAGTAATATGCCCATTCCACTGTCTGAATCTGAATAGCTCCTCAGTCTAATCTTATCTAAGAGAAAGTTATTTGTTTCTTTGAGACCAGTCCTCTGCTCAGGGTGATGTAAGAATATGTAAGGGCAGATGATTTTGATCTTTATAGGCATTTGCAGTGATACATACACCTTTAAAATAATTGAGAGTTGGCTAGGCAGCTAAATTTTTATTTCAGCTGTTTTTCAGTAAAATCTAAGAGTCTAGGTTGCTTCTTTATTCATTAGAAGGGACTGCATAAGACCATAAGAAGGCTGATGGTTCTTATATCTATGTTTCCCTAGATAAGATGGATGAAAACAGAAAACTTTATATTTTTCCGTTTCTCTGACATATGCAGAGATCTTTGTCAGTCACAATGTTAACATTCATGGTGATCCATTAGGCAATTGTCTTGCTAATTATATGTTTCAAATGTGTGTTGACATGTCAAAAACATTTAGCTTTCATCTTACATTTATTCAGCTTTCTGAAGGACTGTGATCTTCCCTTCAGGAGGATGTGCTGGTCAGATTAAAAGGGCCAAGGACAGTGGTTTTGAAAAACAATTGGGATGTGTGCAGTCCTCAAGGCTTTTGGTTTATAGGCTTTTGTTTCCAACAAATAAGTTTGACTTTCCATGCCAGATAGCTAATAAAGAGTCCTCAGGGGATTAAATGTACAAATAGGAGGAGCTGGGAAACCTTTCAGTTTTTTCAGACTTTCAAATTGCTCTTGGGCAGTGATGATAGCTCAGAAGTGAATTGATCTGTGGCATGCAGGAGGGGAGGTGTTTCTTAAATTGGACATTTTGTGGAGTAAGAATTTAATCTGTTTTATTTTGGGGTGTGTTAAGGTGAGAGGGCACATCTCCAAAACATAAGTCAGTGAGCATCCTTTTTTGCAAATGTTATCAGCTCTATCTATGCCAGCTTTTTTTTTTTTTTCAGGCTGAATTTGTCATGCCATGTATCTGTGCTGTTCAGATGGCTGGTTTTGTTTTCTTTATAGCATTGATTAGATGATAAGTTGAAACTCCATAAAGATCAGCAAGATGAAAACCATATTTGTCAAGCAATCCCTCCAAACATGGAAATGCAGGGATTCTGAATGCTCAAGCTGTAATGCAGGTAATGAACTGCTAGAACAGGCTCTCTCTTTTGAGGGGACCATAAATGTGCTTCTGGATCCTGCAGAAGAGACCATTCAAGAGATTCCAAACAGAATATTTTCTTCCTGTTATCAAGATATCAGTCTCTTTACCTCACCCAAAAAGGCTTATCAGGGTGTGATCCATTGACTGCTTTTCCTCAGAGTTTACCTGGCTGACACTGCTGCTATTTTATGGGTTGAGGGAAGGAACACCAGCTTCTAGACATTCCTCTGGTGGTTTAGTTTATTAGGGAAATGATGCATTTAACACCCCTACAAACAAATAGGCTGTGTCATGGGATATTAACTTTCTCTTGCCTGAATTAATGAAATCTGTTTGAGGATTTTTTTTATTTTGTTTATACCCAACCTCAAGTGCCTTAAACAGAAGGTTATTTTCTGGCAGAAGAAAATGCAGTTCACAGATGCAATAAACTGCAAGTTCTAGTGACTGAACCACAAAATATTAAAGCTAGAATGATGTTGAATGTTAATTCAGAATTCTCCTCTATGGAGTAATTCCATGGCAATCTGGCAGCCATGTCAATATTTTGTTTCTCTGTGCAGCAGTTTTAGAAGAACCTGACCTCAAAAAAGAAAGCCTGGAGGGAAGGGGAAATAAGGCAGAAGGGGATAAATCTGTCAATTTTTAGGCAGACCAATGCAAATATCCAGAAAGCAAAGTGTAAATTTTGGGTTTAACATTGCCTTCTGCACTAGCCACTGCCTCAGTGTAGGAGAGAGTTGGTTTCTTGTACTTCTCATTGATATTCCTGAGTGATACTCGTGCTTGTAGGTCAAGGAAAAGGTCACTCAGCCAAGGCAGAAGAGAAGATGCCTGCCAGCCTCAGGTTAGTGCTGCCTCTGGAGGTTTATATGTCAGCCACTTGGATTTCACTGTATACCTCTGTTAAACACTGGAGCTGCTATGCAGCCGTTCAGGAACTAATGAAAATTGTGTAAACCCTTGTAAATATGCCAGGTATATCATAGTTTTGGTGTATGTGACTGAGAAGGTGTCTGAAGTTTGAACTGCAGGAACTCTATATATCTTTGTCTCTTTCTCAAGACCTAAACCAGAGATACCTATTTAAATACCAGTCTGAAACTTGTTAACCAAATTTCTCTGGAGAAAAAATCCAAAAAAACCCCAGATTTCCTAAATATTCAGTATGAGATATCAGCAAAACCACAGCTTTGACTTTTTGTTTTGTTGCTGCCATATTGTGTTCTTAACAAAGCTGGGAAATGGAGCAGTCAGCTGCCAGAATTCTCCAAAAGATCACTCATGTTTGCTTCCTCTGCTGCTGCCAGTGTGGTGTTTTCCAGTTTGTCTCCATAGGAAAAGGTTCAGAAAGGGTGTGAGAAGAAGAGCTGGTGTTATCAGTGACCTGTTTGGGTTCTATTCTGTTGAAAATCAAGCCTCCAGCATTTATATTTAAAAGCTTCTGCATTAAAACCAGAGAAAACATACAAATACATGACAAAAACCACCAGGCTTTTAATAAGCTTTCAAGAGATTTAATAATAGCCCCAATTATTTTCAAATACAATGAATTTTTGACTAATCTTTTCATGAGCACCGTTATTCATAAGTACTTTTTACAAACTTGGAAATAAATTCGAAAATCTCTGCTAATGTCATGTTTATGAGTAAACTCAAACTGATTTTTCTTTTCTTTAGTAACTTTAGGGGCTCTAAGCTCTGAGTGAATGGAGAAAAAAAGCCTTAAAGGGAACAACAAAATAATGGAAATAGAGGAAAGCTGAAGGCTGTCTCTGTTCTAATGTTCCATTGCAAAGTTTAGGTTTTGGTGCTTCCACTACAGAATGAAAACATTAGTATCAGTGGAGAGATTTCCCTCAAGTATTCCTGTAATGATATTTGCTGTCCTTGGGAGGCACAGACTTATATGGGAAATAGGAAAAAGAATTATGGCTGTGATGATAGGACTGCTTAAGGTGATGAGAAGGACTATCTTTGCCTTTGCTTCTTTTCTGGTGCTTTAAGTCCTTTATGGCATTTCAATCTCTGTGTCAGTTTGTGATCAGGATTTTTTCCCCCATTCTGGGTTCAACACAGGGAAAAAAATAGAAAATCCAATTTTTTTTTTACAATTATTGATGCCATATTAAAAAGAGGAGGAAGCAAAATAAAGTAGTACACAACTTTGGGTTGCCTACAGAGGCCCCACCTCTCAGCTTTCAAAAATCCACCTCCAGTTTCATTTATGAAAGAAGGTTTTAAGTATCTGCTCCCTTGGTTAAAAAAATCTCTAAGCCTGCCTTTTCAGATATATGGAATTCAAGAATCAATTAAATTATTGTCCCTGTTAATGAATTTCAGGATACCATTTCACTATAGATGCGCATTATATGTTCTATAAACTTATTTCTTGTTCTATCAGCTCAGATTATACTAATTGCAGTTAAAAATAGAATGCATTTATGGTTCAGTAAGTAAGAAGATATAGATTGTACAAAAGATGGACTTCCCTCAGTTTTTTCACCCACTTGGATTCATTTCAGTTTTCTTTTATTCTTTTAATAGCAATGCTTGTTTTCTGTAGTTTAAGTGTTAGTTCAGTCCTAGTTTTGCTACCATATTCATTAGACAACATTTATTTTGAATTTTTGGTAATCCTGACTCTTATTCCCATCAATACCAACAGCCCTATACCATATTTTGACCTCTTATTAGTATTCTTACCATACTAAACAGAAGAGTGTTTCCTCAATAATTGATAATATAAAAAAAATGTAACGTTCTGCAACTACCTCATTTTTCCTCATTTGGCTCCCTTATAAAGATGCTGTGCAGCCCTCTTCCTAAGCAGAGAGCACATTCCTTGCCTAAGGCCAAAACAATTATCTGCCATCATAAAGAAGTTAAACCAGTGTGGACGAGGGGGAGAAAAGGCTTGAAGTGCTGCTTATAAATTCTAGCAGCAAATCTGCAGGAAAGTGAAAGGAATCCATCAGGGTACCCCTTGAAAGCAAAGCCATGTCCCATTTGGCAGGAAAAGCTCTGGGCTGCTGAGTTAGGACGAGCTGAAAGGGTAAGCCTGCTGCAAGGTCTTTGCATGTTTGCTGTTTTAAATGACTTGAGAAAGAGTTTGGCTGAAGATAGGATGTGGTTTTAGATCTCTCTGTCTAGTTACACTTGTAAAAGGGTGGCATTGCCAATGAGAAACTGTGTCTTCATGTATTATGAGGCAGTATTTTGGCTCATGAATCAATTTGTCCTTTACTGGTTTAAGTTGCTGCATTATTTTTGTTTCTTTTTCAGTTACAGCATTTGAAATAATTCCTTTGTCACTGCTATTAGGCATAGGCTTGTATCTTTAATGAGCAGTACTTTGTGAAACAGCAGAGCTACCAAAAATACAGTGTTGCTTTCATCCGTATGATTGCAAAAACTGAGGTCTTGTGAGACATTTGTGTTCTTCCAAAATTTCCCTTCTTTCCTTTAAGCCGCGTATAAGCATGCTAATCAACTTTGTTTCTTCTTTTTTTTATATTTTTTTTTTTGTGAAGGAGATTTCTCAGGGGTCCATTAATTTTAGTGTCACATAGCTGATCTCATGGATAAACTGCTTGTTTATGGATGCTGAATGTCTAAATAATCAAGAGACCAGAATATAAAATACATTATGAAGAACTTTTTTTTTTTCTTCCTTGGCATAGAAAGTTCTCCTATGAGCATAAATATTAACTGCTGACTGTCAGCTAGACATAGCTTTTAAGAGAAAATATTTAAGAATCGTTTTGCTACAGAAGAACACTGATTTTATAAAATTCTTCCCTTTTTCCCCTTCCTGCCCTCCCTTGCCTTTTTCTGATATAATTTTGCCTCATATTTTGATATAGCTTTTATTTTTTAAAAAGAGGTTGTAAAATGTAAGTCATGCTCTAGCTGTTTCTCAGACTGGCTGTATTTTTATTGAGACTAAGAAAGGTCTTGTCACAGTTAGGTTTTTAGTTAATTTACATTACTATTTTCCATTCATTCACTGTGTAACTGATAAGACTGTGCTGTACTACTTGATCTATAAACACAAAAAGGTAATAGATAGTCTGTGTCATGCAAGAATAGAAAAGCTAGTTAAAAAATAAAAAGATCAAACAGAGAAATAGACTCAGTAAAATGGTGTTGCAGTCCTGTTTGGCACAGTGGGCTGTAGGTTGAGTGGTGTAAGAGCCTTTGTTGTGATCCTGGCAGCATGGGGAAGGTGGATTGAAGGGGCTGCTTCAAGAAGACCAACACCTTAGGTTTGAAACTGCCCTTTGTATTAAAATGGGCTTTGGAGCCTTCCCGCTTTGGTTGAGAAGTAGAAATTGGTATCAGTGTTGAGGTGGAGAAGGGGATAGGACAAGAAGGATGAGAAAATGAAAAAAAACTTCCATTTACACTATAAAGAAAATTAAGTAAGTGTCTTTTGCAATGCATTGATGCACAGGTGAGATTGCTTGGGACTCTACTTGGTTGTAGTGGGGTTCAGAATGCAGGAGTGTGCTGCTTCCCTGAGGTGATCCAGAGGACTAACACTGCTAATGGGACACTGCAGTGTTCATCTGCACTGATAAATCTTTTCTCTGGTGGTAGCCACATCTGGAACAGATTTGAACCAAGCAAAACTGCACTGGTTTAGGCCAAAACAAGGAATGCAGCCATGCAGAAGATCGAATGAGCTTGCTTTCTTTTTTTAATTTTTATTTTTTTCCTTTTTCTCTCTCCAAAAAGATTAGAAGGGCTGTATTTCAGAGATGCTATGCAAGAAGCATCTGTGGACCAAAATGACAAAGGACTTAGCAGAGGGTTTAACAAGTAATTTAAGTCAAGTTTAGAAGGCTGAGATGCAGGTTATTACTATAGAAAGAATTATTATTACTATAGAAAGAATTCATGAAAGAGATTTTAGTAGTGGGGGTGGAGAGGAAGAGATGGTGCAGAATTAAAATCTTCAGCTGAGGTGTAATATATCTGAAATACATGCTAGACATCCATAACAGAAGGGCAGAGGAAGGGGCTAATAAGACTTTAATTTGGATGTGGTAGAACAGAGAGGGAGTAAACAGGTGGATTGGTGAGACAGGTAGTTAAGGCTGCTACGTTCACTTGTGTTATATCAGTTTCTGGGTGGGATAATGCACAGGAGACCTCTGTTCAGTACACTGGGCTTGGAGAATCTTGCTGAGAGCTCGGGGGAAATAAGGAGGCTTTGATGAAGGTCAATCAAAAATAATAGAGCACAGAAATGAAGCAATGAATAAACAAGGCGTGACAAAAGTTTGTTTTGGTTTTTTTTATTTTTTTTTCCTGAAATATAGATTATCTAGACTTCAAAAACTTGGACAAAAGTGGTGCATCTGGAATTAAAACAAAATGGAAAGAGGCAGTAGTTGAGTAGTTACCTTTTTTATTTTCTTTTTTTTTTGTCTTTTTTTTTAAATTTTTTAATTTTTTATTTGTAAAGGCCACAGATAGGAAATAGCTTCTTTCAGAGGCAAGAATTGGAGCTCTTCACTGGCCCTCCAAATTCAAGATAAATGTGTAAGGAATGAAGGCCCTGCCACAGAGGCATTTTCTGTAGGATTGGGAGGGAGTTTCATGTTTTTCAAGTAATAAATACTTGGGGTTTGTTTGATTTAGGAAGCAAAATGATTATTCTGAATTTAATATTTATATACCTGTAATAAATTTCCATAATTATTTTTATTTGCATCTTATTTTGTACACAGCCTCTCTAACTGCTGTAGAGAATCTTGCTTATATAATGAAAGGGTTTCTCTAAGTAACTTGGCTGCAACTAATAAGAAATTTGCTTGTTTTCCTGTTGCACTCATTTAAATAACCTCTTAAAATTCAGTTGCACAAGGCTTTGCCAATTTATGTGTAAGCTCATAGGATATCTAATAGGTTATAAATATAAAGCAAACATTAAAAAAGGTTTCACTTGTTTTTTTTTTCTATTCACTTTTTAATGGGCTTCATAAAACCCATCAATAATAATGAAGTCCAGAATTTGTTTTACAAAGTATTTGTTAAAGTTCACCTAGGAATTCATGACTTAATATTCTGAAAGCTCTTAAAATTTTGTAACTGCAAGACTTTACATTGGAGCAACACACGTTTATGGATAAACATATCTGTACATAAATATATGCATATATGTAGAATGCATAAAACGTCTGTCACGTTCAAAAGACACAGACTGCAGAGAAAAATATCAGATTGTCATGCTAATACTTGCCTCCCAAATGTGATTGTTTCAGCATTGTCACCTGGAATACAACAGATATTAAAAAGTGAGAATTTTAGAAGACAAAGATGAAATAGTGAATAAATGTAAGATGTCTGTTGTTCTCATCTGTCAGGAAAAAGTAATTTGAAGCATGACAGTGATTGAATTTTTAATATGCACTTAATTCAATAAATTGTGTTAATGTGTCCAAAATGCACGTCAGACAAGGCAACAAGTATGATTATGTCAAATTTGGTTACAATAAATATTTTCCACCACCCTAATACAACCGGCATTACATAAGCCTTGTTCTCCTGAAACTCCTGCTTTTAGAACTGAAAACATTTTTTTACATAAGATAACTGCACCTGGGGTTGTTTACCTGAGATTTTGACAGCAATTTAGATCAGAGTTTCTGGGGCAGATTTGATGGTTTTAAAGTCATTGTTTGGCTTCATATGTTAATAGTAAATATTTGTGAGTTTTACTTTATTTCTATAAAGTGGTCAAAACCTTTGTCTAAAGTATTATCCCAACCTCTCCCTTTCTCAAAGCTGGTGTTTTGCTTTCCAGCTATTTCAGTAGTTTAGGGTTATCACTACCATATTATCAGGTCATCAAGATTTCTGGTTTCATAGTTGTTTTTTTCTTTTTTTTACCCCCCCTAATTTACTCTTCCATTTGCAAATTAAATTTAATGTGTGGGCATGAAAATTACTACATCATGTAATGCTGTCTTGAGGCAAGTCATCATCTGCTGATGTGTCCAGTTGCTCAGTACTGGAGCTGGAAATGTCAGTTTTTCCTTCCATCAGCACAAACCTTATTTTTTATTAATGAGCATGGTGTGATTAAGACACAACATTAAATTAAATGCCTTTTCCAATTTTGTTTTCTTAGCAGAGGGAGAGAACACAATCTCACTCTCCAGTGCTGAATGCAGGTGCTGTTCCTTTGGTAGGGAGTGGAAACCTGATTTTCTCTCTCTTTGCACTTGTAGAGGGAGGCTGAGTGTTTGCCCAATTCCTTTACCCCTTGTTAAGTTTTTCTCTGTCAGTGGAGAAAAAATGGATCTGCTCCAAGAAAATTATTTTCCCCAACTTAGAGGAGGGAAACAAAGAGCTATGATTCATTCCTCCAGGGGTCCGTTAAAATGCATTTTATATGACTGTGGTGGTTAAATATTCCGGTTTCACTTAGTGAAAGTTCATACTGGCTTTGGAAACTTGCAGGTAATGAAAATTTTTTACTCTGAAAAATCCTTCTTTAGTTCTGAGTATGAAGTTCAAAGTCTTTTATTACAAGCACATTGCTCCTGCAGGGAATTCGTTAGAGCACAGAACCAGGCCACTGAAGAATGCAAAAATCCTTTTGTTTGGTGGGCAAACAACAGGTTGGGGTCATTTGTGACCCCTCAGCCCAAGCCTGGCCAGGACTTCATATCCTGGCTGCCATAGAGAAACTAGGAAAAAAAAGAAAAATTCCTGCTTGTTATTTTAAGCTAGTAATGAGGAGTTAGTTTGCAGGAGAAAACATAAAATTAATACCCAAACTAGGTTTTATAGCTTCCCCCTAGCTTCTGAAGTGTTTGCATGCAGATGAGAGCGGGATATACGTTTTCAGCAGTTGGCTTCCTGTCACTCATAAATATTTTTTTTCCTCAGGGTATCCTCAATCAGTGTATCTTCTTATTGAAAAGTTTGCTTTGGATGTCTGAGCAGGAATGTCAGGCTTAGTCAGAAAAATCTCATGCCTGTTGATTTTGATGTCAGAAGGAAAAAGCAAACTTATCTGTAGATGCTTTTAACAAATCCATCTGATAGTTTTGGATTGAGAGTCCCTGAGCTAATGCAGTATGAAAAGAGAGAGCCATCATATTGGGTCTTTGGTGGAGATGGATTTTATTTTGTGAAATGTAATTGTGTTTCCTCGTGTCAGCCATAGATGATAGTGCCATTGCAAATTAGTGTTTCAATTTCCTTGACTACAATGGTGAGAATATCAGTGGTTAAATCTGTTTTGGTTTTTTCCTCCTCACAAATATTTTTAAATATTTAACAGAAATATTTTTTTTTTAATGTTAATTGCAAACCTATTTAGGTTATGATGGTAATAGTATTCTCAGGAATATCTTACAGAATGAATAATCAAGTGACAGGAGCTCTTATATCAGTAGTCAATTTACTGAGGAAAAAAAACAGAATTCACAGTATACCATAATATTGCAATCTTTGTTAAATTCTGTGATTATTCTGCGCAAGTAGTTGTTGAACATTTTGTATTATTAAAATCTGCTTTGAATCTAAGTGTCTTTCAGAAAAAAAAAGGATCAGTTTTATACTCTATGTAAGGCTCCCTTGCCAGAAGCCATTTAATATCACCTTTTGACTAACTCTGAGCTTTGTATGTGTTTTACACTCAGTGAAATTTTGCTGCCTTTCTACTGGTGGGTGTTCCAGAAGTACAAGTGGAGAAAAATCTCTTTTTGTCAGATCTGCAAGAACAAGAATCAGTAGCAGCAAAAATTTTTTGGTGACCAGGCGCTTGTTGCTGAAAAAGATATCCTGCAGCTTATTACTAAGTCTCATAAATGTTTGGTGAAATGGAATAATTAAAGATCTGTGTACAAGGTAGTGCCAAGGGACTGGAATACTGGTGTGGGCACAAATGGATAGCACTGAAGAAAAGGCAGGAATCTCTTAGGAAATACTGGGAAGAGTTGAGTAAGAAGCTGAAATCAGAAGCATAATTCTGTGATGTCTTGAATAACTAAATAGACACCCTGACTATGAGATAAAGGTGAGAATTTATTATGATTATAATAGATTTCATACACCTGGAAGGAGGCTTTGACCTCAAGGGAGAGAGGAGTTTCTGTGTTAAACTGTGGTGCAAGCAGGCTGTGGATATTGCCATTAGAATAAGGTCATTCTTTGTGGCTTCCTCGTGCCAGTGACAGGCAAAGCAAAGAGCAGAATCAATATTCTGAGCCCAGCTGTCTTCATGGAGCAGATTGGGTCACATCTCTTTCCACTGATCCCAAGGCTTTTCACTTTGCACAGTGCATCAGTGTTGAAAAATTAAAAAGTGATTTTGGACTCTTGTTGGCAGTCTCTGGCTTCACGTGAGACATACTCAGACTTTAAATGTGAAGAGAAATATTACACAATTATGGCATCACCGTTTCATATTACTTAGGATTTATACAATAGTGACTAACTTGTGAAGTGTTAAACTACTACTACCTTATATTTCTCTTATATTCTCATCTTCTTCCTCTTTACATTGTACAAGCAAGAGCAACACCAATAAGTAATTTGATTTATTACCTTCAATTTGTGCATCAGTATCTTTTGTCTCATTTCCAGTAATGAATATTTTTTGGTCTTCTCCTAACTGTACCATACTAAATATTCCAAAAGAATACACACTGTGGCTTCCCCATTCAGAATTTTTCAGGTGGAACTATGACAGATTACTTATTATTTCTTCTACAGAAGAGAAATCCTCCCACCATAGCCTGTTCCTTTGATAAATTTTACCCAATGAAATCTCTTTCCAAGCTATTAATTTGCTTCCTGTCCTTTTATTATTAGAGAAGTTTCACTGGGGCCTAGCTGTTAAGGCTCTGATATTTTACCAGTTTTAGTAATTCTTAGTTCCATTTGTTTTTTTTTCTTGACAGAAGATTTATAGTTTGGCTGTAGATAAACCCTTGCACTGGCATGGAGTTCATTTTCTTCATAGCAGCCTTTGTGGTGCTGTGCCTTGGATTTGTGACTGAAAGAGTTTGTTGGCTGGGCAGGGCCTGGTTTGCAGTTTTTTCACTTTGCTCCAATTCATTTGGAGTTTGGTTTGTTCATTTGTTTTTCTTCCTTAAAATTTCTTTATTGCAAGGCACTTTTTTTTTTTTTTTTTTTTTTTTTTCTTGCTTTTGTCTGTCCTTTTCTCTCCCCCATCCTGCTGGGGGAGAGTGAGCTGGATGGAGGCTTAGGTACTGTTTGGGGTCAACCCATCTCACCATTCTTCAGACACCAGGTATAAAGGATGATTATGGTGCCAGAATCTGGAAAATCCATCAATTTGTCTTTTCCTTGGAGAACAGTTTATCCTGCAATCACATTTAAGAACAAAGCACATCTTTGGTTATTTGGTGGTGTCCTTCATCTTACTTGTTAAGGTGGCTAATACATTTGCCTTCTATTATGGTCATTTGTTTGAATAAATGTCATCATTATACTGATTAATGTCCTGCCTTTCATAAAGCACATAAAATTTCCTGTCTAAAATCCTAGTGTCCTATCTTCAGTGATGCAGAGCTACTATTTTTCATATTTAACACACCGAAAATCAGCTTGGGAAAAGGACTTTAAGAAAGGAACAAACTTTTTTAAAAATTGTTTTATTCTTTCTTGGGAGATGTTGAAGTAAGGCCAAAAGGTGAAGAATATAGGCAGCTGCTAAAATCTGGGCAACAGAGGTTTTCCCCTTATTGCATGGTGGAATCGTGATGGAACACCCACAGACTCCCTGGAGGTGGAAGTGCTTGGTGTAGCTGAGCACAGATTTTGGCAGACCCGAGCTGGGCTGCAGATTGGGGCACAGAGGGGTTGATGAGAAATTGGCGTGCACTTGTTCATGCCCCATTTTGCTGTCTGTGATATTTTTCTCCACAGAGCATCTCTGACAAGAAACATAAAGTGTAACCTGTCATTTCAGTCCAGCTCTCTGGCCCTTCTGCACTAAAGGCAGCTCTGGAGTTTGGTGTCAGTAGGACCAGGAGTACCATAATCGAACAAGAGAAGAGTTTAAAGACTCCCAACCTGTCTTTGAAACGCTTATGACAAAGGAGCTAAACTGTTTACATCTCTTTGTACAAACATGTATCGTCAGATCATCAGGATGACATGATGGGTTATGACAGTTTCAGCAAACAAAATTTTCCCTGATCAATTTGTTGTTTTCTGCAGAGGATTAGATTTGAATGTTTTGTGTCTCTTCTCAAGGACTTCTGCTAAGGACTGAGCCCTGAGTCCTTTGAATCTCATGCCCTACTTTCTAGTGTCCAATTATATAAATGAAGAGAGTGAGTTTTAGATGACATCTGAACTGTTTTAACTTCAGCGGATCCTTACTGGTCTAAAGTTCTTGGATGATTCTTTGTTCTTAACCAGTCCTTTGAGCTTTTGTTTGCTTCTGTAGCACAGTGGGGACAACTGGGTCTCATGGCTTACAGGTGGCAGCAGCAAATGCTTTTCCTGTGTTTTGTTTCTTCCCTCATTGCTTCTCCATAATGTGCCTCTCTTATCATGTCTGCCTACATTTTTCTGATCAAATTGGAACTCTGCTCTTTCAGATGGGGATATATTAAAAAAAATTATGGAATTGGGGGCTTACTGTGATTATAGCTACTAAATTAATTCTTTTGCTTTTTTTTTCTTTCATGTAAAGCCTTCCAATCCAGAATATGGTTTCATAAATATTGCTGATGATAGTTATTCTGAGGATAATAAATTTTCTACCTGTTTATTGAAACAAAAAGATATCCTAGCTTCTCCCTTAAGAATGGTGAAGATGTATTCCTAGATTATATGGTTTTAAGGAAGTAAGAATAACTTGATATTTGATAGTCCTATAATAGATTTCTTTTCCTGAGTAGATAACCTGTTAGTGTCTTTGTAAGTGGCCCTTAATTTGTGCCACTTACTTATATCTTTAAATTGTATTGTAAATGCCTGTCAGTGAGAGTATGTATGAATATGCACTGTTTTCCTCAGATTTAACAGCTTTGAATATTCTGGTTTTGGTAGCTAATATCTTTGTTATTGTTGTTTGCAATCATTTAAGTGTAGTTGACAAATTCAGGATGCCAATTTTTTGCATATTGCATTGAGCTTTGAATCATAAAAAGTAGTTGGCTGAGTGCAGATATTAAATAATTCCTCAAAATATCATAAATAATTACTGCTGCATATGGGGATCATTTAGGGATGTTCATACATGAAATAGTGATTTTCATAAAAGTATATCATAAATAAATAATTGCACTAATAGCAATTCCTTATGAAGAAATATCAATCATGGTCAGTGTTATTGCTGTGTGTCGTGTTCATGCAAGTGGCAGAAGCGCATTATAAATGCTGATTAGGCTGGGAGATAAACTAAGTGGAAAGCACAAAGCTGAATGTCACTGCAAGCATATTTATGAGAGCTTTTGATTGAATCTTGCCCACTAAGTGCTGCAGGTGAAGTGAGAGGAGCTTCCACCTGTGGAGTTATAGTGATATTTAATGAATGCATTGGTGTTTCAGTCACTGGAGGTCCAATGAATTTCACTGTTCATCTTTATAGAGCAGAGCTTCCAGGTGTCTCCATGTTGCAGGCCTTGCCAAGAAGTCATTGAATAGCTCTTTAAAGAAATGCAAAAAAAATTCAATTATGGTTTTAAATGCATTTTTACTTTCATAGGGGTTTTTTTTCCCCCTACATAAATATTATTTTCTTTCTTGTGGATAGTTAAAATATCGGATTTGGCAGATTATACTTTTCTAAGTGCAACAGCTTATTTTAGCCACTTTAGAGTTAGAAAGATCCATCATACAATATATGTTCCTCTGTGGTACAAATAATATTTGTAAATAGAAAGCTTTCTTCAACCTGCTGCCACTGAAAGCGGTATAGCTGGCTTCGGCTTCCAGTGAATCTGATTTTTGTCAGGCAGGAGAAAAGGAATAGCCCTTTGTCTCCTGTTCTAAACATTTTATTCCCTGTGCATATCTGATGGACATATGCAGACAGGCTGACAACAGATTTCTTATCTACAGGCCAGCAGAAAAATTAAATAATACAAGTAGGAGTCTAAAGAGGAGTGAGAGTACAATAAAAACTGACAAACGCTTAAAAAAGAGCTGAAAGGAAAGGGGAGCTCTTTGGTAATCCTGGCCTTTGTTGGCCTACATTTTCTTTTTTTTTTTTTTTTTTTTCCACGATAGAAAAAATATTTAAATTAAAAATCTAAATAAAATATTTTTTATTTCTAGAACAAGCATATTTTTTTCTTTTTTCCCTCTTATGTGTTACTTGGAAAAAAAATCTTATGTTTTATTAATGCATTTAAGTATTTTCAGCCTCTGGGCTTGCTGTGCAGTAAAGGAAGTATGAGCAGCAAAATGGGGATGTGCTTCTATTCAGTTGTTGTTA
Source organism: Melospiza melodia melodia (assembly GCF_035770615.1). Taxonomy (NCBI): domain Eukaryota; kingdom Metazoa; phylum Chordata; class Aves; order Passeriformes; family Passerellidae; genus Melospiza; species Melospiza melodia. The sequence continues at coordinate 137,793,541 of NC_086195.1, forward strand.
GTCCTGGGACTAGTGACCTTTAATTGGTCTCAGGGACCATCTGTGTAGATCTTTGCAAGGAGGCTCTTCCTTTGCCTCCTCACTTGACAAATCTGTCTTTAGAGTGTTTTACTCGTGGTGATTATTGCACAATTTAATTATATTATTTCTTAGCAAATAGAATGCTTTTTTCCCAAATAATAGCTGGTTAAAGCAGTCTGAGAGGAAACACGTTGCTATATAAGACAAAACATCTACAGAGGTAAAACATACACTTGTTTCCTGAGGTTTTCCCAGTTTCTGCTCAACTTTCCTTTGCTGGGCATAGGAAAAAAAAAAAAGAAAAAAGATAGTTCATGAAGAGATGACAAAGCATTTCATTTACATTTCTTTAAATGGCAGATGAGTATCAGAGATCAACTTGTGTCTGTTCTTTTGGATAATTTTGTAGTAGCAACCTAATTAAGTAAGGGCATGCTGTCTGTGGTTTTTAGGCTAATCACATGGGCCAGGTGAAAAGTGACTTCGAAAATATGGACTCACCATCACTTACATTTGTAGTTATTATTTTTGCACAATTTCTCAGAAGTTTCAAGTATCCCATGACCCTTCTTCAGTAGATTAATTTGTACAACGTGTCCAAATCACTGAAATAACACAGAGAAATGGTCATATTTAAACATATGATTGGTGTTTTCATGCTTTGATACTGCCCTGTCTTCCTCTGATAAGAGTTTAAGACATTATCAGTAAGCTAAGCAAAAACTGTGTAGGAACTTATTTCATGTTGGTCAGGCCTCTGTTTTCTGCCATGTATACCCTTGTTCCTCCCAGGAAGAATAAAGGGAAAACATTGAGAATGACTCAAGAGGCTTTGACTTCTCAGGAACATGGTTAGGGGATGAGCTTCTGGAGCCTGACATTGTTCCAGTCATTATTCCAGACATCATTCAGTCTAATCCAAGTCCAGGATTTCATTAAGAGTTTTTATTAACTCTCATTTTTTTTTGTTCTCTATTGAGTCTGAATGCTATTGAGTCTCTTTTTTTTTTTTTTCCTAGTCCATTTACCAGAATATCCTCAGCCATATTTATCCTGCTAATTTTCTCTCTCCTCTTGTGTTCTGTGCTTTGCTTTGTAGCAATCCTCTGCTGTTTTCTGCTCCTCTTTTACTCAGAAACACCCTTCTCATTGCCCCAGTCACACATTCTGCTACAAACATGTGCTAAGGGCCTGCAGAACTTTCTTGATAACTTGGCTCTCTTGGGCAGTGCTGACAGTTCTTAACAGGGATTTACAGTTCTGTGGACAGGGATTTTCTGCCCTGATCTTTGTATAGTGCTCACTGTAGTAAGATTTGGAGCCATAGTGAGATCCTCACCCTCTGCTGTTTTGCACATGGAAGGGAGCATCCAAATTCCAGTTTACAGCACAGCCATTTGTTGCTGTTTTAAAGACAATCAAGAAGTTGCAGCCTATTTTAACCAACCACTTCAGCTGCATGCGTGCATTTCTTGCAGTTTGATGTGGAGACCATGTGGCAGGCATTTTTGCAAGTTCTTTCTGCTTTCCTATAAATTGGTATTGAATGTTGGATGCCTTAAAATGGTCAATGTCTTAAAAAAACAAATAAAAATAACCCTTTAATGCCATAAGTATATTTGAGGAAATATCCATGTCACTTCTCCATGAGAAGGAGGAATTTTGACAGATGCCTTAATAGATTAAGAGACAGATTCTTCTGAGGGGCAAGCTGGAGAGGAAGCCTAAACTAAGACTGTGTTTTTCCACTGAGTAAGACATGTTCTTTTTTGGGGATTTTGTTCATTTTTGTTTTGTTTAGTGTTTTGAAAGTTGGGTATCTCAGTGAGGTGGCTGAGTTAGAGTGGCACAAACGCACAACGCTCCCCTTTCCACATCTTTCCATCCTGCTCACCCACAAGGTTCCAAGCCTGGCCCCTCATTCCAGAGCAGCCAGAGTTACACTGGATGAGGATGAGTAAGAAGCAGGACAAGGATGAAGCACAACCCTAAAGACACCTGGGGGTGTGCTCTGTGCTGGAATCCTGCCTTTGCACCCAGCAGTGCAATTACCCAATCTGCAAAGAAAATGAGCAGATTCATCTTGCATCGATTTCTGCAGCCAGGAGACTTTTCTGTTCAGGTTCCAATATATTCCAGGTGCTTAATCAATATCAGTGTTAAACTGCCACCCATAACCATTTCCAGGGATATTTTTCTTTGCTTCTCTGACTTTCTCACGTAATGCCATATGTGTCTTAGTGGATTAAAAATTGGAAGAATACATGTGTAGATGTTTTTGATGAATAGGGTCTTTAGTAGAAATTTAATAACCTCAAATGTAAAATATTGATCTTGTTCTTGCTCTTATAAATTCCTTTAAAACTAAGTTTTTGGGGTTTTTCTGGTTGTTTTTTGGGTTTATTTTTTAGTTGCAAATACATAGGAAGACAAACACAGTCTTGCTACCTGTAATCTAGTATGTGGCTTGATGCAATGCACATTTTTCAGCCCTGAAGGTCAGGAACTTGAATGTTATTTATTAGGGAGAGAGAACATGTCAGCAGAGTGTATTTTTAGAGAGAAGTGGAGCAACAGGGAGAGAATTCATGACATTTTCAATACCATGGACCTTGTTTAGTGCCTATGGAAATTAAGTACATTGATGAATTTTAGTAAAAGCATTGACAGAAACTTTAAGAAATACTTGAGTAGTCTGCGTCACGTATACTATGGAGGCGTTTGATGATGAGCATAAGCTTGATGAGCATAAGCTCCTATAAAATTGCTAATAAAATGCAATGTTAAGCAATGCTGTGTTCTGGGCTGCTGCTGTTCCTGATGAGCCATGAGAAGGGATTCTGGTTTATCTGAGGTGCTCTGGTGGATCAAGCCAGCCTTTGAAGCAGTGGACAGCATGCTGTTGTGACAGTCTAACAATTACAGCAGGGGCAGTAGGTAAGCTTTGCTGGAGTTTGGTTTTTTGGGTTTTTTTGTTATTTACTACACCATGGAATGGAACTGTTTCAAGTCTCTGTAGCTGTAGAGCTCCCCTGCCTAAATCTTACCATCTTTCTAGCAGAATTCTCCATTACCAATGCCCAAAATGGCTTGCTAGCACCCTTTTATAGCTGGCTACTGTGAGGAACAGTTTGATGCTATAGGCGCTGCAAGACTGTTCAGTCTCTTGGGTCTTCAGATTGCCAAACTTTTGGGTTTGAGATGCCTCAGTGTTTGCTGAGTACAGAAAATCACCCTCAACATAAACTAGTTTGCGGTTTTGTGTAAAATGAATAAACTATTTAAAAGTTCTAATCATGGAGAACATAATTACAATTTAATGAAGCAAATACTGTTCTTATCTCTTTCTAATCTACTGAAACTCTGTATTATCTGTCTAATAACCTGTTTGTAATGCAAGAGGAAAGGCTGCTTCTTATAAAAATTCTTAATTTGCCACCAGAGGGGGAAAAATTCCTTTTATACGCAACCCCACTTGAGGTTCTGTGCCTATTGAAATCTTAATTCCATCAAGAATAATATCTCTAAATCCTAATATAATTCAGGAGTGGTTTTTCTTTAATCTCAAAGTGTTCACAAATCATGACAATTGGTAAATATTAGAACTGTAACGGTATAGGGAGATAAAGTATTCTTTCTCTACTGTGATCAGAAGTCATATTAGTGTCTCAATGTACCCAATATGTGATTAATTAATAAAATACCCAAGGTGAAGAGTTGAAGATGAGTTCATTGTGTGTAAAATGGAGTGCCTCCAAGAAACTTGAGGTTCTTGAGTCCCATTTGCATCCTGTTTCATTGTTCAGCTACCCTCATGAAGAAAGTTTTCATTTGCTGCTAGAACAGCCCATGATAATGACATTTTCTAAGGTGAGGATTGCCTGGAGTACCCAGCTCCTCTCTCAGCCAAGGATCCCATGATGGCACATGTGTAGAATTTATTAAAGAAAAACAACCAGCATTGATGGTTCCGACGCTCTCAGCCAGTGAGCTTGGAGTTTATAAATAATGCTTGGAGTTTAAAAAGAGTTCTAAAACTCAGGTGGAGATTAAAGGATGATGGTGCTTTCTTATGAGCCACAGCACAGCCTGGATATTCTACCACACTCTGCTGACTGCACGCTGATTTTATTTTCAAATCCCTCACAGCCTTAGGAAGAGCAAGAGTGAAAACTCTGAGCTATCCCCACTTTACTGATCCACTTTTATTTCCTGGTCCTTTTTTTTTTATTAATGGTAAATGCATGTTACATTTTTCCATGTCTACAAACTGATTTTAAAGAAGATTTTCCTCTACCTACAAATTAGAGGAAGTTCCTCTTGCATTGTAACAGAAACTTCATCAGAGTCACAGAACAGTTTAAATTTGGATAGACTTTGGGACTCATCTGGTCTAATTCCTGGTCAAAACATTTTCAGTTATGCAGCTGTTGTCAGAGATATATGAAATTAAACACTAAAAATAACCATATGTATGTTTTTCTTCTATGTTTGACATAAAACTAATATATAATCCTTAGAAAAAAATGAAATAATCAGCTGCTATAACAGAAAATGTTTTGACCAAGCTTCTGAGTTTCAGTCTGATGAATGGCGTGAACAAATCTCTGAATCTGGGTATCTGCTGAAAACTGTCTTTTATGTAGATCTGATAAAAATTCTGAAGGTCACTCTTAAGCCCAAAATAGATAGGATAACTATTAATCTGTTAGAACTAAACCTATTATTATTGCTTTCATCAATAAGAGGGAGGTGGGATTTTAGATTTTTTTGTTGTCATTGTAGATAAATGCTTTTAACTCTCGAGTAAAAGAATAGGAGGAACTGTTTCAGAAAACCTCTTGGTTTAGTTTTTTAATATTGTTGTCTTTCTATAGTTGAGTTGAAAATTCCTCAGGAAAGTGAGTTCCTGTTTTGGTTTCGTTTGGTGGGTGGTTTGTTTTTTGTTTGTTTGTAGGCTTTTTTTTTACTATATGAACTCTGAATATAGATATGATTTATAGAGTACAGAAACTGCAGACAGAGTAACTCGGGCACACTGTGCTGATGTGGCTACAGATGGCAGCTTCTGAAAGCCTTGGGGACATGGGAGAATATTGAATCTAACTTGAAATGCATTTACTCAGGCCCTTGTTACAGGGGTTCTGCCGACTGTCTGTAGTCGCTGGCGCTGCTGTCACTTATTTGTGAGAGCACACAGTGCCAGAGGTTGAGGAAGCACACTTCTCTTGGCCTTGCCCTCGGAGTGAGCAGCTCTCTCCTGGCTGCTCTGTGCCGTAATTGGAAAGGAAACAGCGCCGTGCCCGTTCTGAGCAGCCTCACAGACACAGCCCAGTGGCATCTCAGGAGTCGGGGATTTTCAGCTCTGACTCCTTAATGATGAATGTCTTACTGCTGGTGATGAGGGAAGAATCAATAATGCAGCCACCTGGATTTCAGGCGTGGGTCAGCTGCCAGTGGGTTGCAGTTCTTTGCAGGCTGTCCTTGGAATTATTGCATTGCAAAGTATGAAAAATTCTCATCACAAAGTATGGCATGGGCTTTACCTACTTTATTTGCTTTTTGCTGCTTCACTCATCGTTTCCTTCAGGAGTGGTGTTTGCCATTTTTGGGAATGTATACTTCTAGGGCTTAGTGGTTTCAAACAATATTGTTCAACTGCTTTTGCTATTTTAATTTCAGTATGTATATTCATGAAAGTAGGTGCCTAAAAGTGATCACGATTTGGCATCATATTTTTTTGGAAGAAATTCTGAAGTTGTCCAATTGTTTATAACTAAGTACAAGATGTTATTAACTTTTTGGCTTTGTCTTTTCTTGTCTTGCCACTTACTGTGAAGTATTATGTGTTGTCGGGACTCATTATTTTTTGTGCTAAACACATGGACAATGAAAGGAGAGTCAAATTTTGAACAATTTTATTCCTTTCCACATATGTGTCCTTCCTTCCACTTTGCCTCCTTTTTATTGTTTTTTGGTTGTGGGTTTTTTTTTTTTTTTTTTTGTTTGTTTGTTTTGGTTTTTTGGGTTTTTTTTTTGTTAGGTTTTTTTCTGGATAAAAAGCTCTTATTCACATTTTCTAAAGTTTTAGTTTATTCAAGTTTTTTTAGCAGAGAGGAAGATGTTGAAATATAACAGCAGGAAATAATGCATGAATATTACACTGTAGTGCCCAAATGTATTTTTAGAAATGGAAATACAGCCACTTCCGTACTGAGTTAACCCATGGATTTCTCTTGACACTGGCTAACAGGTTAAAAGGTGGCCAAACAACACAGCTGACCTAAGAGTTAACATTTATGAGTTAAAGAAAATGCTATCACTAATAGTTCATGCTGGACTTGGAATAAAGGGATTCTATTTTGTATCCTGAAGCACGAGATTTAATTACTCTTACAATCATTGTCTTTGCTTACAAAGCTGCCACTGTTGTTTATCATCAGAAAATTATCCAACCCTCTTAAAAAACAGCTTTAGTATTTGTCTCAATGAACTTTCACAGCAGTAACTCCATAAATTAATTAAACACTGCCTTGGAAATTGGCTCCTTTTTGCAGTGGAAAGTTTAACATGATTTCATAGTAACAGATTTTTCACACTCTGGGAATAAAGTTCAAAAGAAATTGGGTAGTTTAACTAGGCCCTTCATTATTTTTTTATACTTTTTTCACAGTTGATAAATTAATTGACCAATTACTTGCATTAAGTGGGCTCCATCCTCCCATACCCCCCTCCTCCCAGCCTCGCACATTCTTTATGGTCCAGTTCAGTCCAAATATACAAAAAGTCTATAAATTACAGTAATCTTGTGATCTGCCTTAAGTCGCTATATTACTGATACCATATTTATGATCTGTCAAAAATTTGTTCTCCTAAAGCTAAAACTTGAAATTTAGCCTTCAATCATATTCAGCAAATTCACTGAGTTAATTAAAATCATCTTAAGCATCTCCTGTTTGTGGGAAAGTTTCAAGTTGTGTGCTATTTTTTTTTGTTTTTCTCATGTTAGAGTCAATTTCTATTTATGAGACAAAGTGTAGATTATATCTGAGAGCTATTCAGTATCCCTGATATTAACTGTAATGCACTTCATAAAATATTTTCAGGTTCAAGATGTGAGGCCAGGTTAAGATGTGTTTTTGTGAGAGTGAAGTGCATCTCAGTTATAGTCAAGTACAATGAAAGAAATTTAGGTGCTGATTAAATTCAAAAAGAGAACTGAAGCCACAACAGAAATGCTAAGAAATGGGTTTCAGCTACGTTTGTTTCTTCATTAAATTCTCCATGTAGTTTGAAATGTACTGGCATAAAAGGGGAGGGGGAGTCACAACTGCTTGGGGTTTGGATAGAGGAAAGGAACATTCATTCACATTTATGGTCACTTAATTCAAAATGGTCCCAATGTAAAAAGGCTTAATGTTAAAAAAATGTATGATGTCAAGGTGATTATCTTCTGGTATTTAATGCTCCTTATTACTATTATACTTTTATGTCTCTAATATCATCTCCAGTGCTTTGAGCTTCATGTGTTTAAATTACCTGGGATTATTGCTAATATAGATTTTCATGGAGTTTTGATGACTGTGCACTCAGTGTGGCACTAAGCTTGAAGAGGACCTTCATCTGTCTTTCTTACCTATAATTAAATATATACAAAAGACCCTGTGTTCATCTAAAGCTGGTGCTTTAACCCTTCCCAAAATCTAGCATCGCTGCTTGAATGAACAACACAGCTTTTAGAAACTTAATTCCCTGAAAAAGCTGCATGCCACTTCTTAGTAAATGCATTCCTGGGTTTTAGGGTTGGAGTATGAAATGGCACGTGGCAGTTTGGGGAGTGAAATCATGGCATTGACAGCCAGTGATCACCTTCCTGGAGGTTCCCTTTTTAAACTGGTTTCCAGAATAACTGATGTGAGCAACAGCTCAGCTACACGTGATACCTGTCAAGAGAGAGACAATGTTATGGCTGCTTGCTCTGCTTCTTAGAAATCCCATTTTATTTTGTTTTTCTGATATCAACTTTGGGAGGTGGCTGTTTGCTGTGACAGTGTTGGTTGTCTGTTGATTCCTGGATCTTCTTTTATGAGTCATCGCTTTGTCTGGGCAGCAAGTCTTTGAGGAAATTTGGTTTATTTATTCTGAATATTCTCTCTGATAACATTTCTCGGTTAATTTATTTTATCAGGAGTCTATAACGTACAATGATCATCCATCTTGGCTGCTAAGTATATAATAATATATGCATGTGACTACTGATAATTGCAGCATTACAGGATGCTGAAAAATGCAATTTCACCTAGCCAAGGTTGATATCAGATTATACGGGTTATTCTAGGGCTATTTCCTTTTTTCCATTTATTTTTTCTAAATCACTGTTATTTTTCTTTCAGTGATCTAATGTATAATTATTGCTTGATTCATAGCTTACTAAAGTCAATAGAAATATCCCTGTCATATTCAGTGGGTAATAGACTTTTTTAGCTTGAATTTGCTTCTTACATGAATACTTTTTGTTAAAATACTTTTTCATTCATTCATGTTACACAGGCCAAATATTTTCCTTCTTACCCTTTCTCTCTGAATGACAGATTACAGTGCTGATTGAAAACCATGTAAAATCCATTGAAAGACTGGTGGTTTTCTTTTGCTTGGGAGACAAAAGAAAAAGGAATAGGAAACTTAGATCCTTAAAGGAAACAAAGTGTTAGAATTGTAGAAGGAAAACCTGTGTTAACTAAAAAAAGTTGCTTTTCAACAAATAAATGTATGTATTAATATGATTCATGATAGATGGATTTTTTCGTGGCTTCCAATAAATTTTCCGATCAACTGTTGTTGATATGTACTTTATCCTTATGTTACATATTTCAACTTATGCAGAGGAACACTTGGTAGCGAAAATATCTCTGGCATTGTTTGCCATGTGATGAAATATGGAAGGTCATGCAGTGCTGTCTCTGTGCGAATGATATTTCTGTTCCTTACAGTATTAGAAATGCAGAATTAAAAAAAAAAAATCCTGAGTCTGATATGGATTTAGCACTTGTATGTTTGCCATAAGTTGTTTTAGAGCCCAAATATTTATACTTGTATTACTTTGTGGTTGACAGCTTCTCACAGAACTGATACCAGCATTTTACCTTGAGTGACACTTTTTTGTCAGCATTCTTTTTGTTTCTTTGAAGGGAATCTAATTTGAAATTGCAGTTTGAAACAATATTCAGCTTAGAGTACTTGGTTCTCAGTGTAGCTTGGTAGATAATGTGCTGACTGTAGAAGCTCTTTTGTTTTTCTTTTTGAAAGTATTGTTATGAACTGAAACTTGTCAAAATATTGTTTAAGCAAGGAAAATGCCATGGTAATCTCTCTTTTCTGTATGTGTACTTCAGTTGTGGGTTAAAGCAGAGAGAAGGAAGGTGGAATAAAATAGTCTTCAGATAATGTTTATGTAGGTTTCAGAAATTGTGCTTTGAAGCATCATCTTTGCCATGTTATTCTTCTTATCCTAGAGCTACTTTTTCCCTTACTGGGAATCAATACTAAAATACATGAGAATGTATTTTATTGTTAATGTGCTGCCTGACAGCTTAACCAAGTGTTTATGTGGTTTTCATGGTGATATGAGGAGAGAAACTACAAATATTTGTCTTTCATGTGATAACCAGCAGGGTGTCAAGTTGCTGTGTCTGTCCTGATCCATTCCCTGACTTCAGAACAATATCACCAAACTTGGTTTAGGTATTTAGTTTTTGTCAGTCAGTCCTTAGGCAGGCCTGATGCACTTATTTAGAACACCAGTGTTTGGTGTTCACATTATTATTATTTGTCTGTTTTCAGAATATCACTTGTCTTGTACTGTTGTACTAAGATGATGACCAAAAACTAAATTGGATGGACAAAAGAATATTTCTAAAAGTAAATTTTTAGCTGTAAAGATTCCTGGTTAACTAGAAAGATGTAAGACAGGAGTTTGCCTGAACAACAGAGTCTTATTCTTCTCCTTTAAAAAGCAAACCAAACAAGTTAAAAAAAAACAACTTTAAACTGTTAATTTCTGGTATATGCATAACAAGTTATGGCACTACAGTATTTGTTTTGCCTATTTTATATGTAAAATTTTTCATGTGTTTCACAAAGTTTGGTTTATAACACTTAATAAATTATTCAGTCATTCTGACTAAACTTAGAGTCATCCACTATTTTTGCTTTGCTAGTGGTATTGGCTATAATACTTTGATAACCTGATTGTGCTCTTTCCATACTTTCCCAATTATAATCATATGCTTCAATTATAAAATAGTAAAAAACAATAAGAGAATTTTCTGAAGGAAATCTAAATGAATATAAATAGAAACATCAGAAAGTGGCACCTTTTCTGATGCTAAAGCATTTTTTTCATTCAAATGATATATTGGTCTTGTGACACAACAGCATTTGTTTTATTTTTAAAGTGATGAAGCAATGGGAAAGTTGGCTTTTGGCATGGTAAAAGCATAATAAGTAATCTCTGAAATACAACTGGACAAAATAATGCTGTAAAATTCATTTCTTGACACTCTTGGAGCTCATCAATCCAAAGTATTGTTTTCCTTTATTTAAATAACTCTAACTTACAGAGTCTTTGCCACTGTGTAGCTGTAAATCTAATAATGTGATTGAAATTGCTCAATAATCTCCTGTCTGGAGCTTTTCTTCATTGTGTCTGTTATTAAAGCCAGCTGTTGATGCTTTTGAACAAACTGATTTCTGAATTAACTCTGCATTGTGTTCTATAATAACTCCACTTCTGAATTATCATGGGCTGCTCCCAATTTACTTTTCGATAATTAAAGGCTGTCTTTATTTCTATCCAAGTTGCCTGTTTTATTTCCCAGAACACAAGGATGTGATTTCATTCATGCTGCTCTAGGGGGTCTGAAGTTGATAATCATTTTTCTACATCTGCCCCCATCAGTGTCATCCTCCAATATCTGATGCTCCAGCATTTTTCCTTGGCTTTGCTCATTAGCATTCACAGAGCTGGTGCTGTGTTGTGCGAGTCTGCCACAAGCCATTCCTTGTTGTTTTCCTGAGAGGTCTGTAGAGGACCTGTGGAATAGTCTCATTCCTGGAGTAAATTCCTCTTCTTCCTCTTACCTTTTGCTCACATAAACTCTTCCTTTCAAAGGTAGTGTTACCTTAAGTATTTAAGTACTTTAATTAATATTGTGTATTATTTAACATGAGCATCATTGGACTCCTTGTAGTGTGTCTCATGCGTGGTGCAAATACAAATCACTAAATTAAATGTAAGGACTTTAAAATTAAGACCTCAATATAATATATTTTGGATTACTGATTCATGTGGTCCTCATATCTTCAAATAAAAAAGATATATTTTTTCCTTAAAAAAAAATAAATTAGTAAAGCCAATCAAACAGGAAAAAACTCCAAACAAGATGGACTTAAAATAAACATACTGACCTGAGACATGTTTCAGTTTGAGATCATACATAATATTTTGCTTCTTTCTTGCATCAAAACATGTCATTATTAAATACAATAGGAAGAGCCTCTCACAAAAATTTAGAAAAAATGTAAAGGATTTACAGTAAACCCCCATGACAGTTTAAAAGAATTATCTTGTTTATCCCCACTAAGGTTCATTTCAGGACATTCTAGGCTCTTAATAGTCTTTTTAAAATTAGTATTGACCTCAATTTATGAGAGTTGTATATATTTCCCCTTGGCAAGAGCAAGAATTTTAATCTAATCCTACAGCTTTTTCCCTTGCTGACGTAAAATTCTTCTCCATTTGCTAATTGTGATCTTTGTGGACTGTGTTTTTTTTCCGTTTTTTAAATTCTTTTGAGGTATTCTTGTGGTAGTTTTCAGTGTAGTAGCAAACCTGAGCAATGGACCTGGCAACAGTGATCCTCGCTTTACTAATCAATAGGATTAATAAAACAGGGGGAAAATTTGGTGTCCAAGGTGTACCTATTTGCTTAAAAATGTAGTGGCAAGATCTTTCATGTTGGTGTTGCCTTCACAAAACAACTGCTTTTACCTGCTTGATTTTAAAGGTTGGCCTCAATGATCTCGGAGGTCTTTTCCAGTCTAAATGGTTTTGTGATTTCCTATAGCTGTGTATGAGTAGATTGAACCTTTGCACTACTTGCCAGTGGGTTTTCTGTTTACTTCCTTCCTTTTTATATAGGATTTTCCTCTATTATCCCTCAGGAGGCAGCACTGTTAGGATGCTGTGTAAAATTTTCAGACAAGTGCTAAGGCCCTCTTAACAAAAACACGCGTCTTATTTATGATGTGTCAAATTACTGTTCTGAGAGTAGACCTTTTAGGTTGCATTCAGCCTTTAATTTGACTGAATTTAAATAGCATAAAATGCCTTTTAGTTGGAACTTGGCTTGCATATTACATCTCTCATTTCAATGGAAGACATTCAGATGCAAATACGGTTTGTTTGGACTGAGTACAAATGCCACTATCATGACTGATGAAGGCTTTTGATCACACATCTACAAACTGAAACCTTAAAAAGGAAGAGGCTATTTGGACTGGCATCTGCAGTGCCATGAATTATTTAGTTCCTATTATTCATAAATCTCTTTGAAGAGAAGGCGTGTGAGGTTTTTAAGGAGGAGTAGTCATAGTTGTGTTGCCAGTTTCTATTTATGCAGCGGCTGACTGCATGTGCAAACTCCTTCTGAACTGCAAGGATTGTGCTGAATGGGAAGGACTTGTGTGGCTGAAGTGATCAGAAATGGTCCTGAAAGGCTTCTTTAGTTTCCTGGGATAACTGTGAGGATGTTCTGTTGTTCCTGTCTGCTTTGGTGGGCTCCAAGAGGTGTGCAAGGCAAGAACATGCCTGCAATATTTGCTGAGCTACGCACTTAGTTGTTGAAGATCTGGTTGACTCTTGCAGGGCACTTGTTAACAGCCAGAGCTTGTTCTGTACTCATTCACAGAACTACAAATGTCTTTGGGCTGTGCCCTGACAGCCAGGCAAAACCAGCAACACCTCCCTCCTTTTTGCCTTCTTTCGCTCACTATCTTTTATTGTGCAGTTTTGTGCTACAAACAGGTACCATTTCTTCCCTTTCCACTGATGATTGAAGCTAAACACTGGGTGTAAACGCTATTTCTGCTCTAAAGGGAGTCTGTGTGCTTGTTTAGCTCAGTGTAATTGTGTAATAATGTTGTCTAGAAGATGCATGTTGGCAGAGATGTCAAGGAACGAGTTAGAAATACCCAATAGTGTCTTTTTTATTTGCCTTGCAGACTAGTTTGGTGTCTGGGGGAGTGAGGGATATGGGGGCTGTGTGTGTATCCATTTTTGGAATTTGTTTGTTTGTTTCTCCAGTAGGATTTCAGACTGTATTGCTGAGGAATACCTTGAGAAATTATTTGTCTGGCATATGTCCTTCAGGCACGTTATAAAATTCACATTGGGGGTCAAAGTACAGTGAAGACTCAAATGCAGCTGCTGTACAATTCAGAAATAAACAGAGTTCCCAAATTGTTTCTTTACCATAACACATTTGTCATTGTATGAGTAGTGAGAATAGTTTAGTTCCTAAGTCTTAACTAAGAAGATTACCTGAAGAATCACTCTGACTAGACTTAGACTTTAATTTCCTAAAATGCTGTTTTTTGTGATACTTTTCAAAAGTTTCTCGAAAGTATTTCATCTTGTCATCTTTCCACATTATCCTTTTCCATTTTCAATTGACTGTACACATTTCTTTTTTACCTCCCTGTATTTTAATTTTTCTTGTTGGCTTTGAAGAAATGTTTTTATTTTTTTGGTCATCTATAATTTTCCACTTAATGTATTAACTCACCACCTGTCCTAGACTCAGTTTTTAAAACCCTGTGCTACATACAAACTAAAATCCTTGGTCTTTTCCTTTTCATTCTACCAAAGCAGCAGAACTTGCAAAATGTTTTTTTCTCCCTTCATTTATTTCTAGTCACTCAGAAGTTCTTGTTTGGTGCTGCATCTACAGTGGTCCATGGACCATTGTTGATGTGTCTGTTTGCCAGCTGCATGTGCTGACTACATTTTCACTATGAATACACACCCTGCTAAAGATCTTCTCTAATAAATCCTTTTTTTGATGACTCTCTGGCAAAACTGATCTGTCCATGAGATGTATCTGCTCTGGTTTTGAGCTGTGGCCAAATGTGTACATCTGCTGTAAACATAGATCAGTTCATAAATGGCTCTTACCTACAAATAATTTCAGTACAGTGGCAGGATAATGCAAGGAGGAGTAGAAATATGTTTAATGCTCAGAGCAAATCAAAATGGGCCTCTTGTCAATATTAAAAGTATAATATGTGGAACAATTATTGCTTTTTTTTTTAAACTTTAATTTCTAAGGTTTCTAAACAATGTTTGAAATTATGAATTGATACTCTTTTGGGGTTCTTTTTTCCTCTCTGAAAAACATAATGGCTGTTTTATGAGTGTTCATATTCTGAATGTGCAGGTATAGGCTTGTAGAATCTAGTAGTCATTCACCCATCTCATTGTAATTATTGGCTTGTGTTTCTTTATATAAAAAAGTGGGCACGAAATCTTAAGTCTTGAATTGTGAATTTATTTGATTTGTGAATTTTCAGTTGTATTTTTCATAACTGTGAGAAAATTGTAGCTGAGTAACTGTAGATGAGTAATTGAGCTGAGTAACTCTATTACTTTATATATTCAGCACACATATACATATATATTTAAAACTTTAGGACAAGATTAGAACTGTATACAGGAAATGAAATAGTATTCGTTTGGTTTTTTGTTTTTTATTATGAGTAATTGATTACTAAGCTGAAATTTCAGATATGCATGTAAAATGGTGTCAGGGCAAAAAGAGCAATAGTAAGGATGAAATTTATCTCTGGACTGTGAATTTCTATAAAAATAATTCCTCATTTACATGTCTCTCCCAATCTACAAAAGTTCTGCTTATTAAGTCTTGCCAAGAAGGCATCAAATTTGATATTGGCTGACAAAATGGTGTGGTGTTATGACTCTTCTGTTTCCAGTATTGAAGTCCTTTTTCAAGGTACATAAAAGGAAAAATATAGTAGTTATCCTTTTTTTTTTTTGCATGATTATGGGCAGCAGATGATAAATTGCAGTTAAATATTTGAACTTTGGGTATGGCATGCAGTCTTAATTTTTTGTTTTTTTTTTCACTTTATTTGTGTTTCATGAACTGTTAGGAAAAAATAGAACAAAACAACAGGAAATCACATTAAAAAATGCAAGAGTTTTGATTTTTTTTTTCTGTCTTTTTTTTTTATTTTAATGTTATTTTCCTAATAGCATTTTGAAAGAATTGAGAGATTCACCTTATGTTCTCCATTATCTAAACTGGGATATATACTGTAAATAAATAATATAGAATGCAATATCTTTTCCTACCATGTTTATAAGGTTAAATGACAATGTGTGTGTTTGAAAGAGAGTCATTTGACTGTGGTTAGTACTATTTTGGGGTAAGGGGTTATATTTTTTTGTATTTAGGGGTCTGAAAAAATATTTGATTTGCTGATGGAACTGAAATTCCAATTCTTCAGTTATAGAAGTACTTAGATTTAGGTCATAGATGTCCATCTGAACCTAAGAAAACCTAATTGTCTGAGCTCTGCACTGTGTTAATTATGATATTTCTTTCATCAATCTTGTCAGTATTCTAAGCTTGTCTCTTAGTATCTGGAAAAGCCTAAATGGATAATATTTGGGGAATACAAAAAATATTTTTCCTTTTAAGGTTTTAATTGTCTGCCCTTTAAGATATGTGCTTGTTTCTACATGCTTCAGGCATTGCCCCAGTGGTCCTTAATACATAGATTAACCTTATTAAAAAAGCATTTCATACAGATTATCTGTATGTTTGTATTATAACACTTACACAGAGATACCAATGCCTATAATTTAAAATAAATAAATAAATAGGGACAGTAACCATGCAAAAACCACCAGCTGCCTTTTGATAATCATCTTAGAGCTTTCAGTAGATGATTCAGTTGTAAGCAGAGGTAATATAAGGAGAACCCCAGCTGCTTGTCTGCCTGCATTGCTCCTTGCTCTGGATGGGTTTTTTGGGTTGTTTTTTGTTTGTTTGTCTGGTTTTTGCTTTTGTTGTTGTTTTGTTTTGGTTTTTATTGTTTTGGGGTTTTTGTTTTGTTTTTATTTTTTTAATTTGCTTGGGTTTGGATTTTCTTGTTGGTTTTCTTTGTTTGGTTTTGTTTGTTTGTTTCATGCAGGTTGCATAGGAGCTTATTTTCAGATACAAGATACTTTAAACTTTTGTGGTTTACCAGACCTGTGGACTGTGACCAGAAAGGAATGTATATGAGCATGGTAGACCCAGGAAATTTCTCTTTGTGATAATGTAGGATAGTATATACTTCATCAAAAACCAAACCTATGTGACATATTAATGTCACAGGTTGCTCTTGGATTGGGTAAAATGGACGAGGCATTATTGGAGATGTTTTGTATGTATTGATCTGCAGATGTGAAGAGACAAAAGCTCACTGCTTACAGCTGCTTGTGCCCAGTCGCAGTTACCTGATGGCAGACAAATACTTTGCTAAGTCTTTCCAAGAAGGATCTTTTCCTTTCTCTTTACTCTGGAAACCTGACAAAAACACAGAAGCGGGACATGTTTGTGTGCACACACATTCTGTATTACTAACAATTTTCATAGCTTTTTTGAGAGGATGGATGAATGAGTATTAAAGCTTTTCAAATATTTGGTTTAAGTTTTGAAATAACTGGGAAAGTGATCTGAGAGCAGAACTGGGCACTTGTATCTCTGCCTGATACAACCCAGCTTACAGCCTATTGCAGTGCTTAATTCTACTACTCCAGAGTTGTCTTTATACATGCTTCTTAAAGCATTCTGTTACCTTGGTAAAATGAAATATAAAAATTGTATTTTCTCTTCTTCATGAGTTGAATTATTGATTTGCAAGTGAAATTTCTTTGATGTTTTATGTAAACCCAGCTTATGATAAAATTGCTTAGTAGCAACTTGCATTGCTTGTAGGAGTTACACATCCAGCTGCATTAAAACATGCAAGAAGCTGGCATTTTGGGATGGGCAAATAGTTTTAACTCAATATTCTTAAGAGGGGCCTTTAGGACATGATTACATTCATCTTCTAGTTTTACTATCCTGTAATATACTGTGTGATGTGTTTCCAGCTGCTAATGTGAATCAGCTACAGCTGGAATCCTGAACTCTAGTGATGTTTAGATTATAAGATGCTTTGCTGATCTCCATCATGCCAGTCATAATGAGTTTGAGAACAAAATTACCATGTTTATACTCTACTTTTCAGGAAGAAAATGGAGCTGCATGTTTTTCAGTATTTTGTGATTAGTACTGCATAATAAATGTTGTTGCATGTCATAATCTAGTCACAGTTTTAAAACTGAGGAAGTCAATGAAGTGCTACTTGGAAAACTTATCTTGAGGAAGTTTAGATTACTTTTAACCATACAACAGGAATAATAAATCTTCAGGTTTGCAAAGAGTTACATGTAAGAAGTATGCATTCTATAATTTGCACTCCTGGAAGGTGTGAGAAGGAGGAAGGAATTGTACCAGTCTCCTACATGTAATGGTTAGGTTATATAACAGCAAAACAATTTACTGTTGAGAGAGACAGCTGGACACTGAAAGAGGTGATGTGGAGAGCTTCTGAAGTCCCCATCACCAAAGGTTTTAACACTATATTAGGCAATCTATAAGGAGGGGTCCAAAGATAAGTCATGATGCTTCAAACCGCAGGATGCAGTGGCTGACATCCTCAGAATCCTTCCCATTTGCATTTTTGTCCCCTTTTTCAGTTGTATCTTCAAGACTATTTTATGATTCTGAGGGAAATTACCTGATGTCATTTTGGAACTTGTGTTGTAGATACAATGATGCAGAGAGAGAGCACAGAATAAATAGAATAATGGAAGGTCATGTGTTTGAATTCTATTTAGTTACATATGCATGACTGCACAGTTTTTTAATGGTTGTATACACAAAGAGAGGAAGGCTTATCTAAGAATGTATGGATTCTGGTTATATATGCAAATGCCACCATGTGACTTTTTAGGAATTTCCATGAGAAGATTGTGCAAAACTTATGTATAAAAATTATATTCACTATAAAATGCAAAGTTATAGCAATAAAGGAAAGATCAGAAAATTAGAAGCCAACAAATATAGATCCAATGTTTTTGTGTCATCTGTTGGCCACTTTTTGAGGGGCAGTGTCTTCCTGAGCAGCAATGTCTTCCTGAGTGCAGGAGACTCAAATTCCCATCGTGAATTTCAGGTGATGGTGGTGGTTTGTTTCTCCTTCAGTGGCTTTTGGGAAATGCTGGTTCTGAAAAGGAGGGTGGGAAGGATTCTGCATTGCAGCACCTGTGGGTATCTTCGTTTGAATGGGTCTTTAGTCTGTGAGAGCCCAATAATTTGCATTATTTTCTGGAGGAAATGATCCTGCTAAGGCCTTCTGTCACACAGAGGAGCTTTTCCAGTCAGAGATTCAGAGCTGGCATTTAGGTGACCTAAATGATCAGTGATAATCCGTCTGTTTATCCAAAGGGAAAAAATGCAGTTGTTGTCATCCTCATCATCATGCTAAAATGAAAAAGAAAATTCTAAATGTCAGTAGTGTAAAAATAAGTAGGTTTTTTGGTGGTTTTTTTTTGTTTTTTTTTTTTTTTTTTTTAAGTAATCTGAATTATATGTTGGATGTGTTGGAGAACTGGGCTGTGTGGTTGTTGTTGTTGTTTCCTCCTACTTTGTGGAGTGGGGAATGTTTATTTATGGTGCTTCTCTGATCATTTTTCATGATCCTAAAAGATTTTAAGGCTGGAGTAAAAATACAGATGAATAAATGCATCCATGTGACTTGTAATGTGTTAATTTTTTATTGAAAATAGAGGACCTCTAGAATTGCTGGAACTGTGGGTTATTGAATTTGGGAGAAAATCAAGGCAATGTACTTCATGAATGTGACTTTCATCTCAGTTTTTCTTGAATAGAGTATTTACTCATTATAAAATTGAAATATTTTACTGTTGATGAAATGAGATGAAATGAGAACAAGACTGACCTCAATCCTTTCACTTTACTTTTTATTTCCCCTTATTTTTTGAAATAAAAAGGTTAGTTGGATATCTGGGGGAAATGCTTTTTCCCTTTTTTTATTTTATTGAGCTATTGAAGTAATTGGACGGATGTGGTTTTCTCCAAAGACAAAAGACAAAACTCCAAATCGAATAATAAATCACATATAAGAGAAAAATAAAATAAAAGCTATATCAAATCTGTCTAAAAGTGTCTACAAAATTGAACAGTGTGGAGCGGCTGAGTGTGGAGAAAATATTGAACAACTTGTAGCCACCATTTATCAAAGAATGTAATTTAACAATTGTTGGCATACAAAAAGCAAGAAGTCAGAAAGATGTATCACAGAAAATAAAGCACAATATATTATTGATATTTGAAAGCAAGGGTATATTAGGGTTTTTGAAATTTGAATCTAAGTTTTTACATTCAGGCAATGATTTTTTAAAAGATCCTTTCAGCAGCACAGCTACAGCAGGATTACTTTTCTGATTTAAAAATGCCCTAAAAGCATTTGTTCTGTGAAATTTAGCTGTACAGTTTGCCTCCCCTTTCCAGATCTCTCATAGTGGGACTCCCCTGACATCACTGACCTTGAATTCTTGCTGTTCTGTGATGCCCTCACTCACAGACCTTTCCCTGGTGGCCAGTCCTTTTGTTTTACAAATGCTGTGACCACAAGAGCCTTGAAAAATACAATACTGTTTAACCTTGCTAGAGAAAATAGAGGAGATTTATTTCTCGGCCTTACCTAGAAATCTAATAGCTCTGTCATGCCTTTCAACCTGACTTCTGATAATTTGGTCTTTGTTCCTCCTGTAGTGGTTTTGGTTTGCTAAGTTGCGATTTCTTGGCCAATGCACCAATTATTGTGGTGGGCTCAGTGCACCCACTAGAATTTATTTATTAATTTCCTGGTGTGAGATAGGACTGGGAGGAAGGCAAAGCAGGCTCAAAACTTTAGAAGAGGATTAAGAACGGTTTATTAGCATTACCTAAAAGAAAGAATAATAAGAATCAGCATAAAACCTTTAGAACACTTCTCCTCCCCTCTACAACCTTTTCTTTCCCACTAACAGTGTACAGAAACAATTCAGTCAGTTTATCACTTCTAGAATAGTCTTTTTTTGATTCACTTAAGGAGAGGATTTCCTCTTGTCAGTTATGGAGAAGTCTTGTGGACTTCTCCACAAGAAAACAGTTCTCTCATGGTTTCAATTTCCACAAATAACAGCTGCCCAGGTATCTGTAATTGTGAAGTCCCTCCCATCTTTCACAGTTTTCTCACAGCTGTGTTTATGGGCCATGTCAAGTTACAGGGTACAATTTTAAAGATGAGCTGTTCAAGAGCAAACGTTTTCTTTATCTCTGAGAACAGAGACCTTCTTCTCTTCCTGGGGGCAGAAGGGTCTTCATCATTCTTCTCTCTCTCTCTCTCTGTTCAAATTTCTCAGGAGATCACATCTCCTGCAACATCTGCTTACTTTAGCATGGAGGCCTTTGCTCATATCTACAATTTGAACACTTCATCACCCCCTACTTTCAATGAGTTACAGGGAAAAGGAATCTGATATATTAATTACCTTCTTCTTGATAGCTTTTCTAGAGGATTTCAGCCCAAAAATAAAGGCATCTCTTTGTCCCTCCTATCTGCAACTTGACTCTTTCTTCGCTGACCTTGGTGTCTTCATGTTGTTCCTCTCCATGTTCTCACTCTGTCCTTTTCTCTCAACAGAGGGAGGATTGAAGGTCTCTAAATGTTTCTCTGCATTGAGAGAGTTAATATCTTGCCTGCAGATTGTTGTCTGAGATGGGAGCAGGGCCAGCCTTGTAACCTGCTCTCAGGCAGGAAGGAAAAGAGAGCTTCCTAGGGATTTTTTCATCTTTTACATAGAGGCATGTCCAGCTTTCTCAGTGGTTTAACAGATTGTCAATTCTCAAAGCTAATTTCTTATTGGTTTTTTGTCGCATGCAGAGGAAACTGAGAGCAGCTTCTCTTAGAAAGTCACTTCCGTGAATGGCTCCAATGCATAACCAGCACACCTGCTTTGTCTTTATTTCTTCCCTGGTCTTCAAAAATTTTCCTTGAGTTCTAAAAAGGTGACAGGTCACAGTTTTCTGTAGTATGCCTTCCTGTCCAGAATAATTTTCCCAAGAAAGACAAGACAGGGTCACTAAAGAGAAGTGCCCTTAAAAATGTTCTTTTTTTGTTCCAGATATCCCTGAACACAGGGAAATATCAGATGGCATTCCTTTTTATCCATTTATTGATTGGCTTTTTAATTTAGACCAAGAAGGTATGCCAGACATATACAGCAGATTTTAGGTTATGTTATGCCCACAAATAATTAGTGGCCAGTCTTAAACAATTTGATTTGTATTACAGAAGTCTCAAATCAGTGTCCTGAGATAGCAATATATACATATACTACTTTAAGGTGAGGTAGACTCACTACCTTGAAGAGTTTTATTTTTTGTCAGGAAGCAAGGAAGTCTAGGTGGGTAAAAAGAGAATGTGTTATGTGAAATGTGGATAAATCATCTGACTTGCTTAAGATTTAAAGCAAAAGTGGATTCTTTGACTGTTATGTTGTTTTTTGAAACCTACAGTCTTTTGTCACTGACATGGGGCATAAAAAGCTGAGTTTTCCCATATCTGATGCTCCAGCCAAAATCTCAGCTTCTCAACTTCCCTCTGCTAAATTTCAGTCTTGATGATGCTCTTTCAAAACATTTGTCTATGCTTGTCTTCTATGGCTTTTCATGTAATAATAAGGGATGGGTAAAATTTTTCAAACATAATGTATATAGGTTGAAAATTGTCTTCTTTTTACAGTGTGACAAGGTGAGTAAAAAGGGAAGAGAGAAAAGTTCTTTCAACTTTGAAAAAAAGAAAAACTTACCTCAATGATAGCAATGAAAGGGAATTTTCCTTCATGCTAAGTATCAGAAAGATGGAAACAGCTGTAGCTAGTTGCCTTCTGTGGGCAGAATTATACTTTGTAAGACCATTTTCATCTAATTTGGCTGTTGTGTAGTTTGAACTTTATGAATTGACTTGTAATTGGACCATGCTGTCAATGGGAAAATTTACAAGTATTGAACATGACATTTTTGAGAAGGTTACTGTCATCTGGTCCTCTATTAGTGGGTTTGCAGAGAGTTATAATTGGCCTAACAAGCCTAGTAACCTGTCCTACTTCCAATTATAATGTACAATCTCATTTAATACTTTTCTTTATTTACTGATAGGTAATAATTCTCTGTTTAGTGCACATGCTCCAAAATAAAGTTGTCTCAATATGGAGAATGTGTGGTTTCTTTTAATATACATGCATATGTGTGTCCATACACATAAATTATATCACTTACATAAGCATATAACTGTGTGTATATATATTCTGAGGCATTTAAGTACATATATTTTTTAATATATGTGTTTATTTATAAAAAAACATATTTTTTTATTCTGTTTAATTAAGTACAAAGTCTCCTGTGTCTTTTAAATTTCTGGTGGGGACAGGGAGATAGTGTTTTCTCCAGACCTTTGTTAAGTTTATGTGATTATTCTGGCTAGAAGTGATAATACATTCATGTAGATGTAATTCTTGGGACTGGAAAAGAAAAGGGGAAGTGTAATAAAATGAACAGGTTGATGAACTCAGTGCGTTCATTATCAACTTAGATTTGCATGAAGGAGAAACTGCTCAATTCTTATAAAATTAGAATGGCATCATTAATTTTGTTTACTACACAAGCAATTTTTAGCATGTGTAAGATTTATGGGCGGTTTGCCGGTGAATACGTCTTATTAAACAGCCCTATGGAAAGAGTTCTGCAGAAGCATCTGCGCTCGTTGTACCTCCCCAAAGCAGGAATTTTTGTGTTGTTTTCACTGCAAGGAGAATGTTGAAAAGTCACAATGGTGAACTTGGAAATAAAGGAGGGATCAGTGAAAAAATCTAAAACTAGAAAGGTAGCTAGGGAACTGATATTTTGATGCATTCATAAAGTTAAAAATTTCAGCTTTTCAACAATGTCTTCATATATAGCAACTTGGTCTTCACTGCTATGCACTACTTGCTCATTTTAGTAAAGACTGACTGGTTAGACACCAGACTAAAAACAAGAAGAAAATGAAGCAGGCAAACCTTTTAGATATAACCAAGAGAAGCAAAGCCGCCAGAAAAGGGTTTGGTCTTTCTCCTTTTCTTTCATGTCTTTTGGTCTCAGGCGTAGCTGTCTTTGCATTGTTAATGTAGTTCTGCCCTACAAGGAGGGCCAGCAGAAGAAGAATTACATATTTTGGGGTTTTTTTCATGGCGATGCTCTTGAATTAATGCCTTTTCAGAGTGTGCTTGAGAACTTAGAGAGGTTTGGATGGCATCTTTTGGACTAATTTAATTCATTAACAGAGTGATTCTATTCTAACTTTGAATTCTGAGTGATATTTTATTTTAAAAACTTTGTTCTTGAGCCTCAGAAAATGATGGTTCTGTTTATTTTGGTGATAGTGTGGTCGTTAGTGAAACATTTTAAGCTACAATGTTTGTTTTTGTTACCCTGCTGGGCATGAAATACTACCAGCATGAAACTGTGTGGATTCAGGATACTCAAGGAAGGCTGTAATGTCTGTCCCTATTTTCTGTGAGTTTGAACATTGGCTACTGTTGGTTCAAATATCGTCATTCTTTTTGGTTTGCATGTTCCATTAGGGTGCAAGAACAATCTGAAGTTAGAGGTTTCAATGAAGAAAAATAGTGATCGTGTAGCAGATTGTAAATCATTGGAGTATCTGCAGATTAACTGTTGCTTATTTGCATTACCTTCACAGAAAAAATGATGTTTTAAGAACTATGAGCAAGGGGATGACATAAGATTTAGGTTTGAAGAATGTACTTTTGGCAAGCCAAATGGTGCTTTAAGTTTTAGAATTCACTAATGTGTGTGCATGTGTTCTCACCTACTTGTAACTAATGATCCGTGATTTTTCTGCAATCCTCACTTTGCTTTTTTGAGTGTGTATTCTGGTGTATTTTCAAGCTTCTCAATGCTGAGTTTCTGACAGAATCATAGATCTGAACTCTCTCAGAGCACAGCAGTGTCTCTAATAAATAGGTCAAATAATCTTAGAAATGGTGTTTGTTAGCCTTGAATCGATAGTGATGAAGTTTCTCTGTGTTCTTGCTTGCTCAAACTTCTGTCTAATCTATCTTTGTTCTCTTCTTCTTGTGCAATCTTTTCCTTGCTTCCAGTGGCTGCTACAAAGAACAGAGCTAGAGGTGAGTTTCTGCCTGCACCCTTCAATTTGCATTGCATGGTTCTGCAGCCCACGCATTTTCTCCCAAGGTTGTTTCTGCTCCTCCAAACAAAGAAAAATGTCTTTAGGTCCTATGGTATGCCAGATTAGTTCTTTACAATTTTGAATTTACACCTAAATGCATTGTTTATCAATCAGCACTGCTCATGCTGTATTTTGTTAATTGCTTTAATTTGGGAAGTTTTCAGGAAAAAGATAAAACTAAGTGCTTTGTAGTTAGATTTCTGACTTTCATTATAGTAATGTAGGGATATTGATGGCATTTTAATCGAAATGAAGATATTGCATAAAAATGCTCATAAATATGTAAATGTAATTTATATTTTTTATCTCTAGCCATAGTCATACATATCTGAACAGAGAACAATGAACTCCTAAGTGTCTCGTAAGCATTTCCTGTCTTTTCACACTAGTATAAATGATCATCACCGTTCCTGATAGCATACCAATATATAGAAAGGCATACTATGATATCTGCAGAGATTTATGGCTTCAGAGCAGCAAGGTGATTGCCACAAATCAGTGTGACAAAGAAGGAAACCTTTCAGAACTAATCATGTAAGGTCAGTAGTGCTGTAAACCATTTCCTGAATTTCAACGAAGCAGTGATGTAGCAAATGTAACCTGAGGGGTGTATTCTGACTTACAGATACACATAAATCAGTGCATTCATGTTTATATATACAGATGCATGTGCATTTATATGTATGAACATATATTTGCATAGAAAATCATGAGAATATGTATTTTACTATCATTTTTATATTATTTCTGGTAAATAAATTTGAGTTGTCTGATAATTAAACACCAGATTTTAAGGCAACAATCTCTGCTAGTTTAAATGTATTTTGGAAGTCAAGATTCACAAGGTTTGCAAAATTCAATTCCATACATTGTTTAGCTTGAGGTTGTAGAACAATAATAATAATCAAAGAAAATACAGTTGAGAGTGTTTATGCATTAGAATAATTAAACCAATAATTAAAATACAGCTCAGGTTTGCATTTTTGTTTTAAACCCTTGCATGGCTTTCTGTAAGATCCTTTTCTCAGAAACTTTGCATGCATTGGGTGACATGAATGAGGGGAGTGAACAAAATCAAATTCATCTATTTGCCTATGCATGCTTTAAAATTTGCTTTACTCCTTTCTGTACTGTTATGTATTCAGCTGTGGTGCTGTGTAACAGTGGTCAAGACTTTGAGAACTTCATAATTAACGAAAAAAAGCCCAAACCAAGGCAACATCCACAGAAGGGACTTTTCAGCACAAATGAACACAATCTCATCAGTATTCAGTGATTAGCTACTTCCATATATTGCCCTGAAAACAGAAATTGCCCTGGAGGCACAGGAATTGTGGGATGAGTCAGAATTACTCACGTGTACCACTCATCTGTGAGCATTAACACACCCTTATTTCAGAAGTGCACATGCATAATGAATGCACAGCTGAAGCTCTGTATCCTGAAACAGGTTTGACACTGTGATCTGGTTATCTTTGGAGATCTCTTGCTCAGCTGCACAGTGCCTTCAAGAAGTCCTCGGCTTTTCCTTTGGAGCTGAACAGCCCTGTGATGAAAGCACCCAATATCCACAAGGAATTCAGTCCTGCAACAGCTCTGTCTTTTACCAAAAGCATAGGATCTGTTTTATGATCTCCTGTGGTGGAAGACATGAAGTAGATGATGCCTTACTGCTTTTCTCATTACTCTGTCTAAGCAGTAAAGAAAGGTCTGTTCCTCCTTTTCAAGGCTAACACTTAACTGGAAAACAGTTCTCTAATACACCACTGGAAGCATCAATTCACAACTGAGAGAATTCTCAGGAGGAGTTTCTCTTTTGGCACTTATAATATGAAATCCAGCAGTCCTTTATGTCTTTGCTCTCATGTGTGGGTCTTCATCTTTCCTTTCTGCAAGTCTGGAATTTGTGCTGCCGTTTTCAGCAAGACACAGTTGACCTCATGCATACCCTAAGATCTGAGAGTTCCAGAGCCCCATTATTAAATGATATTCTGTGGGATCACCTGTCTTTTGTTTGTGCATTGTTAGCATGGCAAAACTCCTGCTGGTCTCCACTTCCCTCCCCCTCCTTGTGGCATTGTCTGTAAGCTGAACAACAGAGCCGTTGCTCTCAAACATTGAATTCAATGCTATTTCCTGAAGTATTTTCTCAGTCTTTGTCAAAGACTGCTTGTATTAAGTGCTGTAAAGCAGCTGTTGAACTCTCTACTTTAGCCTTGCCTTGAGGCACTTAGAATCAATCTAGGTTGGAAGGTCATCTGGTCTGCAGGTTGTTTGGACTGAGCTACCCTGTAAGTAAAACCCACTTAAATCTGTTTGCGCACAGCCTTCCAGTCAAATTGAAGTATCTCAAGGATTTCACAGCTCCAGGATAGATTTTGCACTATGATTGCTTGATTTTACCATGGTTTTCTCGCTTAGACTTTTGGTGACCTAGAAGAAGCTGCATGAAGTTTGGGCGGTTTTTTGGGGTTTTTTGGGGTTTTTTTTTGTGGTAAATACTTGGATTTTGCACAGGCCATATCTTCTTAAAGTACTGGAATGGTGTGCCCAGGGAGATGGTGGAGTCACCATCCCTGGATGTGTTTTAAAAATGACTGGATGTGCCACTTGGTGCCATGGCTTAGTTGAAGTGTCAGGGAACAGGTTGGACTCTGTGACCTTGAAGGTCTCTTCCAACCTTGTGATTTTGTAATTCGTTTCGACTTCTGGGCAGATGCTGCAATAGGATGCATATGGGCAGAATACTTGGAGCATTTCGAGGAAATCTAGTTCAGAAGGGTTTGGAAGGGTGAGGAGGGGGCAAAATGAAACATGAGAAAGGATTTATGGCACTTAATTTGGTGAAGCAGAAACTGCAAATGCCACCTGAAAATCTCAGGCTATCAGATGTTTCTTCAGTGCATGAATATTTTGAGGACCATTTCTTAATGCACCAGATGAGAATTGATCTCTATAAATGAACATTTCCTCTAGCAGAGCAGCTGTTTGAAGACTGCCTTGACCTTTTAAGGAGCGTTATTGGGACAATTTTGGGTCAATATTCTTGCAGATCTCTTCTGGCAGCTGTTAACAATGGTTTCCATCCTGGATGGTCTTACCAGATCTGCTAATGATCTGTGAATTTTCAGCCAGCAAGTGGAAGAGAGGGCCAAATGTCTTCATTCAAATGTAATTAGTTGAGAAATGGAGTTCTGTGCTCCTCATCTTCACTTCTTTGATACACTTGGTTGCTGGCCAATGAGCATGACCCAGGATGAGGACAAGGACTTAGATCTGTTTTACAGACTCTCTATGTCCAATTCCCATCAATTTAACCCAGACCTCATAAGGCCTGTACTGCCCCATCATCCATCCCATCTTCTAAACAGAGAACATATAGTAAATGTATAGCAAATCCCATTCCCTGTTCCTAACCCTAAATGGGATTTTTGACTGTTTTCATCAAGAATAATGTTTGCTTGTATATAATCTGTGGCATGTCTCTTATTTTGTTGTTCTCCACAAGACTATTGATCTGTCTGTACAACGCCCTCATGTCGAACTGCTCTCCACACCACTGCTGCACCATCTTGTTGCTGTTCGTGATGATCTTCTTGCTTGTGAATTCCTCAAAGGCAGGAATTCCATTTACAGGGACCTTATGTGGATAGCAGTCAGTCAGCTGGGGCAGCTCACAGAACTGGAGCCAGCCATGGCAATCATCCATGACTGCTCTGTCTTTGTTTTCCCCGTCACGGCCCTCCCGCCATTTTCCCGCCATTCTCCTTGGGCCTTGTGGGACTGTGACCGCCTTGGGAGGCGGCCCAACGGCTCTTGCCTCATCCTGGTGGGCCAATCAGCACACAGGCTTCAGTTTCACAATTGCGGTTGCTGGCCAATCAGGAGACTCAGATCTCTGAGGTCAGGCGCCCACTTGACGTCGGCCTCAGGGAACTCTCGCGCGATTTCCGCCATTTTAGTTCCAGCCTTCTTGGCGGCAACTGCTCCTGTGAGGGCGCTCTGGTGCCCTCAGCCCACAGAGACCCCTGCCTGGCAAAACACGTCACGTTCTTTGCTGCAATTCTGCTTGTTGTCTTCATGGGACCCACAGGCAACTTCCAGGTTAGCTTGGGAAACACTTTTTCAGTGCTATCAGTCTTTCTTTCTTCTTCAGGTGCAGGTAGCCTCGAGGCTATGATGCCTCACAGCCTCATTTCCGGCTGCGCGGAAGTGTGCTCTGAGGGCTTCAAGACTCTTCACGGCCTGGTAGTCTGCTTTGGTTGGCTTATTTAGAGTAAAAACCCACTTACATGAGGGATGGGGGGTGGCATGGGACACCTTTGGTGCCGGGGCACCAATGGCTTCACAATTGGAGGACACGAGGCCTTTGGATTTTGGCATTAGGCCTCTGTCCCAAAGTGTGCCGTGTCCCAAAGTGGACATTGAGCAGCACTGCAGCAGAGAAGGTGATGTGTTTTGCCAGAGTTTAATAACAGTGGTATCTGTTAAGTGTTCTTGTCAGGTCTGTCCCAAACCTCCTGAAGTTAGGCGATTGGCTTTTAACCCTTCAAAGTATAAATCAGTGTTTCTGATAATTTTGGTTGTGGGGTTTGTTGTTGTGTTTTTTGTTTTTTTTCCTTTGATGGCACTTTTCATTGTTGTTGACGATGACTATGGCAACTTTTTATAAAGAAAAAAAATTAAAAGGCCAACTTTTCTTGCAAGAGGGGAAAGCAAACCCTCCAGAAAGATCTCTTATCACCTTGTTCAGAAGTACATTACTTTCTCTTCCTAAGTCTTCTCTGGCCCACAGATTAGAAATGGCGACATTTCCCAAGAAGATTCCTAAGTCCCCAAGAAGAGATTTCTTGCAGAGGGGAAGTTGTGACTGCTTTCATTTTGTAAGATTCATACTGTCCAATCTTTATGAAAACCTGGTGGATTGGTAGCTATTTCTGACATGCTTCTTTCTCCCATTTTAGCTGTGTACGAAGCTCTATTTTTAACTTTTTTCTCAGGGGCAATCCCATTCATATCATAGTGCCGCTGCTTCTCATAGCAAAGTTCTGTTGTAGTACCCACACAATGCTATATTCTTTCTCAAAAACTGGCATGAAATCTGTATTTCTGATGGTTTTAGTGGGGGTCCTTTTATTGGGAGATACCGTCAAACTTATTTTTCTATTTTAGTATTACAGTTTTAAGTCCTGTAAGTACCTTGAAATCTATCTCACTTGCCTCAAAAGTTGGGTATAACAGGACTGGTTTTGGTAGCCTGGTGGGATATCCAGGGGATTTTTGAGTTGTGACTCTTTCTTGACTTGTATTGCATCTGTATCCTAAAGAACCTCTCTCTATTTTTGAGAACCATGGGAAAACATTTTTGTTCTTTCAGTCATTTCTTCTACAAATTAACAAGTATATTGTTTCTGCCTTACTTTTAAAAGAAGAGACTGATTCTCTTTCAGAAACATAAGATTAAATTTAGCTTTAACAATGCTACTTAAGGCTTACATCTCAGTCTGTAATATAAATCATCGTAGCAGTTGATGCACTGTCTAAAAGCATCTTATCCAGGAGGCAAAGATCACTCTGGACTTTATTCACTTGATTTGCTTTGTTTGTTCTCATTATGTCAATGAAATTGGTATCAGCTTATTTGAAGCTTAAGTCAGGAGGGATGGTGTGAGGAGTGTTGAACCAACACGCTCTGTTATTGCCCGGATAGTTGTGCAATTCCTCGTGTTGTCTTTTAGTTAAGAATCAATTCTTTTTCACTGGAGTTCACCAGATCATCATTGGTCATGTTCTACCCAGCCATTTTTGATTTTTCTTACATCATAAGATAAAGTTTATTGTGTGTATTTTACATAAGTATATTTGTAAATATGTAGGTAAAGAAGAGGTTTCATTCATACCAGAGTTTTGAATGAAAACCATGCAAACCAGGAGAAATTGTGTTGGCCAGAACTGGTCAACACAATTGCAAGACCTACAGGGTCTAAACCTACCAGTTTGTCTAAACCTACCAGTTTAAGTCCTCTCTTTAGGACATGTAATTAGCCAAGCATTTTTCTCATTCAGAAAATTATCATAGAATTAAGTCAGTAACACAGCAGCTCTCCATGTAAGGAGCAGAATGAAATAAATGTACACAAAGAGACCCAAAAATACTATTTTTCTTATTTGTATTATCTTCACAAAGTTCTCAGCTATTCAGTTACTGGCATTAATTAGGAATTAGCTTTCCTGGTGCTCTTTTTCCCCCTTTTTCTTTTTTTTCTTTTTTTTTTTGGTTGAGGAATAGCTAACTCAGTGTATTATCTGCAAAAATGACACTCTGCAACATATGATGGCAAAAGTTGCCGACAAGTGGAAGTGTATAGATGTTGAAAGTGTGAATCCAATCTAGAGCCTGGGGAAACTCCATAAATCAGTAGTTTGGAAGTGCATTTATTTATGGTTATAAGCTTTCACCCCTGAGACAAGTAGAAATAAAAACCTGTCATATTCCACCCTTACTACAAGGTCATTACAAAAAGCTTGCCAAGACTGTTGTAGTAGCATAGCAGGATTTGAAACCTGATTGAAATTTTTCAGATATTCCAGTGCCATTGAAGTAGAGGAGCTCTGCTTTGTAAAATCTTGTGATGTTTTTATTCAAAGTACAGTTTTGACTTCTAAAGGTAGAATTTTCATATGTCACTTAAAGGTATTAAAAGCACCTTTAGTATTTGTAAGTGATTGTACTTTCAGAGAGAATAACAAAGGCAATGTAGCCTTTATAACCATTCCTTTACTGTCTCTTTGGTATTTCCTCCCCTGTAGTTTAGTCACTGCTTCCAGCTTACAAAGGCTGTGCTTTCCTCCAAGGAGTAAATTCTGTCCACTGGTTAAACTTGTGAGGCTGAAAGATACGGATTTCAGTTCTCCTCCATGATTTCTTATGGAAGTTAAGGGTCAGAGTTTTCTCATATTCAGCATTTCTGATGAGGAAGAAAGTGATGATGTAGAACCAAAATTCATGCTTGTCTTTGAAGACAGTCCACAGAGAAACAAAAAGCCAGAAAAGTTTGGAAGTGAAAAAGTTTTTAAAATGGCCATGTAAAGAGTGCAGAGGGACTGTGAAGGTTTAAATTTAAAATTGTGTTGGGTCTTGTTGAATGTTTTTATTTAATATTCTCTTGAATGCAAAATTCACATTAGATCAGGACACTAGATGATTTCATGGTTCAGCTTTCCATTAGATAATGTAAGACATTATAATTATGTCTCAAAAAATCACGCAAATTTACTTAAGTATATCATATATATACCATTTGTCCTGGAATTTGGGAGAGAAACCAGTTGCCTGAGTTCTGGAGGGCTTTTTAGAGAACTCACAAAATACCTTCCTGTCCTTTTCTCTTCCCTACAAACTCCAGCAGTGATCCTCAGGGGGAAAAGCTGGAATCATAACGATGATAATAGTTCTAACAAAGTTGCTGACTGCTCTTTACTCTTTGTAATTATACTATGGAAATACTTGGCCCTGACATCTGTAAGATCTTTCCAATGTTGAGAGAGCTGACATTTCCACATGATGTCATGTGTATGCAGTCAAAATCCTCACCATTGTAGTTTCTGTCAGAATTATTTTGCCATTCAAGTTCCCAAGTCCTGCTACATAATAAGGAGACCAAAAAAATATGAATCAGTTTTTAATTTTTTACATGGAGCAGCTCTGGAAGCAGCAGTTTGATGAGCCTATGTGTCCTCTTTACTGCTTTTAATGCATTTTATTCTGTTTTCCAGAACAGATGCAAAAACCCAGTATTAACAGTTGTGATCATATATCATTCACTAAAGTTGCAGGTTTTTATGGACTAGAACTGCTCTAACAGCACAGAAATAGCACAGGAAGGTAAATTTCCCCCCTGAAGTGAGATTTGTAGGGGCAGGATATTACTGTCAACATATTCTTTTTATTTGAGAGGCATCTACACTGAGCCAATGTGTCAGTCCTTTATTGACTAAATGTTTTTTTTAGTCAGTGCCGAAGAATTTGGGATGGAATAAGGACAATGTCTGTTTTCATGCTTGTGAAGTGCCACACAGCTGTGGGAGAGGGACTCTAGGAGGATGCTCCATTCTGAGGTGGACCTGGTTACCATTGACTAGAGCATTTTGTCAGTTCTTATTCCCCAGGTTTCACATAGGCCACTCTTCCCTCCACAACGGTTAATACAAATTCTGATTGCCTTTTTTATTTTTTTCAGTTTGTCTGTGCTCATTTGGGTGTTAAGCATGTGGGACTGTCAAAAGCAGTGTATTAGGAGAGCTTGCCATAGTTGAATAGAGCTCTGCTGGAAATGTGGTTGCTTTATTTGCTATTTGAATGGATGTGCTGCTGTAAATCTGGTCATGGTTTTGAGCATTGAGCCCTTATGACTCTCTGCAAAGAATTTCCAAAGGCAGCACATTGCATTTCAGACACATATTGCTGTGTGCTGGCTCAGTTAAGTAATTTGTCAGATTCCAGTCAGACAAAACACTTTGCTTCAGAGCCTAGGCTGTTGATTTAGGCACAATCAAAAGGATGTAGTGAGTTCCCAAGATGCTTTCATCATATTTGCTATGTCCTGTGGAATTGTTGGGCATCAGTGCCTAATATCTGGCAGTTGGTTGGAGCTGCTGCTCTGAGGCAGGTTGTCAACTTCTTTGGCCTAAATATCTAATTTTCTCAACTTCTCTTAAAGTTTGAGATTTTTTTTTTCAAAATTTCATATAGGGAAAAGGGATAGTAATAATTACATCAAGTAATAATTCTGAAATACAGGAGAAAAGATAACAGTTGGTGTACAGGTTAAACCCATGATTTTTATTTTTCTGAAGATATAGACACTTTTTAAAATACAGACTTTTCTTTCAGGCTTGGTTTTGTTCCATGTGCTTTTATAACAAAAAGAAGTGAAAAAAGCGCTTTAAGCATAAGGAATTTTTTCCTCAAATTGTCTTTTGAAAACCAGAGGACTTATAATGATTCTCCACATTAGGTCAGATCTCAAGATTTCTTCCTTAGATCTCTGTATGGGATCAGATCTTCAGAGAATTTGTTTTACCTTAGTGGTCAGTGAAACACACGGTGTTTAAATGGCTGAGGATTCACCATCACTGCTGCCATTTGTGGTTTATGTTAATTCTGTCTTGGTTTCTCAGATGAAGCATAAAGGCCTCAATCAGCTAAGGCTTTTTCATGTGTGCTGCTGTGGTTTCATAGGGATCTCTAGCTCTTTGTAAGTAAGCATTATGCTCAGCATTCCCTGGGATTCTTTCAATGGCTCATAACTTCAAGGTCCTCCTCACATTTTAATTATGGGCTGCGGGTAAAGGAAAGGTACTGGAGAGCACTTGAGCAGTGTCCTTTGGAGGGATTTTTGCTCCTGTGCTGTTCTTATGCTACTATTTTAAAAAAGCTGTGATTAGAGATGGTTGTGGGCTGATTTATTCTGGCCTGTTGACCACAAGGTCTGAAGGATTATTAGAGATAAAGGAGAGAAAAATACTCAGTGTTTCTTTACCATGCACATTAAATTGTTGATTCTGAGTTAACAGCCTCAATCACTGCTCACCCTGTTGCAGAGCACCCAACTCCTTCTCTGTTAAGCTGATAGTGAAGTTCATGTCTTATGAAAACTAGCTGGCAACATCACATTGTCTTCTCAGCTCATGTGAAAAAACCAGAGCTCTGTTCAGGGTATCACAAATAATTGCAAATTTCAGAAGAAACCTCTGCCTTTTATGTTTTGGAAGCTGTTGCTGGCTCCCAGGAAGCCAAACAGATGAATGTGTTCTTCATAGATTGCTGTAACTCAATGTCAGTACCAGCATCCCAGGAAAGAAAAAAACCTCAGGTTTTCCTTTTTAGGATCTTAATTCTATGATTCTATGAAGTCAGATCTGGAGGCTAAACAGATTAACTAACAGATTAATAACATGTAGTAATTTTTTAAAAACACCCAAAACACTGTAAATATTGGATCTTTTCATTTGTTGTTTCAGCATTCTGTTCATTGGCTCCCTAGAGACCTACTAGCTATAAGTCATGATTCCAACTTAGTTTTCTAAGTTTAAAGAATATGATACAAATCTTTAAAATGATGAAACTTGACAAAAATCATTTAAAGGGAAATGAGAAAGAGAATTAAGGAGTAATTAAGTGTAGCTGTCGTGAGAGAGGGAAACACTGGAAAGAAGGCCATGGAAAGAAATGGTCTAGCTGGCCTTTGCAGAAGCCACCAGTGGAGGCTCTTCCTAGGCTTTGCAGGTCCCCATGTACCTTACAGAAGTCAGGGTCAGTTTTCCAAAATCTGGTTTAAAGTATGCAAGCAAAGATAAGGCTACAAACTCCTGATTTGTGTCAGCATCTGTGCACGTAGAATGCATCCAACTCATTTCCCACAGACTCACTCTTCTTTTGTTAATTGGTACTGAGAATACTTCAGTCCTTTTTCTTTTGTGAAGGATGACTCTCTTATTTTTTTTTTCTAATAGTTATTCTTATTTCTATGCATACATTATATGTGCTGTGTGTGGCGTATCAGGAGAAAAAAGATTTATTTTAGTTGATGAAGAAACAGTTTACATAAGTTTTTCAAGGTAGAAAACTTTTTGTGCTTTTTGTGTAGTTTCCCTGTCATTGGAAACCTTTGTTTCATTACTTAATTTCCTTCAGAAGTAGCTGTTTTCA
This sequence comes from Melospiza melodia melodia, assembly GCF_035770615.1. Taxonomy (NCBI): domain Eukaryota; kingdom Metazoa; phylum Chordata; class Aves; order Passeriformes; family Passerellidae; genus Melospiza; species Melospiza melodia. The sequence goes on from NC_086195.1 coordinate 137,828,765, forward strand.
TTTGTCTTTGGGAGCAGTATTTATTTTGTTTATTCATCATTGATTTCTGGAAATGTAAAGTGTATCAGCTAATGCTTTCCAAATAGAAGCTCAGAAATGAAGGGAGAATATCAATCCCTGCATTAATGTCCATTTCATTTTAGGAATTTTAAAGTGTGTAACACTAATGAGCTAATAATTCAGTGTTCTTTTCAGATAATGTTATGTACAGAAATGAATAGAATGAATGGGCTTCCCTACCATGGTTGGGCTTCTCTTACAGAAGTCAAATTTTGTAATGATTATTGCAATGGACTGCCCATCCCACTCCAACAATAAATATTCCCCAAAAGGCAGACTATTAAAAATGCTTTTCCAGAGCAGACATTGTAGAATTCCTCTGATCTTTGGCTTTTCCACTCTTCAAAAGCCCAGGGGGAAAAGTGGGCCTTGGAGCTCTGTTGAGAGAAGTTCCTGGGGTTTGGGATACCAGCAGTGATCAAGGTCCAGGATTTCTCCCAAATATCTGACCTAAACCTGCTCTCTTTAGTTTGAAGCCATTTCCCCTTGTCCTGCCTCTACATGCTCTTGTAAATAATCTTCCTTTATTCACCTGCCATCTTGATCTGATCTAAATATATTCCAAAATATATCCCTTCATTTGTATAGGTTAGTGACAACTATTTTAATAACTTTACTTTTTTAAAAATAAATTGTACTTTCTTTAGTGCTTCTGTGAGGAGCAAAGTGTTATTTCCTGTCACAATTACTCCAAAGAAGATGTCATATCAGTGGTTTTGGCTGTAAAGCTGTCAGTTTTACCTGAAAAATGTTCCCATGTTTCCCAAAAGATGTGAGTTTGGTTGAGTTCTTGAAGAACAATATTCAAGCCCTTTGGCTGTTTCTGAAATGCAGGTTGAACATGAACAGCTATGGAGGTACTCTTGCTGATCAAGACCAATCTCTATAAGTATCACATATTTCCTCCTCTGTTTTCATTCTTCTGAAAAGCTGAGGATTTATTGGTTATTGTTTGGTGTTGGTTGGTTTGATTTCTGTTTGTCTTCCTCCTCAGCTGGTAATTTCATTAGGGAAACTCTGAACCCTTCCCTTACAATGACAGGTGTAATTTCTAATTTCCAGAAGCAGCATATTCACATAACTTTTTCTTTTGTCAAGATTATCTGTAATTATAAGCATCTAACTTTTTCTTTTGTCAAGATTATCTTTAATTATAAGCATCTTCTCACATGTAATTTTTTATTGCTGTGAGTAATACACATCTATCATTTTTTCTCCCAGTCATCATTTTGGCAGACAGATATATTTCAGTCTCTTCTATTTCTAGGATGATATTTTTCCAAATGATGTAAATTGCCTGCTGTTGACTGAAGTGAGCAGAAAATTCTCCAGTGTTTTACCTGGGATTCACTGCATCTTTTCTATCCAGCCTTCCCACATCTACCAGAAATACTTCAACTGTCTTATAACTGCTTCCCTTGAAGCTGCTCCATATTGGTCATTCATACTCATCCAGTGATAAATTAGAAAATGTGTCTTCTTCTTGCTCGGTTGTTCCCAGCTAATGAGATTCTAGGGTATAGCTGAAGTTTCAATTTTTAATCCCCAAGTGCATGGGGATTTTTTCTCATTTCTATTACTGCAGTCCTAAAGGTTGTCCAGCACTTTCTGTGAGATGTATCAGCCCTCTTCTGTATGAATGATACTTTTAGATTTCACCTCTTCCTGCTCATTTGCAGGGAACAAATTCACTTATCCTTCCCAATCTACACAAGGTGACTTGCTGGTGGATTTTTTTGCTGGGGTTTTTTGGTCAAGACATGGATATTTAGCAAGTGTAATGCTGTTAAGTGGTGGTAAAAGGGCAAGCAGTGAGATACAACACAAAAACAACAGCAGCAAAAAAATTTCTGATCTCACATAAAATATATATACTACATAGATTATAATTTTCTGATGGGTGGGTTTTTTGTATTTTTCTTACCATAATTTTCTGCTCATCATTTTTTCATTAACTTTGTAGTCATGCCATTACTTCATCTGTATCCTAATTACATTACATAATTGTGCTCTGTGCCAGCAGAATTGTATTTGGACTAGCTGTGTATCCTTTGAAGACTTTATTGGACATTTGCTGGTTTTTGCACCATTTTGTGTTTAATTCCTGAAGTGTCATGTCTGTCTTGCAGAGCATTCCAGTCTGCTACAGATATTGTAAATCATATCCCAGGTATCCCGTTTACTTGTTGGTTACATTCTCTAGCTTATCAGTACCTCATTGATGGACTTTAAAATTATTATATATCTTTTCTCTTTTTCTTTTTTCCTTTTCTTTTTTCCCCCCAGGCATTCCTGGCATTATTTTACATCATAAATGCTTTCCCTTGGGAATTCTTGGTATTCAGGCATGCTCCTTGTTTTTGCAGTGATCCATGACAGCCAGGCAATGATTTTTTTTTTTTCTTTTTGAATATGTGCAGCATCACTCAGTACCAGACTTGCTGCTCCTGTAGAGGCACAACTTGTTACTCTGTCAGCAGCTTGGGGAGCTCAACACCTGTTCCAGTGACCAGCAGAGATTAACATTTTCGGTGTCAGGGCTTGTCAGAGTGAAAGATTATGGCTGAAAGGGTGTATTGACCTGAAAACATAAGTTTATGAATTTATGGAACCAAGTATGAGGCATAATATAGTTTTGAGTTGCAGTATAAATGTAACAGAGTCAGTCTGCCTCCGTCATTGGCAATAAAGGAATCTGTTATGATCTAGACATAGCATTTCTTCTGACTGGACTGGCTTTAAGATCCTTTCTCCATGCTTGGGGCACAAAAGAGGTCTTTTAATGTCTTAGAATTTCACTAGTTGGATGTTCCTTTTCTGATATCTCAAGTTACTTCCTAGGAAAACAGTTTCTGTATCTTGCTCATTTTTTTCATGAGATAGGGTTGTCCAAACCCTTTCCCTGGATTCTGGTCAAAGCCTTTTACAGAAAAGAAGGCAAAACAAGAATTTGATGTACATGAGGCCAGTGCAAAGGATGAAGGTAGGAAGGAACTCCTGAAAGGAGGAAGATGGCGCTGAATTAAGTGGGAAATTATTTTTAATTAAATGTTTACAGAAATTTTACATATCAGTTAAACGAAACCGTATTTCTGCTGCCCAGGTTGCATAGTAATTTGAATTTCAGAATTTTTTCTGCTAAGTCATCCCATGGTCTCCCACTGCCAAGGATTTTCTGGGATTTGTTTTTTTTTTTTTTCCATTTTCAGTCTTTGTCGCTTGTATCTCTCAAGTATTAAAGCCTTGTGGCTAAAGAGGTCTCTGTAATGGAACTTGCTGGGTTGTTCATGGCAAATTATTTTACAAACACATTGTTTCCCTGTTTCTCTCTGTTTTGTTTCCTTGAATGTGTGATGTGAGTTTCTATTAGACACAAATTGTGTATCCTGTGGGAGCATAATAGAAAAGCACAAATCACCAGTCTGAAACGTTTTGCAGTCATGCTTAAGATGTGAGTGGGACAAGTGGGGATTGTTAGCAGAGGAACTGCTGTGCTGGAGGAGGGATCTGGGCTGGTGACAGGAGGATGACAAGACAAGGCTTCTCCACTTGTGCCTTGTGATTGAAATTAGCCATTTAGACTTAGAACCAGTTGAGCTTTGTGTTTCAGCCATTGCTGTTCCCTTGCCCACAGTATGGCAATGATGAGGCTGTTGGATGTGTTACAGTGTGGAGTTAGATTGTAGCCTGAAATTTCACTAAAATAGGTTTGCTTTTTTTCCTAAATCAGTGTGAAACTAAGCAGAATTTTTTGGATCTTGAACTCTGTGAGCCTCCAAAATGCACAGATGCTGCCTTAGATACCTTTAGATTCATTCTTGAACAGGAGAGACTGGCAGCTGAGACATGCTTAGGCAGCCCAGGAAGCCTAGAAAATTGATATGAAACAGAAGCTGAAGGGAAGCAGAACCTCCAACTTTTTTTATTTTCCATTGGTTTAAATTTTCTATCAAAAAGTAATGATCACAGTGTTTTCTAGTGGGGATTGACATCTATTTTTCTTAGAATAAAGGGCAAAAATGACATTTGGATTCCAGAAGAAATGTCATTTAGCTGTGTCAAAGAAAGTATCTGGGACTCTAATGACCTACTTTCCTGTTAAGTCTCTAGGCCATTGCTGAAGTTAGGAGCATAGGGAAAATACATTTCATCTTCAAAGACTTCAAGATGAGGTTTATAACTTTCTTAAAGAGAAAAAAATGAATCCTCTCTCCTGAATTGAGACAGATAAAGTTTCAGCCCAAGATGGATACTTGTCCCTGAAGATTTGAAAATTTCAACCACCTGCTTTAAATGAGAAGTTAAAATAAAATGCACTGTGTTAAACCAGTGTATTCACTTTGAAAAGAAGGTGAAGATTATAAACTTTTACTTCTCTATAGGTCTAAATAAGTAGAAAAGGCTTTGGGTAGCACAAATAGCACAAGGACTGAAAAATGCTCTCATATATCCATGGGTCCTAAGGGTAGTGACAGATGAAGTGGCTCAGTCATTATATTTTAGAAGTTGTGGCAAGGTGGTGAAGTTCCCACTGGCTGCAAAAAAAAAAAGGAAATATAACCCTCATTTTTAGAAAAAAAAAAAGGAAATATCTATGAGACTTTAATGTGGAAGAGGGTAGTTTTAGATTAGATGTTGGGTGAAAATTCTTTTCTGTCAGAGAGAAGCTGAGCATGTTCCATCCCTGGAAGTGTTCAAGCCCAGGCTGGATGGGGCTTTGAGCAAGCTGGTCTGATGGAAGGTGTCCTGCCTGTGGCAGGGCTGGAACCAGGTGATCCTTAGGGTTCTCCCCAACCCAAAACATTCTGTGGTATGATTCTATGATATTTGAATTGGAATCAGAACCACTTTTGAGTACCTGGGGGAAAATTACACTTTGTATTTTCCTGACATGTCATATTAAGGCAGGTTGAGTATCAAGTGTATTTGACCGTATTTTTAGCTGAATCTGATGGCTTCCCTACAGACTTTGATCCCTCTGTCTTAGGAAACAATAAAGTGCTCACAACCACGAGCCCACACGGGTATCAGGTAACCAAGCAGCTCACAGTGACTCTGCATGTGGGGGTTTCAGATTGGTTTCCCATCTCCTGGAACGAGCCACATGACAGACTGCTGTGTCCTTATGTGCTTCCAATTTGGATGGGAAAACCTGCTCTTGGTTTGGATTGTGCCTGCTAAAGCTCCCTGCTCTCACTGCAGCTTGTGGAGTTCAGTGAGACAACCAGAGAGAGATGCTAACTTAGGTGTGGAATCAGAAATAGCGCAGCTAGGGCAGAGCTGTGCATCCAAGCAGTCTGGGCACACGGATAGAGGAGCAGCAGATGGCTTCTGGATCTCACTGCCTCAGAGCTGGGAAGAGCTCTTGCATTGTGCCTCATTGGGCCACACAGATATTCCCCACACTTGACTGTTCTGAAGCCATCCTTACTTTGAAAGAAGCAAAAGGGTTTTTTTGGAAACTACCTGTCTGTCGCAGACATTTCTCCACAGAAATCCTTTCTTTCGGATTTCTGTGTCTTCGGGAGGCCAGAGGCTCCAGAAGACAAGGGAAACAATTATTATCAGATGCTGTGGAATGCAACAGGAACACCTTGATTGGCTCATTTCCTATGTTTATAATTAAGAGCCAATCACCAGTGCAAGCTAGGGGACTGAGTCCTTGAACACAACTTTGTTGTAGATTCTTTCTTTCTATTCTTAGCTAGCCTAGCTGCTCTGCAAACCTCTCTCTATATTCTATTTAGTATAGTCATAATGTATTATATATAATATCTTAATAAATCAGCCTTCTGATCAAGATACAAGATTCACCGTCTCTCTCTCACCAGCTGCGACCCACTCAGGCGCGGTAATACCTGTCCATGATGGAGGGAATATCAAATTGACATACAATGCTGGATCTTGAATTCTCAAATGCCTGCGTTTGTTCATGACATTTAGTGCATCACTGCAATCAGTATTTCAAAGCTTTATGGAGCTGCATCACTTGAGGAAGGGCTGTGGGGTGAAGGTGTTAGTGTTCAGAAACACGTAATCATGAGGATCATTCTATGCAGGTGCTTTTATTGAAGAGCTCAGGGTGTCAGGGGTACAAACCCAACTCTGACCCCAACATGGGTTCGGGATGAACATGTTTTTATATTCTATCGTTATATAACTTCATGTTAATTATTAAACTTATATTGTTCTATTGTATACATATATTTCATCCAAGCATGGGCTCCTCCTGGTCCCTCTCAAACTTCTAACATAGTTTCTCATGATTCTTCTTATGATTAAACAATAATTATATTTAATTACTAAACAATCATCACATCTAACAATTATATCATTTATCATATACTGCTTATGCAGGTGCAATTTCACATGATCTGGCAAACGCAAAGCCTAACATTTTCAGAGTCTATTTTTAACATTTTTCCAGGGCCCCACTAAGTCTAGCTTCTTTCTAATTCCCTGAATTTTATGATTTGAAACCCTTTTACTATCAAGGAGGAGGTAGATGAGAAGAAAAAAAAAGTGGAAGGAAATGGAAAAGACAATAATTTTATGTTAATTTTTCAGTATATTCATTTTTGTGTTAGTGGCAATTACTCTTCACAAAATATTGGATCTGAGTAAAAGGAAAAAGGAAAGAAAAACGGTAATATTTCTGTCTCCCACTCATTCAATGGCTCTCAAGCCCTCCTGTACATGAACTCCAGCACCTTAGCACAGTTGTGTTGGAGCTTCCTGCATAATTCATCATAAAAGAACATGAGGCATTCAGCAGTCAGTGCTCATTCAGAGATGTTCTGCATTACTAGCAGCACTGGTAAATATGCCTGCTCCATACATAATTTATGGTTCTCAGCAGAGATAGTTTTATGCTTCATAATAGGCTAGCTTTGATCCCTTAAAATTTGTTTGTTCAACTTAGGGGTTGGGTGCAAAACAAAGACTTTAAAATCTCTTTCTTGCATTGCTTGTTTGAACAGTCGTCATTTCCCCATCCCGTTAACAAGGCTGAAATTGTTTCTGACCCACTTTTGGGGAAATGAGCCTTCCTGTAATGGATTTTGTGTGTAAGACTTTTTATTAGCCAATTCCCTCCACACACAACTTGAAGTAGAATGAAAATTGGTTTAGAAACCTTAGTATAGCCTATTCTGTGCTTCTGCTTAAAGAATTTATTGTTATTTCTTGTGACCTGTAGGAGGAAAATGTAGATAGACCTTGTGTTCTGTGAATCCCTCTTTTGATGCTGTGATACAGCTAGAGACTGTATATAAATGTGTAAATGAACGTGTTGGAACTCATTGAGACAATTCCATTCTTCAAATTCAGTAAGTTCTTAAGGTAAAAAACAAAACAAAGAGGCAGTTTAACATGTTTCCGTTTCCAGCAATATTATAAAACAAAAGCACAACTAACTGTGCATATATAAATGAAAATTCTCATTGCTCCTGTTTGCATTTTAAAGACTGTAAAGTCTGGGGATTTTTTTAAACAGAGTATCATTAGAATTGATGAATTTCTGTGGCATGTATCAATTTGTCATTTAAGCATTTTCTGATGGAGTTGCTCTTTCATCTTTCTCCTGCTTGATGCAATTTTCCTTGTCCTGTTCACTGTTTTGTTTGGTTGAGTTTTTTTCCTAGTGATTGCTATACTATAACCTATTATCATTCTTTGTTTTTAAAAGCCTTCTTCCTACCCAAGCTATTTCAGCTATAAAATTTCAGAATTGCTAAGTGGTTTTCATTTCTTCAGCAAATAGTAAGACCTGCCCTTTGGAAATTCGGTCCCTTTTATACATGTCAAGTTAGACATGTTAAAGGCTGATTTAAAGTTGCCTGTCACTGTTCAGGCTTCTTGTCATAAGCTTTTTTCCCCCTCCAGTTTCTGATGTTTCAGTCCTTTGCAGGTAGTCTGCCCAAAGGAATTATTTAAATATTCTCTCTGTTTGCAGTTCAATTTTTTCTTTTTATTTTCTTCCTACTAGTCTAGTATTATGACCCTTGCTGCATCAGATTCAAGTTGTGTAGTGACATCTTCAAGGCATAACAAAATTTTAGTCCCTCCCTACTTTCTGCTGTTACATTTTATTGTTTTAAATATTGGTGGGTGGGGTTTTTTTTATTTTTGTTTGTTTGGTTGGTTTGTTGTTGTTTTTGGGATTTTTTACATAATGTGGATTCTTGGCTATTTTTAGTGATATTAAATGAAGCCTACATATAGGCCATAAATTCAAGATGGAAAATGGGGTAGAGTAAGCCTCTTTACCTTCCTTTTGACTGTTCTTCTGTAGTTATGAATTTTTGTGTCATTACAGACCAAAAATTTTTTTTTTACTTTTAAGGAATGTGTTTTTTGGAGAATGGGCACTGCTTTTCTAGCTCATCTTTATTAGCACACTGACACTAGGAAAGCTACCTTCTACTTTTACCTCCATTTGCTATTTTAATACTTTTGGCTGACTCATCTGCGTCATATAAGGGAGAACAAATAAGAAATTTACTTATTGTCGAAATTTCTTGTCTGGCAGAGCTAGAAAAAGTTGCTTGTAGCAGTGAGGGGAAGGCAGTTTCTCATTGTATAACTGTGTTGGAACAGATGTTGTGAGATGTCATGATCTATTTCAATAAATGGATGCAGTTTCTGTAATTGTGGAGCAAAACTTTGATTTAATCTCTCTCTTGCAGTAATCCCTGTGTTTGCATTTATTCATGCAGAGTTTGCTGCACGGGCTCCAAGGGCTTTCTGCAATCACTGGGTTTGCCATAAATTTTGTTCCAATCTATTGGAACAGAACTTCCCGTGTCCAAACAAATGTGATATTGCTTTGGGGAGTGAGAGGGGTTGCTGCTTTTGTTGATTTTTTGTTCATTTGTTTGTTTTTCTTTTCCTTCTTCCCCATGATGCTGGCCTTCTGTGTGTGAAGCCTGAAGCAAGAGTATTTGTAACAAGAGTAGTTAGAGCAGTCAAAAACAAGTGAGTTTTCTGCATCGTGGTGGAGATCTCAAACACAGGCTGGGGTAGAACTTTTGGACTTTTCCTTGCCCTTGTGCCAGCATCTCAGTGCATTTGATGTGGCTTTTGGAACAGAAGAATCAGATTGCAGCAGCATTACAACATGCAGTCGTTTCTTTCACATTTTCATTTGTATCCAAAAAAGACAGTTCTTATGTCTTGCTGCTCTGTGACAAGTTTCATGTTGTTTGGTGTTACTTTTTTTTTTTTGTAATTAAAGCTCCAGGTCTCAGAATTGCTGGATAATATTTCTTTTTTCCCAAATGGCACTGCAAAGGAAATTGGAAATATTTATGGAAATCAAAAATCATAATGTTAGTTGTTGGTTTTGCCACCTTATTTTCATCCTTTCTTGGAGCAGATTCATTTGCTTAAAAGATTTTTTTTTTTCTTGGTAGCATTTTTGGATGGAGCTGTTCAACCTATTTTAAAGTAAAGGTTAGTAGAAAGAAAATAGTCTTTATGGTCTAGTGCAGGTCTACAAGAACTGTATATAAATGTTTCTTGCTGAAAACCTAAGGAGGGTCTAGGTGGTTTTTTTGGGGTTTTTTTGTTTTTGTTTTTTTTTTTTTTATTCCACTGTTATCCCAACACAATGCCATCAAAAGTTATTTTTAAAGAAGGCATCTTAGAACCTGTACATACTCCTAGAAAAGAAGGTTTGTATGCATGGGGAATGAGATGCTCCAGCTACAGTGAAGTTATTATTTTGAAATAATTTCCCAGAAGCAGTAGAAATCATGTTAGAGTCTTTCAGTGAAACAGATTCTGCAATGTTGGCTTGTTTGGAGATTATAACAGTTACCTTGTTTTGGTTTGTTTTTTTCCTGTGAAAACACCGAGCCAGAATTATGTGTAACTGAAAGCTAACCAATTATTCTTGGCCTTTTAAATATGTAAACTCCCTTTCTGAAATATTATTGTGAGTTTTTTCTGTAAGTGAGCTTGGTGTAATATTTAGGAGAACTCTGGCCAAATTTTGACTCATCTTTTGTAATCCTGCTGCATTGTTATTCAGTCCCATGCATCTGTTTGCATATAAGTAGTTCCTGCACACAAGAAATCACAGATGTGTGGTTCAGTAATGATTTTCTTCCTTACAAGCTGATATCAGAGAAGTTCCTGCCAGTCCCCATGAGCTGGGCTGCACTGATTCAGCTCTGCCATCCAGCCTGGGACAGTGAATCCCACTCATTTCACAGACTGAGTTCAGGCTCTGGCCAGCCTGACAGGGCAGTGGAAGCAGCCTTTGGCAAGGGAAATAAGCATCTGCAGGGAAGCAGCAGAGAGATTCCAGACTCTGCTGCCAGTGACAGAGGAAGGTCGATTTAGCAATCCAAATCTCTCATACAGGAGGAGCATGCTTGACAAAAGGCTTCAAGGCAATTCCTTTTATGTCTGAAAATAAAAATTCTTAGTGGAGGATGTCTAAATTAGACATGATTTAATTACACATCAAATTGATTGAGAAGATCAACTTTTCTTTTTTGCCTCTGAATTTTTTAGACATGGATTATTTTACAGCCAGCAACATTTCCAAGTTTTGACTCATATTGGCATTACTGTGCTGATAAATCCACGTTCATCATTCTGGGAGAGCTGAAGAATGGGAAGCCCAAAAAATGCTGTAAGAAAGATTTATGAGTGCATGTAATAGCCTGTAATTCCATGGTGCTCAGGAGAACTCGCTCAGGCTTTTTATACAGTGCATGAGAGTAAAAGATGTTGTCACTGCTATCATTCTTTGTGTTCCTTTGATTCTCAGAGTGGAGCAGAAGGAGCAACATCTAAAAGTGAGTAAAACAGCACTTGAAAGCTAGGCTTTTACTAAGGGTTTGGAAAGAATTTGTTATGGATTTTCTGTACCTTCTCGAAGTGGGGGATACATAACTATTGAAATTAAGATTAAAAAAGGCAATATAATGATCTTGCAGAGGACAGTAAACTTTATTCCACAGCTGCCTGGCCCAAAGGAGAAATATGGAAGATATACACTGGTGATGGAATTTAACTTAGATCAATAATTTAGTTGATATGATTCTTTTTTCTTGTGGTTCTGTGAAAGAAAGTCAGGAAGATCAGTAAAAGTGATGGTAACAGTGTGAATTGGGATATAGTGTGGAGATAGCTGTGCTTGCTCTAGGTCAGAAATGGAGAAACAGAAAAATGAACCCTTGTAGGACTTGTCCTGTGGCCACTTTGCACTGCCTGTTTTAAAGAGAAAACACTAAGCACTGCACTACCATGCTGAAAAGAAAAAAAGAGTCCAAGTGTGACAGATGCCTCCAGCCTGAGTATTGACTGAGAAGAGATTTGAATGATGGGCAAAGTCACCCTTTCTGCTGCTTGCTGTGCTCCGTGCTCAGAGGTGTAGAACTTTGTGCCCTCTTTTTAAGCTGTACAGCTTCATCACAGAAAATCCCCACTACATTATCAGCTCCCCTTTCAAAAAAAAAAAAAAACATTTTTCATGTCTTTATAATCTCAGCTTACTCCACAAGAAACCAGTTCCTCTGCAATGGCTGCAAGTCAGTCTGCATCTACAAACACGTAGATGTGTGTGGGTATAAAATCTGCAGTAGCAGTGTTAATCAAGCACATTGTGTTCTAAGCACTTGCTCATTTGCTTTGTCACTGTTCATAAACAAGTGCATGGTCTTGAGAATACAGAAATCTTGATACTCAAAACAAAGGCACTTGGTGAACAGGATCACCTCTCTTGCCTTCCTCTCATATATGGTGTTTCAAGCAGGGATTCTGATAGCTCTGTGGAAGAATGCCAAGAATGAGATGCTTTGTGCAAACTGAGAGGAAAAAATTAGTTGAATGTAAGCAGGCAACAAGACGTGGAAATATGCATGTTGCATTTTCTTCTCTGTAGGTCTGAAAAAATAACAAAGACCAGCTGGCAAAAAAAAAAAAAAAAAAAAAAAAAAAAAAAAACTTATTTTACTCAAATACAGGACAGGCTGTGCTTGAAAGTTACTAAAATCATTATGCTCATTCTGAAGAGCTGTTGTATGTTAGGTATTTTCAAAACTTAACCTTAAAATTCCTAAATTCAGAAACTCCCTTTTAGCTTACATTACTCCCCTTTGAAACACATTAATTCACTGTAATCCTCTTTCATTTTTTCACCTGAGAAATGCACTCTGCTGTCTGGAAAAAGTCTTGTTATCTCAATCTGCTCAACAGATGTTAGTCATTGTGTCTCCTCCTCCCCTCTCCTGCCCTCCCCTGATATGCAAATATGGTCTTTGACATTTCTATTTCCCCAATGGGGAAATATATTTCCCTGCTTAGGGTATGAGTTGTAACTGTTTAAAAAAAGATGAAAATCTCTATATTAAAGCTAGTATATCAGTTTCCTAAATTTTATCATGCATCCTCCTCTACCATGTAATTTTTCCTGTAAAATACAGGAGGTGAGGTAATGTTAGTGTGACCAGGAGCAGAATTTTTGTCTATCCTGCAAATTTTACCAGAGTAGACCTTTTATCAATCATGAAGAGACTTAAATGTTTAGGGGATTTTTTTCTCTTTTCTAGAAGACAACATTATAATAGGTGCCAAATAACCTTCATAATAATTCAGTAAATTATAAAATAAAAGGCTTCAACTAAAATATTCTTACAGCCAGGTAAGAAATCTAGTCAACCATTACTGACATTGATTCAATGACCTTGAGCATTACTTTAATGCACATATCAATTTACTTGCTGATTTCTTACATTTGAGTGGATTTTAAAAAAATATATTACTTTGCAAAACTGTTATTGTTGAGAGCCCTTGTGGGCCACGTATTACATAATTCCCTAATTTTATATTAAATAAATTATAGAGTTATTGTAGCCTCTTAGGTTAACCTTTTTTATTTTTTTTTTAAGTTGAACTTAGCTGTACAGATATGAGGGTATTTATATGGAGCTGATTAATTTGATTCTTTGCTTTTTGAATACAGTTAATTTAAGTGTGATTCTCCTTCCAGGGATTCTTTGTGCAAGAGGGCATACCTAAATATGATTTTAAGGAAGACAAAAAAATTTCCTAAGAAAGAGGCAGTTTTCTAATTGAAAGTAATTGATGAATAGAGTTATTTTGTCAGCCTGTTGGATAGAAATTAGGGGTTTTTGTTAAAAAAAGATAAAGGCTTCAGCCCAGATGACACTGAAGCTAATGCTAATACTACTTGTGGAAATTCAGAAGTCACTTCTGAGTTCCTGGTTCTGCCACCGACTTCACATAGGTGCCCCTATCCTGTACCTTTTTGTACTTTCTGAGGAGTCACAATTTAATTGTCTCATGAGAGAGGAATACTGAATGCCTATATCTAAAAATATTTTTCATAAAAGCATAGAGTAAAGAAATTGGGATTTTTTTTTTTTGGCTGATCCCTATTGTTAAACTAAATTATTACCTTTAAGAGCAGTAAGGGCAAGAATTTCAAGCAAATATGATATTTGGGTTGAAGCTTTTTATTCATAGACAAGTGGAAATGACAGACTTCATGTTGAATTCTCACAAATAAAAGGGATCCAAAGGTCAAAATAAAAAAAGACATTCTAGAATAAGAACTTGGAGATTTTGAATAAGAGACTGTTCCTACCACCCACTGCTAAAGGGAGGTCAAGTGATGAAAACATAAGGTTTCAAAAAGCAGTTTTTTGAGGACAGCTAGAGAATTCAGGAATATAATTTCCTTTAAATTACCATATAATCATAGAAACAGAGAATGGTTTGGGTTCTAAGGGACCTTTAAGTTCATCCAGTTCCAACCTGGGCAGGGACACCTTTCACTATCCCAGGTTGCTCAAAGGTCCATCCAGCCTGGCCTGGGACATTTCCAGGGATGGGGCATCCACAGCTTCTCCGGGCACCCTGTTCCATATTTTAAATTACATTTTAAAAAATTTAAATTGCTTATGTCCTAAATTCCCTTGCCAGTTTCCATTGTCACAGTCTGTACAATCTGTTAGGGCCGTGATGCTGAATGCAGCTTGCATTTAGGCATTTCTGAATTTATATTGGCAGGGAAATAGAAGACCAACATATGAACATATATTTCTAATTTATATCTATGTATTAATCTAAGGTTCAATAGCACAACAGGGGAAGTTTAGGGGATGTTTTAAAGAGCCCAGGTTTGTGTTTAACTACACGTGAGGAGCGTGGCATTTGTAAATAACACTCTTGGAGAGGATTGGAAAAAAAATACAATCATTATACAGCACCACGCTCAGTGAAGCCACAGCAGCTTTTTCCTGTCTCTGCTGCTGCGTGGCACACATCCAGATATCTGCTGTACTAACATTTGCTCCTGGGAGGAGATGAAGAAAAAAGGGTCCATAAGGTTTCCATTGGCCTAGACAACTGAAACATCTGCTAGATTCATGAGCAGCTTGCTGGCCTAAGTCAGCAGGGAGAACTGCTGCAGAGCAGCACTGCCATTTCAATGGATATTTCAGAGACCCCGGGGAGGAAAAAAGAAAGTCAAGAGAGTAAGTGATTTTATTTCAAATTACACCCAAGTCTAATGCAGTTTTGCATGGAGTGATATGTGAATTGCACAAAATTAGAGCCAAGGCTACAACTGATCTGCATGCAAGACTCATTAAGGAAACAGGTCCATGAAAGAATAGGAGAATCCAATCCTAATCTTCTAATATCTGCTAGAAGGAACAATTCACCTGGTTCCCAGATGAAATTTGCCAAAAAGCAATCACCTGAGAAAGCCTTCTCTTCACTCAGAAGGTAGCACAGGAAGAAGCCTCCTCTGTCATTCTGAAATACAAGTAGTGTTGTTGGAAGGGAAAGGGCCATTCTTTGTTGGGACACAGAGCAGAGAGAAAGAGCAAGGGGAGAGGGCAGAGTGGAAAATCCATCCTTGTTTGGTGTAAACTGCCTTTGATTTTTGTAGGTCAAGCCTGGCTTCTGATGCCTAAAAGTGTAGTCTGGCCTAAGTAATTTTGTTGTTTATAGTTTGGTGCCACTTAGGCTCAAAAAGGCTGCTAGAATTGTAGAAAACAGTTATTCTCCAGACCAATTCCTGGCCTTATTTTATTGTGTAAACCAAGAGAGGGGAAAGCAACCCATCAAGTACAAAGTCAATTTTAAAACTGTTGGTTTGTACTTGAACTTTCTGAGCTTAAACAGAGCTGTGATGTCCTCTGCACAAGAAAAAGTCAAACATCAAAGAAGGTAGATATTGACAGGATGGTGAATTCATCAGGAGTGAAAACTTTGTGAATATACAGATGATCACAAGTGGAAAACACTTTATTAATCATTCTGACTTTTCCTTTGTGAGAATCAGAACTGCTTTCTTCAGGCAACATTCCCAGCTGGCCAGGATGTGTTCAGGTATTGATCAACACAAGGTCATTAAGGGAAGTGCCTGTTCAGATCAAACTGCATGCACCTTATTTCCTACCTTTAAGACAGAGTTTCTTTTGTGTGTTGAAACACAACTCTTCAGAATAGTTTTTATATTTATGAAAGGGAGTTTTTCAAAAGTATCGAAGTAAGCTTGTCCATATTTTGTTCCATTGACAGAATTCAAAGATCTGACCCCTGTATATTGATCCCCATTTACTGCTAGGATAGTTTTATCAGTACTATTTACAGCTACAGAGTATTTCACTGGAAACCACCAGGGATTTAGTAATCAGAACAGAGAAGTCTCTGATCAAAATTCGTTTTTCTCCACCTTTGCTCTTTTCTTCATTTACCTTTGAGGATGACATGTCACCTGAAGCAAACTGAGCAGTGAAATGTTGGAAGTCCAGGTAGCAAAGATTTATGTAGTGCACTGGTGCAATGACAGCTGATTCTTATTCATATTTGTTTCCAAACTAGGGGTGGTAAGATCAGTGCTGTGCTAGTCTAAGTAAAATATAATGAAGTAAAAAGAAGAAACAAGCTGGTGTTTATTAGGAATTTTATCACTGTTCTTCACTCCCCTCTGTGTAAATATGTACAACACCTGTTTAGTTCTAATTTTTTAACAAGACTAAAGCTACTGTGTGGGCAAATACTCAGGCAAACCTAGAACAGTTTTATTTTTCACTTTGGCTCAGCTGTTGGATACAGTGAAAAGTTCAACTTCCATTTAAACACAGGAGGATCCCTTTGGTGAGCGAGCTCTTGCTATGTGTGTTTGTAACCAAGAATGAGCAGTGCAGTTATGGGGGTGCATTCTGGGGGATCTCTGAATGCTTTCTGAGATCCAAAACATTCAAACAGCAGCACTACTTGGAGCTGATTTGTGTAGCTGCCTTTTTGTCTTTTAACTTCTCTTTGAATGATATCTCAGAATTTGGTGAAACAAAGTTAAAAGTGGAAGGATTTTAAACCTTGGTTGTGTTCAGCTCAGATAGAAAAAAAGGTCAAACAGAGAACAAAGATAAATAGGTATACTATAACAAAGTCCTTGCCAGGTGGGTTACCTACATGTTGGACTTGAAATACCATAATTTGTCTTTAAGGAGGAAAAGTGTATTCCTAAAGGGATGCAAATATATTTTTTTTAATAGAGCTCAATAGCTGGAAAGCCTAAGAGAACATTTTTTTCCAAGAGATTTGCAATTTTTCACAAACGAGAGTAAGGAACTCATGAAAAGGATTGTAGAAAATTGAGGAGGGAAAAGAGGAATCAAATCTACTGATACATTTTTTCTTCTTTATGTAATTATCTTTCAGTGGAATGTTTGATTTGAAAATTTCAAACCAAAAACATTTTGATTTTTGCTCAAGAAAAATTGTTTTCTTTTAATGCTCTGTGAAAAGTTATTATTTCTAATTATATCCGTTCATCTTTACTTCTAGCCAAAATTTTCTTAATTACTTTGGAATTTCTAGTAATTTCAACATTTTTTACACATTACCCATTTGCAATAAAAGTATTATTTTTCAAAATATTTGCCCCCAGCGTTGATGTTAAATTATATTTATCTTTTCTCTGAAATTACTCTGGGCAATTTGCCCAAAGTATTTCAAACCAGGATTAAAATAGAGGAGAATGGTGGGAAAGGCTGTGATTGGCTTTCTGAATAATTGGGAGATTAGCAAAGGTGTCCTTGGTATGTATTACAGATTAGGAATAGAAATATGGTGACAGTGAGACACAGATCCTGAAAGAAATTGAGATGTCTAATTCCTTACTCTTCATGTCAGGACTGGATGCTGTCCTGCTTTTAGGGAAAAATGACTTTTCAATTTGTTAAGGCACAAATAATTGAGCATAAAGCTTTAAAGTGACAAGTGGCACAAAGCTCTGAGCCATATTTACCAATTATGAGAACCAGAAAATTCATCAGTTTGTTACAACTTTTGGGGAAAGATGAGGTTCACTTCAAATATATTCGGATTTATAACTTCCTCAGGAATTCAGAGTGCTGGAAGAGAATGCCTTTTAATAAATAATAACTGAATAAAATCACTGGATGCTCTTCTCCATTTATAAGCAAGTAATACCATGGTAATAGCCTGAAAAGAGTAAAAAATTGGCACTTAGGCAAGGTTCCTAGGAAACAGCACTGTTTGTGCCTACTTTTTTTTCCCCTGTTATCTCTCTCATACTTTTTTCCTGTTTATCATTGTGGAATAATTTTACTTCAATGTGGGGTTTTTTTCCAATTTATATCTTCAATCTCTTTCACTGTCATATAGTCCAAATTAATTATATTTTGAGTTAGCTGCTGGTTGGGAAACATACACCTGACACACATGGAGGGAAGGAAGGAACAAGTGGCTTCTTCCTTTTCTATTTTTGCTGTCAGACATAAATTTCATAGTCTGAAATCAGAGACTGCACTCTTGTCCTTTTCCTTTGCATTATTTCAGTATTGCTGAAACAGTAAAAAGGCTCAGTGACCTTGAATGCACAGTCTGGGGTTAACAGTTACTCTCTGCATTATTTCTTCTCTCTCTCCTAAACTTTTCATTCTGTAGTAACTTTCTGCAGTGTTCTCATTAATTCCTGTGTTCTCTGCAAGAGGTTTTGTTACTGGAGTATGTAACATTTATTGGAGGACATGATTTTGTTTGGTTTGCTTCTTTTTTTTTAATGATGTTTCTTCAGTGAGCAAACAACTTAAACTCAACTGGATAACTGTATAAACTCAACAAGTATTTACCATCCAGATAAAGAACTAAATTACTGTTATTTAAAACAGCAAGTTCAGAAAGGGGAATTCATCCAGTCAAGGACTATGTGTATCAAATAATGCTCAGGCAATCTTTTGTTCTTTAAAAATGCTGTATGAGTGCAGTTTAACATGCAGGCACATGGCTGTATTTTCTTTTAGAATAAAGCAAAGCAGGTAGTTTTGCATCAGGAGTTAAACTGCCTTTTTTAATCTGTCATCAATATTTCTACCACACTCCTAAGGACTGTTCTAAAAAAAAAATTAAAAATAGTAAGGGCAACAACTTGCATAGTTTCTTCCTTCAGAATTTCCAGGACATGAACCTTCAATCTGGTCTCCATGCTGACAAAACAGAGAAGCAGATTCATTCCCTTTGCAAAGTCAGAAAAAGCCCCCAGTTGCACAGAAATGCAGATCTCTGTTTATTCCTGCTGAAATGCAATTCACAATATCCTTGCTCTTTAAATTAGGCAAAGACAAGCTAATAACACTTTGTCTCCTTGGAGAGATGTTTGCATTATTTCATATATAAATTAAGTGAGAAAGCCAGAAAAGTGATTCAGTATATTAGATATTTCATCATAATGGCTTTTTTCCCCCTAATGTTTTGTTTCTTTACTAAGAAAGAAGGCCAAAATTAATCTAGTCTCCCTACAGATGTAAGCTGCTATTTGAAATAGTAAGCTGCTTTCTCTCCCTCCCAAATATTTATTTTTAGGGTCTGGTCCTGTTAACAATATTATTAAAACTCAGACTGTTTTAAAATTAATTTGCTCAAGTTTGGACTTTTTTTTTTTTTTTTCAATTTCCTCTGCTAATCCTTTGCATTTTATGGCCTCTGGTTTTGGTTGACAGCATGCTATAGAGGTACCAAATAAAAAGCCCATGGCCTCGTGGTTCATGCAAGACTGAAAAGGATAAATATCTCCTATAAAACTTTAGACTCTGCTTTTTCCCTCTTACATGCTGATAAACTTAATTTACCTCATGGGGACGCTGGTCTGCCAGGCTCTCAAAAGTAGAACCAATGTGGCAAAACATTGATAATTTACTGCTGCCTCTCTCTTTTCCAGGCCATGCTCTCTAACTAAAACCATTTCTCTTTCTGCCTTTTTGATACAGAGTGGCAAAGCTTGCTGCCCTGATAATGTGAAATGCTCTTCATTTGTGACATAACTGTTTACTTTACAAAAAAAGACCTTTGCAGAAACAAAACTAAAGAGAGAATTGTGTTTTCTCAGTGCCTACAGCCGCCTAGTCACATTTATAATTAGCCTGGTAAATTGATTAGAATGTATCACCTCAGCATCAAGTGGGAGTGTTAAACTCATTAAAGAGCTTTCATTGTAATTGCAAAAAGTTAAAAAAAAACCCCAAAACAACAAAAACAAAACAACAACAAAAACCAAAAGGAAAGCCACAAAACCAAGCACAAAACCTAACCCAAGCATAAACAAAAAAACATGAGGCAAACTCACATGATTAATGTTTACAAACTGGACCAAATAATGATAATTATTCAGCATAGACTCGACACATACTGAGATAAAAATCAGTGCTAAATGTAAAAACAGTTTAGCCATGATTTCTGGGTGGGAAAAAAAAAAAGCCTTTCTTGACAGGGAACAGCTTGTGGCTAATGAGATATGAGAACTGGTCCTCCACAAAGCATGGCAGAAACAACCTGTGGTAGAATATATTCAAACATAGCTCCATCTAGTCCAAAAAGTTGAAATAATATTGCTAGCAAAGCTTCTAAAATGAGCAGAGGGGCTGGGATTCAACATGATGACAATGATTTCTTGATGCAGCCTCCTTTCTGCAGTAATATCACTACTTGTTGTAGTTCACCTTTGCATAACATTGTAGTTTTTTCCTTTTCAGATGCAAGGGAATTATTAACGTGGGCTACCAGTATTTTTTTTTTAAATCTTTATTAGTGTATTCCATATAGACAGTCAAATTTGTTGGTCCTCCCTCTAGATTTGATTTTGGAACAGAATGTAATTTTACATACTGTAGTGAATATATATGTAGTTATGTGTTTGATTGACCTACTGGTGAAGGTTAGGAATGTCATTCATTGCCAGCCATGTTTTGGAAGGATAGCAAGTAAGCTGGATGGGTAGCCCTGTCTTTAGGATGGTCAGCATCCCTGTCATATCCATTCTCTCAATTATACCTGTCAGTCATCTCAGTTAATAGTTAAGTAGGAAGTAAATTCTACTGAACTTGCCTAAAAAGCTGTGTTCAGTGCAGTGAAGAGAACTGGAAGGGTGTATGAGGAAAAATGCCATCCCCATGAAACCTTCACCTACACCTGGGTCTGACCATGGGGCCAAGGGACTCTTTTAAATGTGCAAACAAGAGTAGCAAAACTGGCAGAAAAGTGGCATCCCCTTTGGATTTCTGCCTGCTGTGACTGCGGCAGGGGCGCTTCCAGGTCTGGGCTGCACACTTCAGAAAGAAGAGGACACATGGAAGAGGGCACACAGAGGCACAGACTAATTAAAGGATTAGAAAAATGAGATTTCTGCAGAAAGACTTAAGAGCTCAATTTATTTAGATTATCCAAAAGAAGGTTAATGGGTGATAGGATCACAGTCTCTAAGTACCTACAAGAGAAATTTGATAAGAGAGGGCTCTTCAGAGCAGGGTAAAAAATACAAGAGCTTGTGGAAGCTGGGTGCTAGAGCAAGGCAAATGCAGAGCCAAAGTAGATTTTGTGGTTTTGCTTGAACAGTGCTGATTGTTACTCTCTGAAATAAGTTACTGAAGGGGCCACTACATTTTCCACTACTGGACTTGCTAAGTCAGGATGGAATGCTTTTTTGTTAGGAGGCGTTAACAGAAACAAGGCCTCTGCCACAAAATATTGTCAGATGCTCCAAAACCATAAGGAGTCTCTAGTAGCATAATCCACTTCTTTCACACTTTTACTGCAGTACAAGGGCAGGATGGTGATGCTTGCTTTAGTGTTCACCCGTTTCATACAGGGCTTTACATCTTCTCCTGTCCTTCCAGCCTGTCTTCAGTATCCCAAGTCAGATGCAAACAGTAAAGTAAATTGTCGCTGACGGACACGAAAGAACACAAGCACACCACCTCTCTCAAGTGAAGGAAAAAAGGGAAGTTTTATTCTCTGACTCCAATATTTATAGTTTTACAAAAGTTACAGTGGATTGGAAGGTGACAGTAACACCTCTGCAATGACACAGGTCAATCCAACAGTCCATCAACTCTCTCCTCCTCCATAAAGGAATGAAAAACAATGAGTTATTTACAGAAAGTGTGTGAGAAAGTTCACTACAAGAATGTCAACATCAGAAGGCTTAGAAAATCTCAAAAAACCAGGGCGACAGTAAATCTCATGTTTTTCTTTGTCTTAGTTCTCCCATCACTTGCTAATATTTTTTCCTCTTCATTAAGAGGAGTGCAGTATCCATTCATTTGGACTTGCTTTATATAGTTTTATTTGTTCTGCAAAGGCTCCTTTCTTTCTACTCAGGCTACTTTCCATATTCAATTTTCTCTCATTTTCTCTGTACCTCTTTCTCCAGTCCAAGCTTCCCATGAAGCTCTGTGCATCTTCTCCAGAACCATACAGATTCTCTGTTGGCAAGAGATACAATGAACGTTTTTGTCTTATTTTTACTTTCTAAGTTAATTTTTGTTTCCAAATCATCAGCAATCACTAGGTTGGTCAGAGAAAGGAAAATTCTTCTGACCTATTCAGGTTATGGCATCTACAGTTTGCATTTCTATGGTTGATCAGAATAGTTTACTTCTTGCCCAGAGATGAGTCTGTGACTTGGCAGTCATTAACAAATGATGGAGTGCACGTACCCTGACACCTTCTTGATAAGAGCTGTAATATCAGCCAGAGAACACAGGGTAATTATGGGGAGATCTCCTCATCTGTGTTAATAGGGTCCTGAGTCATTACAGCAGATTCTTTATTAAACGACCTCCCCTTCCACTTCTTTCATGGAAGTGACAGATTTCACTGTGCTCATCTCTGGCACTGGATTCTGTTTAATGCTTCTTGTGGGCAAAAAGTGTTTTAGCCCACATAGCCTCCCATTCACAGCTCACACTTTAGAAGGTTATTCCTTTGGTAAGTTGCCTGTAATTTAGTGGAAGTAATAACAGGCTGTGTGCATTTTTCTGGATTTAAAAATTCCAATTTAAATGATAAGCAATTTATGCAATATCTTGAAGTTCCTTGACACATTGGAATTGAAAGAGGAGAAGTGGAAGGAAATTACAAATCTTTTCTGTTTTCTTTTTTTTTCCATCCTTGTTTATGATTTTTCTCTCATCATATATTTCTCACTGTGTGGTTTTCAAGAGGCAGGGTTTGATTAATGAAGTGTCAGATACAGAGGATGTCATGAGAATTTTGGCATTTATCTTTTTCATCATTTAAATTAGCTATGGTATTTTTAGTATTCCTATTTTTTTTTTTTACTATATCTGTTATCCTGTTGATAGTAAATACCCTCTTAGGGTAAATATCAGTACATGGTAAATCTTGATCATTAGACAGCTGTAGTTTATATTTATACAAAAATTATACCAGTTATTCAGATCTGCATTTTGATGAAAATATTTTTATCACTGATGTGGGTGATTTTGTTCCACGTCTAAGGCCATCAGGATTATTTTATGTAGGGAAGTCAAAATCTGGCTAGGATTCTGGTTTGTGCAATATCAGTAGGTCAAATAGAAGTTCAGTTGTTAATCTTTTATTTAGTACTTCCTTACTCTGGTCATCTGCAAACCTTTATCCTAGGTAATAAATTTTCATATTTTCATGCTTTTGTATAGAGGACATGCCTCAGTTTAACTTACTTGGGAACAAATCTGATAAGAGCCACTAAAATAGAATTTTTCTCTGAAGGTTTTATGATTTTGTATTGTATCATTAATGGATATTGTATATATTATTTCCTTGATGTGCTTGTGACACATCTATGAGCTTGTTCCCTCCTGTAGGGCTGTGGAGAGGTTTTTAATTTCTGACACATCCCACTTGAGTGTCAATCTTGGCATTACACTTCTTATGCAAGCATCTCTACCTACTCTCCAGTGCTTCTTTTAATAGAATCTCTGTAAAAGCAGGAGAAGAAAGAAGCATATATTTCACTTGGAGTATTAGGTTGTCTTTCTTTTGCATTGTACCCTCAAATAAGTAATATAAGTAGTACATCATCCTAGTTAACAATCATATGTTCAATAAAGTGTCTTGCTTCGATGATTATTGATTATTTTTTTTCTTCCCCCCCCCATGTTAAAAACCACTTCCATTTTTTTCTGTGCACCCTTCTTGCAGTCCCTTTTTGTCAGAATGTGTTGTGCTGTTTGACAAGGGGTGTGCTATAACACTACATAAACACTAACTATGCCATTGGAAATGCTTGTGATTCAAGAACCTGACTGCCACTGCTCCTCCATTGTGTAGAGGCATTTGGAAACCTTCCCAGTGACTTTTCAGCAAGCACTTCATGTGATTGACAGTGCTCTGGGATAGAACCACAGATGTGAAAGAGACCTACTACATCACCTCTTCCATTTTCATATGAGATCAGATTATATTCCCCTAACAAAGCACGCATCAAGTGTTAGATTCTCACTACATTTGTTCTCCACCAACTTTCCAATCCTGACACAGAAAGCATCATCCTGAGAGGCCTTTAAAATGCATAAAAAAGAAACAGAGAGTCAAGGTTGCCCCATCCCTCTCTGTTAAAAACTCTGTGGATTTTGGTTATTTTATCAGTGATGGTTTCAGCAATGATTTAACTGTACTGCCTGCGCTGAGTTGTCTTTGGTATGCCTGAGGAGACAAAAATGCTGAGTATTTCTTTGGAATTAAATAGTATGACTCACAGAGGAGGACAAAGAAGGGGGGAAACCCTTATTTCTTAATTCATCCAGCTGTTTCTTGGTTATAGGGAATATATTGTAAATGCAGTTTTAAAAAATTTATTGTAAATTTATTTCTTTGGTCAGACTAGATCACATTGAATTCCAGGTCTATCATCTGTGGGAAGCTGCTGCAATAAATTCAATTCTGCAACTTAATTTTTTTTTCCTCTTCCTTTCTGCATCCCTTCCCTCCCTCCTCAGGCAGCCAAGGGCAGTTCCCACTCACACAGAACGTCACAGTTGTTGAAGGTGGAACAGCAAATTTGACCTGCAGGGTCGATCAAAATGATAACACCTCCCTCCAGTGGTCAAATCCAGCTCAACAGACGCTGTACTTCGATGACAAGAAAGGTAAATTGTTTCCTGAACTCATACTTCTGCACTGTTTTTTATAAGAAAGAAAAGTTTAAAACCATTTCTCTTTTTTACTCTGATGTGAATGCATTTCCCATATATTCTAGGAATTGATGTCTTCCATTTTAATTATTATGTGATTTTTTTATTTTTTTGACTGGGGTTCACTGAAATACTCTCTTGCACAGTATATTATATTTAAATTATTAAAGAAAAAGAATAGGATTTGAAAGGCTTATTTTAAGATAATTTGCATTGAAAGACTTATTTGAAGATAATTTTGCATTGTTGAAAAATATATTGGAAGAGCATTTATGAGTGGCAGGAGAAGTAGTAGCCCATAAAACTTGTGACTCTTTTTTATGAGTGCATGCATAAATATTCTGTATATTTTTACATTTATGTATATAATCCCACAGTGTGCCACTAGTGCACAGCAGTCTGCTTGCTGGTGCAATGCACAGTTGCTGTGGTAGGCTTTCTTAACAGCTAATAAAAAATGCTTGGATTTTGTGTCCAGATGTTTCCAGTGTTTCCATGCACAGATATTTTTACATTTAAGTTAAATTAGTGAAGAACAAAAGACCAGAAAACATCTATTCCTTACAAAAATGAGGACATTATTTTGAAGTACTGCATATTTGTAGACATTGAATTGAACTGAAAAAGCATTGCATTTTACATAATAGAATGTTAATGTCAAGATTGCAGTACATTCCAAAAAGAAATTGAAGTGAGGAGTAGTAAATTCATCACTTGGCTTTAAAAAATGTAAAAGCTTTGGTGTTGATTTCATTAGTACAAAAGTTCAACAGTTAATTCTGGTGCTTGAATTTATTTTGAAATGTGCTACATACTCTAGAACATATTTTAACAAGAGCAGTTATTACTCTGCTCAAAATTAAAGAACTGCTGTCCAAATGCTTTGCTGAATGATTATAAGAGTTTAAAATACCTTGTAGGACTAAAAACGCTTTGTGGATCTGTGCACTTCAATAAAAGAGAATCTAAAACCTGTCATTTTATACCTGCAGAAGCTGCAATCAAAATATGTTTTTTTACTATTAATATAATAGCTGAATAGAATCTCTTGGTGGTGTTGAAGTGGTTCCTTTCTCTTTTACCTAATTTCCTGTAGCGTGTAATCATTTGATTAGCAATTTCTTTGAAATCATAAGTACCTTTTGAATGTAGGATTGAAGATGAGAGGTTTTATAAGGGGCAAACTTTCCAGCTGTAAGTCCTGTGCTGTCACCTTTGCCCACATGCACCCCTTCATTTGAGCTGTAATCATTAGTGATTTGGGCTGGGTAAGCAATGTCTGCAAAATAAAAGCAGAGACACCTTGTCTGTTGATAGGGCACCTCATACTCAGAAAACCTGTATATTTATAAAATAAGTGACATTTTAAAGGATGCTAAGAAAAAGGACTGATGTGCTGAGAAAGAGGACTGCAGGTACTTTGAAATCACATGCACCCCTTCATTTTAGCTGTAATCATTAGTGATTTGGGGTGGGTAAGTAATGTCTGCAAAACTAAAACCAGAGGCACCTTGTCTGTTGATAGGGCACATCAATACTCAGAAAATCTATATCTTTTATAAAATAAGTGGCCTTTTAAAGGATGCTGAGAAAGACGTGCAAGGACTGCAAATACATTAATTTTAGCAGTGTAGCCATTTTGGTGTGAATTGAATTTTCTGTGTGCTTTAGCAAAATCTCTACTTTTACAACAAATAATTGAAGTTTGTATTAGTTTTGAATTTAATGAATTAAAGCAACAGAATTTGAATGGCATGCAGAGTAGTAAGTACTAGAAGCAATTTATATTCCCCACAGGAGATGTGCAGAGCTCAAGTGTGTGAATTTAAGGGACCGCAGTCTTTATTGAACTTTTAGCTCGTCCCAAGACTTGAAGGAATATTTGAGGATTAATTTTATGGAGGAATTACTCTGCATCTGTTACACATGGAAATGTCTTCATGTGGTGAAGAAAAACTGCAGATCCTTTAGCTGGAGATGTTAAGTCTTATGTCAGCAGCGGTTTGCACTCTGTGTGATATTTCCAGTCTCAAGTATTCTGTCAAATTCCTGCATGGAAAACATTCTGCCCCTTCTGAGAGGGAAGCTACAGCTTCCACTGGCAATTTTTCCTGTTTGTATATGTATGGGTTCCTATAAGTAAGAAATATATTTCCTTCACCTTCTTTTGATGGTTGCATTATTGAGCCAAAATGGAAAGAGATATTTATTAGTGGTTTTGTCAGGAAATGATGGCAAGTGAAGCTGTATAAGCTTCCTCTTATTTTCTTTCCTTGTTTCCCACTTCTCCGAGCCAGGCATACAATTTGGCTATAAAAAACCAGCTTTCTACTGGAACCAGTCATTGCATTTAATTTATTGACAGCAGTGCCTCTGCCAGAGTCTATTCAAACCTATCTCTTACTGTTAGCCAAAACCAACCTCCAGGTCTTACTTGTCCTTTCAGCACCATGAACATTGCTTTTTAATAGCTGTGTTTCTCAAACCCTGAAAATTAATGGAAGCTTGAATACCTACAGAGTTATGTTCTGTTGGAAAACAGAAGCTTAGACAAGCAGCATCACCAGCAGCCTTTCATCACCATCGGAGCTGAGTAACTCTGAGTGTTGCCATGTTCGGAAATAAATCAAATTTGCTTACTTTGAACTTCACTTCCCCTCAATAGGTTACTTTCTATTTATATGACTGGCACACGTAGGAGTGAGAGTGTATTTCTTTTGTGTCTGGAAGCATAAAACAAATTCAAGAAACCTTTTTTTTTTGATAGCTATATATTTTAATAATTATGAGAGAGTCAAATAGTAAAATGAAGGAATGAATGTAAGTGTCAAAAGAGGGTTGAGAGTCCAACAGAATGTGAGAGAGCTGAAAGTATATATAACAATTAAGGTCAGAAAAAGCCTTTAATATCTCATCAAGTCCAACCATAGACCTTAGGACCACCACCATATGGCAGAACAGGTGCCAAAAATAGAGGAAATTTTCCATGCAGTGAAAAACTCCCTTGCTGGATTGTCCTTGGCAAGACCCCTTCCATGCTCCTGCTCCTTTCTCAAGCAAGTTGGTTCCCATCTTGCAAAGCCATTTTCTGACTAAAATAGAATTTCTGGTGAAAAAGGAAAAACCAGTCAGTCACCTGGAAGAAATATGACCTTCAAATTTCTGTGCCTTTCCACAAGGGGTTAATTATTAGTCTCCAGTTGATTAAAAATGGATGACACATATATTATAAAAATCACACTCATGTAATTTTGCATTCTTCTGAACAGTGATGCAGTCATTGACATTGAAGTTAGGAGTCATTCTTCCTTTTTTGTTCTAGATATTCTAAAGTACAGAAGTGCAATGAGCCAGGCACATTAGTACCAAAACCACATTATTAAAATTACTCTTCTGCTTTGGCCACCTCTTTCCAAGAGGTTTTTTTCTCAGTTAGGAGGATTGTGTGGCTGGTAAAGAACACTGCTACCCACAACCTTCACATCAGATTAATATATATTTATTATTTATGAAGGAGACAAGAGCTATTTTTAACTTGGGACATTTCTGGCACTTGGCCTATACAGCCTTAAAATGATATAGACAAATCAGGTGAGCCTTGTTTCAGAAAAGGCAACACTGAATTTAGTGAATGTGAAATTACAGTTCAGAAGTTGTTTCCAGGTCTTCATCACTTGCAGTACATCTACTTTGTTTTCATTGTAAATTTAGGCCTAAAATGTGTTTGACTCATTGTGGTGATGGGAATAAGGAGGAGAAAGAAATCCTATTTTCCCACAGGAAATTAAGTTATAGCTTTTTTTTATTATCTAACCAAGGTGAAACTGCTGCTTCTCTCCAACTCTTTCTTTGACACTCTAAAATATCTTAATATCTGAAATAACTTTGTCCTCATTATTATTCTAACACAGAGTAGCTAAAATATATGAAAACAGAAATGTTTGATCTGGTGGACTTGGTCTCACTGATGACCTGTCTCCTTGCTGTCCTTTTTGGCACTTCTGTCCTTTTCTGGTTCCTCTACCTCAGAGATTCAAGGATATTGTGTATAAATTGTATTTTTAATTGTTCCTCTTTCATTTAAAAGAACAACTCTTTACCAGACAGTGAAAAATATTGTACTGAATAAGTATTTATATAATACTTATTCATATATATAATAAGGATACATGCTCCTAAATGTTAATAAGCTTAACAACCTTACCTGGGTCTCCCACCCCTGCTGCCCCAAGAGAATTTTAAAGATTGTGTCTTCCTGAAAACTAGGAATTCACAACTCTAAGGAAGTCCAGATTCTCTGGAAGCAAATGCAAATTGTGTGCTGCACTTGAAATGAGTCTTTCCCTACACAATTTTCAATTAAAATGAATAATTGCCATAGAAACCTCCGTATCACTTTATGCACCCAAGTACCTATAATTGCATAGCTGCCTTTGGAAGAAGTACAATGTGCAACAGTGTAGAACTGGCAGATATTATTTTAAATTAATATAGGTTATTTTATTTTATCTTCGCTGGTGTTACTTCTTAAGGATTTTGAGAGGGCAATAAATGCAGAGAGACATAAATATGAATGCAGAACTATAAGAAAAAGGCCATAGCATGGAAACACAGAGATATTTGATAAAGAGAAGACTGAAAGGAACCTTTATGCAACTTACTATAGCAGCCATCTTCTCATATTCCCATTCAGTGGGGAATGTAGATAAATATGTAGCAGGATATTTGAGTTATAAAGGAGGAATGTACAACTGAACAATGGCTGTTGATATCAAAGGTCTTTAATCTCCTCAGTATAAAAATGTGTAATCGGACTATCAAAAGGAGGAGAATCTGTACCTGGTGTGTACAGACCAAACAGTTTTGCTCAGTCAGGCAAGTGCAAGTGTAAAATAGCTGCTCTCCACCTTAACAGGGAAGTTTTCAGGTCTCTTTATAGTAAAACAAGGGTGTGTTGACATTGACCATGACAAGTTTGCCACAAACTGACACAGATTTTGATGAGACATGTGCCTGATGCTAATCGTAGATGGGTACATGTCCCCTGTGCTTTCATCAGTAGTAGCACTTCCATGTCTTGCTGAAAAATTAGAAAGGATATTCCAGCCTCAGAATTATTCATCCCTCAGCAGCAGAATATGTTTCTTTAGATGACCTTTGATTTTTCACGTGTAAGAGTGCCTGGCATTTATGTAGCTCTCCATCATCTCAATACCTTTCAGAGATAGTGGGGTACTAGACAAGGGTTGTGAGAGGCCACTGTTCTTGCAAAGCCCTTGAGAGCTTCCCTGATAGGCACAGTGCCTCAGGTGATCTTGGGGACATGTTTGGGTACAGCAGCAGCCTGTGAGGTTCAGCATTTGCTCCCTCTCAGGGCTGGCAGTATTGTGTTGGAACTTGCACGTGTGTTTAGAGAGTTTAGGCCGCATCTCTAATCAAACTATCGTGACTGTTGGGATGTGCTATCAGCTCCATACAAACAACTCCTGACCTTTTTCTTTCTCAATAGAAAGGTATTTAGAGGGAGATGGAATTTCACTGTGTACAAGGCATGGGATTTTAATTCCAGTGGCATGTATGTCAGTTTAGAAGGATTTGTTAGTGCAGAGATTTTTTTTTTTTTACCATAACATTAAAATGGTAATTGAATTGTTATCCAAAAGGCTGGTCCTTTCAGGTATGAAAATCCTGTCTTTTTGATGTTATAGATGCTGAACTCCCTCCTAGATAGTTGTATTTATTCTTTGACTTGTTTGGTGGCAGACAGGCTCCAGCTATTGAATTTAAGTATAAACCAAATCTACGCCAGGTTTTAGATTCTCTTTTGAGGTGATTCAGCCTCAGATTCTAATCTGCATAAAAAAGGAGAGGTACTTGTGAGTTACAAAAATAATTGAGGATATTTCTGACTGGGGAGGAATCGTGAACTTACCTCTTGTAGACATTTAATGATTCTAGTAAGCAGTTGAATTTAAGATGTAGGTGAGTGTGTAGACAAAAGGAATAGGCTCGTACAAAACATGAGTCAGAGAAGCAAAGAAAACAATGATTCTTTTTGCAGTAGAAAGGAAAGCAGAACATACATTGTTTAAATTAGTTATGCAAGACAGGGAGGCAGACAAGCTGCATTGTTGGGAGGATGGAGAGCATTAGCATTTAGGTAATGTGAAATCGAGTAGTGATGATGAATGGACTTACGTCTCCACCTTCGCATGCTCTGCTTCCTGTTACATAATTGAGTGGAGATGGTATCAGGCAGGAGATGATGACCAAGCTTAACCCCATCCTAGGGTACACATATAAATTAGATTCACTGTTACTTAGAGTTTAATAGACCCTTTCAAGGAGAGAATACCTTGTAGTCAACCTATGAAGTAGCATGAAAAGCAATGGGAAAAATGCAAGAAAACTATACAGATAATTATTGAAGGATTATTTTTTTGGGAGAAGTTAGTGCAGAGGGATAGGATATTATCCTATCTTCTTTTTTTTCTCCCTGACCTGAATAGCAATAGTCTGTAAATGCTTTATAATACTTGGGAAGCTTCTTGCACTTAACAAAAAAATTGTATGAGGTAGCAATAGAATTTTCACAATGAGCTTTCCATAAAAATCTTTTAGAGTAGTCATTCCAATATATGTAGTTGAGATCATCTTTTTCTGTTGGTCAGATCTGTTGATTTCACATCTGTGCCAGACAAATATCAGTGGCTGTCTGGCCAGGTCTTATCTTTCCTTGAGACCCACAGTATGACATATAGGGACAGATAACCTGGGTTAATGTGTTCAGCTGCAATTTTGTTTCTTACTAATGGGTTCTTGCTCTCACTCCCTTGCAAGGGGATAGGGGAGAGAATCAGAAGGTCAAAACCAGGAAAAACTTATAGATCAAGCTTAAGAGAATTTAATAAGAGAAGGAAATAGGAATAAAAATTTCCAAGTAATGGAAAGGTTGTCCCACCAGCAGTGTGATGTGCCAGCCAGTCCCAACAGTCCCTACCTGGGGAAGACAACTCCCAAGTGTTTTATTGCTCTGTTTATGGACTATTCCATGGTCAGATTGGGTCAGCAGTCCTGGCTGTGTACCTTCCCAACTTCTTGGCCACCCCCAGCCTTCTCACTGTGGGTGCAGAGTGAGAGACAGAGAAGGCCTTGACAATGCTCAGCGATATTCGGTGCACTGATCTGTTTTCCACCCTGTTTTGGTCATGAACCCAAAACACAGCACCATACAGATTGCTATGAAGAAAATTAATTCTATCCTACCAAGCCCAGTACAGCTTCCCTCTGGCTCATGGATAGTAAACAAGTCTAAATAATTTTGGTTGGTAGTTCCATAGTGCTCTGGGGAAGGAAAGAAGCTATCTTAGAGCTCTTGAGATCGAGTGTCTCACTTTATCCTTAAACCCCATGTTTCAAAACCAGTTGCCACTTTTGAAACCTGTTTGTGTTCACATGTCTTAAAAAAGATAAAGTGATAAAAGGGACCAGGAGTCTGTTAAAATATCTTGACAGCTATTGTCTGCATGAATATGAAAATTACATTTTAAAAATGTATTACAATGCATTAGAATATTATTTCATTGTAATAAATTAGTAGAACTACTCCCACTTAGAGCATTTATTTTTCCATTTCTTAGCAGAATTAAGGGAGTAAATGGCTGTATTGTAGAGATGGTTAGAAAGTGTAGGAGTTTGCATTATATTGTGCTGAAGTGTCGGTATGTGCAGAAATTGAGTTTACCAGCACTCAAGCTAAATGGAGAATGAAGCTGATACATTGGTGTATGATGAATTGAAGCAGTAGTTATGATGACACTGCTCAGATTACTCTGTAATGAAGTTTCATGATGCTCAGGCTGCTGGCTATTTTTGTTTTAAGTGGCAAAGAATATTTTATCAATGAGAATTCCTTTTTTTGAGGGGTGGAAAAAGTTTAAAAGAGATGCAAAGAGAGATTTCTTATATCTGCACTCTCTGCACTAGTTTTTACGTGGATGTGCCAAACTTCCTTGGATTTCTGGAGAAAATGGGCCTGTTACATTAAATTCTGAGCCTGTTGGGGTTTTTTGAGACAACTCTTAGAGCAAATGATAGCAAGGAACAATTGGAGTGCAGGGAAGGGCAAGTGGGACAATACACTCGCGATGATAAGCGGTAGATCCCGGAGCAGTGGAGCTCAGCGTTGTACATCATAAGAAACGTGAAGGTAGGCAGAAAAAAGACATTTTGTTTTTAATCAAGAGCACAGCAAGAAGTGTTCCTCAGGGAAGGTAAAGGTTATTTTTTTGGAGAAACTATGTGACAGGCAAGAATGCTGATTGTTATATCACAGTGTATTCAGTATAGCGGAGTCATAGGAATAAGAGGGTCACCAGACAGACCAGAACATGAATGTTTTGTCATATAAATGATTGTTAAATCCAAGAAAACTGAACTATGGAGAACAGAAAGAACTGAATTTGAAAACTGGATTTTCACCTGATATTTTCAGGTCTGGTGAAAATTTTCCTTCTCGGAGGAAAATGGCAGCATTGGAAAATGAAGTGCAAATATTTAGAAATGACATATCAGTATATAAAGCAATGGCTTTAGGATAAAAGCATAGGAATATTTATGATTAAAAGGGAAAGACAATCATGGAGCATTCAGATATTCCCCAGACAGAAATGTGTGATGTTGGATACAGAAATAAGAAAAAAAATCACACCACAAGTGTAATCATAACTTTGCATCTGGAGGACAAAAATCTTCCAAGGGCAAAGCAGAAACTCCTGAAAATATGCCACGAAGAGACATCTGAGCTGGCTAAGATATTGCAGACAGGTCTGTCCAGATTCCACAGGGTTTCTCCAAGCAAATTAGATCAGCTGAAAATAACAGTTTTAGGATGGCTCACAGACACAGATGTAACTTAACACATTCAAAATTTAAGATTCTGCACCACCCTGGGTAGTGAGACTGGAAGCAGTCAATCAAAAGCTGACTTTGAAACAGGAACTGAAATGAAATGCAATATAATCTCAGCAGTCCTACACTAACAGCAGGTGGTACAGTCACTGCCATTCCAGCTGCTTTTAGAAGGGTTAACGTGGAGATTAACAGTCAGTAAATGTTGCAGGAATAAAAAACACAGCAGGTCAAGGAGAAATGTAGTTCAGAAGAGGGATTCAACAACACATTTTTAGAGAATTACCCAAGTGGATGGGAAAGAACTCCAAAGCATATTAGACTGAAGGACAGTGACTGCCAGGTAAGAAAATACTATTGGAATAGGAAAAGCCTCTTCTATCTGCATGATTCAGAATTCCCACTTTGCCTTACCTAGGCCTGAGACAAGTAGATTGATTCCAAACCCACCCCAGAACCTGGTTTGATAACAGAGTTCTACCTGTGGGTTTCAGCCCTGTGCCCTCTGAAATTACAGCCTCTCTGGGGAGGTGGAGGCTTGCCAGATTGTGGGGACATTTCCATCTTGCTCAGACAAGTAGGGTGCAGACATCCCAGAGATGTTCTGTCCCACAGTGTTGAATTAGCAAAGCTTGGGAGCCTGTTGGCTCAGGGAGATAAATCCTCTCTGAGTCAGAGCTGGCTGCAATACAGTGAGTGTGAACATCTCTGTAGCAAGCTTGTCTCCACACACTTAGCAAGGATGAGGACACCCTGTGTCTCTTTTCATTAGGTGTGTTAAACACATGTATAATATACCCACTGAAATAAATTTGTAAAAGATGTGTACTAAATCTAAGTGAAATTTCTGAATGCCTCGTGTGCATTAGATTCACACCTTATCATGTGGTTAGAAATTCTGCTCTATTAGCAAAAAATAGAATACCGTGTTTAAATATCTGTCAGCAGTGGGAAATAAATTAAAGGCAATTTTTACCAAATCTAACATCAGCTATTATGAAGCCAATCCAAAAGCCAGATGAATAGCTTACAGGAGGATCATGGTATTAAGGTCAGGCAAACTGAGGATTTTAATATATCCAAAGATTTAAATAAAGGCAGTAAATGTATGCTTTCATAGTGCCTGGATGTGCCTAAAAATAGTACTGTTTTCAATTTCTGAGGTGGAAGCATGGGATCTCCCATTATTACAAGTGTTCATCTTTCCTCTCCCTTTCTGGTAGAAACTTATTTGAGGAACATGATTGTTTCAGCACAGAAATTGTAACAAATCATCGTGTCCTGGATCTTTAAGGATCTGTGTGCAGAAAAGTAATTGCTGATGAGCTGCTGATATGGGGTGAAAATCCTCAATACCTCAGTGAGAGACTCTGCAATGTTCTGCTGTGAGCCAAAGAAAATAACTTTAAATTTAACTGAAACAAGAACTGAATCAACCTGAATGAGATTACTTTCAGAGGCTTGTTCTCGGGCAAAAGGAGCTTGAGGAAACACAAAAACCAAAAGGCAATTGTGTAAATGGAAAAGAGGAAAAAACAAACCAACAAACCACTAGCAGAGAGAGTTTAACCTCATATTAACAGACGTAAAAAAATAATTAAAATGCATGTAACAGTTAATCTATAGTAGTGAAAAGGTAATTATTGATATTAGTATATTCACTGTCAAATATCAATAAGTTTTCAGTATGCTGTTTAGATAATATAAAATAATTACAAAACTGGGTAGAAAAAATAAAATCCGAAATCTAAAATAAAATCAAGATGTAGTATAAATGGGTAGATGGTAACAGAAATAGTTTTTGAAAGAAAAAATGCAGATGTGATTTTCCATCATGGAGTCCAAGATGGTAAAAAGCATTTCTTGTATGTGACAGATACATTAAGTCTGGAGCAGCATCCCAAGTGCCTTCAAATTCACTGAGATGCATCCAAAGTGTTGGAACCACCATTATCTTTTCCTTCCTTGGACCTCAGCTTAGCTTTGGAAGCACAGCCTGTTGATCAGTCTGATCAAACATTCTAAGTGTAACCTGTCACAAGCTGTTACTATTTTATTTCTGTCTGTAGCTCTGTTGCCCAGCAGCAGCCTAAGAGAAAAATAATGCCACACAATTACACTGATGGCTCACGTGTGTGTTAGGTGGAAGCAAAGAAACTTAAATAGACTTTCTCATTATCTAAAATAGTATTTAGAAGCAAAATATACAAGATGGGCCTTCCCTTAAGGGTTATCTGGTCATGATTTAGTTTATTCCAGTAAACAAAAGCTTAGTTTATAAAATGTAGGATGCAGTGTATAGTCTTAGCAGATGTGTATTTATTTTTCTTCATGCAGGATGTGTTTCGTCTCCTGACATTCTTCAGATTTTTCCATTCTTTTTTTTTTCCCTTTTTTTTGGCCTAAAAATAAAGCAGGTGTCATTTGTATCTTCCCATTCCTGAATGAAAGTATCATTAGCCTCAGTGCAAGTCTCTTTCTTTCTATTCTAATATCATGGTTGTGCTGCTTATTAGCACAGAGGAGAGAACTTGTCTGCATTGAACTGTGTTCAGAAAATGAGTCAAACTTGAGCAGACTTACATGATATGGGTGCAAAGAATTAGTACTTTTATTAATTGTAAATAATAAAATAAGTGCAGAAAAGGCTTAAAATCTGCCTCATTAAAAGGAAGAAGAAATTCCAATGACTTGCAAATCGATTCATAGCATGTGAATCTCAGAATAGTACCCTGAAATCCTTTTTACCTCAGTTACAGAGACAGTAAGTTGTGTCAGCCACAGCAACAGCAGAAAGGAAACAGTGGCACTGTTTATACTGGAAGCAAACAATTTTGGGTCTGCATGCTGTTTGAGCAATTGAGTGGTGAGCAAGCTTTAAAAATGTTATTATATTATTAAAAATATATATGAATAATTCAATCTCTTAATTGTCAAAGGTTGCTAAGGAGAATCAAAGCAGTCACATTCCATTTCTTTTAACAGCATGATAGAAAGTTTTTGTACACAATTAATGCAATGCTTATCTGAAAATGAGAGATATGGTCTGAGAAGTAAAGAATTGCCTCTGTTGAGTTGAACCATGGGGAATTTCTGGAAGATTTACAATTGTATTGGCTCATTGCTTAATCGGATGGCAGAAAGATGTTCTCAGTATGTATTCCTTTCTTTAA
Organism: Melospiza melodia melodia; assembly: GCF_035770615.1. NCBI lineage: Eukaryota > Metazoa > Chordata > Aves > Passeriformes > Passerellidae > Melospiza > Melospiza melodia. The sequence goes on from NC_086195.1 coordinate 137,865,396, forward strand.
TGAAAGAGGTGATTAACCCATGCCAAATGCTGTCTTCAAAGACTTTTTTCTCCAACTACCTAGCAAAATTATATTTAATCTGTCTGCAGATGCACAGTATGTTCTGCTGATGTAGTTGATAAAAGACATTTTCGATCATTTTTAATTTTTGAACGGTAAATGTTTATCACAGTCCCATCTTGTGAGAAAAGCAGAAGAGACATGAAGGACTCTGTACAGCTGAGCTCTTGGCAGGTTCAGTGGCAGCACTTTAAAATGCTCCTGTCTCCAGTTGTCTGCCCTGCCCCACTGCCAGATGTTATTTAATGGCACTGTGAAAGCAGCAGCAGAAGGGAATTTGCTCTTTGCCAGCTCGTTTCTATCTGATTTTGTTCCTTTGTTCTGATTCTGTTATGGGAGTGGTAATTGCTAGTGCTGGGAATAGAATCCGAGGCTGCTCCTTAAAGCACCATTACTAATTCCATCAAAGCACTTATGCCACAACTCAGACTGCTACAGAATAGCTCTGCTCTGCAATCCTCTGCTCTGCCTGGGGAACTCTCCTGACAGTTCTGATCCACTGGAAAAGTAGAAATGTCAACTTAAAAAGTCAGACTTGTATCTGCATTAGTCAGAGCTTTCTTAGCAACTGACTCACACACACGGAATTTTCTCTCTGTGCAGATAAGCCAGGATTGTGAATGGGTATTTTTTTTTCTGACCTGTTGAAGGCTTCAGTTTCCCCTTATTAGCATAGAAACATTTTCTTATCATTTTCTTCCTCAGTGCCTTGATGCTGCCTGGTCAATGTTTTGAATTTTAAATGTCTGTTTCCAGTGCATGAGCATCTGTCAGGGTGGGCAGGGTGGTGGGGCACTGAAAGGGGAGGGCTTGTTCCTTTTTTCCTTTGTTGCAGTGTACAGTTTCATACTGGAATTATTCCTGCACTCAGCAGGGAGGGTCACCTTAGAGCTGAGGCAAGTAAGAGCCTTGAAATCATGCAAGATGCTGTTCCTCTCAGCCAGGAGGCTGAGCCACCTGAGGTGTTCCTGTTAAAATACCTGTGGCAGCCTCTGTTCACTAGTTCTTGAGGAAGTGTTTGAGAGACCTCATGGGTGCCAGGTCCTTCTGTCTGACAAGGATCCCTCCTGTGTGTTTTCCAGGTAAATTGGTTGCTCACCAGTCGCAGTAAGAAATTTTTATAAATAAAGTATCAAGGCTTCACATGAATGACATCTGCCTCCTCTTTCACCTTGAATTAACTTCTGGAGAAGACTATGAAAAGACAACATTTTTGACAGTGAAAGACAGAAAATATTTCAAAAAAGTATTAATTAGACCACTGTACCCACACTTTCTGTAACAAGCATCCTTAGTCATCAGAATGTTTGTCTTTCAGTCATAGCTGTGCATTGATGCTTAACAAGCTTCTTTACTGAAGCTTTTGAGTGTTAATAATGAAAACTTCATGTCTCTTTTATAGCTATTCTCCTTCAGAACTGAACTGCAGTGAGATCTGGATTTGCTGGTTTTCAGGAAATGTCACCATTTTAATATTCTTCCTTTCAAAATGTAGCATTAAGAATCAAACTTGATCTGGGGGAGGGGAAAGAAATTGCCTAATGTAAACATATTATTTAAAAAAAAAATGTTAAAGTGTTTATTTCAGTCCAGCTTTATAAGTATGGAATGGAAAGTTCTTCTAAATTAAAATCTCAATCCATGTTCAGCATAGAAACAAAACACAGCCCTATTCCAGCCACTATGGAGAAACTTAATTCCACCCCAGCCAAAACCAGCACACCATTCCAGCATCATGGTTTTTTTAAAAAAAAATTGGAAAGCAATTTTAAAAGAAAGTTTTCAAATAGAAAGTAAGAAATGAGGCATTACTACATCAATTAATTAGTGATTTTCTCAATAAGATGGTTTTGTCAATGTCGGCTTTTTGCCAGTTTTGTGTGAATAACATCAGCCTATATGCACAGATCACTGATAAAGCATCTTTCCTTTCACTGGCTCTATTCAAGAGCCTCTGATTGAAAACTGAATGTAATTTAGGGTTTGGTTTTATTGCCTCACATGCCCTAACAAGGGAGGTACATTGGAACCGTGGAAAGGTCTAATTCAAGAACCAGGTTCATATGTTTAAGAGTTGACCTAAAACTGAATTTCAGTCTCTTGGGAAATAGGAACAATAAACCTTGGCACTACAGAGCACAACACCACCAGCACAAACTTCTTAGAATGACTCTTCCCCTCAAGTATAACCTTAGTGTCAGAACAACATCCCATTCTGACAGAGGGGAGATCAGGGCCCTGGCTCAGAGCTGTGAGCTCATTCCCTGCTCCATCACAGAGCTGCTCAGGGCTAAGGCACCAGTGAGTGCCTGGCTGCAGAAAGTGAAGGGGCAGCATTACAAGGTACTGTGCTGCTAAATAGCATTGCTTTGTGTTGTGGAAAGAAAGCTCTTCTAATATTAGAGCATATTTTGGTTTCTTTTTTGTGCCAGTTTCTGGTGGGATTTGTTCCTAGGAGAAGCAGAAGCAGAAAAGATGTCTCCTGCTTTCTCTCTGGGGCATCTTGAGATTTTTTATGCTTATTTTCAGAAAGCGAGCAGCCTCAGTGGGGACAAAAGAAAGGTACAGTTTACAACTCCTTTAAACATTTTTTCCTTGCTTATGAAAAACTGTGCATGCCTGTCTTCTAAAGTAGGAGGATAAAAAAGCAAAATGTATCTTTGTTTTGGTGCCCTGCTCTTTTGCTGAACTCTTGTACTTCAATTCCCAAGGAAATGAAAACTATGATATGAAACATGCGGCTTTGTGTAAAATAATCCACTTCTGTAGTGAGTTAGACTTTTAAAATCCAGCTTGGTTTGAGTGTTGAAGTTACCAAGGACGTGCATACTTTTACCCATTTATAGATGAGAGTGTGCTAAGCAGAAAGACATATTTTACCTATTCTTGCCAGCTACATCCTTGCTTTATTACTCACATTATTCTCTGTCTGACTGTAGTGCAGTTAAGGTGATGTAAGGAAAGTTTATTCCAACCATATTTCTCTCTGTTCTGCCTCTGCTCCTCGAGCCAGAGTTCATCATCCCAGGATGATGCAGGGCCACATCAGCACACAATGCAGAGGCTCCTGAGGACAGTGTAAACGCTCTCCTATCATGTCATGTTGGAACCACTCCCTTTGAGGGGCTATAGGGGAATTCTGGAAAGTTAATGCAACTCAGGTCAGCTTGTGCTATTTCCGAGGTTTTTAAGCCTGGATGAGCTCGGACTCATCCTCCAGATCGATGTGTCCTAAAGTGTATATCATTGCTTTTTCAAAAATGAGAGGATTTACTGTCCAAAAAATGTCAGCCTTGCTTCTGAAGGCTTTAAGAGGTGCAGTTCATCCGTGTTTAACAAAATCTGCTGGCAATGATGATGTCAATTTGCAAGGAGGTAAGTTAAGGGGTCTGTGTACAATCTATCAGTGCAGTGCAGCTTCCTCCGAGGATGGTTTTCACACGGGTCAGTAATAAACTCACTTTGCTATAAAAAAATGCTAACCTCACACCCTTATTAATATAGATTTTCTCTTTCTGATCGTGAAAGAATCTTCCCTTTTCTCCTAAGACAGTCAAGCAGCCTACATCTGTGTTTGTGTTTTCAAACATGGGAGAGAGTAGCAAAGGAAAAGATCAATTGACATTGATATGAAAATGTCCTTATTCATTTTTATGTGCTTTGTAACAATTTTGAAGAAAGATATTCCAGCAGTCATAGTTCCTTTCCTTCTTTTATCTACAACAATAAATGGGTATTTTTTTACATCAAGCTGATCAAGGCACAGTGGATCAGAGTTGTCCTTCAAGTTGTTATGGAGGCGATAAGGATTAATTTCTTATTTTAAAATGTGCAAATTACTCTCCTTGTCTGAGAGCAGTATGTCACCCAGCCATCCCCCCATTACCACGGTTTAACTTATGATAAAAAGGGCCTTGCATCTCACTCTACAGGCATGACATGAATGAGACCTATTAGTAAAGATTTAATAGGCCTGGAATAGAGGGTAATAGAAATTGAATTGATGTAATTTATGTGGCACTGAAAACAATATGATCTGAGGATCTTCAAAGGTTTTCCTTTCCTCAGTAGCTAGAAATGATCAGGTATTTTCAAGTCATGTTCCTGCAAGGGGTGTACTGTCAGTGCAGTTTTCTCAGATTAGTTCAGGAATTTTGTGAGTGGGCATTTAATCTGAAGTGCTGGAAGAAAAAACATTTGTAGCTGGTGTTCCTAGTGAATTGTACCATATGATTGCACCATCATTTAACTCACAATTTCTTCTTCAAAATGTTCCCTTATTATTATGTTGTCCAGTTCCAATCTGTTTTAAAGAAAGTGTGAGTGTCAAATATCTACAAATTCATGGGTATTAGGAAAATGAAAAAAAGTGATCTAAATATATTCTGCCACTGCAAGAAAGGCAGGAAGAATTTTGTTTTTCTTCTCTACTTGAAGAGGCAGAGACTGACCAGGCAGCTGAGAGAAGAGAGTGAGGCAGCTCTAGACCAGAAGGGTAAGTCTGAATTCTTTCTTACGCAGCAGGAAAAGATGGAGAAAAAAGCTGAAATGTTGTATAAAAGGGGCAAAACAGGACAGGTGTGAATTCTTGAAATTTCATGTTTTAGAAGATCTTTGTTGAATAATTGACTAAAAAAATCAGAAAGAGCTAGTTTTTTAAAAACTCTCTGTGTTTAAGAAATTAAAATATAATTTATCACTCCCAACAGTTGTCTCATAGGCAGGTCCTGTCTGTGACAGACCAAATCATGACACAGAGTAGCAGATACAACTCTGCCCTCTGCAGTGGCTTTAACTTGCTTGTGCAAGGAGTCAACATGGTGCTGCAATTTTAAGTGTAAAGAAGTTCTGCACCGGGCTGCTGAAGTCTGTAACACACAAACATGAAAATGTTCTCTTTACTGGAGCTCTGCTGCAACCTTATTCATCTGCTGCTGAAGTGAAGACAAACAAGTGCTCCCTGCAAGACAGTGTTTATTTCCAAGATAAAGAAGGGTTTAACATCTTGACTCTCCTTCTGAAATTTAAAGCAATTTCACAACACACTAGGGAAAAAGGATCCATTACATATCCACGTTAATGATAAAACTGTCTCTGAAAGTAAAATAGATATTTTGAAAATGTAAGGCTGAGCATTCTTATATAAAAAAAAAAAGTACAGTTGAAAGACTGTGCAAGTAATGAGGATTTCACCCACTGCTAAAAAGTCCTTGGGAGTAAAATAGAAAATCAGAACCACTGAACAGGCTAACTCACTATTTTATGCTTAAAAAGAATCAAAACCTACCCTAGCCATGTCACTAATACCAGATTGCAGCTTTTTGGAATTGAATACCAGGCTTCAGGCATCACTTTTTGATATGTCCTACACCAGAAATGGGTAGTTGTCCTTGTTGTTATTGTTGTTATTATTATTTTTATTATTATTATTATAATCCTAGCATAAGAAGTGGGAACATAAAAGCACTAAATGAATTATAGGAAACGTAACTCCTCAGCTGAGGATATTATCTTTTTGAGGTTAAGATAACAAACCAAATGTGATTGTTTGCTTTGGATCTGTGCTACACTTGGCTGTGATATCATGTTTTAGAAGACAGACTTTTATTTGATCATTGCACGAACGGGAGACTTGTGATAGTTTTTGGGAGGAGAATGATGATGATAATGTTGGAGATTTACTAGCAAGAATTTTTAAAGCCTATAGAGCTCACCAATTTAAAATCCAATTTGGTTTTAAATTATTGTTTCAGAATACAGGTGCTGGAAGTTGAGTATTTTGGATGAGATTGACATTCCTGGGACCCTGACTGTGACCTTTCCTATAGCATTGACAAGGTGCAATTTTAGTTAAACAGAAAGCTTTTAACATACTTTAGAATCTGTGAACACCTATTCTTGTCTGAATTTTTTTTTAAATATAAATCTGAGATGGTGATACAAAAGATGTACAACTACATTGGGAAAATTGAAGTGCCTGGCTCTCACTGCAGACTGATCCACTTCACTATTCCCCACCAGGACCTTCTTCAGGAAAAGAATTTCTGGTAGTTAGCCATACTTTAAATGGTGCTTGACATCAGGAATTGAGTTTTGCATCCTAATCCTAAAACAAATGATGATACAAATGACTCCTAGATGATAATTACTTGCCCCAGGCACTGAGGCAATGAGTTTCAAAGACAGGATGAAAAACCAGGAATCCCTGCCTTCTAAGTACCCTGTTGCACAAGGTATTCTCCCAAATATTTTTCAATAGTTTATAGAAGTAATAGATATAACAGTAGCAGTGCATTGTTTTTGATTGATGAATCATATTTGTTTATATGCAAGACCTAGAAATTACTTGGGAAGTTTCTGTATTAAGGCCCCTTTTTTCACAGGCAGTTTAACGCAGCATGTCAGTCCTTTTGTCTTTTGAGGTAATGACTTGAATCTTATTCTGTAAGTGTCATCCAGAGAATAATTATCTTTGTGTAACTATTCAAAAACAGAGTTTGGTTGATTTCTTTTAGCTTGACAGCCATGTTTCTTTGGTTCAATAAGTGTTATCAGGCATTCTTTGGCTGCTCCTATTGCATCAACTTTAATTAGTTTTTGATTGCTGTTAATTTCACAGCTTTTTCTCCTTAATAAATTGCATCAAAAATGCTTGAGTTTTTTGTTGCATCAAGTTTAATTAGTTTTGTGCTTTGCTTACTTTATTTTGCTTGCTCTTTTAAAAGAAACTCCCCCACAGCTTTTTGCTCTGAATACATCTGAGTCACTGATTCTGATGTTGATGATTAAAGGAGATTTTAGAACCTCTGATCATTGAACCTGTCTCTCTCCAGAACGATGAGAATTCTCCTGTCTCACCAGGTTGTTCTGGTGAATGTGGTGTGTCACAGGAATGTCACCAAAGGGCTTTGCACACTGGTGCCATTTGCAGTGACATTCTCACAGCACACCAGCCAGCAGAATTCTTGGGCTCCTGATCCCAAAACACTCATGCTGTAAACTTCAAGTTGTTTATTCTAAACAACTCAGAAGGAAAGCAATGCCATCAAATTGAAAAGTGCAAGGGAACTGCATGTTCACTAACCTGTGGCAGTGATAGACTCATGCTGTAATCCTTTCAATATATCCAGGTGCTTTTGGAGGGCCATGTTTGGTGGTACTGAGAGGATATTTCATGAGAACTATCAACTGCCACCCTAATGTTCTAGTCCTAAGGAATTTAAGTTCAAATGCATAGACTTGGAATTAGATTCTTGTCATTCTCTAGTTTTTCTAACTCATCACTTTATGGATAAATTTAGTTCTCACCAAGCTCCATTTAACTCATTTTAAAGATTGTCATTTTAATCTCACATCATCTGGAAGTCTCTGTACTCCTTGTTGATCTCTTCATTTTTGCCAAGTTTCACTGAATATTTCTATAAGACTCAATATTTCAAGTAGGGAGTGTCCAAATGGTCCTCAAAGAACATCAGGAGGGGAGATTTCTGTACTCTGCCTCTTTAGGCTCCTTCTGTCTGTAGAAGAAGGTGGGGATTTCAAAGTAAAAAGGGAGTCAAAAGCCATATCTGGGAAGAAAAATGGGGAATGAAGAGGGAACATAGATGGCTTCAAAGATCAGAAGAATATCTAAAAGAACACTGTCAGAAAGAAAAAAAAAACTCATCTTAAATCCCTTTGTAGTACTTCAGGTATCTGTAGCAGAATGACTTCTCAGTAAGAAACTGAGAGGGCAGAAGCTGGCTGAGGGAAACTGATAATTATGGAAAAATTATTTTTATATCCAAAGTACTGGGTTAGGAGTCATGAAATTTGGTGTTGATTTCTCTTTCAATCAAAGTTTTTTTATGTAGCCTTTGGTAAATAAGATGGACTATCATCCATCTTAGGATGGATGGAAGTGTTTATGTCTCACCTATTTTTTAAGGTGGTTTTTTGTATTAATGAAGGCAATAGTAATGTTTAGCCACATTTCTGCAGCATTTCTCTGGTTCAAACATGAATAAGCATTAAAACAAATCCTACTTTGATGATTTAATATTCAGTGCCATCTTCCGTCTGAAAGTCTCTGAATTTACATTTCTAATCACACAGAAAATATCCTTGACCATCAGATAAAAGATTTTGAGGGCTTTGATCACTTCTGTATAAAAAATATCTTCTGTTTTCAGTAACAAATGCTCTTTGCATCTGTCCCTTATGAAATTGTGGTCTAGAGAAAATGAATGTTCAGGATTTTTTTAAGAGGGTTTTTTTGGGGAGGGAGATTTGACAGAGAGTGAGGAACCCTTGCCTCTCTGGAAGTCTAGAGAGATGGTCAGGTGAGAGTTTTGTTTTGTCAAACAAGCACTTTTGCAAATATGGCCATCAATCTCTTTCAGCTTCTGTCTGATGCCTGTGCTTTGGGGGATTGAAATGTCTGATCCTTCTTTCTCTGCTTTGCCTCATACGTATATATATATATATATATATATTATTATATATATATAATTATTATATTCTACCTTCGAGGGCAGGGTACCGTCATCTTTGTTAGTGCCCAGTGACTGTGTGACTGTAAATTAAAGGTGTGGGTTTAGGTAGAGTGTAACAACCAGATCAAGCAGTAATTGTTTTCCTTGCAGCTGCCTTTGAGATTGCTTTGTGTTATTCAAGTGGAAAGTGTGTAAATATATTGGATAACCCACAGCAAATGTGATAATATGGGTTATCTTCCACATGAAGGTTCTTTCAGAGCTTCTGTAGTTTCAGAGAGGGCAGATTCTTTATTTCACATTCAAGGCTTTACAAGTAAGCTTTTCTCCTTGCGAATTTGAGTTTCCATTTCAGTCTTTCCCTTAGAAGCATCACATATAGAATTATCTCCATTGTTTAAATTTCTGACTTATTCTGAACAAGACCCAATATTTAAGGTGTAGAACTGGAATTTTAGAAGTCACACTATTACCATGAAACTTAGCTGGAGTTTCTATCATCCAGAGTCCAAGAGCATTTTGTTACAGGTTTCTCTTGGGAATGAATGGATTGTCCACAGGAGCTTTCAGTATGTGTCCTGCAACACTCCTGTGAATCAAGTCAGGGAGTAATCAGAGGTATGGGACTGACCTCACACTGCCTGAAAGCAGTGAAACAGTGTAGTTTCTTCCTGAGTTAGCTGACCGGTAGATGTAGGAGAAAATTCACAATAGATCTGTAAATAACAGAATTAAAAAAAAAAAAAAAAAAAAAAAAAAAGGAAAAAAAAAAAAAAAAAAAAAAAAAAAAGAGGAAAGTACTCTGTGTTTAAAGTTCCTTCTTCTCAGAATTCTAATTCCAGGCTTCTGGCTTCTAATGTCTCCTGATGCCACAGAGGAATTGCTTAATGGTTTCTCTATCACAACAACCCTTTTGAAATGTGATCACTTCCCATCAGTGAGGTTTCCAGGCTCAGCCATGGCACTTTTCATTTGCTTTCCACTGTTTTCCCCTCCTGTGTTAAATGAGCTCAATTGCCCCGTGACCAGACTCAGCATGCTGTCTTTTCCTCAGAAGTATTTTGGCTGTGTCACAAAAATTCTCTTTCGTTAATGAAATTGAGTAAATAATTTGTAGCAATTTTAATGCAGCAATTTGCTAAAGTTGTTAATTGAAATGCTTCCTGTAATTTTACAGCAGATGTTAAAGGTCACAGCTGCTTCCATACCAGAGATTTTTCTTCTTTATATATATATATATATATATATATAGGATCAATGTTTTCTTTTCCAAAGGCATTGTAGATCTGGCTATAAGCAAATATTTTCCCAAGATAAAAAGAAATTTTCAGGTCACATGTAAGTAAGGTGGTTATAGGCTAAGCTGCTGTTTGATGGAAACAAATCAAGTAGTAGCTGAATGCTGAAGGTGTATATTTCTTATATTTGGGGATTATTATTTATGGTGTTTAGCAAAAAAAAAAAACAAACAAAAAAACCCAAAAAACCAAAAAGAAACAAAACACCAAGCAGGGTAAAAAGTGGAAAGGCAGTGGTCTAAGGAGGTTTCTTTTTTGTCTTACTTGCAAGTTGTACACATTTGCATGATGTGGTTAGAAAAACAAATAGCATTCTTCACAAATTCTTTATATTGCCATCCCTGAGATACCAAACCATAGCTTAAAATCCTAGTTCTTTGGGCCTTTTAATTCTAAAATAAAAAACCAAGAATTTTGATATTGCCAGACCATCACCAGGTTTAAAACTTCCACATGAAATTTGCACAGAGAGCTCAATTTCAACAATGCATCATTAAGTAATGATAAAAGGCAGGGGGAAAGGAGTAATGTTTATTATGTAATTTCAAATGTACTTTTGAAAGAACTCTCACTAGTTGGTTTCCTAGGCAGATTTGGTTTTTTTTCTCTCATGCTTTTGAGAGGGGTAATAATTTGAGATAAGAAATGCTCAAAGAAACTGTAAATACTGTAGCAAAAGTATTAACACAAACAAAGATGTGCTTATTTTCCTGAAGGCTGTTTCTGGGGGTTATCATGACATCCTTTCTTCCTTTGACCAGTCATAATGTGTGGAGTCTATTTTTCCCCCTCCACTTCTAAGCTTTGGCATTATATACAATTTCTTGTACAAACAGGATCAGAAAGATTTTCCTGGGTTTTATTTGTAATGGAAAGTTTATCCTTTTTTATTACTTTCACTATTGACTCTTGGTGTATTCTTGCCTCTACAAATGCTGCTGAAATAGCTGTTGTCAACCATTCTGTGATAGGTTTTGGCTGGACAGGTGCTTTAGGGTCAAATGATTCATTCAGTCAAAACTGTGGTAGCAACAATTGCCAGCCTCAGGCCAGTTCCTGAAGTTTGCATTTTCAGGGTTGCAATCCATGATTGCTCGTAGTTCTGAAACTTCCACCAAAGTTTTAGTCTTCAATAATTTTTAATATATATATAATTATAAAAAGAGCTCTCTAAAAAGCCCTGGTGATAAACTTCCATCCATCCTCTAAACCAGAGGATGAATATGATAGGGCATATAGTAGATCAAGTAGCTTTCAGGAACTGATTAAACTTCATTCTTCATTCACTTCCAGGATCTCAGGGTTCAAACAAACACCTGGTATTTTCAACTGCTGTTTGTGGGATTAATTCATAAATGAATTAATTAATTCTAGAAAATTAATTAGGAGATGACAGTGCCACAAACTGAAGCACATGTTGTGTATTTCCTTCTTATGTTGACAAATTCCCTTCTTCATCAGAATGTACTGTTTTAGAACTTTTTTGTAGTGTATTCATTTTAATATTTTAAATAATTACTTTTTTCAATACATTTTCTAAAAGTCAATAGTTGCTTTTTCTTTTTAGAAAATCAGGAGGCCCAAATGACCCTGTAGGTACTTAAAAATTTTTAGTTAAATTCTAATATTAAATAATTCTTTGGATAGTTCATCAGGTTGTTGGGAAATTGTATCCAGCAAAATCAATAGGATTACACATTAATGCCCTAACCCTGAGAACTTAGTTGATAAAATCCTGATGTATTTTTGATTGCAGTTCTTGAATTCTGAATTTCCATAAATTGTCAACTCAAATAAGGACAGAATATAGTCAAGTGTATGCAATTTTTGCCTCTGAACTTCTTTTTATAGAAGTGTTAAAAGAAGCCTCATCTTATCCTCTTATCCATTTCCCCTTACAAAATACTCATTCAAATTTTGTACCAACAGTTTACAGATGATGGAACTTTGCTTGTCTACTGAATGAGTCACTGTTCTATTTTTCCACTAAGTCATATAAACAGGATAATATTTTTATATTCATTAATATTTTAATGAAATCTTCATAATTGTATGGACCATTTTCTTTTCTTAAAATATGCATTTCCTTAACATTTTTACTGACGCTTACTCAAGTAGATGAAAGAAAGTAATACAACAAAGATGTGCTCTTTTGAGAAGAGCACAATGTTTGAGAAGTTTACAACTCAAATTTGAATTTGTTGTCATAATATTGCTTATCTTTACTGAAGGTTGTTTATATTTGTTTCACCTTTATTAAGTTATTTTTTCATAAATGTGGTTACTGTTGTCACTTTCAAAATAGTGACAGTGACATAAGAATTGCCGTGGGCTCAGAAGGATTTTGTGACTCATCATCCTGGGGTAGGGCTTTTTCTACAACTTTAACATTTCAAGTTTATGTGCCCATTTTAATGTTCTTACAGTGATGATAAGATATCATCCATATGAGTAAGTGTTTGCATGATGTGCTTAGAAAAACTGGCACAGCTGGCTTGGACCTTATCCTCTGCCATTAAATAGCTTTTAAAACATCTGCTTCCCAGCTGACTGAAATTTAAAGGGAAGACTTTTTCATAGGCTTTTACAAAGCTTCATTTTTTCCATTCTCTGAATGGTCCTAATGTACTTCAGTTAAAAATATGGTTCCGTGATCCACTCGGGAGCAGTGACTTTAATTTTTGTGATGTATTTAAAAAAATTTATGTTGAGCATTAATAAAACCTGCATGACTCGTTATGACTTTAAAATATAGCAGTCATTGTCATAATGGATTTTTTTGCTTCTAAATACAGATAAAATAGTAATATTTTATATTGTTCCCTCCATTATTTTAGTACTCTGCACCCTCATTTATCCTTTTTGTAGAAATTAAGCATGCTTTTAAAATCTGGGTATCCAAAACTTGGATAGACTTACAGTTTTACAGAAAAAAAAATCCAAATGGATCATACACGAATCTAGGAATTCTACTTTTTTAGTAAGCAGTGAAACAGCCTAGTATTAATTGACAATGTAAAAAGAACTCCCCTCCCTGTTTTTCAGAAATGGGCCTGTCAATATTGACAGACCTTTTTATCTATTTCTCAAAGTCCCAGAATCACAGAATGGGTCAGGTTGGAGGGGACAACAATGGCTCATCTGGTCCAATGCCCCTGCTCAAGCAGAGTTATCCCAGAGCACATTGCACAGGATTATGTCCAGAGAATCCTTGAATATTTCCAATGAGGGAGACTGACTAACAGATGAGTGAAAAAAAAAATTCTGCATCAGCAAGATACTGGTACCTCTTTAAACTGCTTCTAAAATGTATGTCTCAAATCTTTGAGTTATAATTTTAGAATAGTTGTCATCTATAACAAACTCTGTGCTGGCTCAAGGCCAAGTTAAAAGCCCTATTTTATTATTTTTTCCACTATCAGACTGTAATTTTCAAAAACAAAAGTCTGCTAGCCCCCATCCATTCCATTAACAGGCAGAATCCTTGTGGCATTATCCAAGTACTCTTTGAAGGGTCCTGCAGTCACCTGTGGCTTGCCTGCCTGGAGTTAGAAATACAGGATTTATACCTTTATGCCCTTTTGGGAAGAACAGGTGAGGCACTTCAGCACTTCATAGCAGGTGTTAAACCAAGCAAGATAACAAGGGTTTACTCACCTTTTGTAAGGATGGATGGATGGATGGATGGATGGATGGATAGATAGATAGATATGTTGAAAGAGAGCAGGGCTCTGCATGAGAGAGCATCCGAGATAGAAAGTATTTGTGTAAAATTGCCTTCTCATTGCCTCAGAGAAATAAAGCATTAAATGGCAGCCAACTGCAATGGCAATTGATAAACAGTTTAGCTGGTGAGCTCTCCTCATCTATGTGAAAAGAAGCAGTATGAAAGAGCACATGCCTTTCATTATTTTGGAAGCAAATCTGCAGTAGCCATCTTAATTTTTGTAAAGGCTAAGGAGAAAATGATGAGTCCAAATACTCACATTTTTTTTTTCTTGTAACAATTTTTAATAGCAAAAATAGGAGCCAGGGCTGCTATAAATACATAGAAGTCACATGTCCATACTTTGCAATGCTCATTGCAGTAAAACAGTGCTGTTATATAGATTATGGGACAGTAGCAAATCTTCCACAGGTTTTGCATCAGTGGAGTGTTGTGAATTCCTGGGTCTTGGATAATATCTAGGAAAAGGTTTTAAGTTGAGGACCAAGCATCCAAATGACTTATTGAAGGGAAGCTATGAAAGTTACTGTGAGCTTCTGCATTGCAATCCTCATTACAGTCCCATGCAAATCAACTGTTCATTTAGAGTACTTGTATGAAAGGAGATTTCTCACACAGGAATTAAATTTAGGGAAAATGAAAAGAATTAATTCTTTCTCTCCCTGCTTTTTGGAGCACTTCAAATGAGGAGATGCTAACGTATGCATCAAATGTCACCTCTGTTTCAATTCTCCAGTCTGCTTAATGCATAATCCTTATCATTAGGTAAACCATTAGGGAAAGGGTTGAATGTATGGAGATGGACTTTTTCATCTTCTTTCATTTGGCAGCGTGAAGCATGAATGCTCGATGCCCAAGTGTGTCATTCATCTGACAGCTTCTGCTGACATGGAATGAATCAAGGCTGGCTCATCACAAAACAATTTTAGAGGACAGCAGTTCATTCAGTGTTCTGTGATCCCAGTGTTTTCTTTAATCACATCTAAGGATGCCCCTCTTTGCTGCTTTTTTTTGGGGTTTTTTTTTGATAGATGCTTGTAATAGCACAATGCAGATTGCTGTGACCATATCCTGTGTGACCTGAAACAGCTGCACATTTCTTCTGAGAGCAGGACAGTCTTATTCTCAGCTCCACCTTATTTCCATGGATTATACTGTTGGTTTGGTGATGTCTTACTTCAAGAGCTTTAGGCTCAAGGAAATGTGTCATGTATTGAGTAGGTTTTTTTGGATAACCTTAGGCCAAATCTGATGTTAGCTGAGGCTGGACAAAGCCAAAACCATCTTCACAGAATCAGTTAGGTTGGAAAAGACCTCCAGGATCATCGAGTCCAACTTTGACAAGTCACCCCCTTGCCAACCAGACCATGGCACTGAGTGCCAGGTCCAGTCATTTCTTGAACACTTCCAGGCATGGTGACTCAGCCTTGGTGAGCCTGAAGGCCTTGCCCACAAAAATATGACATCTGGGTATTCATAAAATGTAATTAATCTTTTCCTTCAGTGAATTCTGCCTCCTTTCCGGTTTAAGATTTTTCTCTCTTTTTTGGAAATAGTTTTCTTGTGTTTTATTGAGTTTAATTTTGGATTTTACCCACACAGCATCATCTGGTGTTTTTCTACAGAAATATTCTCTTGCCAAACTCATTTCTTTTATTTAGAAAACCTTCTATTCTTACTTAGGCTAAAGATGTAGTTCATCCCAGAAAATAGCCCTCATTTTAGCTATGGTTAGCTAAAACAAGGAACAGACTTATAGCTGGAGTGAAAGAAATGTTATCAGCTTGTCATTTCTTACAATCCCAGTGTCATCAGCCAGAAATGCATCCATTATCACACAATGTGTCTTGTGTGTTGGATATTTAGGAGAGCAGACCAAGGGATAAGCTGAAAATGCATCACTGAGCTCCTTAATCCTTATACAGTTGTGGATACTAGAAATATGATAAGAAAATGAATAAAAATCAAGTGTGCATTTTTATTCTAATAGAGGACATTTAATTTATTTCTGATTAAATTGTGCCTGATTGAGTCAATCAGAAAAATCAAATGTGATTGGCAGGGAACATCTCAGAGATTGTGTATTGTGATGTAAGATTTTATTTTCATACGCTCAATATCTTCCAGTGAACTGAAGGTCTCATTAATTAGTAATAGTTTTTTAAATATTTAAAAAAGAAAAAAAAAGGTGGCACTTTTTCTGTGGCTTTGTTACAGAGAATGTTTTTTCTCTTACTTTTAATGTACTAAAATTTTATGAAGAAACAAAAAGAACAATTTGACAGAACATGCTGTTTTCATGGCATAATATAATTGCATAACAGTCACAGAACAGGAAGAAGTAATTAGACTACTAGTATAAGTATCATCAGAAATAGGAAACTTGTCAATTTTCATAACATTTTGAGAGTAACTGAACAGACTGAAGAAAATTAATAAATGTAAGAGAGAACTGGGACTTTGCCTCCCATGGTTATTTTGTACTCTAATGGAACTATAGATTCATAGCATTAGCAAAATAATTATCATTAGAAAAGGAGGTAAGAGTTGAGAACCTTCAGTCAAACAAAAAATAAAAAGAAATAGTTCAATAAATTGAAATAGTAAACTATTTTTTTCATTATTTGTTATATTGAATATGGATTGTAGAATTGTACCTCTGAGATGGTGTTATCAAAGAAAAAAAAAATCAGAACAAAGCCCTGCTACTTTATTTATAAGTATGAAATCAGAGCCTGACAGAAGTGAATTATTTGCCACTCAGTATTCTACTCATGGGGTCAGATTCATGAACACAAGTTTTTTATGTGTAAAAACAGCCAGTTTAGAACAGAAATATGTTGCAGGGGGAAGGAGGGACTGGGAAAAAAAAACCCAAACAGATGGGAGAAAAACAGGAGTGAATAAAGATTCCTTAAAATACCTGCCCTGAAATTATTTGCTCCTGTTCTTGTTGCTAATTAGGAAATTGTTGTCTTTTGCAAATTCAGAACCTGAAGTGGGTTTAGGAAACTAATTTTTTAAGGTATCTAAAGAGGAAATTCAGCATTAACAGAGGCCTACCAGACATATTCTTATATAAAGGAGGAGACTGGGCATCTTCCCTTGCTGTGCAGTCGCTGTGTCTGTGTCTCATGCAGGCAGCATTGCTCTGAATTCATTGTTTCATCTCCTTCCTGTGCCATACCACAAGAAATTTGATTGACATCTGAAATATTCCACTTTAAATTACGGATAGTTAGTTGTTAGAGTGTTTCAGTTGTTAGAAGATATTTCCATTTTCAATATAGTTATTGAAATAAAGCAAAAAAAGAACATGTGAAAATATGAGGAGAGAGAGACAGGGAATCTGAGCCATGATAGGTTATGTGCTTTTCCAATGTCTTTAATGCAATTATTTACTATTTTGTTTCCTTTGGGTTGTCTTCTCTCCTAATGTGCTCGTCACTCCAGTGTGATCAAATGGCAGTGTGCAATGTATTTAAATTGTGGGAAAGACATGGCCATCTTTGTCTTGGCCACCACCATTTTACAAACCTTGCAATGACTATTAGATGGAAAGGCTAATGTAATAATTGTGTAATTAAACTAAAAGCACAATTGAGTAATGACCTTGTTACAAAAAAGAAAAAAGCCCAGATTAGGGCTGAGTCCTTCCTCTTCTAAACTCAGACACCCTCCTTAGAATGCGTGGTGGCTTTTCTCCTACTCTGTACTTCAGCACACTCTAACAGTGCAGAGACATGAAAGTAGATAAAGGGAAAACAAAAGGAATAAAAGAAGCAGAAGATAATAATAAAGGGGCACAATAAAAACCAGGCTAGCAAAACCATGTAGAACAAAGCACATTTGTGAAGTACAGTGACATAAGAAAGGAAAAGAGAATGAAAACATAAGGCAGGAAAATAGCATGTGGAAAGGAGGCTTGAAACAACTGGAATAATCATAACATTTTTAAGGCTTGATTTATCAAATCTAAAATGGCGTGCCAGCCAGAGAGAGCAAAAAAGAAAAGGCATTATTATTCAAGGAGAAAGTACCTCAAAAGCTTTTGAGCAGCATAAATTGCATTGGAATAGAACAGGACTACTCTAAGATTATTGATGAAGGATTTTATGTCACTAACTTCCTATTCAATGAAAGTAATATAGTCTAGTATACCCTTGAGATGTGTTTTGAAGACTATTTCTTGCAAAATCAGTGCTACCAATATTTAATGTGAACTAGGAAAGTCATGATTTTAACTTCAAGGAAAAACAAAAAGTTGTTTTGAGCACACCTACAAGTACTTGAGGCTTTTTTATGTATTTATATATCCATCTTAGAGATTGCATGTGTACTGTGCCTTGGAGTTTGAAAGATAATATCGTGTTTATGATTTTTTTTCCTTTGCACTGTCTTCCTCAGTGGCCCAGAACATTTACATCATGCAGGTCTCCATCTTAGATAAAAACTAGATAGATCTTGCAAATTCTCTTGATTCACCAGTTAATATTATGATAACTCATTAAAACTATGCCCTTATCCCCACCTCAGTAAAAATGCTGCAGTCCTCTCAGTGTGCTTTTCTTTTCCATTTGGCTCAAAAATGGAGAAAACAATCTCAGCAGTTAAATGAATACCTATATGGGCTCCCACAAATGTAATTTCTAAGTAAACGTGTCCTGTCTCTGTTTCTCTGTGAGTTAGGCTACCCTAGGATACAAAAATCCTGCACAAAGCTACCTGCCATGGGGCTAATATGCCCAAGGATCTGCTGCTTGAGCTGTGAGTCCTTGAGGATGTGTGTAATGCTGAAATTCTCCCGTTGGGAGCAGGAGGTGAGTGAAGGTGTCCCTCCCAGTCAAACTGTGACATACTGGGACCAAAGGCTGCCACAGGCAGGAATTGCCTGGTAATTGATTGCAGCAGGGCTTCCTGCTGATTAAGATGCTTCTTGATGTGAATAATAGTGACAGATTGTCTTTGATTGAAAGAGGGTTTCATTGGAAATGTTTAGTGTCAGTTTTAGAGGGCTTTCAGTGATCTTAGTCTCCCATCAGGTCATAGAATAATAGAAAATGTTGAGTTGGAAGGGACCCATCAGGGTCATCCAGTCCAGCTCCTGGCCTTGCAGAGACACCCCAAAGTCACACCATGTGCTCTCAGCAGCATGTCTAAGTGCTCTCTGAAGTCAAACAGGCTGATGCTGTCACCACATCCCTGGTTCGGCCACCTTTTCCTCATATCCAACCTTAACATCCCCTGACTCAGCTTCATGCTGTTTCCTGCCACTGGTCACAAAGAGAGCGGTGCCTGCCCCTCTGCTTCCCCTCATGAGGGTGTTAAAGACCACAGTGAGGTCTCCCCTCAGCCTCCTCCAGGCTGAACAGACCAAGTGACCTCAGCCATTTGTCCCCTCCAGTCCCTTCACCATCCCCATGGCCTCCTTTGGACACTCTCCAATGGCTTCATGTCTTTTTTATGTTGTGGCACCCAAAACTCCCCCAGAGCTGGAGGTGAGGCTGCCCCAGCCCAGAGCAGAGCAGGACAATCCCCTCCCTTCCCCAGCTGGTGATGGTGGTGCCCCCAGGACTGGGATGTCCCTCCTGGGTGCCAGGGCACTACTGGCTCAGATTTAGCACCAAGCAGGGCCCCCAGGGCCCTTTCCATGACTCTGCTCTCCAGCCCCTCATTCCCCAGGCTGTGCACACAACAAGGGCTGTCCTGTTCCAGGTGCCCTTGGAAATCTTCATGCAGTTGGTGATCACTCATCTCTAAGGTCTCTCTGCCCTCGAGAGAGTTGACAGCTCCTTCCAATTTAGAATTGTTTTCAAACTTAGTATTCCTGCATGTCCTACATCCAGGATATTAATGAAGATGTTGAAGTGAACTTGAGCCCTCTAGAACCCCCCTAGAACCCAGATCCAGTATGGAATAAAAAGTGAAAAGAAGCCTGGTTCTAGCACTGCTACAGTGGGTAACTTGCCTGTGCCTGGCAGAAGTCTTGTAAAATCCAACCATGTCTGAGCTGCAGAACAGTAGCAATCAGCTCTGCTCATGTCAGGTCAATATGAGACCTGTCTGCTATTTCACAGAGCAGTTTTCTTTCCCCTTTGCAAAGTAATTAAGCTTATCTGTGATGTATATTCTCTGTGCCAAACGATCTTTTATGGTGCATTGGCTCAGGTGGTCTGATTAGCAAAAGCATCACCTTGCAATGAAAAATGGAAAATAATTTCTGCTTTATCTTTCTGGTCATAGACATGAGTCACTTTTTTATTCTATGCTGTAAAAACTTATTTGAAGAACTATTCCCAATATGATTTGCTGATATAACGAGCATAAGAAAACTACTTAAATCTAAAATAAATATTGCAATAGATGACTGATGGAGACTGATCAAATATTTAGGCAATTAATGGTCCTGTAAATCGTTACTGTGAGTTCTGATGCACTCTTGCTAGTCCTGCTGGACAATTATAATCCACTTTGTAATGGCATACTACAGTATCTGAAGAATAAAAGGTTTCCTTAACGTGAAGGTTACACATAATTAGTTACAAGAATAAAACAGTTCTCTGTCTTGTGGGGTTTTTTCAGCAATCAATGTGCCAGTAAAATCAGATTCAACCCAGTAAATAGGAAAAAACTTGGAAATTTCCCACAGTGAGTTACACCATTGCTGTGTTAGTGAAAGAAAAGCCTTGCAAAGAGCCTTGAAAAATATCTGTATGTCAGTCAGGAGGCAGAGAAACCAGCTGAGATAGGCAGCCAAGGACAGGACTGTGCAGAATTACCAGCACAGGTACTTGGTGTGGAATAACCACATCACTGGACTGGTGTCAGATCCCTCTGCACCCTGCCATTAGTGGCATGTGGCTCTGATATTCCTCCTGTGGTACTGCATTTTTCACTGCAGAACCAGCCTTGGTGGGGACTGTACTGTACTGTTCCTTCCTATATCTGATGCATTCTTTGTTGCACCTTACTTTGAGGCTCTTCCAAAGGTCATTAACTCAAGCCACAACCACCAAGAAGTACCTTTGTGTGCAGAAACACATTTTTATTGTGTATTACATCCTGTTTACCCTTCACTTCTGTGTACAGCTTAGCCTGGCTAAATCTTTTAGGGGACTCTTTTAGTCCAGCCCCATGCAGTGGCACTGCTGTGTCCAGTGACATTCCACACTGGCAGTGTGTGTGTTGTTCCTGTGCATGGTACCTGCTTTAGCCAGGTAACAAAGACAATAATAAACTGCTTTACAAGTGCTTCCTTCTCATCCTGTTGAGCATTTCAGATGCCAGGTATGCCCAAACAAAGAAGGAAACTCTTCTCTGGGACTGTGCATATCCAAGATGTTGCTCGTGTGGCTGAGGAGCAGGGAATGGCTGGTCCAGAGAGTTGTTCTGGTTCAAAAGTACCATGCACATCTGTGGCAATTGCAGTTTGTAGTTATATTTAGGTATGAGCCATGGAAAAATGGAATATCCAGAATGTCCAGATTTTCCCCAAGGAGCTCCAGGCATTGGAAATGGCTCTCAATTTTTATTAGAAATTTATTTAATTTTTATTAGAAAAAATGCAGTTCTACCAGTCCTTAAAAATATCCTAAATTATGATGGGTTTTTTTCTTTTATGTGATTTTTTTTTTTAATTGTTATGGGTTTTACCCTGTGAGATAATAAGTTGTAGAGCACTGAGATAGTTGTGATGTTATGATTTTTTTTCCCTACTTTGAGTCTGGTGTTGCTAATTTACTTGATTTTAAATGCATTCTCAGATTATTTGATTGACAGTAAAATTAATTTCCCCAAGTCAAGCCTGTTTTGCCCATGATGGTAATTGCTGAGTCATTTCTCCCTGCCCTTATCCTGACCCATGAGCCTTATGTTATATATTCTCTCCCAGGAATAGAATGTCACTTATCTTTTTGGTTATAACAGTAAATCATGTTTGCTTTAGCTCTTTCCTCTTTTTTCTATTAATGGACCTGGTATCTCATGGGCTGCAAGTAAACATATCTGCTTTTCTGAAATAGAAATAGAAGGTTAAACCCAGGTTTATCAAAGACTTTAGAGACTGGCAAAAATTTTTACATAAGAGTGTGCAATTCCTACCTCTTAGGCATTTTGTTCATGCCTCATTTTTCTCAAAGCCTTTTAGACCGGTTAAGAGCTCTTTCCTTCCCAGTACCAGTGTTTGTTTACATGTTGCACATGGCTGTGAGTGTAATTTCCATTTGATATTGTAAAAGTTGTTATTGTTACTTTAGGAAAGCACTTAAAATTTTGAGCTAGGAACCTAACTGATACAATGTCATCTGAGAATCTGTTTATGGTGAGCAATGTGTTAGAGCATGAATTACATCTGAGTAGTTCTGACTGAGTGATTCCATTCATTGTTATTTTGGTCAAGATCACATTCTCTCATAGTCAGAATAAAGCAGCTTTGACAGGAGGCTGACATCAGAGTGTAAAGGACATCATGCTTTGAGGCTCTCCTGCAATATTTAAGGGTGCCCTTGAAACCATAGTTTTCTTTAAATGCATTAATTTAATTGTTGCTAAGTTTCACTGTGGAGTGTGGCACAGACAGAAAAGCAGAAAAGAAGTAAACAGTTTTGTGGCGGTATGTTTAAATGATAGTGCATCCTGTTTCTGTTGGAAAAAAAGGAGACTGAAATGTGTTATCAGGAAGTTCTTTGTTATACTATTAAAAATAACAAGTACCTATTTATATTTTTAAAAAAGCAGACAAAATAAGGACAGATTAAAATTTCTGGGGATGTGCTTGTAAGAGCTGCTGATCTCTTAAGAAGGTTAATGACTATGCTACAGTAGGAAGAAGCAGTTCAGCTAATGCACACTTCAGTAAATTAAAAACTCCTTTGTTGCACTTGGGTATTTTATTCACATATTTTCCTCTTGCCTTTTCCTGAGGAACACAAGATGGCTGAGACTCTGGCTGATGCCTGCACCTAAAATAACAATAAAATCCTCTGTTGTCACCAGAAACATGTAAGCAGGAATAAGATGTGGAGGAGGAGGAGTTAGCTGCTGCCAGGCTCAGTGGCTAGACAGGTTTGCTGCATTCCTGAAGTAATGAGACATGATGGGGTGTGCATTTCTGAGCTTTGGGGTTTTCAGGTACTGTGTTGTGATGAAATAACTTCAACAGCTGCAATAATGTGCCTGTAGCACAATGGTGCACACTGACACATCTCATTAAAATATATATAACTGCAATGTGATGCAGGTGCAGTGCAGGAAAGAGAGGGGAGTTTTGTGATTGTCCTGCACTTTATGAATTGTTCTGCTTGCATTGACCAGTGTTAAGTATAGTGCTAGAGCACAACCTTAAAGCAAAATGATTTGTTGGAGGTTGTAAAATAAGAACTTTATCAGTCAAAATCACTGAAAAAAGGGAGAGGAGGATGCACTGGTTTGTAGTCAGTGAGGAGAATGGAGTTGAATCTATCCCAAATGCCTCAGTAGCAAGCACATGGACATAAAGCAGTGGGACTTAAAGGGGTTTTCAAATGCCTGTTCAGTTCAGCTATTCCAGACAAACACTCTGTTCCTGTTGCTGCTGCCCCAGCACTCAGCAACCAGGAGATGAACAGGGCTGTCAACACTCAGCCAATTTGTGTTTCTGTGTCAATAAAGGAATGTTTTCCAGCTCACTCTGGAATGAGAGCTGAATCTCCCTCCAGCTTTCTTGGTTACCTTGTCTTTCCCTAATAACATTTTACAGCAAATGTGTAGATAGAAGGAAAGGCCACTGTGACTGCATGGGCTTAGAAATCATGGGCTCAGTGAGGTAAAAATTACTCTAGACAAGGTCAAACCACAGACCAGGAACCAAAGTAGAAGCAGTTCAGTGTTTCTCAGGAGCACATTTGGTGCTTTGGAGAGGAACATGCCAGCCTCAGTGGGAAATAGATTGCTCACTCCTCAGGATTGTGCCTCTCAGTGTTAGTTTCTATATGAGAGGTGGATGAATCAGAAATTAAAGGTCCTGGGTATTTGCTTTTAGAAGAGAAAATATCTCTTGCAAGTCTTAAAGGTGAACCTTGCTAGTATAGCTCTGAGCAACCCCTCCAGTGAAAGGAATGAATTGTAAGGCACTGTGGCCTTATAGAGTCCCTCCTTCAATTGTATGATCGTCTTGAGTAATAAAGAAGAGTGATTTGACTTTCACTGGCATTGTATTCTTGTGTGGGAAAATTTTGCAAATGTTGTCTCTTGTCTTTTTAATAACAGAGAGTTACTTCCCCCTTGAGTTACTCTGCAGAACTCTGAAAAATACTTGGTTCATCTCAGAGTATTTTCAACTAGTTGTTTCTTACTAAGTAAATGGGGCAATAACCAGAAAAGTCACTTTTTTCACCAACACTTCACTGTGTAGACTGTTTCTTGTTCCTCTCTTTGTAGTTTTACCTGTCTTACAAGATTTATGTGCTAAAATTAAATGGTGCTGCTTCGGTGTTGTGCTCTACAGAGACCTGTGTCACTTACCATTTTTAGTAGTTAGGAGCTGATGTAGCAGGATGCATTTAGGCTTTGTTTTCTGAGACAGCTAAAAATAGAATTGTTTGATAATATTCCATTATTCACCATGATGCTACCTAAGGGGCTATGCAAAACTTAGTTTTGTTTTCAACTAAGTGGGACAATTGTCCAGGAGCTGATACTTAATTACTATGGCATTGCAATATCAGCAAATATAACTGCTGCATTTGAAAAAGCAATGATAGCTTAAAAAGAAAGTTATATCAAAAGTTTGTGGGAGCTCACAAAGGTAATGCAGAAAAAGGCAATAACAAATAAGCCACCCCTAAATCCATCAATACATTTTTCAGAGTGCAAACTGAATGCCTAGGACTGTCCCTGTGTCTGTTCTGTCACTCTCCAACCTCCTTTTATTAGTCCTAGATAGAAGATAAACAACAAGAGTGACAGCTTTGTGTCCTTTGGCATTTTTGTGTCACCATCACAGAGTAAGAGGGTATTATGTCATCACTCAAGCCTGTCAGGTTTAGTTTAGTCTGCTGTTTGTCTTAACGATTGTTTTCCTCATTTTTTTCCTCTCAGTTGATACACATACCCTGTATAGATTGTATATCTTTGATGTTACCAGAATCCATTTTTGAGAGGAGAGGTGTTTTTAACTTCAGCCATAGAAATGTCACCCTTTTTGTTCCTGTACAGCAAAATAGAAATTAGAAAAAGAAGCATCTTCTGCACTCCATCAGTTCTGGTCTGTGCAGAACCTTGTCATTACTCATAAATTCAAACATTATTTGTACTAATATACAAACAACAAGGACTCTTAGATTTTTATTTTGTTAAGGCTTTGTTTAGGAAAGTTCCTTATGTATAACTGCTGTGGAATCTCTGTAGGTTTCAGCACTGTACATTGATTACTGGTGCCCAGTACCTGCCTTTAATTGTATCATTTATGGATGAAATAAAGGAGAACCTTAGCTGAGGTTTGTCTTTTGAAAACAGTCAAATAGGTGTGATGGGAGATTGAAGAGTCAACACTTGGCTTTTGTTAATGACTTTGTAGCATGTGGAAAGTCCTGGTTTTCCTCACAAGGGAAGCCATAGGATGCTTCCACAAAAAAAAGCAGTGGTACCTAAAGGAAGTATCTGCCTCAGATTGTGTGTTCAAGCTCTCTGAATAATATCTCAAAAAAGCAAGAAAAATTAGGAGCAGACTACTCTAAAGATAGAAAGCTGAGGAAGAAAACATCTTAACTAAACATTATGAAGTCCTAATGATGGAGAATAAAACCTGGACAACCAACTTCAACCTAAAGGATTCTGTTCAGTGCTTCTTGGGACTCTCCACTTTTCCCCTAAAAGTAACATGTACAGGTCAGATCTTGCTCATGCTGCAACAGACACAGAGAAGAGGCTGTTTAGTCCAGCTGCTAGCCAGATAGCTGAGTCAGTCAGTGTTTAGGGGTGGGAAGGAAGGGACAAACTTTTAGTTGTCACAGTTGCAAGCCAGTAATAAGACCTTTTGACCACCAATCTTCTCAGAGAACATTATAACCATCTGGACCTTGTACTTGATGGATTTTGCTCACACCTTTACCTACTGAAGCTATGCCACTGCAAATATTCACAGTAGGAAGCAGAAAAAAAAAAAAAAAAAAAAAAAAAAAAACAAAAACTAGCAGGTAGGAAACACAAGAAAATGCTTAAAGCTTTAATTCAATTAGTATGTATTTATATGCATATGTGTAATATCTGTATTCACACAAAGTAGGACAGTTTCAAAGGAGACTTTAAATGACAGATGCCCCAAAGTCCAGCAGTGATGGCATGCAAATAGATGGTCAAGTGAGGTGGAAATTCTGGAATCTGCCCCTTCTGAGCAGGGCTGTCTAACCCCTTGTGGGTAGCAGTGCATGTTTGGGACAAACACAGGCAGGTTTGGGACAATCACAGTTTGCCAGAGGAGATCCAGCAAATAATTCTGGGGATGTCTGGTGGGTGAGCTCCTGGATAAAATCAGTGGAACAGTACTTTTCTTGGGAGTTGCCCTGGTGCAGAAATAGGATCCACCCAGCACTCCCAATCCAGTTAAATGACCCTGGAGAATTCAGGCAGTTGCCTGAAGGCATTTGCACCTTCTGAGAGACTTGAGCTCAGCAACTCAGCTAGATACTTG
The DNA here is from genome assembly GCF_035770615.1 of Melospiza melodia melodia. Classification (NCBI taxonomy): domain Eukaryota; kingdom Metazoa; phylum Chordata; class Aves; order Passeriformes; family Passerellidae; genus Melospiza; species Melospiza melodia. The sequence continues at coordinate 137,891,622 of NC_086195.1, forward strand.
TCATTGAATAATTGAAGAATTTCAGCAGAGCCCAAAGGTTTTCCTTAGGCACAAAGATTCATGTTTCTGATGTTTGCTGAAGATTTTTTTTTTTTTTTTTGGTGTTAAGTTCATCCCCAGCTAGAGCTAGGTGCCATTCTTTAATAAATTGCCAGAAATATCAGAGACCAAATAATGGTTCAGAGGGCCATTGAGCCTCCTAGGTATTGCTGTAGTGGCTTTTTGACATGTCTGTCACTGCTGTCAAATTTATTCCAGTAGAGATCACGTTACAAGATGATACTTGATTTACATTACCTGATTTGTTCTGTAATGGGAGAGAACAGAGTCGAGTCCTTGATTTCATTTTCACAGGGAACAATATATCTTTAATTTTAAAATGGATTATCAGCTCCTACATTCAGAGAAGTTGGCTACTGCAATCCCCATTGCAGAGCAGTGTAATCATCATTCCCATCCTACTTTGTCTGTTGCAGTCAGAAATGTTTCATCTTGCCTCATTTGTAGCTGTCTGTCTTGCATCTAGAGAGACACACCTGGACCAGGTCCTCAAGTAGTCCCACAGTCTTTCCCCCTCCCTTCCCCTTCCTCTGAATTTCAGCAGTCTCCAAGGAACTTTTTCCTTTAAAGTGCTGTTGGGGGAGACAAAGGCATTTTTTGCCCCTTTTTTGGGCTTTAATACACTTATTGTTTTATGTCTGCTGGCAGAATGAGGAAGATGGATTTGCATTGATGATAAAATTTTGTCTTCATCCCCTAGAGATAAACCTGGGTGCAGACTCTTCTAATTATTGGTGTAAAACTCATGATGGAGATTTTACAGTAGGGAGCTCCCCATGGTCTCCTATACAACTTTAGAGTGCCTTTGAGTTAGTGTTAATCCATATGGCTCTGATTACCCTTCACCTGTGTGTGAAGTTAAATCTGCTGCTATTCTTAAATTTATAGAACTGAAGTTTTCTCTGCAAGAACAGTTTTATAGATTTTATTTTATGTTATTTTATTTTATTGGTGGCAGTGATAGTAGATTGTTTAATTCTAATCTATGTTTGGTGATATATTCTAGGATTCAACTAGACAAAATTAATCTGTGAAGGAAGTTTAAAATGTAGGAGATACTAGAGAAATTATCTCTGAGCATTTTTCTGTAAAATTATTGTTTGTTTCTTTCTTTGTTTTTTAGTTCAACTTCTTAAGCAAGGGTTTATTCAGTTCTGTATGATTTAATTTTAATTTTCCTGATTTCAGAATAGACATCTTGGAAATAAAAATAATACAGTATGATTTTTGTCTATTCAAGCGTAGGGGGCTCAAAAATGTATTCAGTAAGTCGGCATTTGAAGATCTAAGTTGCCAGAGCTTCCAAAACTCAATGGTGGTTGTTATTTCTGCCCATGATACTGTAATTCAGTGTTGATGCAGAAGATTTCTTGGGAAGCTCAAGCCTGTGCTATCATCCAAGTGCCAAAAGCAGCTCAGAGCAGATGACAACCCCATAGAACAGGATCCTGGAGTATGTGAGAGCTCACCTGTGTGTACTCAGACAAATATCAGGGTCCCTTTCCTTCACCTTCTCACTTTCTATTGTTCTATCTGGAAAGATTTTCACTGATTCAATCAAATGTTTTTAAAGTTCTTTTTTATTCTGGAAAAAGGCATGTCTGTGGGAAGGCCTACCCAGAACAGCACTAAATTCCACAGTTGGTCACATTAATCTGTCAACACTTTCCCTGTAGCAGGTAAGACTTATTTCCATGGATGGATACTCCTCAAACAGTTTTCTTTATTACAGTTCAGCAGAGCACTCTGCAGGGTACCAGTTTTTAATTATATGAAAGCAATTTCAATGCCAAAAAGGTAGAGAGTAACGCCTGACAAATTTTTGTTTGTTTGTTTTATTTTTCTGTAGTATTATAAAACTCATAAAAGCTCTAAAAATTAGAGAATCCTCAAAGGAATCTCTGGAGATCATGCAGTCCAACTGGATCAGGCAGGGCCGATTGCCCCACACCATGTCCAGTCAGATTTTGAGTATGTAAAGCTGGAGACTTCACACCTTTTTTGGATCCTGTGCAGTAAAATACAGTGCCATAGTTCTTTCTGTGATTAAGTTTTAAGTTTGTGGAGGACTCTCCAATGCTGGAGCAGAAGTGTGTGAGGAGCCCTCCCCCTGAGGAGGAAGCAGCAGCACAAACACTGAGTGATGAACTCCATAACAATAACAAGAGGGACTTCTCTCCCTAAATCAACTGAAGAAAGGCTATTTTAGAGGAGGTAAACTGACTGAAATTTTAGGTTTTGTTTCTTTACATGGTCAGTTGGAAGGAAAAGGGTGTAGGGGGAGAAAGGTCCTGAAAGTTTTGTTCTGATTCTTACTGCTCTTTCTTGTAGTTACTGTTAATAATTTTTCTTTATACCCTTTTAAAGTTGTGAACCTGCTTTGCCTTTCTCCTAATCCTATATCACAGCAGCAAATCAAAGTACATTCTAGTGAGTGCACTGGTGATTAGCCAGCACTGAACCCATCACATGAACTGACCATTCTGTTCCTCTGTGCTGCTGGAAAAGAGGAGTTAAGAGAATATTGGGAGAAAAACTAAGCCTGGAAAGAAGGGGGGTCAGAAGATAGGTGTTTTAATATTTGATTTTATTTCTCATTATCTTACTGTGATTTGATTGGTAATAAATTAATTTTGCCAAGTCAATTCTGTTTTGCCCATGACAGTAACTGTTGAGCAATCTCTCCTTATCCTGAGCCTTTCATGATATTTTCTCTCCTCCGTCCAGTTGAGGAGGGGAGTGATAGAGATGCTTGGATGGCACTCAGGTCCCTCCAAAATGATTGATGTTGCCTTTGTGGCCCTGCTCCAGTATGACCTGGCTCTGTTCCACTGGGTGAGCCCAGAATTGGCACAACACTTGAGCTGTGATCTCTCCAGTGCTGAGGAGGCTGCAGGGTTCCTCTACTTGGACCTGCTGGCAATGCTCTTCCTAATACAGCTCAGGATGCTGATAAGTGTAAAGTAATTTAAATTTACAATTGCTACATTTTTGAACTCCTGCAACAGATAAAATGTACTTGGGAGTTTATATTTGGAAATATAAAGTAATAAGTTAATTTGATGTACTCTTCACTTTTAAAGAGTTGCTGATCAGTATTCCTGATGTATTTTCTATATGTAATTGGTTTAGACCATTCTTTAATTTTTTTCTCCAGTGGCCTCATTCTTACAGAGAACCTTTCTAGCACACAGAGGAAAAAAAATTATTTACTACAGAAAATAAGAAAAAAATATTATTAATATAGGTGACAATAGAGGTTTTTTTATCAATTAAAGATTGATGAGGAGAAGAGGATGAGACTAGATGGATTAAAAACTGGAGTAAAGAACAGTTTATTCCAAAGATTGGCAAGATCCACTTATGTGTGTGACCAGGAAAGATTTCAAAGAAAAGGAACAAGGATGAAAATTAGAAATCTAGATCTGCTGGTAATTTTTTTCTTTTGAATTAACTCCAGGATTCTCTAATCTTCTTGCTAAACAATCCTAAGTCTCTTAGCCTCAACTTGTATCGGAGAAGCTCCAGTCCTTTAATTGCGTGTTTCTGACACCATTTTTCACTAACAGGTTCCTTCACAGCACATCTGCATGTGGAAAACTAAGACAAATCCCACAAAGAGAGAGCATCTGTGTTCTTGTGGTAGAGAGTCAGATTTTCTGCTGCTCAGCTGTGTGAGAGACATCATAAAACTTTAAGGCCTCTATCATAAAAGATGTCGCAGCCATCAAAGAGCTTTCTGGAATCCTCTCTGGAATTGCACTAGACTCATTTTGGATCTCTCCTGATACTTCATTCCATATTTCAATTCCCTCCTAGTGAGATGTGTGAGTCATCCCTAACAGCACTAATATCTTCAGTATTGATGTTTGCATTAGTATCCTCTCCATTGGTACTGGGATCAATTGCTAGGTCGATTGCAGATACATTCATCAATCATTGATGATTTCTTGCCTGTTTTGTCCAGGGTCTGTAATATTTTCAAGGCAGTGACCTGTTCTTAACTGGCCACTGGAGGAAGATGACTTGCTCCACTGGCTGCAGCAGGAGTTTGGGGAGCCTGAGTGCTTAATGTAGTTAGGAAGAATGAGCATTCCTCTGTTGGCATCTGTGGCCAAAATAACCATCTGCTACAGGAGGGATGATGTTCATTTCTCTATCTACCCAATCAATAAGTGCACGAAGACCAGGGGCATCTTATAGCTGTTCTCAGGTAGAGAAAAATCTCTTTTAGAGCATCAAAAAGTGAGAAAGTCTCCCCATCTTCTGCTAAAATATGTTTGAACAGAACTGCAATGTTTAAAAATTAGAAGACCCTGACTTTCCAAGGAATATGAAGCAGAACCATAAACATGACTCTACTATGAGTAACACTCATTCATGCCACTAAAAAATCTTCCAGTGCCATGGGATCATTAAGCTTAGCTAGTGAATGGGCAGAACTGTAATGTCACCATCTGCAAGGTCAGGGAAATTGAGCTTCCTTGAGGCATGGTCAGCTGGAGACCCACACAAAAAAATGCATTGCATTTGGGCAGGCTGGAATAGAACCTGGTTGTGCAGCAGTGCTAAAAGTGTAAAGTCTGAGTTATTGTGTGCCCCCTGTCCTTTAGGAGTCCTTTCATCCAAAGCTGACTAAAGCCAGTGCATGAAGGTCACCAGCAGCAACTGTGAAGAGCAGTCTCTTGACAAGGAAAAGGAGTATTATAGAACTGATGTTCTTTAAAATACATAGATGGCCTTGGTAGAGCTCTGTGCTGTTTGGCCAGACAGTTTTCAATACCTACATAAGCTTAACTCTGCCTTGGTCAGGAGTCTTTAACACACTGATTAGTATCAACATCAGTAGCATGAGGAAAAACTGCCTGGTCTGATCTTTGCAGAAGGACAGACTTGGAAATCTGTGAAGCTTTGTTTTGGCTTGCAAGAGGATTAGTATTTATTTCTCACTTCTACTTCATTAAAGTCATTATCTAGCATTTCTCACTCACAGTGAAGTCTCATTTAACCAGAAGCCTATAGAAAAAAAATAATTCTGAATTCTGTTAGTTTTTCCTTAGGTACATGTGGACTTATTACAGCTCTCTATTGTATTATTTTCATTTTCTTAGTATTATTTTTGCAGCAGTAATCCATCAGTAGACCTTCAGAAATTCTCTTCCCAACTGAGAGACTGTTTCTGTCTGTAATTTACAATATACAGCACAGTGTGATGTATGCTATTTTGGAATGTTTTAGCACTTTCTTTTACCATAATTGCAAGGATCAGTACAACCCAGAATAGGATTCATCTTTTTAGAGTGGTGATGCATTTGAACATATAGTTAAATAATTTTCTCTATAATCCTCAGGGCTCCTTTACTGCATTACTGTTTTCAAAACATTCATTTCCAACTTGGTACATAAGACTACCAATTACTTTTATCTATTGAATTTCATTTATTTTAATTCTGTCCATCTCTAACCTTGCCAGATCATTTTGCAGTTTTAAGCTTTGCAGTTGTATATTTGAGAAGTATGGTTTTTAGATATTTTCTAGGCTACTGTGCTGTGGTACATGTCCAGTTGCATTAGGATAATAGGAAATCTTGTAATTCCCTGTTGAACAAGGAACCACATGAACAGACCTTGTAAGACAATGTTTCATCCTGACTAATGTGATTTTTGTTTTATTGTTTGGAGATACAGTTAAATATTATTCTAACACAGTAAAACAGTAAAGCATCTTTATAGTTCAAAGTCTGTGTGCTTTGCAAAGATTTGAAACTTTAATTTCTTATGGGAAAGAGAGTCAGGCCTCAGACCTTCTCAGACAATAAATATCGTCCTTATGATTCTCAAAAGACAAGAAGAAAATAAGTTCACTGCTTCTTTAATACAAGAAACAGGCATTACAGACACCCTAGGTGACAAGTTCTTCCTCTCTTTTTGCATGTTGCAAGATTTCATTTTTCTTCAGAGCACACATTTCTTGAGTGCTCTGAAAAAGAAGCCAATACAGAACGTGATTGTGAGAGAAAAGGTAGCTCAGTGCAGAAAATCTGCCATGCAGGAAAGTTTTCTTTATTCCATCCATGAAGGGCACGTAGTCATCCTGGCCTCCATTTGTCACTTGGCAACAGTTGGTGAAACCTCAGCTCAGCAGCTGTGCTCGAGATCATAAGTCCTTGTAAGTCACCTTAAACTCTTGTTCATTTTATCCAGATTGCAGGAAATGGAGAATCGTTGTTGTTTCTTTCAGTGAAGAAATTACCTTTCTGTTTGGGTTTTCCTCGTAAGCATCTAAGGCTGTGCGCCCTGATAAATAATAGATAAGGCTGTACAGGCAGCTTCTGAGTCCCCAGTGCTTTGGCCTTTTCAAGGCAAGCACAGAGTAGAAGCTCTCTTAGTGAGGCTGTCAGCACCTCTCCTGATGAAGGGAGTTTGCTGCATGTCTTTGGCAGATGCATTATGCAACATGCAAAAATTCTGAAAAATTTAAAAAGGAGGAAACAGCTTGCTGTTGAACATTGTTCTCTAAATAACATAGTCAAAGATTTCAGCTGTGTATCTCTGCTGAAAACAGTCTAGTCTTTTCTTATTAGACTGCAAGCCACGCCATAAAACAGAAGATAGACAGGTGGAAGAAGTATATTTCTATTGATCCCATTATTTCTTCCTTTTGATCACCAAATACTTTGAAAGTAAAACCTATCTCCAAGGATTCTTACATAGTTTTTCAATTTCCAAACTTTTATTTAGTACCTTATATGAAGTTCAGTGATGCCCCAAATTTATTAAGTACATGAATCGGTTTTAAAATTCAGTTATATTGGAGTATTCTCAGCATCCAAGTGACTGAAAACTGTGAAAGACACTGTTTGGAATGTCTGTTTGAACTCATCTCTGTTATTAATCATTTTCCTAATGGGGGAGAAGCCATCATGCATCTGCAAATGGATCGGACTGTTCCACAGCCAATTAGCCAAAGATCCCTCCACAGTATTGCAACCTTCAGTTTATGTGATTTCCACTGATTTTACCTATAAATGATGCCACCTTTAAAGGACACCAATGGCACATATGTCAGCCAATTTGACAGGTTGCATAGATAATCCTAATTCTTTTCCCTTTTCCATTAGCATTTCTGGTGAAAGTAGACTCAGTTTGAGGACTTCTGTCCCGGGGAAAAAAGGTGATAGCTTCACAAATGCAGTGCTGGGGACAGGTAAGAATTGCCTCCACTGAGAGGTAAGAACAGCCTCAGCACATGCCAAAGTAGAAATAGAAAACATGGGATTACTAAAAATTCACACTGCTACCCTCGTGTACTTGCATGAAGGTAATAAACTTGCATGAATGGAAATGAAAAAGGGAGGAAATGGATTTTCTTTCCACATGAAAAACAACTGAGAAGTTTTAAAGTCTTAGGAATTCAGATACCATGCAAGTATAGACTAGATGGGTTAGGCATGAATAGAATAACTGTGTATCAGTCCTTCTTTTTTTTTAAGGAAATGCGAATGTTTTGAAAAGAAATATGAATGTTTAGAAGGCGCAGAATATCAGTACTAGGTTGGTTTGTTCCATTTATTCCCGTTCTGTCTTTCTTTTTTCTTCCTCTGGTGGTGGTGGTTGAGGCACAACTATAAGCAATTTCTGTAGATCATTTTATGGGGAACTTGGTATATTGAATTCATTAGGAGCAAAGAAAAAAGGTCTTCTCAAGTATATCCAGAAACACAGCTTAAATCTCTTTAAATCTTTTTCAGATTGTGGTACAGCATTCAGAAAGTTGTAATCTGAAAATCAGAGGGATCGTTGCAGTTTCATAAATACTAGAATTCTGGGAGTTTAGCGTGACCTGTAGAGTATCAGAAATCCTTCTGGTTCCAACTAATGGTTATGTTATTCCCATGAGAGAGGGAACAGCTCCAACATAAGGAAGAAAATTTTGTTGAGTGAATCCCAGGATGGCAGCATATGTCAAGCTAGTATTCTCAAAATTCAGCAAATTACTCTAGAGAATTTGGGGATTTTGTTGTTTGATTTTTTTTCCCCATTCCTCAAATATATGACTCAAAATACTACAAAGATGTGGTCATTTCAGATGGAATGGCATTAGAGATGCTGCTGTGTAGCCGCGGTGTCCAACAGGTCCAACTGCCTTATGGTATGAAATGTGCATTTTTTTTCCTTTCATTTTGGCAAATTTCTATTGTTCCTTTGTCTCTCTGTTATAATTCCTGTTGCAGGATTTCTCTTTGGTAACATATGGTCATTATATTAGTATTTTTTTCCTAAAAATAAAGTACAGCTGTGTTTGATTGTGAACAAGTTTATTGTGATGGTCATCAGTCTCAATAATTGCTAATTAATGCAGCTGAAATACATGACTGTATCTCTTACTCATAATTACCTAAACTATACAAATTATCAAGGTTGTTTGTTTCTGTGTCAGAGAACATTCTGAAAGGAAATCTTTTCCACAGGAAAAGAGAATGACAGGTAAAATAAATGAAGTGTGTCTGCTTAGGAACAAGTGTTTTATGCATAATTATTTCATGCCTTGCAAATTAACTACATCATATGTGTCTGGGAATTACAGAAAACTGAAGTAATGTACCTAGGGCATATTGGAATTTACTATGTAATTATATTTCTTGTTGCATTTTGTATTTTTCAAACAGCTTGCAACATGAGAATCCAGCAAAGTGATGCCAGTGCTGGTATTCTCTGTTACTGCTTTTGGCATATGTGTATTTCCCAGAAGTCAAATAAATATTCTGTTTATTTATCATTTTTCTAGTATCTCTGTAGGTATGCAAACTATGGGTAGGATAATGATTAAGCAGTGCAAGTTAAAATCCCCAGGAAGAGGCCAGAAGGGTCTGTTTAGCTTCTAACAAAGTGAAATGTTAAAGGAGTTTCTAAGAAGGTTCCAAAAGAGCAGTGTTCTACTTTTTTGTGTTAAAAGTGCTAATTAAATGTGATAGAACATTTTGTATTTTACTTTATGGAGCTTTATTTGAACTACTGTGGTGGAGCTGCTTGCCACTTGGTACCTTTCAGTAGCTGCTTTCTGTCCAGGCTCCGTGGGCTGCTCTTTGCTTCATCAGCCAGCCTTGGCAAGGTTTTCTGCCATGAGCAAGACCCTGCTCCACTCACTCATAGTGCCTGGACATCACGAGTTGCTAGAATTGCCCCTGGTTTCTCCACTGTTGCTCTTGTTTCCATCACCCTTCTAAGCAAAATTTACCTAAGACAGAAAATGGAAACGAACCAATTCTGGCATCCATCACAGCTATCAGTTTCATGAAGAGAAACTGGTGTGTTTCTTAACAGATGAGGATATAGAAACAGGAATACAATTTAAAAATAAGATTCTAAAACGTCTCTGTGTAAGTGCTTACTTGGTCTAAGCCATAGCAGTAAAATTTGGGTTGCCTGTCATCTGCACAGACAGGAAACATACAAATATTCAGATTTGAAAATGATGGAACAGATAATTGTTTTTAGACCCAGCACTTACAAAAATGCTTCTGACAAACAGCTTTCCTGCAAAGGAGTGTTATGCTGGTGCTCTTTGCAGCATTTATTGCAAAGGCTGGGTTGATATTTCTGTTACAAAACTTTCTTGCAGTTCTTTCAATAAAAATCAACTCCTTAATGAAACATGGAAGATCTGATCTCATCTCTTGACCTGTGGTTGTTTTTATCAGCTTTCCACAAAATTTACTGAGCTGAGGTTTTTATATTTTACAAAGGTTAAAAAAGGTGTGGAGGGGAAGAGGTGAGGAAGGGGAGCAGTAGGAATGTAGTTGATGGAAACAGTTTGTATTTCAGTTGTAGGATCAAAATGATGTGCTGTTGGCATCTGTAGGCCAGTTGTGCTGTAGTGGAATTCATTACTGTTCTTCTCAGGGCATGAAATTCTACACATTGTCCCATCTGTAGGAAAATATTTCAACAAATACATAAAATCTTTATCACAAGGCAGTAACAACTGAAAATTATAACAAAGAAAAATACCATGTAAGATGCTATAGTACATTATTTTTTAAATAATTTTGGATTACAGGAAGGAAAAAAAAATGCCTCTTCCAAATTATGGATCACTGAGATGCTTTTTGGTTTTGGTGTGTGTTTGTTTTGTTTTGTTTTTCCATTTTTTTCTGCTATTGCCAAATTATATAAACAGGTGTGGTGATCAAACCATTTGGAAAAATTTGAATCTTTTTTTTTTTTGGGGGGGGGGGAAGTCACTAATTTGAAATATGCAATAATTCTTATGTCTGCTCATATGCATCTGACTAGAATTGACAAGCTGAGAAAGGAATTCTGAGTCCCCATCTACTTGGTCAAAGATAGCAGCAGCTTCACTGTTGTGAGGAGTTTAGGCTGCTAAAGCCACAATGATCAGCTTTGCTGCTGTTTAGGGTTGGTAGATGCTTTCTTTATGTGCTTTTTTGTTTTTCTGAGCTGGTGTTCTCAGTTGTTCTGTCAGCTTTGCATTTTGTGGCTTCTGGTTTGCTTGTTTTGTCCTTTAAAGTTGCTCCTCTTTTCATCATTACATAGACTTGATATTATAAAATAAATAATTGTGAGATTTTTTTCTTGTTGTGGCTGGCCATATGCCATCTCAATTCTGTTTGGGATGTGTCCATTACACACAACCTCAGTCTCTTTGATGTGCTTTGAAGAAGTTCATTGCCTGCCTTTATGTTAGGCATGGTTATGCTGCCACCTTTCACTCCTCAGACCCTGCAGAAGAAGCAGCTGAGCTTTAGCTGGCCTACCCTGAAATAATCAGCAAATTCTGCTCAGATTTTCTTGTGAGAACAAACTTAAATGGCAGTCTTAGAAGAATACAAATTCAAGTGATGCTTTTGCTGAATCTTCACTGTATCTTATTTTGATGTAAATCTACCTGGATCAACTTGGATGGCAATTCGGCAGGAACATCTAGGTTTAGTAGAAAAAGAACCACAGTCAAACTCTTTTTTTTTTTTTTTTTAATCACTAGAAAAGGTAAACTAGACAAATCTAAGAGTCTTTTGAGACTTTAGAAAGATGTGAGAGAGAGCAGCATTAGGGACTTGAACACCTTTGTTCTTCTCACAAATACAGGTGCAACTGTCTTGACAAACACCATAGTCCCATTTTGCTTTTGACTTTCAGAGGTTTGCTGTAAAAACAGACTCACTGAAGTTTCACACACTATCAGGCCAGACATTTCAATCTAGAGGTATACATCTAAACTTCCTGAGTTACAGAGGCTTTCCTATTCTTTGCTTAGGAGAATTACAGTGTTTGTTCACTTATGATATTAGTATTTCTATGCTGTGGAAAGGCTTGGATAATATCTGCAGATTCCTGAAGCAACTTTGCTGCAGAAAAATAGAATGTTTGGGAATGTTTTGACAGTTTTTCAATAGAAAATGGAGGTTAATCTGAGTATAGGCTATAAAATACTTTAAATTTTAAATCATTAACTAAAGTGACCTTTTGAATTTAAGTGAACCTACATTCTCCTTCTCCCTCATTGCTTCCATGCAAACAGAAGAGATCATATTTTTATTCATAATCAAAAATGGAAAGCCACTACATTCAATTACCTCAACTTGTTAAATGTACTACATATGCGTGTGTAAGTGGAATTTCCAGTCTATTGGTAAAAATAAATAATTATTTACAGAATTTTAGAAATCTGATAGTCCAGTTCAATATTAGTGGTAATGAACATGGGAAAAATCTGTAGACAAACTATACAGGGCTAGATACAGGATTTTCAACATGTGTAAATATGTAAAAGCAGGCTGGTTTTGGAAAGGATTTATTTTAGGCACTGAACAAGGCTGTGGGAGGGGCAGAAATCAAAGTTGTTGTTGGGATTTTTAGAGGAAGGCTGGAGTTAACTCAAGTCCTGTAGTTTATGTATGTTAAAAATCATTCAATACACCCCTCAAAATCTTGCTCAACTCTTGCACTTTATTCCACAGAGAAGACAAACTGCTCTGCAAAGACAACTGTGTCCACACCCCTGTGTTCTAGGGCCTGGTTTCTCTAGGAACCTTCATGGAGCCTCTTGTACAACACCCCACGCTTTGTTCACATGCTGGATCCAACAGTAATGTCGATTTTTTGTTGTTATTGTTGTTTTTCAGCTCTGAGGGACAACAGAATCGAGCTGGTGCGAGCGTCGTGGCACGAGCTGAGCATCAGTGTCAGCGACGTGTCCCTGTCGGACGAAGGGCAGTACACCTGCTCCTTGTTCACCATGCCTGTCAAAACTTCCAAGGCTTTCCTCACCGTCCTCGGTAAGCACACACCGAGCCAAGCACAAAGAAGCAAGTGTTAAACTCCTCAGGCTCTGGCAAATTATGATAAGAATGAACTTTTCTAAGGCTTGGCAGAAGATAAATGTAAGCGTCTGATCTGGTTTCCCCTGATGTTTATTGTTTCATATTGCTGGGCTGAAAAATAACATGGCTCTTACTGTTTGCAGCGTGGCAGGATAATGAGTTAGGGAGCACACAAACACCACGGAACGAGTGCTCCATAAAATGGACATAACCTCTACATCCCGAGCACCACCAGTGCACAGAAGGTGCATGTGTTCATCTCCTGACAATCTATTGGATAGGGCAAAGGGGAGAAAATCAGAAAGCATGAAATCAAAAAACGGGCTTTAGAGCTTTATCATTTTTCCTTAGCTGTGCATTTTTTTGGTTCATTCTCCTTTCTCTTTTTTTTTTTTTTTGGTCTATAAAGTGCAAATTTTCACTGGGTTTGCCGCTTCTTTTATGCTTGATCCTCTAAGTGCTCTGCTGTTTTCCCCAAAGGTTATAGATACACATAGAAAAGCAATAGATTTCAAGAGATGCCCAGGATATAAAGTTTCTGCTTGAAGCTTTATGTGATTCTATGAATGTCAGTAGCCCAATCAGCCAAAATTGCTATAGTTCACTAAAACACACCTGCGAACCTAAGAGGCTATATGATTTTAGAGATTGATTTTTATTCTTTTTTCCTTTTTTCTGTCCCTGAACATGACTCTTTCTCTCTCTTTGTTTTATTTTTATATGTGGATGGGCAGACAGTTGAATTTAATAGAACTAATGTAAGATATTCTCTGTGGCAGTAATATTCACATTAATACAGCCAGGGAATTGGTTTTGTGCTTAGGATATGAAATACATCTCCCTTTCAGTCCCTGTGAGACTATTTTCCAGAAATCTTCACAACTTTGCCATTAAGGACAAAAAGTACCCACTCAAAGCAAAATATTCTGGAATAGCAACAGCCTGTGCCTAATCTTCCTTCTGTAGAGAGGCATTTCATGATCTAAACAATTGAGGAGTGCATCAGTTTGACCTTTTAAATGGCAGAAAGACATAGAAAGGTGTTACAAAGACAAGAAAACCCCCAAAATATCTAGCCAATATTTATTAATAAAAGTAGCTTGATCCTTAACAGTCCTTTAAGCTTTACCTTCATCTAAGGGGAGAGTTTCATGAAGTTTTCCCAACATCATTACTTACCTTCCAAGAGAGAAAACTGCACAGTTTAGGATTCCTGCCTTTTTTCATTTTGTATTTGTAATTTCCTATTTCAAAGGAACCTTTTAAACTCCTAAAATATTTTCTGCCAGAGAAGGGGATCTTCGCCACTGAAGTGTATTGCATCTTTTAATCAGATAAACTATCCTTTTATGTACTAATAATCTCTTTATTGACTGCTCTGCTTTCAATTAGAAAATTTAAGTGGCAAGGTATTGTAGTAGACTCCATTTTTCTGTCCTGAAAGAGAGGACTAGGTTTATTAAAGAGATATACTATGCAATAGGTGAAGCTGCTTTGCTTTTATGTACATAATCTGTCATTTTCTAAAAGAGATGTAGAAAAACTGAATTTATAAGTACAGGGCACAGGATCAATTATTGTGACCGAGCCCTTTATCTTGCCACAAATGTGAATGCACCAAAGCAATGTAGCTGCAAGATATAACTGACATTTTTGGAGATTTTTAAATTACTGTCATCAGTATTACTTTAAAGTAAGTTATTCTTGTGTCTTCCTAAGTTAAATGGATTTATGCATGCATGCAGTGATCAAAACTTTCCCAATTTTCTTTGTTTTCTTTTCTGTTCTTGTTTGTTTGTTTGTTTTGGGTTTTGTTTTGTTTTGTTTTGCTTTTATCTCTTCCATGGCTCATTAAAAACCAGCAATTTCCATGTTGAATATTATGTGTATGGTATGTCCATATCATATGATCTGCTCTGAAGAACTTGTATACAGCAGAGGACCCTTCACAGTCAGTGCAGCTGTGATTATACCTCTTGGTATTTTGTTTTTTTCTCTGAAGATAAAGTGACTCCAGTATTTATTTTTACCCTCCTTTTTCCCTGTTTTTTCTTTATTAAAGTCTTCATTATTTAGGTGTAAATATCTGTTTTCAACTTAGGTCAGTTCAGCTTTGTTGCCAGTTTAATGTTTAATTTTCACAGCTGCGCTTCTAATGTGCTTTGTCATCCTGCTTGCTGTGCTGAGCAGTTTAAATATTGTAACAAATCAGACTAGACCTGCATGCAGAATACACAGAGATAGGTATTTATTAAAATGCAATCTGTTTCTCTAGAAAATTAGGTCATTCCTGCATTCTTTATTTATTTAGAATCAACTATCAGTCAGATTGATGGATAATTTACGGCAGGAAAAAGGTTTAACTGACAAGGCACAAGGAATTAATTATCTGTTTCCAGAATTTAGAGCATGTGAAGAAGTGATCTTTAAGTTGGTCATGCATTTGTGGCAGCAGTTGATGCTATCAGAGACATTTTGCTTGTTTGCTTGTTAGGTGTTCCGGAGAAGCCACAAATTACTGGATTTACCTCACCAGTTATGGAGGGAGAGAGGATGCAGCTCACTTGCAAGACATCTGGTAGTAAGCCAGCAGCTGATATCAGATGGTTCAAGAACGACAAAGAAGTTAAAGGTATTTAAAAGGATTTTGGTGTCATTTGATGCAATTTTCAAAACTATCCATTCTGTAGAATTGTATTTTTTTTTAATCTGACTTTGTAAAGTTGCTCCCATTGGTCATGAAATGAGTAGGGGATAGTGCATAGATGAAGAATTGATTGTAATTTACTGTAGTGGTCATATAACCATCTTTTTATTGTTTTTTCAAGTAGTAAAAACTGGTGTCTTGGATTGCTCAGAACTTAATGCAGCATAATAAACTCAACTGTGAGGCTTCATAGAGAAATGTTTTCTGGATTATTATCACAGTCAGACCACTCATCCCTGATATTTTCCCTTTTCATTTCTCTTATGTCATTCCAGCATGGAGTATGTCTGATTTAGTTAATTCCCAGATTTAGCTTACACTCCCCTAAAAAATGTGACCAGGTGAGGCAGAACCACCTGGAGCAGACAGGAGAATGCACTTCCCATAGTGGAGCTATGGAGCCTGCTCTGGTGAGGGAGAGCCAGGATGTAGCCAATGAGGAAATCTCAGCTGGGAAACTTGGAATCTCCAGCTGAGGCAAGGATGCTGACAGTCTGCAGTGAGGAGGAGGAGAAAATGTACTTTAAAGGGGATCAGGAAAACTTCACAGGGGCTGGGGGGAGTTGGGCAAAGTCTGCTGTAACCGAAAAGCCATTGAGTGACTAAAACCAAAGCTGACAGCAAGGCTTTGCCTTCGAGGATGCAGCGAGCTAGGAATGAGCTGCATACAAAAAGCTGTTTATTTCCTTCCCATCTTCTCTTTCACTTGGTATGTTCTTTGCTTAGAGCTCAGTTTTCTACTCCATATTCTTAAAAATGATGGAATAGTTTTAAATGCTCATTGGTGAACGAGTGAGTGAAGAGAGATTCCTAATGCAGAAGGCTGTCACACCTCCAAGCCAGTTGAAGTGCCCATTATAAAGTAAATGGATAAAAAGGATGAGGTATTGGTATTTATTCCTGCCATCTCTATTCATTCTGCTATAAGACCAGATGAATAAATTATTCAAAATCCATCTTTTCTTTGCAGCTTTAAAAAACAAAAACAAACAAAAAACCACCCTTCATTTATCTAATTTGTCTTATATTTTGGATTTCATTAGCTCAATAAACTGCCTCAAGCAAAGTTACAGTGTTAATTACAGAACATTTATCTTCCCTTCCTTTTCTCTTCCAAGTTCAATGTGTAAAAGCAGAGCTCTGGTATAAAATTGGTGAATAAAGGAGATTGTAGATGATTGCCTAAAGAATCCTGTTCATTCTATAGGTGTTCTTACATTTCTAATGAAAATGAGAATAGTATTGAAAGGAACAAGCATTTTAGTCTGGAATAATTTGAAATGTGTAACAAAGATAGAAAATGAGTAAACAGAGAATAATTCTTTTCAGTATTGGGAAATTTGAGGAAATTGATGAAAGACATAGAACATCTTATCAAAGCAAGTAAAAAGAAGAATTAAACAGCACAGCTAAGACACAATCTATGCTATGGCATAGCATAGATTGTGTCCTCCAGAAAAGATGGCATGATGAATATACATATTAAAGGCATGTTAAGATTGGAAATAACTCCAAGCCATGTCAATACTATAAAATAAACACTGATACAGTTGGCCTAACAGCAAGACCATATTGAAAATATGTTATTTAAAAATATGGTATTTGAAATTTGAAAATATGATATTTTAAAAATTCTGGTTTAAAATCTGATGTAATACCTTTGCATTTCCTTCAGCTGACAAGTAATTAAAGCCAGCAAGCAATTTGTTGATTTGACTGTTTAACTGTTTGACTCATTATTTTTTTTGAAGTGCTCCTAAAAGGATTAAAAAAAAACCCAAAAACACACAAAACCAAAACAGGATGGGGAAGAAAGGAATCTAAAAGGAGTATGAAAAAGAACAGTAAAGGGGAAGAAAACCCTGACAACCAGAAATAGGAGGAAAGTACTGAGCACATTCATTTCAGTTCAGTTTTCTAGGTCTTCTGAAGAGCACATTGCCATTTCTCAAAGGTTAGAAATAAAATAACCTAACCAGTCTGCAGTGGCATCAGCAGAAGTTACATTAGCTTTGTGCAGTGCAAAAGGTGAAATGATAAATCTGAGAAAATAGATATGAAATGATATGCTAATGCAGCTGACATTAAAGGTTAGAAGTTCGTCTGTCTAGCACCAGTAAATCCAATTGTGTTCCACTGTATTATACATGCTGCAAACGAATATAAATGATGCACTGAGATCAGAGTTGCACCAAAGGGGAAAAAGCCACTCTAAAATTGTAGCTCCATTGCTATGACTCAAAAAAGGAATCATCATCTGATAAGAGAACAGTGTTTGATAAAGTGTTAGTAATGAGGGAGACTGAATGTGAAGCACTGGGTGCCACACCTTTTAGTTTACTGTACTGTCACTCATATATGCACCAATTTAACAAAGGGATCTGCAGTTTAGCATTCTGGTGACATTTCTGGAAGGTTATTAAGAACAAAAATACTAGAGAAGCTAAATTCTAATTTTTCATTTTGAAATTACCTATCTTTTCCAACAAAATCTGTTACATGCTCTTTCAACAAAATTATATAAAGAATTTTTCTTCAGCTTCAGGAATATTTTAAATGGATTTCCTTTTTTTTCTCTTTTCCTAGGTAGACTAGAATTTAAAACTAAATAAGTTCATTTTGTTGCAACTCTTGTTGCAAGGTTAAGATAATCTGAGTAAATTTCTTTAATTTATAAACAAAGATTTCAGAGAGGCACTGATCATTGTCTTGAGATCCCTCTAAAGCAAAGATGATTTTTTAATTTTTTGATAATAAGGCCATTTCATGTCAGAACTTGAGTTTAAATGTAAACAATAATTCTATCTGCCATGTAAAACCAGAAAAACTGTCTTTTTAAAAGATGAATATTTCTATGTGTTATAGGTATGTGCTTTTATAAATAGCAATGAGCAATGGATGATGGACATTCCATCATTTCCATTTAATCTTTTCCCTATCAAACCTCTACACTTATGAGATATAACCCTGTATTAGTTGATACAGCCATATCTGTATGTGCACCTGTCTGAAAGTCATGGAAGTGAGCCTGAAGCTGATTCCCAGGTTTCATTTGGCCCAACATCTCTTCCAAGGTTAAATCAAGTGGCTGAAGGTCTTCTCCAACTCAGGTTTGAAAGGTCTCCCAGGACAGAGATTCCATAGCAACATTTCTGTCTGAGCTAGATTTTTCAGCATTCTAAAGCCCTCTTGTTTAGTGTTTTCATTATTTGTAGGTATTTAATGATACATAATCCAGATTTGTCTAGGTGTAACTTGTGTTTGTTGCCCATGAGCTTTTGTTGTACTCCTCTGAGGGCGTTCTGGCTTTTTTGTCTATGGCCATAATTTTTGTACTTTAAAGGAACAGTTTGATCTGGTTTTAGTCTTCTCTTCCTCAGGTTAGATAATAGCAACTTTCTTAAGATGTCCTTGTACAGCTCCACCAACCACAGTGTTTTTCAACAGGTTTGTAGTACATTTTTTCTTCAGAAAGCCCAAAACTGGGCCTGGTACTCTCAGTGTAGCCGTGCATGTGCCAAAGAGACAAAGATCACTTCCCCTGACTTTCTGGCTGTGCTTTTACTCATGCATGGCAGTGGGTTTTAGCTTTCAGCCCTGCAAGGGCACTCTGTGCACAACATGTCCTAACACCAATAGGTCCTCCTTTATAAAGCTGTATCCCTTCAGCCTCTTCCATTACAGTGCTTCCCACACAAAATGCTTGTGTACTGGATTTCTTTTCAACTTTTTCTTCAAGGGAATATTTTGGAGAGAAGGGAGCAGCAAGAAAACAAATGAGACAATAGGCTACAACTGACATATTTAAAAATTCTGTAAAATATCCTGAGTGATGGTGTGTACCCAGTAGCTGATCTCCACCATTCTTACATCCAGTTGGATTTGCACTCAGTTGGAACATATTATAATCACACTTTCATTTGCCATGAAGAAACATCTAAGGAATACAGCTGGTAAAGGAGGACAAGCTAAAAAATTCTGTTGGTGAGGATTCTAACAGTTTGTAGAATCTTATCACTGCCCTTTTTGCAGAGGAAGTTAATTGTGAGTTGAACTCTCACACAATAAATAACTAGAGAGGGGCTTCTCAACATCAGTTTAGGAAATTACCTGGTTTTGTTTTTCTAAAGGATTAAAAATCCACAATTTTTCTATAAAATTGAAGTTGTTGATGTTTTCAGGAGCCTTCTGTCCACCACCTAAAGTCAGCAAAGGGATGTGCACATTACTTATAAGCAGAATGTTACCTATATAGGTGCCTGTTATTAAATATGGAAACCTAACTCCGGGAGCAATATCACATGTGTTTGCTTTAAATATCAGTGAAGACATTTGTTGTTGATTATAATAACTTTGCTTTAGCTCTGGTCAATATGTCTCTTACCTAGTAATCCCAAAATATTAATAGTGACCATGGCAGAAATGGCAATCTTTTAAAGCTTAGCAGCAAACAGGCAGAAAAATTCTGGTATGCAAGAAATAATTATTTTTTAGTGAGGAATGGAAACTTTATAACTACACGGTGTCCTTGTCTGTCTGGAGACAATGATAAAGACCACCTCTCTGAAGTCAGAGGTATTTTTAATCCAAAATATGTAGCTTAAGCCATTGAAGATTTGCTTTCTAAAATTGATATTTCATGGAAATTTTATTTAGGTCATTCTGTTCTCTAATGGGATTTAGTATAATTTGTAAAACTGAAACCTCTCACTTTTTTAGGGCACAGAGGACATATGAAATCTCAGTGTAATTTACTATATATGTTTAAGTATTTATAGATGTCTTTTCAAGCTTTCACTGCAATAAATCAATATAACAAGCTTACCATTTTTTCTGAAATAAACTAAAATCAATAAGTATCGCAAGTAGTTGGGAACCAAGTGAAACAATTCTAAAGTATGTGTAAGAAAATCTCATGTTACAGTTAATATATTCAGACATTTTAACTCAAATGCTCTCTCTTTTGGATCTTCATTTCTGATCTAGCACGTATTTTTTACAACAAAATGCTCTGAATGTGAATTTTAACCTTCAGCTGAGATGATGCTTCCTAAGCGTAGCTGAAAACTCCCTCCACTGCAATGTCTGTGCTGAAAACTCAGATTTTTAACTGGATCTGCAAGTATCATGTATCAAGTCAATTTAGAATGGTGTAAAGCAGTGAGTGAAGTTTTCTGCAGTAATCTTATTTCTGGTCTTCTTGGGGCTCATTTGTATATTCCAGTAAATACTATTGCATGCTCTATTTACAGTTGTTTACTGCCATTGATGACTGTACCTGGCTTTATCAGTAATTTAGCATAATTCTAACCAAACAACAGAATAAGCAATGAATAAAGTAAGCACAGGATGAATCTGACTGTGTGCAAGTGGCTTCAGTAATATCCATGTATTGCATTACTGTGAGAGCCTATAAGAATGAACTTGGGAAATTTAATGTTCAGTGGCACTGTGAATATGTAAGGTGATGAGGGTGGGACAAGATCACAATCATTTTCTGATGACCTACAGAGGACATTTATATCTAATATGGACCTAAACATTCAAGAGGTAACAATGAATGGAATTTCTGTTTGAATGCTGTATCATGGAACCAGTTTTAAAATTTTCTTTTGCAATATGTATCTCCTATTCTGACAATGAGAGCAAATTGAGGAATAACTGCAGTCTAATTACTTTTATATTAAAAAAACCAACAATGAAAGATGGGGTTTTTTCCAGTAACTATGATAGAAAATTTAGCCTGTCTAATGCTGGACTACTTTTTTCCAAAAAATATTGTAAAAATAAATAACTGTTTATTCTTTCTTTCAGATGTTAAATATGTAAAAGAAGAAGATTCAGCTCGTAAAACATTCACAGTCAGCAGCACGCTGGATTTCCTAGCAGACCGCAGTGATGATGGTGCAGTTGTAAGTTGCAGAGTAGATCATGAGTCCCTAAACTCTACACCTCAGATAGCAATGCAGGTTCTAGAAATACACTGTAAGTAATACACATTATACATGCTTGCTTTTATAGTTTTGTTTTGTTTCAGTGTCTTTTGGAGCAAAATTCTCTGGTATTGAGCAGAGAGATAACACCTTTCTTTTAGCTGAATTCTGTGGTTTGTACTTGGTTGGTGGAGTGTGTATTTTTATTTTATTTTTACAGGAGTGACTCAAAAAAGTTTAATGAAAGCTTAACATTGAGAGCACTGTGGGACTGAGTTCTTGGTTTTATTCGAGAAGTAGAGGAAAGAAAATACATTTGTCTTTTTTTGGTTATCATTGAAGAAATGTAAATGGGTTGTTTAACATCCAGAGCATCCTAATTCACAGTTTGCCTTGAAAGTTTCTAGAAACTTGAAACAAGGGTATAAATAAACGAAGTTTGTAGCAGATTGCCTCAATGACACTGAATCCTGCTCAAGAAACTCACTAGCATTGTTAATAGCACAGACTCAGGAAGAAAAGCTCTTTAAGATTTATTTTTAGGCCTGGCACACACAGGTTGTTAATCTAAGTAATCCAAACTTCAGTTGTATTACATCTTTATATATTGGTTATTTTTTTTCTTTCAAACAGCCTTTCTGGACATTATGTTTTCCACAGTGCATTGTCCCAAAGTTGAATTAATCTGGTTTTCTGCATGCCCTTTCCTAAAGTCAGATTGTCCTTTGAGTCAGAGGGTTTTTGTGTCTTATAAACTGTGAGAGACACCATCAGCTGACATTTTCATATTCACATCTATTATATCCACCATTTTTCAGGGTCCAGCTGTTTTTGATTTATTTTTTTTTCCGGGAGAATATGTGTAGATCTCATTGCCTAGCAAGCAACACCAGGCATCTGCAAAATACAGACCAAGGGAAGGCAAGAGAACTTTCATGAATTTCTTTCTAGACCAGGTACAATCAACCTGTTATAAAGCAGACAAAATTGTCCCTGAAGCAGGCAAGTGTTCAGTGACTGCAACCAGTTCCTGAGGAGCCATGTCAAGGATTACTGCCATATGTAACTTGTTTCTAAACAGGGATATTTCTATAAACAAGGATATTTCTATAAGCATCTAAGACTTGCAGCACATGTAAAATGCAGGAATGGCAAAAGCACTCTGTACACAGAAGCTGACAACTTTGCTAAAAATGCCATCTGCAAAAAAAAGTCTGAAAATGAAGAGAATAATCCTTCTGAAAATTAAGGATTAGCATATGTGCTAAAAATTTTTTCTGAAGCATTCTAGCCATCATTTTACTGAGGGAGATCAGGGCCTTTCTTCGCCAAATGGCTGTTAAACACCTCTCTTAATATATTCAAATGCATCTGTGCTGGAGACATGAATCCCTAACAACTTCCTTTCCTTGAATTCTAAATTGCACAGCCATCAGCCACTGAACTTGCCCATGTCTTCGCTTCCTAATTCTTTGCTCTTTCTTCAGTGTCTTGCTCAAGATGTTGGCACCACAGGAGATGAACCAAATTTAATGGAACACTAGATGCAGAAATTGGACAGCTAAAAAGAGTTTCAAATGGCTGCAATGTAGTGAAATGTGCCTGAAAGTAAAGGCAGGGCCCTGGTTTGCATGAGCCTCATAAGGCAAAAAAGCCTTTTGGTGGCCTCTTATATATAAAATTTCCTGAATATTTGTTGTTCCCTTCCAGTTTGCACCCTTGTAGCAAGGCACTTCCTTGCTAAATAGCAGTGAGGTGCATCTTCCTCAATGCTTGTTTCTCCAAATTTTGAACAAGACCTTTCTCCCTCTTCTCTGGACTTACTGAAGTTCTCTGACAAGGTCAGACTGCACTGGGCATTTCTATTACTGATGTGCTTTATGTTAGTGCCCCCTCAGACTGCCAGCTTATCAAAAGCCATAATGCACAAGTAATTGTTCTCTATCATTCCTGCTTGCTTCATTAATTTTCCACCAATCAATTTAATACTCTCTAGCACTGGTATGGAGTCGTTATACATAGAAAGAGAAGCAATAAATGTGCCAAAAGAAGCTGAAGTTTAGGGCAGAGAGTGGAGGAACCATTTAAAGCTATGGAGAAAGAAGTATTCTTGGTGACAAGAAGACTAAGATCAGTCTTTTGTTGTCCTTGTCCTTGCCGCCTTCATTTCCATGGTCAGCATACTCAGAAATTGTAATGCTGGTCAAATTTTGAAAGGAAACTTTACAAAAAGGGAAGATTCAAGGAACTGATGATATGGTTCATCAGAGAGCCTTAAAGGAAAAAGAGGTGTGAAATTATTCACTGGAGCAATCCCAAATACTCCAAATGGAGTGCATTACACTGGAATTGGGCTCCTTGATTTTATTCTCCTTGTGTTGCTCACCGTTGTCATGGATATTGTTGCAGCCAGTGGAAGCTGGGGTTTTTTTCTGTCAGTCCATAAGATTTCAAACATATAAAAGTCATCCTGTTTGTATCAACAAGAATCATGCTCACAGGACCCTGTGTGGAAGCTGATCCAACATAAATCCTCAATGCCACCTTGCAGCAGGGCAAAAATATTGCTGGCAAAGTTGATGAATTATGGGACCTCAAAGTCAGGAGAATTTGTAAATCTGACAACCTCTAGGCTCCAAATCCACAACCAGGTTAGTGTGGCATTGCCACATGCTCTTAGTATCCCAGAGATCTATAAAATTAGCAGACAACTGTGAGAGAATAATAAGCAAGTCTCAAAAATGCCAAACAGAACAGCACAGGTGAGCATCACTTTGGCAGAGAATGAATGCACAAAGATGAGGCATCACTCACTAGAACTGCTCCTGAGTTTTAAACTCCTTAAAATCTGAAAAGTTAAAACATGGATGCTCCTCATGAATTATCAGTGTATCATCACCAGTTAGAAGGAAAGGGCAATAAGAAATTGTCTAGGCATTTCTGCCCTGTATAATTATGCTTGAAAGTTGAAAAGCCTGCTTTGTTTTAAGCAACTGGCCCCTGACATTGGACAAAATTTGTGGCTCCATCAAAACAAACAAACTAACAAACCAAAAAGCAAAGGAAAATAAAAGAGAACAGTAGAAAGTGCAGGGCTGTGTTTGCATCCAGTGGATGATAGGTAGAGAAAAAAGAAAGCAAAATAATGAAATGACAGGTTATGAAATATGCCTAGTGAAAGATAGAACAAAATTAAATCTGACTTAGATGCTGGGACTGCATGACACAGATATTTGTAATTAGTCCATGGAGAGATGTAGATAGAAGTGCTTATGAGTCCACACAGCTGTTTTTGTCATCAACTTTAGTAGGAAGTCAACTTAACAAAATGAAAGCCATCAGATATAGAATATGTTTATTCCCTCATCTTCCCCTTACACAAATCTTATGTTTTATTATTGTGATAGAGAAATCAAATAAGCTTTCCCAGTAGTGCTACAGTGTATGAAATGAAGGTGAGGACTAAACTTTTACACTCAAAGTTTTTTATTTCCTATTATTCATATTTATGTATATGGGATAGAAATAGTGCCTAAGTCCTTCTGTTGCTCTTTGTTTCCTTTCTTTCTTATAGTTCAGTCTGACAGTGGAGATTGTCTGCATTATTGTTTTGAAGGAGAGAGTGGTCAATCCTTGTTTTTACAGGGCTTCACAGGTTAATTTTGCAAACTCAAAATATTAAAATAATAGGGGAAAGCATAGCATACCCCCACTCCAGACTATCGGATAATTAGCTCCTCCAATCTTTTGATTTATTTGTCTGTAATTGATGGTATATCTCACTTGTGCTTAATCCTGTTCATCTCTTTGTTGTGCTCTGTGCACTTCAGGGCAGCCCAACTGCCCAAGTCTTTCTGCTGTGCTGAAAGGTTGGGCTGTAATTTAGTTTCTGCTTGGCCAGCAGAGGTTTGTGGTAGCATGACACTGCTTGCTGAGTTTATTTTTCCTGTGACCCTTACTGTCAATAGCAAACCTAAAATAGACTTGTATCCCCTCTGGCTTTGCTCTGAAGTTTGCTTGTCAGCCCAGCTGCCACTGATTATTAGCAAGTGCTTCTTGTAAGTGATAAATACAAATCTCAAAGGGATATTTAATTTCATTGTTTACTTCTGTGCTCAGACTAAACAAAGAATGTATTCTTTGTTCCTGTATTAAAGAATGACTGGCACGGTGCTTCAGTTTTGAAAGCTTCTCAGTACAATTTTTAAGAGATTGTCTAAGTCCTTATGCACGCTCCTGAAAAGACATTTTGAGGGCATGTACAACTTCTGGTTCACATCTAGGAAGTCGGTGAATCCTCCTCATCCCTCCTCAGTGTTGCAGACATGTTGTGATTCCCAAAAGAAGCATCTTCTCTTTCTTACAGGTCTTATCTGAGCAGAAAACAGCCAACATGTTGCTTCTTACTGATTGGAGTGCCATAAAATTACCCAGTAATAATTACCTTACCTTAGTGAAGGTTCTTTGACTACAGTAAATTACCCAGCAGACCTCAGTAAAAATTAATTGTGTAAATCTACCCCAGAGGCTGCTTTTGAAGCCTTAAAGTGAAATCAAATCATTTGAACTTCAAACCTAATCATCGTGCTTCTAAAATGGCAGCTGCGATGTGATCCGTGCTAATGGACTCACTGAGATTTTGCTCAAAAGCTGACCACACTCCCAAATGACAGCACTAATAAGCTAAATATGTGTTATGTAAAGAAGTGTCTAGAGAGGCAATTTTGAGTAAATTCCACATTGGCAGACACAGATGTGCAGTGAATTGTCGGCCTGACAAATCTATAGCCGTCAGCTAACTTGCTTCCACATGCTATTCCAACATATTTGTGGGATAGGCACACTTCTTCTTTTGTGAGCCGTTATTAGATTCTTTTGCAATGAACATCTGGACTTGACTTTAAAATTAGGCAGCCATTCCATGAGAATGTTGGAGTTGTTGTCCTGGAAATAAAGGTATTGATTTTGCATTAAGTAAAGCAAGCCCTGGAAGTGCAGCAGGCTGTGGATCGGATCAGCCACGCGCTGGTGTGGCCGTGTACAACACGAGGTGTCTGTGTGTGCACGTGTGTCTGACAGCACCCTGCCCCTCTCACTCCTGGTGTAACAGCAAATGGAGGCTTCCCTGATGGCAAGATGAGTCCAGAATTTCTGCTGGTGCAAGCAGAGTCATTTCATCAAAGAATTCCCTGATGTTTGCTAGGAGGGTTTAGCACACTTTTTCTGCTTGGCTGCTTTCAAGTTTTTGTTGGAACACAGTTTCTAAAATACACATTCTTAACAAAAATGGTAAAAAATGTGTGTGAATATATAAAAAAAAAATTAATTGTAGTATATAATGTACTGCACCTTCATATAGCACTACATGAACTAAGGCATTCTAAAAACAGGCAAGAAAAGAGTCGTGAATAGTTGGGTGCTAGACTCTGTGTCTGTGATGGATGCCTGAAAGACTCAGAGCTGCCCATCAGAACACTACATAGAGACAAAAACCGTCTCCCTTAAGTCTTAATGGTCAGTTCTTGAATGACACATGTTAAATATGTTAGTGACTCTTCAAGGTGCCTGTCTCTACCCAAACTTGCTGACTTTTTGTAGCTCAGATAGGGCAGATGTGTGCTCATGCAAAAGCGCACAAAATGGAATACTTCTTAGCTATGATAAAATAGGAGAGGAAAGGAAAACTTTTCTCTGTACTCTACATATGGTCCTTCTGTACTGTAAATGAGTAAAATATGTGTCACACATTCATTTTCTTTAAGCTGTGTGGCCATTTGTCTTTTCAAAGCTGATTCTAATTTTCTCTTCATGTGCTCCTTTCTCTTTACTTACTTTTGCTGTTTCCCCCAGTTTTGTTCTTAAAAAAACAACATTGCTTTTGCACTTTGGCATATCTCCTCTGATTTGCCTTTTTCTTTTTTTTCCTTTTGATTTGTGGTATATGTTCCCAGAACTTTCTCAGAGTTAAGTGACACCTATGATTTGGAAATAAGGGCACATCTCCCTTTTTTTTTCGAAGTAGCTTTTACTCCCTAGGCAGAGGATAGGTTTTTCTGAAGTGAAGAAAATTTGAGACTTAAAAGAAATTTCTTTCACTGATGCTCATCTCTTTGGTTTCTAATCAGTCAACGGAGTTGTTGTTCATTCTCATTTGCTTGTGACCATCTCTTCATTATACTCTGTGGCACCCCAACAGACACACTGGCTAGAAGTAAAATCTGGTAACATTTGGTGTGATTACGCACTGCCACAATCTTTGTATGGACAATCTGGCAAGAGATGCATCCCCAGAGTCAGAAAATGCTATATTAACTAGGATAATAAGGTGTCATGCCTTTCAATTTTTCTTAGATTTTATTTTTAACATTGCCCCAAAGTACTGGATGAACCCAAACAAATAGCCTGTGTGTTGAATCAGGAGTGAAAATAGTTGCAATTCTTCTGAGAATTGAAACGTGTTTTGATGTTGCCAAGAGAGAAAATATCTGTGTGATGATGACTTCCACCAATGAGTTTAACCACACAATTCTCGTATAACTTCTGATACAGTGAAAAGACCTGGATTTTTCAGGCACATTATTCCCTAGAGTCACCAAAAAAACAAAACCTCACCTGAGATTTGCACGTCCAGGGTTTTGCAGTTCTCTTTTTCAAACTAGCATGATTTTCTCTCTTCCTACAACCATTTTATCATGGAATAATTTGAGTGGTTTAGGGCTGTGATACCTCAGAGACCTCTGGAACTTGTGGAAGGAGGCCAGTATTTGATGCTTGATCTTATTGATTAAAGCCACCTTTTGTTCCAGCTTAAGAAGAAAGAGGGGGCTGTATTTTCTGTCCGATGTGCAGACAGGACCTTGGTTTCTCACAATGATCACAGATGATCTCTGTAAGCCTGAGCAAGCAGGGATGTCCTTCACTTTCAGTGAAAACCTGTGAGCTGTTCAGGTGCCTGGACAGAAGCTCATCAGGAAGAGCTGGATGTTTTCAGAAATGGGACCCTGAATCTGAAAGGAGATTCTGAGCACTGTTCCTGCTTTTCTCTTTCACTGATGTTCTGCTGGAATGCTGTGACCTTGAGAAGGAGACAGTTCTGGTGTCTTCCAGTTGACTCTCATATAAGTTTATCCTTTTAAACATTCAGGTTCCCACCCAAGACTCACCCATGTTGTGATACTCAACCAACCCACACAGGTTGTGCTTTTGTTTTGGGTTTTGTTCCTGTGAATATTAATATGGAAAATAAATATATCTCAATACAATACTTTGAGGACCAGCTGCTGGTCTATCTCCCTTAAAGGAGGGATTTTTCTATACTTACCAGTGTCAGATACAGATAAAAACAGTAATAATGAGAATGCAATTTAAAAGCTACAGTTTCAGCACTCTACATCTCTTCATATTGAATGAAAATTAAGTAAAATGTTAATTATATAGCTCAATAATTATGTAAGCACTTTGTTAATTAGTACAGTTACCTTTATTAAACTTTTCATACTGGTGAATGCTTCAAACAAATGAAACTTAAAGGATAGTCACTGTACACAGTAAAGGATGATATCTGTGAACAGAAAAGTTCACTGCTACAATTTGCATGTTTAAATGAGATCAATTAGGTTAATGATGGATGAAAATAAGAAATCCATTATTTAAATGCAAAATAATTCATAAACTTGTAAGTCCATTTACTGCCAAACTTTCATCTTTCAAAGGGGATATCCAGTTCAAAGGGTTAATGTACAATCCTGACCTTTACCATCTGGAGGTTTATGTTCAAATATGGTTTACAAGTGAAATATAATCTAATTTATTTCTCTGTAAAATCTTATGTAGAAAATCCACAGGGTAGATTGTCTACTCTGCATAAAAACTTTGAAATCTGGTGTGGGCAGGAGGATATTCCATGTGCCTGTTGTGTGACTAAGAGAGGGCTTCAGAGGGTTTTAAAGGCAGTTTGGGGGGGAGATTAAAAGTAGGAAAGACTAGCAAGCAGGTGAGACGCTCTGGAGGAAAAGATAAATAAACAAATGTAGAGATCATTACCAGAACCTCCCAAGGAAGAGCAGTTTGCCATTCATGAGGGTGGAATGAATATTTTCAAGAAAATCAAATTTTCATTTCCTGATGCTACTGCTTAGTTATTTGTGTATAGACTCAACGTTTATAGTGTCTAATATCTGATATGAATGTCAGAGAAAGGACTGAAGAGATATTTGGAAATGCTGAGCATCCGGAGTTCTCATTTAACTCCTCCAACAGTTATGGATGTTCTAAAGTTCTTAAACCATATTCAAGATAATTTAAGTCAGACACAACAGAACAATGAAGACTTTAAACAAAAGAATCTAAGATAGCAGAAGATAAAATTACACTGAAAGGCCATGCACTCTCTTAAAGTTCAGCATTTTTTTTAAATGTGGTTTAGGCAGAAGTCTTTTCTTTGTCTTTTCTTTTTTTCCTTCTCTTAACAGCCAAAGTGAGATAAAACATAAATAAGTTTGAGAGAACACAGTATAAGGCAATGGAGATGCTAAATGAAACAGATTTTACTGTTTACTCTGAAAAAGCGGCATGACACAAATAATTAAACACGATGAAAGTTGTAAAAACAAGCTTCATCACTTGCATTCACTGGAGAAAACAGAAGTAATTTGCAAAGAAAATATTGTTTCTACCAAATCATTCATGTGTGTATGGGACTTATTGCATAGTTCAGAAACCAGTGACCCATTCTGCGAAGCCATGTAAAGGGGAGTGGCTGTTGTCTGGTGCTATCCCCATGGAGGTGTGTGGCACACACTCAGAACTGGGGTGACAGGGCCACTCTGTCCTCCACTAAATTCAGCAGGCTACTCATGTGTTCACATTTATCTCTGCCTGCGTGAAGGCCAAGCACAAAGTAGGTAAGAATGACCAAAGAACACATTACGTGACAAAGGCAGGGTAAAGCTGTAAACATTTGAAGTGGTGCAGGGGGAAACCGTGAGCTTTGGTGTTGTACTTCCAGCTTCTTTTCCCCCTCCCAAAACCCCAAGCCACATGTTATGTACTAGCACATTTCACATCCTTTATTGTGTTTCAGTAATTGTGGGGAAGGAGCCTGGCACGAGCAGCAGGTGAGGTGCTGAAACAAGTCCAATGGATGTGTTTAACAAAGTACCACATAATCAGTGCCCACAGAATTAGTAACCTAAATGGTTTCCTGCCAGGTTGGTGCTCAAATTGAGGCATTCATGTAATATGAGTGTCAGGAGGGAATATTTGACTGATCAATCTTTCTTTTCCCCCACATTGGCATCAACTTTCTTGTTTTGCATCCAGGAGAGTGCATTTACACTCTTCTGTTACAAGCTGTTATTACTCTTTCCTACAACAAACATAATTTCAAAATAAACCAGATGAGATTAAGGATGACACAACAGAATTCATCAAAGAATCTCAGGTAACAAAGGGACCATATGCTGTTTCTGTCCTGCTTAACTGTAAAGCAGTTTTAAAGGAGTACAAAAATAAGACATTGGAATATCCATTTGGATATGGTACCAAGTATTCACTTCTGTCAAACCTAAGTATTGAAGTACTATCATAAGGCTTAATTTCAGTGTTGTTGAATACTTTTATTGAAATTAAATGCCATTGCAATTGCACAATTGCTTGAATGATATTGACTCACCCACAAATATTACTAATTGAATAATTTTCAGATACATAATATTGATTTTTTTTTTCTCTCATCTATTTAAGCAATGAGTTATTCATTTTTTTCTGAAGCAGAGTATCAAACTTCCTGCATCTACCAGGCTACTTTGGTGAAGTTAGCAAGGCAAACTTGCACCTAAGTGCTTATTCAAGGCAGCAGTGCACAGACAGAAGCCATGCTGCTTGCCATTTACAAAATTAGCCAAATTTGTGGAAATGCTGATTCACAGCTGTAGGATGCACAGCTGGTAAGTGTAAAAGCTATTAAAATGGTGAGCACTTGCACAGAACTGATTAAAGTGCTCCTCTCTCCTCTTTCTCGTCTCATTTAGGATATCCAATCTGATGCTTATTTTTGTGCATGCTGGAGTGGTTTGTCCTTGGAATTTACTTTTAAAGTCTCTTCTTTCCTGAACTTCTTTCCTTACATTTTTTTAGAAATAGGAATGAAATTATATAGGACTACAGGATTTTCAATGAGCTTTATAATTGCTATCCATGTATGAACATTATAATCTCATGGTTTCTGAAGGAAAAAAAAAGTTCCTGAAACTTGTCTGTGCTCACTCCAGTGCTAATTAATTTAGAAAGTAGATTATCATCATTTTCAGAGGTATCTGCTTATTTTACCTTTGCATCTGGAAATGATGGAAAGGTTCCAAAGATATAAGAGAGAGAAAAAGCGCAATGAAAAATGTAGAAGGCTGTGACATAAAGAGATTTCACAAACATGCATTTTGAAGAAGAACAGACAAACATGGGTAGACAATAAATGAATTAGTCTCTCAGGAAAACTTTTAAAATCTTATCATCTGGCAGCCATTTATTACCAGGCAGCAATAATCTTTTATTATCAGACTGTTAGATTTTTATAACATTTTTTAAAATGATAGCACCAGAACTGTTGTTGTGCACTGCCACACTAAAATATCTGAGAAATTTATGAAAGCTTTTCAGTATTCAGAAGGTTTGCAGTCATAAAATAAAACCATGAAGTAAAGACATGCTGTTGGTAGCTCATAATTTAGCTAAACCTGAAAGGAGAAAAATGTGTTGTAATGAACCAGTTATAGTAACTTGCAATCTGATACAAATAGAAAATGGTGGTTTGTGTTCAAATCAAAAAACAACCACAAGGTAAATATATTTATTAAAAATAGCATGGTAAATCTGAGTATTATAGATCCAGGCAGCAGGTGCTACTGCACAAGATTAATTCAGAGCTTGGAGTATTCTGGAAATAGTCAGTGGGTAATGGGAGGAAGGTGGGGGGTTATCCCTTTCCTTGCCAGATGACCTGGCAGGAAAAGGATAACCATGACATGGATGTTACACCACAGAAAAGGTCTGTGTGTTTTATCTGGGCTGCCTGGAGCTCAGCTGAGTGTATCCTGAACTGGCAAGTAATTAATAAGACATGTTCCCTGTGTTGTTAGGGTCCAGGAAGGTAAAACCTGGCATCCATGGGATGCTCAGTGGTCACAGTGGGAAGAGCTGCTCTGTCACACAAGCACAGCTTTCTTCCTGAATGGATCCTTCATCATACTCCACCCTGTTGGATCCAGTGCTCTGCTAGGTTGTTAAACAAGGCCTTTTCTTACTAGCAGTGCTTTTAAGGCTTTTTAAATCATTGAGTATAGGAGAAAATTTCTAGTGACAAAAGGTAATTAAAACCATCTACTCATCATCCTAAAAGATGAAATAAGGAGGTGGTATCAGTGCTTTTAGCAGGAGGAGTGTAAGTAACACTTGTAGCACAGCCTGATGTATTGTGAGCACTTGCTTCCCCTGACAAACGCAGCCAGCGAAGTGTTTGCTCCTCCCTGGTCCTCTCCTGTGTCTTTCCTTTTGCTGTTAACATAATTTGCACTCAAACAGCAAGTCCAGCAAGGATCACAGGTTTCATTCCAACAAACTCAGCTTCTTGCTGCAGCTTGAGAGACGTTCATAACATAAACTACAGAGAGAGAGTCACTT
Organism: Melospiza melodia melodia; assembly: GCF_035770615.1. Taxonomy (NCBI): domain Eukaryota; kingdom Metazoa; phylum Chordata; class Aves; order Passeriformes; family Passerellidae; genus Melospiza; species Melospiza melodia. The sequence goes on from NC_086195.1 coordinate 137,924,342, forward strand.
TTAAAGGAAAGATGCATCAGAATCAAAGTATTCCAGCAGAGGCTTGGGTCAAATGATGTTAATGAGCTGCTTTCAATTATTTATGACACAATTAGGGACAAGATTGTTTCTGCCCTGGTTTTGAGATAGACACCTGACAATTTGGCGGCCTGGAAACTAATCAGTTAGAAGAGCCTTATTTTGGAGGTTTAATGTGTTTGTTGTCGAGCTATGTTGTGTAGAGCTGTTAAGTTTTTGTTCATCACATGCAAATGTTTGACCAGCTGTGCCTCCTTTTTCTACAGTTTTCACAAGGTTTAGCCCTTTTTGCTACGAATTTCAAGACTAAATAGGACATTGTGGCAAAAAGAAAGAGAAAATAAGCACAGAATCCCTCATGTTTTAAGAAAAAGAGATTTAGGCAGCATATATCACACTGATGTGTGCCATGCATACAGGAAAGAACCTGACCAATGGATTTTTCTTTTTGAACCCCAAACACTCATAAACTAATATAATTCAGAAGATTTATCTTTCTCTATGCACCTTGTATATATTGAACATTATATGTTACTGTCACCAAATGGGTAATTTTTTTCTGTGCCAGGTCTTTAAATATTCTACAAACCAGAAAAAAATGCTTTCTTTGGTAAGGGAAAAACAGGAAATCAAGAGAAATGTGATTTCTGCTTGGCACTGTGTCCTGGGTTGACTAATCCACCACCATCACCCATTTCCTTAAAATGATGTGAACCAACCTATTCAAAACTAAAAGTTGAGACAAATACTGCTTTATGAATTGATTATTACTTAAACAGTAAATACAACTTTTGGTTTTAAATATTAATTATTGGATTGCAATAATCTTGAGAAAATCATGCTAAACATGTACAAAAAGATCCAAACATTTGGCAAAATTACTGTATAGCATGTGAGACCCTAAATGGATAATACTACAGGAGATTTTAATTGAAATGTGGAAGAAACCACACCTTCTGTGATGCCATTTTACCTTGGGAAGTAGGAATCAGAATCAAATAAACGGGTTTATTTATTGCACTTTTTATGAAATAAGTGTGGAAATATAATTGCCGTAGCTGAATATATATTTGTTACCAGTTTGGACAGGGTTTTCCTAAGTTTGTGTTGGTATTAGTATAATATCTAAGATCTGCTTATGGCAGTGTGTTTACATTTACTTAAATTATTTTTAAAAAATTCTTATTTAAACATTCAAAAATGTTGTCATCTTTGAAACATAAGAAAGCTACTCTGAGGCCACCAGATCAAAAAGTACTTAAAAAAAAATTAAGTAATTTTTTTGCTTGTGAAGCCCAAGAATGAATGTACCAAAGATGCTGCAGATAGACACATTTCTAGGAAATAGGTGGGGATTTTTAAAGTTTTATGAGTTTTTCTTTTCATAAGTATCCTAATCTGGCTCTAGAAAACTTTTCTAAGTATTAAATGAAGGGTATATTCTGTGTTATGTTTGCAGTGAATGTAAATAGAGGTAATTTGCACAGTACTGAATTGCTTGAGGAATTCTAACTCATGATGTGTATTGGGCTAAAAAATTTCTAATACCTATGTTTGTTTTTTTTTTTTTAATGTGTCAGAATATCCTGATTTATCCAAACTATGAAATAAGTAGGAAAAAGAGCCTTTTCAGATTCAAAGTGAAATCTTAGTTTTAAATCTGTCTGGAAGGGAGACCTTGGCATTCCTGGCTGACCTCTGCTACTGCATGAGAGGTCCTTGCACTCTGAACCAGACCAAAATCTTAATCCATGAACTCCAAAGGCTGAATGATCTAATCTCTAATTTACTGCCAATAAGTAGTTTGCTGATTCTGATCAACATAGAGTGAGCACTTCAGTACTCAGTGGAGTAAGTAACCTCTTTTACTCATAAATCACTGCATGGGGTCTAATAACTGATCTTGATGGATTGATTAGCACTTCTCACAAAAATCAAATTATGTCTAAGTGAGGGAGTGTAGAAGTGGCTTCCTAAGTCATGGAGGTAGAACAGACCTCTTAAATGTAGACTGCTGAAGTACAGGACCCTTGGGATTAGTAATTCTACCCTTGTAAAGGAAAAGAAGGAGGTGAACTTGTCTGTTCTACTTTCAGCCACATTGGAAGATATTTGGGGTGCTAAGCTTAAACTTCATAGTAAATTATTGCATTTATTTCTTTTTTTTTTTTTTAATCTATAACTCAGCAGAAAAATTTGCAAATTAGGAACCCTGACTTGGATCTGTACATCTGATACAATATTCCTGTGTAAATTTCTGCAGAGAAGAACCACTAAGACTTTTTCTGTTAATCCTCCTTTCACTGGAACCCCAATGGAGGCTGAGATTTACCTTTTAACAGAATGTGTAGAGAAATCTAGGGACAAGGAGTTTATATTGCAGCTAATGTAATACATATATTAAAATTACCTGGAGGAAAGAGTGCTGCATGGTTCTTTGGAGTGCATTCTCAGCACTCTTGGAATTCTGATGACTAAAAGATTATGAATATTCCTAGTCATCTGCCCAAGAAGAAAGGTGGTGTTATTGACTGAAGATGATTACATAAGGGAGGGATTATTTGATAAAACAGGATCATAACCTGTGTTCCTGTCATAACCTCATGGTAATGCTACCACTTTGTCTGACAAAATGATTTTTCATGTGCTTATTCCTACACACCTGTTGCTGATTAATACCTTAGAATGCAAAGGATTATAGTTTGATTTAGTGATCCAGCCAGAGCTGTGAGTTCCGTGAAAGGTTTTGCTTAGAACTGATGGGACCAAGGACTTCTGAAAATACATATGAAAAACAGGCCAAATTCCACTTTTAGTATCATGGCACTAAGAAGAAACTAGTAGAAATTAATTGTCTGATTCTGCTGTTGGCCTGTTTTACAATCCTAGCAAATTTGTTTGCTTTTGTGAATTCAGGTTTCCATTTTTACACTGTGTTTGTCGAGGGTTTGCACATGAAATATAACATAACTTATCATGAGGGATTTTTTCCAGCAGCTTTCTTGTGATTACTTTATATGAGTAAGTTTATGTGAAGGAATTTAATCCTGCATGTAACCTTATAAGGGCTTGGTGATAAAATAATATAAATATATACTGAAGTCTATTTTATTTCAAGCAGTGTAAAAGCAACAAGTACATTCTGAAAGTAAACACACCTTTAAGCATAGATCTTTTTAAGAGCAAAGGTCTAGTGACTTATGAGAACCACCTTTATTTTGAAAATAGCTTCAAAGAGATTAAATCAGTCAGTTATGCAGTTCCACAAGGTACGAATGTTGCCATTAGTTGCTACTAAAAGTAAAATAAAAGTCAAGTGTTGAAGTGTTTAATTTCTTCATGTATCAGATCAGATTTTTACTGGTATAAGCTGGTATCAATTTTCCACATATGTTTACTGATTTTGTATGTTGCTGAAGCTGACATAGCCTGATCAAAAATAGATAAATCTTCCCAAAGCTCTGGAATGGGTTTCCCAGGCTTGCGAGATGAGATGAGCCCAAATCCCAGAAAGATGGATGAAGCAGAATCACTCAGTGGAACTTTTGCCTTTGGTCTGCTGAATCATGACAGGTTATACAAAAAAAAAGTGCCATGTCATAATTCTTATCTGTAGTTGGTATGGCCAGAAACAAACTAGCCGATTCTGTGCTCATGGAGGGTAGCAGATATGTAAAGACATGTTTGAACCTCAGTTCAGGCTGGTGGTAGCAACCAGTTGCAGCTCATAAGTACCTCATGACTCAAACTAAAGACTGGAGGGCCATGGATGTAACTATAAAAGCCACTGGATACTGAAAGCATTGTGTCTCTTTTACTGAGAAAACTTGCTGTGGTGCTTACACCCGCATAAACAACTGGTTTTTTTATAGAACTGGACTTTCCCAAATCTTACTCTTTTTAGAATACTTATCTCCTCCATAATATTCTTAGAACTCAGGATAAGGACATATTTGTGGATATTGTAAAGAAAATGTAGTCACCACTCCCTTGTTCAGAAGAATTTTGCTTTGAATACTGGCCCATGGTATTTTATTGTCATGAAATTGCTGGGCTAAATACTAAAAAATGTGCAAGTTATTAAAGTTCAGGTAAGTTCAGCTTTGTACACATTGTTTTTTTTCTACTGAGTTTAGAGGAGGAGGAAAAGATCTGACCCACATTACTCTTGACTCTACTCCTTTTTTTCTTGTTGTAGAATAAGATTTTTTTAATATATATCTACATTATTTATAACAAGCTTATGAACATATCTGAAAAGAAATCAACACTTTCTATATTACAGTTCTTGATTTTCTTTCTTTAGGCTGTTTTCTAATGTTGGTGTTTGCTTGAGATCATGTGATATTCCAGTTGTTATGATTAATATTTTAAGTGTGACAGGTCAAAACTCACAGTATTGATAGAGTACATTTATACTTTTTAAGTTCTTCCAAAATGAGAGTCACAGTGGGAGGTAGTGTTTTGTAATAGCATCTTGTGTTCTGGAAAAGCACCAGTCAGCAGGGTTCTATCATCTTTGTAAAAATAAGATATTTAGGTTAGTTTTGATTCAATTCTGAAGATTTCGTTTAAATTATTGGTATGAATGTGAAGATAGAGGGCAGGTTTATCTTAAAAGTTTTTCCTTTTCAAATGTACACTGTAATTCTGGACCAAAATCAAACATGGCCTAAAAATAAAAATAGAAATAGTAATACTGAGAATAAAGCACTCAGAATATCTAGTTTTTGAAAAAGAATCATTAATAAAATGCAAAAATTTTCCATTGTTGTCTTACTTAAAAATTATATATTGAATTAAACCCCGTGTTTCCTGCTTTAGAGAAACAAGTAGTTACTGTTTAAGTCAATTAGCAGGGAAAACCACTAGGGAATGTATTTCCTACACCCCTTTGTTGTGCCTTAGAGGGTGAAACATAAATATAAGACCTTTCTGTGTTAGTAAGCTCCATTTAGAAGTGTGTGGAGAACAGAGAGCTGCCTGGTGGATTAAAGTAGGAATGGGAACTTCAAGCAGGGGCAAGCAGCACTGCATTGATCCATGCAGATGAAAGCTTAATTGTCTGAAATCCTCTCTTCAATTTTATTTGGGTCATTTACAGTATTGCATAAAATGCTGATAATTTTTTAAAATATTTAAGCCAGCAATAATAGCTAGATGGCCCTTTAATTTCTTCCTTCATCTGTGGCTGTCAGGATTACTTCCATCAAAGTTTTGCTCTTTTTCATATTTCTCTGGAAACCTCTTGATCTCATTGCATTAGTTGTCTGTCTCCCTCCCTCCCTCAGTTAAATTCTTCATGTATTCCTGTCTGATACTAATTTTCTCCTCTGGTTCCATGTATAGTCAAGAGAGTAATTTATTCATCTTCAACAGCAGCACTGAAATCACAGAAGTACTTGATGCCCTGATTTATTAAGGCACTTGAGGTCAGTGCCTTAAGCATGTGCTAAAAATGAAGCAAAAGCCAGCCTGGCCTCCAAAGGATTAGTCACCTGCATAATGGTTTGCAGGGTCCTTAAAAATAAGAACTTGTGGAACAGATTTGCTACTGGTGTAAGGTTAGAGCAGCTGTTCTGGAAAGCTGAATGATGCTGAAAATACTTTCAGTGAAATTACAGAGAGTCTGCACTAAGCCTTTCCCTCTTCTTGTCTTGTGCTGTTACTCTGTGGTGTGTGAAAATAAAAAATCAAAAGTCAGAATTTTTGTCCATCATTTTAATTGTTCAGATGTCATTTAGGGTTCAGCAGGGCTATTGGCATCTCAGTAAGAAGCTATATTGTTACAGTATATTTTTTTTTCGTTGATTTTGTGGGGTCATATTTTCATGCTCTCTCACATTTGCTTAATGACACGACATCACTGATGTCACTGCTAAGGATAATAGCAACTGCAAATTTAGTGAGACAAAACTTAGATATCCTAGATTTGCAGGATAAAGTATTAGGAAGCTATAGACAAAGAAACCATGAGGAGAAATAGAAATGTTTCTATTCAATCTGATTTTCTTTTCTGCTGTGACAATGAACTTTGTTTTTCCTCTTCCTAAGGAAAAAATGTGTTACAGTCCTTTATTTATCATCTTTTTTTTGTTCTTTATAAAGATGGCCCTCTAAGTCATATGTTGACTATGAAAATATATTCTTGCAAGCCAGGTGGCAAATATTTTAAAAGTTAAAGACCTACTTCAAATGCTTTATTTGGCATGAATTCACAGTAACTCTATTGTGTATCTTTTTGCAATTAAAACTATAAAACTAATCCAATCACCTTGGACGGATTGCAGATTCTTCTGTAGTGCTTTTTTGCAGATATTTGAAACATTCTCTTTGCAAATTCTGTTTAAGATTGTTATGGTTTAGGGGCAGCTTTATTGCATTTCAGAAATAATATCCTGTAAAATGTCTGTAACAAGGTATTTTATCTGAAAGCCCATTGTATCTTTCTTATTATGACTTTCAAGCTTCTGCAACAACAAAAGGGTTCTTATTCAAATGTACACTATTGCATTCATTCCTCTAATAGCAGCATTCCATCATATCAGCCTAAAAATAGGCAAACAATTGCATGGAGTACTTGTTATTCATCCTAGATGGTTTTTTTTTCTTTATTTTGTTGTTAGATATCAGACTTTTGTATAGTCATATGGAGTATTTGCATCAAATACAGAAATAAGAAATAGTTTTCTCTTAGTATACACATGCTTTCTATCTGTGTCTCCTGGGGATATAAAAAGTTACTGGTTTAGTTACATTGGTCATTTTTATTGCCTTCCTGGAGACAATGAAAATTGCAGAAGGCTCCATATGAAACTGTCTCCAAGTGTAAATTAAATCTGGGGTTTAGTCTGTTGTAAATAGAGAAGAATGTACTCTTAGATAATAAATCTTTTTTGTGTATATCAACAAGTTGTCTATTTTTTTCTTCCTAGATACACCTTTAGTTAAAATCATTTCTTCCAATTCATGGCCTGAAGAAGGACAATCTATAATTTTGACTTGTGAATCCAAAGGAAAACCAGTGTAAGTGATTTAACAAGTAATATGGTTTTTGTTATTTTACTTATTCTGCTGTGACTGCAATCCTCAGCTGCAGAAATCTACTGGCTTTGTCTCCTCCTGGGGTGTAAAGTACTCTCTGGTATAGAAAACCCCTTGAAGCCTGTCTTCATTAAGTGTCTATAGAAGATTGCTCTTTTACTTTGTCATCTATTTGAGTTTTCAGGAAGAATCCCAGCTGTGAGATTTTTTTTTTCCCATCAGGTATATCAACCTGAAAGGTGTGCAGGTTTAATCTATCTCTGTTTACATCATTAAATTGATGATAGAGGAGAAAACATCTCATGAAAATCTTCCTTCATCAACCAGCCTCAGAAAAAAATATATTGAACTTTGGCTGCCATTTACAGGGGAATTTGAAGTTTAATTATATGTGCAAGTTGGCTGCCTGTTCCTACCAGGATTTGGAAAGGTGTAGCCTGCTTTAAGAATGTAAATTGTTTTCCTTGGGAATTAACATCTTTTACTATTAATATCTTTAGAGACAAATGTGCAGAGGTTAACCCTTGCACAGAATCTACTACTTAAATAGACTTGACTCTTGGAAACAGTTAACTGCTCAGAGGAGCTGTTATATATTTACTCATAAATATATATATCAATAATCCATTTGCTTCCTATTAAGTCATTATGAATCAAGTTTCTAAATATTGACCTTCTGATCAAAAGATCAATATATAGTGTTGTGATGATACACAGATTTCGAATGGTCTTGAAAATGGTAGTGGAATAATATTTAGAACCTAGAAAAGGTGTAAATTGCATGACAAATATCATGTCACTTATGGCTGAACTTCTCCCTGGTGTAACTTTAGTGACTTAATGGAATTGTTTTATGTAGGAACCTGAAGTCAGATTTAGAACAAGTAAGGCATTTAAGTCCAAAATTTCTGTTTTCAAAAGCTCTGAGTTATGGCTGGCATAATTTAAACTCCATAGGTACTTTTTTATTAATATTATGTGCCTGCACCATTTTAAAGCAACTCCTTCATCCATATCTGGCTGGGTGAGCACCTTGATCATGCTTCTTCCCTGCTTGAGACCAAAACACTGGAAGTCCATCTAATTAGTCTGACCTGATGCTCCATGTAATTGGTCTTTTCTGTACCTGTGTACTTCTGATGCATTTGGGTGTGTGTTTCTGAGAAAAATACTTCTGTCAGTAACACAAAAATCCATTGTGAGCCCTCTCTTGCTTTTATAATATACCAGAAGGAGAAGGAGTTATCCTTTTATCTCATATCCCTTGAACATTCCCCTGAGCATGAAGAGGTAGTGTCTGTTTCCCCCCCTATTTTCAAAATCTGCTGAAGTTGTGCAAGTGCTTAATTTTAGGAAAGAGGTCGGCACTGATTGCATTGAGTGCACCATTGGCTGGATGATATTTAGTGTTTTCCTTATCTCAGTATTTTCCTTATGACTTAACAGATGAAGTGCTCTTTTTTGACTAATAGGCTTGAGACATTCTAGGCCCACTCAGTTCCACACTCACAGCAAGATCAGGGAAAGAATCAGAGGAGTAAAAGTGACATACCTTGGCACACACAATATTTTCTATTTGGTATGCATTATATTCTGGACATACTTTAAATATTAGGAGGCACTAGTTATAACTTAGTAATTAAAGAGAGCTTCAATTAAGGTATTACTGATTTGTTTATTTATTTTAATTAAAGCTGTGTTCTGTCCTTAAATGATTCAAATGCAAAACTTACATCTGGTTTTGAAAGGGCAAGAAAAAGAAATCTCCACACGACAGAATTATCAAGACAGGGGACCTGTATGTGGTAGCCTTTGGGGCACAAATATTTTGCCAATAAATGCACCTCTAATTGTCCAGGCCACAGGCACTGCCAACTTCAGCTGTTCTGTATTGCTTCATTAGGTCAGTCTTTCATGGCACAGGGCCAGTAATAAATAGGCATCCTCCTGGGAGCAGTTTGCAGTGGCTTAGCTTGAGAAACAGGAATGTCATGCTCCCAACCTGCATTGTGAGTACCTCTGGCTGGGAGAGAGAGAGGAATTGGAGAGGTCCACTGAGCCCAGGTATGTCAGTGTCACAAGGTAAGTAATGAATTGTGAGCTTCATGGAGAGCTCAGGGCCAGCCGTGGTCCTTCACAGCCGTTTGCACACCATGGGTTAACTCCTGGATGCTTTATGGCACAGTCTCTCCTGCTTCCTGCAGGCAGCAGTAAATAACCACTTACTTTGAGGTGCATTTCTCTTGCATCCCAGAGCAATTTTCACAAGCTTCCAAGTGGCATTTGAGATGAAAACTTAGAAGGGGTGAAGTCAGGTGGTGGCTGTGGTGACATTGATAATAGTGATAGCTGCTGCTGAGGAATTCTTTTCCAAAGGGGAAAAGCAGGATGAGGCTAAAGCTGGAATGTACTTACAGCATCAGAGAGCTCATGCGCCATCATAAGTACGATACTTGCAGCATCATACACCATCTTAGAGCTCATCACCCTGAAAGGTGGATCACCTTCCTGCAAGGGGATTCTGTCCCTCAAACCACACACACCACTGTTGCCTCGATGCTGTGTTTCCAATCTACAACAGTCCTGAGGGAAAGCCCTTCCTAACTTACAGTCCTGTAGCAGGAAATGGGAGGGAAGACTTGCTGAAACCAAACGCCTGGGAAATCCACTGCACTCTGCATCTCTTGCTGAAACAGCATCCTTCAGGGATACAGCAGAGAGACAGAGAACAACTACAAAGAACAACTGTACTAAGGGTTAGATCTAGGGCCCTGCTGAGTTTTCACAGTTTAGGGTATAGAATTTTTCTTGTCCAATCATTAGCCATGACTTTGGACAGGAGAAAAAATGTCTTCAGATCCTTGGATGTCAGCAGCATCAGCTGTCACAGCCTGAGAGGTGGGCTGGGACTATCCCAGCCTCTGGGGTTCCCACTTGCTGTGGATGGGTTCATGGTCTTGGTAAAGAGATCCCAATGTTGGAACAGGGATGCTGAGAGTGGGCTAAGGGGGAGAAGCTGGGGGCATGGGAGAGGGGTGAAGAGGAAGATGGAATTGTGATTCAGTGAGGCAACATAAGAGGGTGTAAGACAGGCTGCACTAATTCTGTAACTGTGCTGTTTTACCTCTCTGCTCATCACGAGGAGGATGAGGGCAGCTCTGGCTCCAGTCAGGCCCTGTGCTAATTTCTGTTACTTTGAGGCAGGAGCTGAAAATGACCTTCTTTTGGGTAACCACTGTGTTGCTGCTGCGGAAGTGGGATGATACCAATAAAGGGAGCAGGCCAGGCTTCCTGCCTGCCTGTTCTGTGGGGGCTTTGCAGAGGCAGGCCACGTGTATTTGGTGATGTTCTCACCCTGTTGTGTAGCACTTCAGGCACCAGCTCGAAGAAACAGCAGCAGAAGGCTGGTGTTTGGAATATTGTATGGATAAATCTGTGACATTTTCAGTTAAAATTTTTTGTTAATGCAAAGGTAACAAGGAAATATATTCATCAGTTTACTACAGATAAACATGACTCACTCTAGGAGTATACCCTATTATGTGCAATATTGTAAGAGATCTTGAGATACAGCATTTGTGAGGATTTTGTCCAATTAATAAATGCACAGTTGGCATAAAAAATTAAGAGTTTTGAATATGTGTATTTTTGTTAGCTTAGTCTTTCCTTTTGCAAGACTCAGTCGCTGGTTTCTTCACGCTGTTGACAATTTTGTTAATATTGATGTCCAGGGTTGTTGTGTTTTGGGCTTTTTTTGTTTTCTCCAAATTACAGGTAGAAATGTATTTAGTCATTTCTCTGCATAGCCAAGGTCAAGACCCTCTGTACTGAATGTGACTATTCTGCAGCATTCCTTTTTTGGAGGTACTTTTGTGTAGTTTCAAACCCAATTGAATCTCTTCCCTTTTCAATTCTTAGCACTGCTTTCTTTTCCATTGTTTTTGGCTGGATCCCTGGACAGCTGTCAGTCTGTAATATTTTAATCAATGAGCTTGCCTAATATATATGTAAGATGTTGTTGCATCTTAATTTATTTCTTCTTATAGCATAATATAGTTTTACTGAGACTTTGTTTATTTTCCAAAGAAGGAAATGTAATTAAACTTCAGAAATCCTAGACATCCTTTTTATGTAATGTCTAGACTTTTCTGAAATCATATTGCCTGACAGTATTCTGAGTATTTTAAAATAAACATGAGGCAGCTGTAAAAAATATAGAAAGTAAAGAACAAAATGATCATTTACAGTCATCCATGCTTACAAAATTGTTTAAAAGCCAATGTTTTCTTATTGCAAGCTGTAACTTCTATACACTGTTGTGTCTTAACAATATAGTCTAGTGACTCAAAACTGCCCTAAAAGTAAATTCAAAAACTGACCCATAATGAAAGAAAAGTTCAATATTTCATATCCTTAGTCAGTACTCTCATCAAAGCATGCATGGAATATGTGAGTTTTTTAAGTCAGGAGAAAGGACATCAAAATATAATGGAATAATTAGGGCACAGGAAACAAAGAGAAAGTTAGCTGTCTCCTGTGTGCTTTAGAGAAATGTCTTTCCATTCCATGCACCTCAGGGGAATCATAGTACAGTTGGTTGACTATTTTAAAGTGAATATTTGGCCTTGTTTGAGGTAAATAGGGAAGATTTTTACTTCAGAAAACTCACATAGGTATCCTTCATTAGAATAACATTATTTGTGAGCTCATGAAAGTTATAGAGAAAAGCACAACCAAAACCAAACATGATAATGATTTTCTTCCTGAAAACTGTGATAGGATCCTCTTCCTTTGAAGAAGATTCTTGATTCCTTCAGTGAAACAGTTGTTATGAATTGTAGCTATGAAAGATCTGTATGTCTTATTTGATGTATACCCTCAGAAGAGAGAATTAGAGTTCCTTCATACTGTTCATATGTATTTTTGTTTTTTGGATTTTTGTTTTAATTTTCCATATTATCTAAAAACTTAGCAAATATTTAAATGTTTATTTTTGACCACACCTTTACATGATTAGATTATTCACTTACCTCAGATTTACGGCTGGGAACTGAAGCAGCAAAAAGTCCCAAGTTCAAAATTGACAAATAGATGGTGTATATTTAATGTCTCACATTGATCACAGTCCCTATGTTCCCAAGACTTTTTTGGAGTGACACAGCATCCCACTCAGGAGATAGCTCATCCTTGGTTTGAGTTGTAACAGTGAGTTCTTAGCACGCCTACAAACCTGTGCTTGAGAGTGAAATCAGAATCTGGGGCAGACAATTGTGGAAGCCCACTTGACATTCAGCCATTAACGTTTTGGTGTGAGCAGTTTGCCAATATTGCTTTGAAACTGCATCCTAATGGCAGGTTTACCCTCTGATGGCCAGCCTTTTGTCCATGGACAGTTTCTTCTGTCCTGTTTTTATATTGCACTTCCTGGCCTCTCTGGCTGGTGAGATGCAGGTTCTGTAAGAAATTATCTCATTTTCTACCTAGATTTTATTCACTGCTATCTGGGTTTGTGCCATGAGTACCTAGCAGCCTAGAAAGGAATGCTGGTATCAATTCTGCCTATGTGAATTATCATAATGAATCTGGAAAAGCATCCATGTTTCTGTGTTTATAAATCACTGTGCAGAATGAATCCACAGCTCAAACTGGAAGTTCAGGCAGTATCAATAAATATTAATGATTTGGAAAATTGGATGGATTTGTCCATACCCACGATGAAATATTACTCTTGTAAAACATGAATGTGGTATCAAAGTATTTCTCCCTTAAGCTTCACACACATTTGTACATAAGAAATCCTGAATTTAGGACTCTCTGGTTTCTCTGGGAAGGACCATCTACAAGTGAAATCAAATAAGTGGAAAAAAAAAAAAGGGGGGGGGAAGGTGAATTTAGTTACTAGGTACTGGAGTTTCACTGTTTTATGTTTAGCTCTTTGTCTTAGCAGAAAGGTGGATGGTTTTGAACAAAACTACTGTGCATTTAACTAACCAGGGGCCTCCCTGATGGTCTCTGCCTTGTTCTCAGAACTAGCATTAGCTGAAATATCTTTATCTAATTTATGCCTCCAGATTGCTCTGAGTTTCCAGTGAAGTTTCCAGGGACACATTTCACACACAGCTTTGGGCAAGGTTCTGTAAATATATGCTTGAATAAATGCTTGCATATATAGGACAGGGTATTGTATCTGTGGATACAGACTTGGAGAAGAAACCCTCCTCACAGTTCTCAGCCCTGTGTTCCTTGTCACTGGGAACAGCTCTCAGGATAGCTCAGGCTCTCCTAGTCCTTTGTCTTGCTTTCTGTCCATTCCAAGTTGTCTTTCTTTGAATTTGGCTTGTTCAGCAGTTAGATAGAGCCTATCTTCTGCAAATACCACTGGTATCTCTGTGCTGCCTGTCTCCTTGCTCTTGTTATATTTTCTTGAAATGTTCTTACTTGGAATTTTTTTTTAAGATTTCTTTTTGATCTCTGTATCCCATTTAGGCTGTCTGTATGCTTTTTTTTTTTCCTGTTTGGAGAAGTGTGAGCTTCTATTTCTCCAAAAGGAACTTAGTGTGTTTGAGTAGGTGATTGTTAACTCAAACCCAGCCTCCTGTAAATTTGATCTGGTGTGATACATCCCATGTCAGCTGAGGTTAACCACTCTGTTTTCTGTGGTTATTATTAACCACAGAGAAATGTTGACCAATTTTTGAATTATTGTCCTTTTGAAGGAGTTCATGCTAATATCTCCTGCCTTGATTTAGTGCACATCTATTATACATTACATTTAATGAGTGCTCATTTTCAGTAAAATGTTCTAAAATCTTGTGAAGAATATCACATGAATTGTAGGGAGAAATCTACTTGGTGAAACTTTCCACACAGGTAGTTTGTCTTTGAAGGTAAAGGCAGTTATTTTAAAGGATTGTGTGAATATTCTACTTTAGACTTTCTACACCAATATTTCATTGATGTTACACCTCCACTGTAGAATTATGCAATGATGTAGTAGATAACATATTATGAAGCAGGTAACATTTTTGCTGAGATACAGTATGTATATTCAATAGATTAAATTTCATTTTGTATTAAACATCTTGTCCTTCTGGGAGCTTCTCTTCACAGCTGGGATATTCTACACTTTTTTGTAATTTTTCTTTTCCCCAGTATTTTGCAGAAAGCAGGGAAATTGGTGTTATAAAAAGTGTGACACAAAAAGAAGCAGGTGGGAGCATTAGTGGCTGTCTGAAAATTACACTTTACAATAAAGCCTCCTGCAGTGCTTAAGAACTACCCCTTTAGTGTTCTGTAAAATGATCACATTGCTTAATAGGCTCAATTCAATAATTGCTTTTCCTCTTTTTTAAGCATCCCTTTTTTGCAGTGTTTACCCATAAAAGTGCAGAAAGTACAGTATGAAAAACAACTGCACGCAGCATTTTTAGTGCTCGTTAAATCCATTTTGCATGTGTATGGCTTTTGAAATAATTCTTTTCCTTGCTCTCAGGTGGAAACACATGCTAAAATATAAAAGGCCTGTGGGATAGAATAATAGATAAAATTGAAATACAGAGCAGGTAATTCTAAGTACTAGACTGCAAGTTGAAACATGAGAAAGAAGTTTTGGGAAAGGATCTGACAATTGCCCTTTTTGATACTTAGATTCTGTAGACAAGTGTTTAGCTACAGTTGCACATAAAATTATAGAGTTTTTGTATCAACCACTAGCAGTAGAACACAAAAATGCACATTAGTATGACTTTCAGTGTAAGTCATGCTGGTTATACTGATTATGTTTCACAATTCAGGAATTTGTGTAGCAGATGCTATGTGGAACCACCTAATGTCACAGGGAGCACCTGCTCATTGAATATCTATGTTTTACCCCACATTTACAACAGCAGAATACCTTGAGAACATGTATGTGGGGTAAGCTAGCAGGATAAAGCACCCTCCTTCTAGAGGAGCTTAACACTGCTCTTTGATGAGCAGAATCTCAGAAAATATGGAGATAACAAGATAAAAGTGTTTGTGGTTCTGACAGGCATGACAGTAAACAGGTAAGAGACATAATAGATTGGGTTAGTTTAGTATTAGAGTAGCAAATTATTCATTGTTTGGCTGAGCTAGTCTTTGCATTGCGAGGAAGATCTTGGAGATTTCTCAGACCTGAATTTGGCTGGTTAAAAATTTCCACATTCATACTGTTCTAAGCACTAAGGTAAGCTGTCTCCAAAACTTATATTATTTAAGAGCTGAGGAAAGACTGAGTCTGAGATTTGCAGTCGTGCACAGGAAAATGCTGCTGCAGAGTATTTTCCTCCAGGGGCTGCAGGAAAACCCCTGCTCCTGCGCCTGGATCACCTCATTCCATTGTGTTGGTTTATTCCTGCTTAGGAACAGTGGATTGGTCACTTTTAAGATGGAATTGTAAAGGTTTACCAAGGGTTAAGAAGTGCTGGGGGGAGGGACTGTGAGACCCTGTGGTAGGAGGGAGGTAAGTGGGAGTCAGATCAGTATTTCTACTTACTATTGCTTTTGGATTATGATATTTTGTTGGACTTGTTTGTTTGTGGGGGGTTTTGTTTGTTTTTTGTTTTGTTTTTACTTTCTATTGCCCTCAAATATTCCTAACCTACCTTTCTACCTTGTATACACAATTTCTAGAATCTTCCAAAGGGTGGCACAGACTGAGGGAGCTCTCAGCACCATTTTCATTCAGCTCATTCTTTAAAAAGTATTTATTTGCTGTTTGCACCTAGAGGCAAAAAATAAAGTCTGAGCAATTATATGGTAATCAACATCAAAAAGGGGAACTATATAATTGTGAAGAATCTTGTTAAAAAGGAGTTATAAGGGGCAACTAAGAGAATTAAATCTTTCCAGGCAGCCTGAGGACTATGTTAGAAAAATAAGAGTTTTGAACCACAGGGTCAATACATATCACCTAGCAGAATCCCTTGAGAAGAAAAAGTTGGTGAGGCTAAACAGAAGAGAAATCAAAGTAATAATAAGGGCAAAAGCTATAATTTGAAAAGCTGAAATTGTTTTCCAAAGGAAAGTGAAGATTCTTAGATCTTGGCAGATTAAATACAAAAATTCAGTAAGCAAACCACCAAAAAACCCAGGAATAGTAAAGAAATAGCTAGAAAAGAAACTTGAAAGTAAAAGTTGGAGTTTTTAAAATTAAATAACTGAGAGATTCTCAGTACATTTTTAACTGAGAATCAAGGTTTACAGAGAAGCCAGATGGATTTGCTACATCCATGTTTTCTGCAGCAGAGGAAACTGGGTACATCAAAGACTGATTCCCTCTTTTCTCAGGTGCTCACCAGCAAGATTTAAATGGGCTGTGGAGGTGGTTATGGAACAAACAGGCAGAATGAGCAGTAGGAAGTCAGCAGGACCAGAAGGTTTTACCCCAGCATTCATAGGGAATTCAAGGATGAGATTGATGAATTATGAACTGTGACTGGAAACTTAATGCTTAACACCACCTGGCTAGGTCAGGACAACAAGGCTTCAGGAGAGATCCCACAATCTGTAGAACTGACATCTCAGATCCTAAAATTTATAAAAAGGACTAGAAGTAGCAGACATCTGAATTAAAAAAAAAAATAAAAATAAAACAAACAAAAAATGGGGTTTTAATTCATTTTGCAGAGGGAAAACTCCATTTTATAAACATTTTTTAAACCATTCTTGAAGAACCCATAAAATTCACCTTGTGGCAGCCTATTTGGTATAGAAGGGAAACATTGCAGATCTTTCCAAAATTGTAAATGGTACAGAGGTAGTTGTTAAGGACTGCTAGTTCATTCTCTCTACAAATAGCAATGTTTAAGTGTAAGTCAAACTAATAAGAACCAGCTTTGTTGCCAAGCAAGGACATAATTTTTCATAAAATGACTGGTAAACTTTGGGAATTTGTTGTCGATGGATATGACAGATGGTGAAAATTTGCAGTAATTCAAGGGAAAACTGCCTAAGTTCACGAAAAGGTAAGTCCTTGAGGTTTGCAGAGTATTTTTAAACTGTGCTTGGTATCAGAAATGCCTGAGATCTGTGCTTGGCCTGTTCCCTAGACATCTGCTTATCCCTGGTGTTGGAGATAAGGGACTGGGCTAGCTGAACTTTTTGTCTGACTCAGTACAGCTGCTGCTTCTCTGCTAAGCACTGAACATAGGCTGTTGTGGCTTGCTGGGACTAGATGCTAATGGAGCTGGAGCCCATGGAGAGCTTGAGGATATCTCCTTTACAGTGCTAAAATTATTACCATGAAGGTACTAATGAATAATTTTCTGTGTGAGAGAAGTTCGTGTGAACTAAAGCACTCCCCTCTGTCTGGAGATAATAACACATCTGGGAAAAGAAAACAAACTTCTCTAAGTAAATAATGTTTGTCTCTTTTTCCCTTTATTGTATTACCATTTCAGAAGTTATTTTTAAATGCAAAAGAAATTGACACAAACCATGGTATAAAACTTAGCTCTGAAATACAAATACTCGTGAGTTCACAGTGTATTATTGTTAGGTTATTGTTACATTATCTTGAAAGCATAAAACATTTTATTATTCATTATGGTTCAATACAATGTGCTTCAACGTCAGCTTTTTTTGACAATGGTGAAAAAATAACTGAGGTACAAAAATTTTATGGTATATTTTCATTCCTGTGGTGCTCCTATAAACTGTTGCGTATAGCAACAAATATTTACTTGCTGAGAGGACATAATTCAACAGAAGATCTTGTCATTGCTGTGGCTAGTTATTAATGGTTTCTTATCTGGTGAAAAGAAGATATTTTGCTTCATCTCCCAGACTTCATGATGTTCTTACATTCATTGAAAGTCAAGAAGTGCCTACCTTGGTTAATGAGGGTTGGTTCTGAAGTCCTTGCTTGTCATCCAAGATGCAGCACTGGTGCTTTTATCAGCTCTCTGGGTGTTGTCACTGCACCTCAAGTGCAGGAAGGAATTTTAGTTTAATGAGGCTTCCCTTTGACTGTGTCTTACATCAACAGCAAATGATTTCAAACAAGTAGTATTTGGACAAGCAAATAACTGTGAATGAGATTTTCAACTGTTTACTTAATGGAAAAAGCAGAAATGAATCAGCCACTCTTCATTTTCCTCTTTGATTCTCATGCCAGCAAGCATTTGACCTTAACTCAGAAAACGCAGCTGGCGTTTCTTAGATGGGATTTCTCAGCTTATTGTAATAACAGAGACAAAGTTTCTTGTGAATGTTGGGACACAGTGAAGGCAAATTCAAAACAGTGCAAATTAGGCATGTGAACATTCATCAGTGTGGCAGCCTGAAATATCTAAGCAGCTGAAAATCAGGATTTGTCAAAGGGGGAAAAAAACCCTCGTAATAATATGTGCTCATTAATTCCATTATATACCCTTCATACCTCAGCTGGAATTGAGGATATGACAACAGACATAATGAAAAAGGGCCTGAAAATGTTGTGTGACAGCAGTTACTGCCTGCTTCTTGTTTTTTGCAGTCCCAACCATTATCTCTATGTGGCACTTCAGCATAACCTATGTAAACCAGGCTATCTTAAAAAAATGTACCTTAATCCCGTGACATGAAAATGCAAAGCATTTAAAATCAGTGGTGCTGAAGCTCTTTCTGCTATGTTTTTCTCTTTTATTTCTGATAAATCACTATTTTCCTCAGTGCTTGCTCCCCTGGCAGGGGATGCAGCATGCTTGTAAACTGCTGTGAGGAGACACAGTGTTAGAAACAGCTCTGAAGATGTGCCAGATGAGAAGATGTTATTTTCCTCTGTTCTATGACATGCATAGTAACTAAGGTGTGCACATCTTATCATTATACTTTGCTGCAGCATTCCTATCCCCAGCAGTACTTCATTAAGAACATAGTTCCTGGTTAATCCCAGTAATTTTCAGCAGCCATTCTGATGCATCCACTTGAGCACCATATTATCTTAATACTGCTGACATTTGCATGTCTTTGAAATACATTTTTCCAGATATTGTCCATTTAATCCATGGCAGTTTCCATCATCCTTTGTTCTTATAGTCATGCTGTACTTGCAACTGTTGAAAAAGAATAATCTACTAATTCTTCAATAGCTCTAAAAGGTTAAGAAGGAATCAACAAGGTGTAAACAGCAGCATAGAAAGCCCAAAGATTTAGCTGTTTCAATACTGACTGAATAATTAGAAACATATAGAGTTAGAATTATAGTGAAACCAGGCTATTGAGATTTCAATATTTAATCAACAATTTTTCATGTGAATAAAATTGTTACATGCCATTTATCATTTTGGCTGTAGTCTGACAGGAAAGAAAAAGCCTTTAGGAGCAGCGGTAAAATATTTAAGGAAGGTTTGACAATTATTCTTTAATATTCACTTATCTGTTTATAGTTTCTCCTCTCTTCCCTTCCCTGCTCTTATCTGAGAGTGTAGGTCTTAGTTTCTGAGACTGAAAGGGATTTGTCTTTGTAATTTGCACATCAATATATGGCACCAATCCCAGGCAGAACAGGGGAAGGGCGTATATTATCGATGTGCTCCAGTGCTGATCCAAAGTACTTTCAGCTCCAGAATTTTACAGAAGCTTTCAAGACATCATTGTTTTTCTGTGAGTGCACCTCACTTCTTTCCCTGTGTGAGATTGCCTGGCCATCAGTTTGGAACTTGGCTCTGCTGGATTTCCATTCTCTGGATGAGGGGGCAGCTTCACAGTTCTTCTGGTGCCTTCCCCTACTACAGCAATAAAGGAGATGCACCTTCTAGAAGTCTCTATCCCCTTGCTTTCTTGCACAGTCTCCTGAAAACAAGGCTGTCACTTTTCTTTAATTACTGATATGTCATTTAGGTGTGTCTTATCCATTGCCTGTGAGAGCTGCTGAAGGACTGCATGGCAGATAATGCATTGTGCATCCCATTGAACAGGTGCAGTATTGTGCAGTACACCCCTATCAGCCTTCAGTACAACAATTCTGATACAAAACCAGCATCCTTGCTGCTTTATAGGAATTGGAAAACATCTTATCTAATCTGTGGCCAACTGCAGGCCAACCTGCAGATGTTTCCTGTGAAGTGTTGCCTACTACTTTGTCCTTGAGCTATTTGCCAGTTAGCTCACAGTGGCCATCACTTCTGAAAGGCCTCTGCTCCCCAGCAAGTGAGGCAGGATTTATGACATAAGATTGTTTAATGTGGTTTGGGTTTTTTTGCTTGCTTGGTTTTTGCTTTTGTTTTTGGGTGTTTATTTTATTTTTTATTTTTTCTCTGTCCTGCTGATGTACTGGCTTGTACCTCTCCTCCTGCCTTTTTAGCCTCAGGAATCTTTTTGAAAGACATGTTATACTTCTGTGGAGGACTTTTCTTTTTTCCTGGTTAAAATTTAAAAGGAATATAAATTATTTATAAACTGGTGACATAAAATGAACAGCATAGCCATACATACCATTGTTTTTTAAAGACAAGGTTTTAAAGCAGACTTCTTATTAAAGCTGTTCACAAACTGTAGAGGTTATAGTGTTCCCTCTGAACTTAAGATGTTTTGAGCCTCAAACTTTAAAATACATATTAGAAAAAGTGTGGTTATTAGCTGCCTACTGAAAGTGTTCCAAAATACTTGGCATTTTGATTTGAACTGCTAAAAGTGCATTGAAATGCCCAGGGTTTTTTTCAGATTTATTGTGGAAAAAATTTTAAAAAATGAAAAAGTCAGTGCCTATTCCCTGACCTGATGGTGCATTTAAAAGAGGATTAGCCATCTTCTTTATGGTATACATAAGTTTAACAGTATTCTTCAGTTTTGTTTGCTCCTAAGTGGTGGCCTGGCCTTGAAAATCTGGAAGTATGGCAACGTCTTCCTCCTCCATTTTTTGCTTCTAGATTCATAAGTGATAGGAGGCATAAATTAATTAGTTCAGCAAATTTTCCCTTTCATGGATACAACTGCTTGCCTGGTGTAGAAATTTCTGGATAACTAATAAAAGAGCAGCAATGCCCAATTTGTTGTTTGGGAAGATGATCAGATTAGAGAAATAAAAAAAAAAAATGGAGGGGGGATGAAATGAGACACCAGAAGTTTGACATCAGCTGTAGTGCATGACAAATGTGGGAGAGATTTGTGTGAAATAGCAGAAGGACAGATTATAGGTTATAGGATGGCAACTCCTTCCTGTGGCATCTCCCTCACAAACTTTTGTTTGGTTTGCTTTTGTTGCTGGGTTTGTTTGTTTGTTTTTCTTTTTAGACAGTCTTTTTGTCCATTCTAGCCTTCCTGCTGCTTGCAATAGTAGAATACAATGGATATTTCTGGTGCAATTCACCGATAAGTTGTCTTCTGATTTTCACATAAGTTCTCTTGTTGATCTGTCTCGTGACTATGAGAAAGCCATTCCCCAAAATGTTATTCACAGCAGGGTTTTTATACTTCTCTGAGAAGATTGTGAATAATACTGGAATTAGGTAAGAAGCTACACATATATATGTGGATTAGGCACTTTTCAGAATATTGATCTGATATTGCCTTGCCTTCTTGAAAATGATAACAAAGGAAATGGAGGTTTCTTTGGAGAAGGGTGGGGAGGGAGTACATGATATGCACAAAGGGAAAAACTGGAGTTAAGTAGCTTCAAAGAAGTTACAATTATAATGGCTTGATCAGTTGGGAAAATCTTTCCAGACAGGGAGCAGCAGCATTGCACAGTTGTGTTAAAGGTGGAAAGCCTTATGTCCAAGGGTGCCCTGGACTCTAAGGGTACTAAAGTATAAAAGGAAATGGATTATCAACCTGATGAGAGGAAACACAAAAGAGAAATAGAATTAATGCAGAAACAGAACAGTCAACTTCCCACAGGCAAAGGTTTTAGACCTAAAAGGAATCTTAATACCAATTGCAAGGAAATATTTGAGTGTAGATAGGAGGAAATATGAATATGAGAAATTACTCTTTTACCCTCTAACATGATATACTTTGTATCTTTGGGTAGAAGAATAAATATATTTGCTTTGAAAAGATTCGTGATGCAATTTAATCAGTTGCTGTGACAGTCTGCTGAGGGATAAGGACTTTCAGCTGCAAATTTAGTCTGTCATATCAGCATGGTTAGCACCTGTAATCCAGCAAGGGTGAGAGGACTGCCTGATTTATCCAAAGCAAGATCCAGGCAGGGAGGTCTGTCACCTAAGTAAAGTTGTGATGAACAAAGCAAAGGCTTTCTCTATCTTGGACAAAAGGTAAGGAATGAAGAGTGTTTGGGCTTTACCTGGTTTGGTTTCTTTCTTCGACTGTTTGCTTTCCTCTACTGCTATATTTTTCTCTTTTTTTTTCTTTTTTTAGGGTTCTCTTTTTTTCCCTATAAATGATGAATATTAGCACCATTTGAGATTTTTTTACCTCTTTTTGTTTATTATTTAAGCACCTTTTTCACATAATACACTGCAGCTGTCTTCAATACCTCTTGTTGTTCCTGTTTTTTTGTAGCTGTAAAATCCTTTCAATTTTTTATGATATAAAAAGTTGAAATCTGTATTTAAGTGACAGCTCATTTTTTAACACATTTTGGTAATTAAATTCTTGACCATTTAGAAAGCATTAGTATAGGACATTATAAATATTCTTAGGCTACATTGTGCCTGCTGAGAATACTTAAAAGAGAAAAGTAGAAGAAAATATAATAATAGTCAATTCAGATGTTCAAAGCTTCTTTCTGAAAAAAAACAAGGGAACTTTATGAAAGGTACTTTGGATATTCTTTACTATTTCTACTGCTGAGAAAAACACTTTGTGAAGGTTACTCAGGTTTTGCAGAACTAGAAAATCACAGAGAGTTCATATCTCATAAAATAACATCCATCTATCCAAGCCTTTTATGAAAGGTTAGAGACTGTGGATATTGATGTTTTTGATAGATGTAATGCTCCAAACCAGCTCATCCCAATATGACTCCTCAGACTGAGACTTTATATAAACAAGAGGTTCCCCCAGGGTTGAGACTTTCAAGTGGGTGATTAACTGACAAAGCTAAAAAATCCAATTTCTTGATACAAAAGAACTATAAGTTTCAAGTTAATGAAGCAATCATTCCCTTAGATGACTTTTAATACTGCACCAGGTTTTCAACAAGAAACACTCTGATAAATCTTGTGATACCTTTTCCACTACTCATTTGAGCATATGCACTAGATTTTGTTTTTTTATGGACTTCAGTAAATACAAGTGTACCCCTGTTTGGAGAACTAAAAGATATTGTTGGAGAGGGCCCTACTCAAAAATATGAATTTATTTTTATCTTGTTAGTGTTCCTCAAATTCTTATTCTTCTTCTATCTTTATTTTTACCCACATTGGCTACAAAATTTTGACAGGATGTCTACATACCCAGTTGGATGAGAATATCCCCAGTGAAATTGTAAAAAGGTGGCTTTGGGGTTTTGTTGTTGTTTGGGTTGGTCAGGGTTTTTTGGTGTTTTTTGAGTGTGATCTTATGGAAATGAAAAGGTTATTCTGTGCTATTATAATGGGTCAGTAAGTTGTCTAAGGGTTGTTTATTAAGGACTCAGTGAAGAACACTTTGTACATGACCTTTCTGTGCACAAAAATTAGAAAAGGGCAACAAAAATGCATAGAGCCAAGATGTTTCAAGTGAAAATGGATTGCATTGCCTAAATGCACTTTGTTCAAAAAGAAAATGTATGTCAATATGTATAGATATAAAACATATAGATATATGTATAATTTTTAAATGGAGGGTAAGTTAACTATTATAGTTATATATAAAGATATCACTAGAGAGGAGGATTGTAAGAAAGCACTCAATCACTGTCCTTGGGTTAAGAGTGGAGAAAGAGACAGAAAATTGCCAATGTTGTCGTAAAATACTGTGTAATTCCAAAGACCTCAGCTAAAAAAAAAAATATATTAATGTGGAAAAACATAATTGTTGACTTTCATATTATATAAACACTTCTTGAAAATGTAAGGCAGTGCCTAGGTGTTCTTTTCTAATCAAGAGTTTTTAAATTATTTTTTTCCAACATCTTTCAGTTTGGCCCTACCTTTCTCTCTGACTGGTTTTGAAAGAAAGGGTTTTCTACTCTCAAGGCCAGAAAATAGTTTTACTGTATTTACCATTTCTTTGTTTGGTTACTTGTAAGAAAAGTACCACAATATAAAACATGGACCATTGTGGAACTTCATACCAACATTTTTATACCTTGATTTCAATTCTATTTCATTCTACTGGAAAAGAATACCAAATTTTGTTGGTTCTGTGTCAGGTTTTAAGGCTGACATGAAGACATTTAACAAACTCAGATTTCAATACTAAAAACCTGTTCCTTTTTCTATGGCTTTCACTGAATGCACAAATGGAAGGTATTGTTTGTACAAATATCCCTGTTTGTTCCAGTTCAAATAAGCATTGATAGTGTTGGGGCAAGTCATTAGTATTTTAAAAACGCTTACATTCTGCATTGTTAGGGATGTTTGCAATAGAGAAAAATGTGCAATATTGGGAGTACATGTTTGCCAGGTGTTTTAGCGTGTCAAACCTAAGTATGCCTTTCAAAATCTTGGGTAAGAGAAGAAACTCTCTCTGGGTCTGCAGATGTGGGCAGGTTTCAGTAGGATAAACTGTGGGGAATTCACACTTGTCTGTGCCTTTTGACAGAGAAGGAAAGCTGTTTCAGGGTTTCAGCTTTGGACAATGAAGGTACTAAGGCAATTATGAAAGAATACCCAATGTGCTCTAAAGTTAAGATTCCTTTCCCCCTTTTTTGTGTGTAATTTTTTCCCAGCTGATAATCTCATAAGGTATCAAATTCTAAAAGAGAAAAAAAGGGGAGAGACAAGCCTGCTAAGTTTCTAGGCTCCCATAAGTTACAACGAGGTTATAACAGGAAGGAGTGCTACTTACCATGTCCTGCAATATTCATTGCCACTTCTAGGAGATCAGTGAACAACAGATAAAAGTAAATACCATTTTGCATGGCAGGTAGGGAACTCCCAGAATTAGTTGCTACAGGAGGTATAGTTGGTGGACATGATGGTGGACATCATAAGCAGATTCTACAAGATACTAGAGACATTCATAGGCACAGGTCTAAATAATAAGTGTATGCAAAAGAGAGAAAAATATGTGCCCTGCAGCCCCCCTGACAGGATGATTGCTGGCAGAGTGCAGGAGGAATGGACAGCACAAAATGAATGTACTCCCATGCTTCCCTTAAACAGCCATCCTGCTGCTGCTGACCACGGCAGCGTGATGGCCAGGGTGCATGGGCATGTCTCATGCTCTTAGCTCACTTCTGCCTAACCAGTGAATTGTGTAGACCAAGTGTCTCAAAGCTTCCCAGCAGTGCCGGCAGAATTTAATTCCGTGGCTGTGACGGAATTGCTGCTTTAGGCAGTGCTGAGGTGGAGGGAGAGCGGTGCCCGGCCACCAGGATGTGTTGGCTCTGGGCCTGCTGCCCAGGAATTGCTCTGCTGCTGCCAAAATACAGCACAGGATGGCTGAATATTCACTCTGGATTAGCAGCTTCCCCAACACCCAGAAAATTCAGATCTGCCTCTCTCTAAGCCCTGGCTTTTCTGCCACACATCGTTTTGCAACCACAGCTAAGTGCACTATATAAGACTAGAGTTGGTGTATTACAATGTGACAGAGCTCGCTGAATAATTTATATCTATGCCTCCATTTCATACTTATTTGTTATCCTATAGGTTTCCCCCTAGGATATGCCATCTAGTTTCAATTTAAAACCTAAGTTCCATAAATTACAGCTGCACAGAAGTTGCTTTAACACGCCATTTATGCAGGTAATGGTGCACATTGTAGCAGAAGTGTTTCAGAGTCCCCACTCCTGGGATTGCAGAGCCACAGTAAGCTGGTAAATGGGAAACAATGAGGAGTTGGCCGGAAAATTGAACAAATCCACCTTAAAATATCACAGCAAATCACACCTTAATGCTGGGAACTCTGCAGGGCAATGTTTCTACATCAGCATGGACATCTGGATTCCCTGCTTGCATTAAACAGAAAGAAAGTGTGTACATTGTGCACCACGTGTGTGTGGATACCAGTTCATAAAAATGAGCTTAGGAAGAGGATTAAGACATATTTATGGTAAGGCATAAATAAGGCCCATCACACTATCAGCTCTTAATCCTTGCTTTCATTTCTGAGCATATGATTTTCTGGAAAAAATCAAAACTCTGGAGTATAGCCTGTCTAAATACTAAGTGTGACAACACTTTAACAGGGTGTCATCCAAAATATTACTAAAATCTGCGTAAATTTATTATATTTCAGAATAAATACTTTTCTTTAAAGACTACTTTGAATTTTATAGAAGTGCATTTCAGAAAAATTCTCTCTGTTTACATGAGTTGCCTAACTCGAAATCATGTCATTACAGCCATTACAATTATTTTTCTTTTTATGAGGCCACACTTTGGCAAAATTCTTTTTCTTAGCAGTTATTATATATAATAGGCCTTAAACACCTGCTTCAAATTAGTGAAATTAAGTGTTTCTGTAGTGCTACTAGTGACTAACCTGGCAACTGCTAATTTAATAACAGTGTATTATATTTTGGTTTATTACTGAGTCACACAACTGGCACGTTTGGATAGAGATTGATATGTGGCTTATGCTGCACAAAGCTACAAGCAAGGTAGCATTGAATCCCCAGGCTGTGAATATCCTGCTGAAGTGACTGGTGTAACAGGGCCTGAGATGCTCTGTCTGCTCCTTGCATAGACAAGATTCAGTAAACCAACCTTGCATTCCCAGTTACAGTCCTGTCTTCTTGGTGATTTCCCTCATGTAAATTTGGAAATATACCTTGTTACATGTAAGTAAAGGCTGTGTGCCAGTAATAAATGCATCCTGCTGGCTGCTAGGCAGATCTCATGGGCTGTGCAGCTTCTTGAGAGTCTCTAGGAAGGAGTTAGGTGTGCCTTGCCTGAGGGAAGGTGTATATGAACCTTCAGGACTGCCAGTTCCCTTCTTTGTGGTGCCCTTACCTTGCCTGGTGGATTACCATCACCAGGGCATTGCCTTTGGCCTGTTTGATGTGAGTGCATCAGGCAAAAGAGGAAAGGTTTCACAGGAGGAGAAAATCCAGGATTTCAAGTTAAATCTTACATTGCTTGTGATGTGAAACAAGGAATTATTTAAGGGAAGGATGAAGAAAAGGTGGGAAAAAAGGATGGGCTGTGACACAATGCAGCAAGACAAACAAGTTGTGGCTGTGTGTAACATGTGTTACTTTGGGACTGATATGCCTGGTTCAGGAAAAATACTCAGTGCATTCAAGTTCACTTGTGAATATGAATGGCCTAAGCAATTTAAGAATCCATTTTCAAACCACTTACACCCACATCATCCTATTTGCACTTACCTTGCCAAGCACCTGTGGGCCCTGAAACCTCACAAGAACTATTTTTTTGATTTAGGAAAGATCTTAGCCTGTTGCTGTACCATTCTGCTTCCTTTTTTATTTTTCTTCTTTCTTATTTCTCTGCTTGTTCATTCACTTTCTTTAGCAGTTCATATCCAGGATGGTAGGGTTGTAACAATGACAGTTCATTAGATCCAGTAATTCAAATATTCTTGGGGTGGAAGGTGACTATTCATAAGTTGCTGATGATGTTATTTCTGCTGTACATGTTGCATGTATGTGTTTCACGTGTCTAAATAAATGCCACACTTTGATCCAACAGGCCAGAACCAGTACTGTGGACAAAGGATGGTGGAGAACTACCAGATCCAGAGAGGATGGTTGTCAATGGCAGAGTTCTAAGCATCAGCTTCCTAAACAAAACAGACAATGGCACATATCGATGTGAAGCAAAAAATCCCATTGGCCGGAACAGCACGGAATACGTCCTGATAGTACATGGTGAGTGTGCTCTCCTTGGTGCATTCCATGCATATTTAACATTTCAGCTGATACAATCAGGCTCTTATGGTCATGATGGAAAGAATAGCAAGAAAATGTGGGTGTATAATTGCACTTTTATTGATGCTATGATCTAGCTGTGGGGAGCTTGTTGTCTATCTTTTATGACATGCCTCTCTTCTTACAGTTTAAACAAAATGTATTCACTTCTGCTGTGAACTTTTTGCTAAGTAAGCACCTGTGAAAGTGTTTTGCAGTTTGTGGGTACTGTTTCATAAATACTTGCCTCAGGCCCAGCTCAGATAAAGCTGGTTACAAAAGGGTATATGAAGAGAAATAACAGACAGATGTGTGCTAGAGGTTTTCTGCTTAGCTTTTTATAGACCAGCAAAGACAGGACATTGAATACTTCACACAAGTTAGATTCTGCTCCTGAGAAAATTCTGCTCATACAAGTTAGCTGATATCACCAAGCCCATCATTACTGTCAGACCTCAAAAAACTTTGCCATGTCCTAAATGCATTATACTACTTCCAATAAAATGGAAGAATATCAAAGTTCACAATAAATTACAATTGATTTGGGGTTTTTTTCTTAATAAATAAATATGTGTCATGTGAAAAAGCTTCCTTCCATGAAAGGATTCCATGATCATGAAATAGATTGATATAACTCAGCTGTAGGGGAAACTATAATATAAAATTAGAATTTGCCTTTAATACAGCCTAGCAATTTGGATCTAGGAGCCTCAAAACATGGTGTTTTCCTATCAGAGGTAGTTCCTGGAAGGTTGCCATTTCCATTATTTGAATTTTTGTATTAGACAATATAGAGGCAGGACCTTCACTTTAGTTCATGATTATACTTTTTCCCCTCTTTTTTTAATGCAATTTCTTATAACTATGACAAATTAAAATGAAAAAATCTAGTGTAAATTTTAGTCTTTAAATAGACAAGAGAATTATGTAGATTTTATTTGCTCATTACGAACTCAGTTACAACAAGAATACATTTCCTTGGTGGTTGTAAGATATCAGAAACATTTTTCACTACAGATTTACCTGCCTCTAGGTATTTGGCATAAAACTTCTAGTAAGTGCTGCTTTCAGTAATGAGATATTTATTGGCACTGTTGATGAAACATCATTTATCAAAAGAAGCACTTAGGTTACTTTTCATGTTTCTTGAAGTTCACCATAGTTTATGTAGGATGAGTGACACAAATAAGGAGGAGTTCTTTCCATGAGGAGCACAGAGCCTGTACTGCTGCGTGAGTATTTCTGCATTAAAGACAAACAGAAAAACTAAACCCTCTAACCTCTATTTACATTGTCTGCTACAAGAAGAGGAAAAGAAAAATTGTCTTTTGCATCCCAGAGGCAGTGGTGTGGTGGTTGTTGGCTGCAGGCACAAAGTGCTCTGCCTTTGATGAGGTAACGGCTTCTGCACTTAGCACGTGTTGAAACTTCTGTCATTTGTGTTTTCTGCCCAATTTATTTATGTCATTATTTCTGAAAATATGGCCTTTTATAATGGGGGATCTTCTTCCATCAGCAGTGACTCTGCAATAGAACTGTATCAAAGAATATTTCACCGTTCCCAGTCTTGCACAGTGGTGTGTCCCCTGGTGATCTGATTATTTTGCATCAACTTCCTGGCAGTCTGTAAAATCATTCATTATCAGGGAGGCATTTTGTTATGTTTGGCAGCACATTAGGCATGTTACCAGGTTTAGCTTGCTCATTGCTGACCTTTTCTTTTATGAGTACCTGAGTTTTCCTAATTGCATTTCTGCAATTCCAGCGCTGGAACTAGAGAAGGTAAATGTCAGGTGCTTCCCAGCTTTCTGAAACAATCAGAGTTCTGTGACAGAGCATGAGATGATGTTTAGTACTTAACAACTTACTGGGGTTCAGAGTTGTAAGGTTAATTTTAAGTAAAAAGGAGACTGACACAATTATTTTATCAAGTGTAGCACAATCCGTTGTATAGATAAATTTAAAGCAGCCTTACCCCTTCTTTAGCTCATTACATTCATGAATGTCTCTAGTGAGCCATAATCCTCCTAAAATTATACAATATTTTTTCTCTCTCTCTCTGGGGGCTAGAAAACCTACTTTTTATCATTTTCTGAGATGCATCCTTCTATTTAATAGAGAATGTATTTTTTATCTTCCCAAATATATCTGGAAGCATCCTTTGATTTCTCATCCCTTCCCCTGTGCTTAACGTGTTGACGTAATTTTTTGTCCTACTCCTTTGTTAGAGCTCATTAATCATATGACTTTTTACCTTAAAATATCAGGTTTCTAAGACAAGGTACAAGCCAGATTTCCCACAGGAGCTTGTGTGAGGAAACAGGGGACATCATTGGAAGGTATCCTCTGCAGAGGCTGGGAAGGGCAACATGATTCACAGCTTTCCTTTTCTTATATGTACTGTGATTTCCATGCATTTTATTCCTTTTTTTTTTTTCCACTTCAACAGATTTTTATCTCTTTCTGTGTGTTAATGGTGTAACAGCTTCATCTGGTTTCTCTCTTTTTTTTTTTTGTCTCCCCCTAAGAAATCCTCCTTTCAGTGATACTCAATCTACTAATTCTCTCGATTATTTAAGTTATCTTCCTAACTCAGAGAGGGTTTAGGCAGCTTTAGAGTAGAGACAACATTGACCAGAAATGGAAAATATATTTTATCTTAATTATATATGATGTAAGAAAGTATGTATATATATTAATTTTACATACCAGGCAAAGAGTGTCTCATGCCTTTAACTGGACTGATCTAAACACAAAATTATACAGAAGAGTAGTATTTTTTCCACTGTTAGGGGTGATGATGAGGTAATACTGTTTTGATGTTAACTGATGGCAGAGAAAATAAATATTGCTGTTAGCAGATGAATGGAAATCTGTCCAATAAAATTAGTATCTGACAACATAAAAATTATTTTTAGAATTTTTTTGTATAATTAAAGAAACCAGACTTCAGAGAAATTGAATCTATTTGAATAAGGTTAAAGGCTTGGGCTATTAAATATGCTCATGCTGCTTTGCCGAATCAATGTGACTGCTAATTTCCTTTTTCTTAACATTTATTGTTAATAATAAATGTCAAAAAGTACTCTGTGAAGCAGGAAGGTGGGTACAAAGTCAGAGTTTATAGGCAGAAGCACAAAGGCAAGACATGTCGTTTGCTCAAGCATTTTTTTCATGCAGTAACAAAGGCAGAGGCTTTAATGCCTGTAGCTGTTGTCATTTCTGTATTCTAATTGGCAAGCTTAGTGCTTTAGAAGTGCACATTCTGGCTGGATATATTACACCCTTTCTTTGGTAATGGGCCCCAGGCAATTTTCACTCTCTTCCAATTTATTAAGAATTTTTGTTTACCTTTGTCCAAATACTAGTCATTAATCACCAGCAAACAGAGCAAACTGTCAAACTCGTGTTGCTCAACTCAAAAACATAGACTCTGCTTGCAGAGCTGCAGTAATAGCTGCAGTGATTTAGCTGGAGTGGAGGAAGGAGGTGCTCCATCATAATCAACCTGAGGACACAGCTGCTGTGTTTGGAGGAGTAGTTCAGCACCTCTGGGTGCCACTGCCAAAGGCTCAGTTCAGCACTGCCTTGGAGGGAGTGACAGAAGTCCACATCACTGGAACCTCCTTAGTGCAAACAGCAGCACTTGATCATTTACAGCCCTGTTAGAAACAGAGCACCTTGGTGAAATATCCTGATATGCCAATCTACAGCCAGGCATTAAATTAATTGAAATATTCAGAACTGTAATGTGTTGTGCAGCAATTACATGGAAGAGCAGTGTGGAAATGAACATGAATCAGCAGCTGTAGATGGTCAAGGCAGTTCTTATTGTCCAAATTTTAACTAGGAAATCATTTGAGCCAGCAGCTTAGGATCTCTGAGGAATAAGAAGTGGCATGACATGCTCCTTTGTCTTCAGCCTCTCAATTTTGTATTTTTTTTCTTGGGCAAGCAACATTTTGCAAATAAAAGCAACTGAAAGACCCAGTTACAACCTCATTAGATCTCCTACAATGTGTAAGACCAGAAATCCCACTGCACCTTTCCTAACTACAGCATTATATTCCACCTGCTTGTCCAGTCCCATTTCAAAACATTTGTCATCTTAGCTTCCACAGTAACCTGTGGCAACAAGATTCTGAATTTAGTTATGTGCTTTGAGGGAAAAGTATCCTCTTTTGTTTGTTTAAGCCTGGTGCTTGATCTCTTCGCTTTCCAACCTTACAAGTTATTTGGCCTCTTTTGCTGTTTGTGCTTCAAGTTTGGATTTAAAATTATATTTGCTACTCCCTTTAATGGATTCTCAGGTATTTCCACATTGGTCTCTACTTCTCATTAATTGTGATCTTAAACTGCATTTCCTGCAATTTTCTCCCATGTATCCATTCTCCTTCTTTCATGGTCTTTTTTTTTTTCTCCCCTTTTTTCTTCATTTTTTGGTCTAGTTCTAAATCTCTGCGACTGACTTACATATCTGGAACATCACTATGTTAAATCTGCACCAGACACCTTAGTTTATTAAATCCTACCTCCAAATATATTTATAGATCTTCACCTTTCATGCCCAAAAACACTTCCAGCACCATGTACACCTGTATAAGATTTTATTTTTAAAATCGGTGGAAACTCTGTGGAATCCAAAACTCATGAAATTAAACAAACTCTTCTACCTCTTTCTGTTATAGATTATTTTGTCTTTTTCAGTTCATTTTCCAGCAATCAGGTTTTTTATTCTATTTCATTTCTGTTTTGATGTCCTCACAGGGGGCCTTCTATTTCCTTTATTTCTTGAACTCACTTGTGCATGTCTCACTGTAAAGGTAGAAACTGAATAGAGCAGAAAATTGAAAAAACCTGAGGAGGTGAGGATATATTCTGCTTTCTTTCAAAATTAAGCTTAATGAACAGGCAATAGATCTTTTGGTTTGCAAATATTTTCACTACAGACCTCTGGTAAATCTTGCACAGTGTTTTTGGACAATTTAATAACCTTTATTAACATGTAAAAAAAGCCACATAAAAATTTTGGGAAGGAAGGAAGGCAGCATCCTTGTGGAGCAGCACACTCATCAGTAATCTTGGCTGCTCTGTGTTTTGGTGTTAAGGTCCTACAAGTTGAGGTGACTGGACTTTTTAAAAAGTTTCCTCCTTTAAAGTTTTCTGAGTTGAAGTGTCTCATTTATACACACACACCTCAGGCTTTCTTTGCCTATGGGAATGTTTTGCCTTTATGTGAACAAAGCTTGAGCTTTGCAAAAAGAGAATTGAGCAGAGCCATGGTGTGATGTAACAATAATAACATTTATAGCTGCAGTTATGGGGGATTTGGTGAATAACCCCAACATTGCCCTTACAGCAATCTCAAGAATGTGAGACTCAGAAGACTTCTTCAGACTTAATTAGAAATTCACTGTATGTGACTACGTGTGCCTTTTAGTTTGGAGATTCTTCTTTTTTGGTGTCTTTGTTTGAATTAAAAGAAAGAAGTCTCAGTACTGAGTCCTTAAAACAGAAGTGAAAAGTTTCTACTATTCCCATTTTACATGAAGTAAAAATAAATTTAAAAGTACAGAAGATAACTTGTAGAAAAAAAGGAGCCTGGGCTTTCAGTTGGAAAGTAAATAAATAAAAGCATGCTCATGAGTGCTTGCTCAGTCTCAAAAGCCTTCCTTGCCCCAAAGCTATCTTCTTCAAAGCATAGCCCATCAAATTGTGTTGAAATACTCAATTTTTACATTAATGTTGTAAAATGAGATTAAGGCATTAAATCATTACCACAACATTAAAGCTGACTTTTAGTTGGGCTAGAAGAGGTGGTCCAGATTTTAAAGCACAATGCAGATGAATTTCCTGCAGTCAGATGAATTAAGAAATTGTGCAATTGAGCTTTTGTTATTGGGCTGAAGAAGAATAGTGTACAGTTGACATTTTCAGGTAGGAGAAGTCTGTCGAGAAACTTGTGGTGGAGTTGTTGGCTTAATTTTATGGATGAATTGTCCAGCTATTATCCCTGAACACTCTCAAGGCAGCTACTTTGAAATTGCTTTTTGTTGATAAATACTTGAATAGTGGGGTGTATGGTTTAGCTGTATGAACTGATCTTTCTTCATTTATGGTGACTTTAGAAAAATAAGATACAAATTTCTTTTCCAGATAAGCTTAAAAGTATTTTGGAAAGGTCAAGAAAATAACATTCCAAACCACACTAATACTTTTGAGGAATATGGTTGGCACTTCTACATTTTTATATTAAAATACTGTTTCTCATTAAAGAAAACTTCTAAAATGAAGTGATTTTTTATACAATATATAAAAGATTTTTTAAAAATTTTGTGTTGGATTAATCACTGAAATTGAATGCAGACTACTTCAGCAGCAGGAAATCTCTCCTCAAGCCCTTTCACAAAGGAACAATAACAAAATACACAATATATCAATATAACCTTTAACAATATATTCTAACATGTAAAGCTCCTTCCTATTTGAATACATATTGTATGTGTTCTAAAACTTGTGGTTTTGGATAATGCCTTTTATAAGACATAGCTCTTGAAAATATTTGATTTTCTATGTGCACATGAAATGTGATATGATAGTTCTAATGGGATTTCTGAAAATGAAAAGATTGTGTGGATATACCAATTATGTCACTCTTGCTTTTATGACTGTTTTGACTGACCTTCAGTACTGTTAAATTTATTATCACTGATTTGATG
Source organism: Melospiza melodia melodia (assembly GCF_035770615.1). NCBI lineage: Eukaryota > Metazoa > Chordata > Aves > Passeriformes > Passerellidae > Melospiza > Melospiza melodia. Next base: position 137,959,052 of record NC_086195.1, read on the forward strand.
TAGTGGCAAAGATTGCTGTCTAATTTTTCACCTTTTGCTATTGCTTGTACCCACAACTTTCCTGAACTTTACTTCAATTTACCCTTTTTTTTTCTTTGAGATGCCGGCTTGTAAAATCACTATGTCTATGAACATCATATGCAATATTCATGAAGAAAATATTAACTCAATGATTTCATTTTAGACTGATGATAAAATTATGATCTAACAGTTGCTAATTATCTTCTGTTTCCATCTAGATCATTTATTATTCAGGAAACTCAAGCCATAAAGACAATATTGAAGTGACTTAGTGATTTTTCTAAATTGAAGCTTTTCCTGCACCACAAGGTGGTGGAATGCAGATGAGGGTGTCCTGTCTCTGTCTTTCTCACATGGTGCTTCCATAACTTGCCTTGCTTTTGAGGAACTCAGTATTTGACTCCATTCAGGAAATAAAATAGAGCATGATCTAAGTGATACTGCTTAAAATGACCAGTGGTCTTACCAGGTGATACATCAGAACTGTGCTTTGCTCTAACTGAGATTGTGAGTTCTCTTGGAGATAGTTGCAAATGGCTTGGAGGCTGAGAGGGGTAGGGAAAAGCTTCTGCAAATATGAATTTCTCTTAGTGAGTTTTGAGAACTTTTGTATCTGAGCCTTCTTGATCACATATGAAGATGAGCATGGAGGCTCAGATAAAGTAGGTAATTAACTTATCTCAAACCATTAATATCTCTAACATCCATAAGTTTATATTAAAAATTGTTAGTACTTACTATTTTATTTTTGCTATTTAATTTTTAATTATTAATTGCTTGATGAATTTGTGACAGGGACCCAAAGAGTTTTCAATCAGGACCCTTTGCTTTCCCTCCACTGGTATCCACACTGCTTGTTTACTCCCTTGAAGAAAAAAAATGCTTTCCTTTGTAACCTCATGCCTGAGGCAGATTCATCTTCCAGCTGAAACTGCCCTTATTAATCCTCATGGCAAGTGTAGAAAAAAACAAATCAAAGGAGAGGAGGAAGGACAGAAGAAAGTTTGGCAGGGAAAAACTCAAGGAGTGGGCAAAGTGTTTATTTTTCAGATATTACTGTGAATCATTGCACCAGTGGATTTGGTTTCCCTCCAGTGGTTTTGTAGTTTACATTTTCTGCAGGTTTCCCAACCCTTGAATGGTGGGAAGCAGGGAGGATGGAGGCATGCTGACATGTTGAAGGGCCTGATGGAGGAGAGCTTTGGGTGGCTTTCATCATTTTGGAGCAGGAATTGAAATCTCTTATCACTTTGTTTAAAATAAGTTAGCAGATACGATCAAGTATTCTTTATTTAAAAACCCTTGTGATTTCCACTGGTGAGCTATCCTGCTTGATGGCATAAATGTTAAGGTACTAAATGTCTGCCACCCTGAAGGGAAGCTGGTTAGTTTTAACAAAATTAAGTCTTGACAATATTCCATGGATCCCAGCATTCATAGCTTTGTGTTGCATAAAACCAAAGAATCACGCTAGGAATTCAACTACATGTATAGAACTCTTTTGAGGACAAAAAAAACCCCAGGCCCCCAAAAAACAGAGCAAAAAGATTGACAGCTGGAAAGACAGAGCCTTATTTTCTCAGGTTGTGTACTTGGGTGATAGGAATGTGAGAATTAAGTGTATTAGTCAGAGACAGTGCAATGAAGTGCAAAAATCTGTGGTTTAGGTTGCACAGCGCCAGTCACTTTCCCAAGGTGATTTTCAATAAGATACAGCAATCCCACTGTGATAAAGTGTTTCAGATTAGTGTTGGACCCTTTGATTTTATTTTGAAACAAACTTATTTAAAATAAATTACAGTCCCTGTTATCTCTCTTTACTGACCTTAGAATTATTGCCATAAGTTTGGAGTTGTTAAAGCAACTTCAGTCATCTGCCCTGAATTTCTCAGAGATATGAAAGTAGAACTGTAATAAAATAGAGATCAGCTATCTGTTTACCTCCATTTAGTTTCAACATGTCCCCATAATAAGGAAATTTTGGAAAATTCTCATTACTTTCTTTCTTCTCAGTGCAATTCTGGCTGAGCTTTTTGAACTTTTTTTTGGGTTTTTTTCTGTGTGTGCAGAAAGAGTCAAGTGTCATTCTGAGAAAGCTGTCATCTTTGTTCAAGGCTGCTGGGTGCCTGAATTTGTATTGTGCATTAGCTTTTCCTTATAGGTTTTCAAGGGCCAGCTGCCAGTACTTTATTTCATTTAATTTTGAATACTCCTATTTTATGACTTGGGAAAACAAGGAAATATGGCTTGTCTGCTCACTTAAAAAGAATAAAAATGAACATCACAGCCTTAATGTGATTTTTAAGCAGTGGCAATGGGCCTAGAACACCATATTAATAGTGATAGAATGGTGTGCTTCTGGAGAAAATTGTGCTGGCTTTATTCATATAAGATGTTTGGTGGCTTTTGTGGTAACATTTTGTCCTGAATGCAGTGAAATTTGCACTGCAGGTATAAGGACAACTGCTTTTTTAAATGCAATTTGTTTTCTTTTGAGGTTTTGATTTTTTGGGGATTTTTTTAGCAGAGTATTAAAATGAGCCTCAGGAGATCTGTTCTGAACTCCCCTGTCAGGCTCAGAAGTCTGTAAAATATAAAACATTCCATGTAATTCTCCTGTGTTCATTTCCCCACCTGTGAAATGGGAATAATACTGTCTTTTTTATTCCTAAATTTGATCTGCACTGCCCAAAAAATGATCTTACAGGTCTTCAAGTCAGATGTCTATTCTTTACTGTTTCTATATTTGTTAATGTAGAACTGTGAATAAAACCAAGACATATACATATATATATATATATATATATATATGTGTGTGTGTGTGTGTATATGTATATATGCCTTTTTATAAGTAAGATATCTTTATTTGAGGCAGTGGTCTCAAACAATGCTCTAAAACTTTTCCTTTTTATTTATTTAAAGTGTTGAATTACTAAATTCAGGCAAGTTGCATAAGCTTCAATGCACTATTTGTAGCTACTTTAATGAGAATAGTGATCTTTTATACAATACAGATTGATTCCTTTTAAACAATAGGCTTTGTTATTATTACTACTATTGAACTGGAAAGGACTTATTTTAACTGCTGACAAAACTTGTGCTAAGATTGGGGGAAAAAATTAGGTTTTACAGTGCTCCAGGAGTAAATTTGTATGTATTATATTCATATTACTCCATAACATTGAAGCTCAATGTTTATGTTGAATAGTTGGTTTGATTTGTCCTTAGAGGTAAATCTTGCACTAATAACCATTAATAAAGTAAAGCTTAGAGAGCTTGAAAACAGATTCTTCAGTATTAATAATTTTTTTACTTCAGAATTTCAATTTTTCTTGCAGTAAAATAATTTTCAGGATCTCATTATTGAAATAATTAGGTATTATTTTGTTAAATTTATCATTTTGAAGAAGACTGTGTGTGTCACCTGGTTTTAGCATAACTAGAAATTAAGAAATGAGGCATTACAGCTTATTAGCTTCTTACAGTCCAAATGCTGCAGATAACGCAATTTTCCCCCCCAAAACTGAGCAGCAATAGGTAAATATATTGTGAGACAGTACATTGTGCCACATTTTATTCTTCTGCTTCACTGGGAGCAGGCACAGGGAGCTTTTTAAATGGCTGGGCTGGTGACAAACAATGAGTGTGACGGGTGGTGAAATGGGAGCGTGCTGCAGCATCTCCAGGCCTTCATTGCAAACTCCTCTCTCTGTTCCAAGGGAGCTGCAGCCAGAGTGCTTTTGCTGATAGCAAATTCAGCGGAGTGCTGTGGGGAGCAAAACCATCCCCAAAGTAAGCACTGAGGGCTTCAAAGGCCAGAGCCGACATTTTGAGAGCCATGAGCCACCAGTGCATCTCTCAGATGTTCATGTTAGATGCTTTCCTGTGAAATGCTCTGTTCAGGTTTCCTGGGGTCCCTCTGTGCAGCTCCACCAGCTGTGAGTGCAGCAGACTGCTCCAGTCCCCAGGTGACAAAGCCAAATTTGTGGCAACATCTGGTGCTGTGCAGAAAGGTCATGTTTTAATATCCATTAAAAAAAAAAAAAAAAGACCTTTCCTTTCAGTGTTTATTGTTACTCTTAGAATTTTCAGCAAGCACCCACAAGCATTTGAAGCATGTAGTCCCAGTGTCTACTACATCCTAGACTCTGTGCAAGCAAAAGGTGGGCGCTGCCTCTACTCAGCATATTCTGCTTGTTAGGGTGATGCCTTGTGAAGGCTGACCTAGAACAGAGACTAGATGGAGTTAAAGAGTAAAGTAGGTATTTATTAAAAGGCCTCAATGGATACACCTTGGGCAGTACAAGAGCCTGGCCAGGGCTAAACCCCAGGTGAACCCAAAATGGTCACAAAATGCACGACCAGTCACAAGGTCTCTCACTTTAATACGTTTTCATCCATTTGCATATTGGAGTTAATTGCCTAATTACAGCTTTGGGTTATGAAGTCCCATCCTTCTTGTTTTTCTCTCTTCAGTCCACTGCTGTTTATGCTCTTGGGCCTGAAATTTGGATCATTTGTCTTTGATCCCCAGCTAGAGAAGGAATTGTTTTGTCTCCCTGCTCTGTGAAGAGAGCTCACCATCCCCTAATATGAAGTGCAGAGCTGCACACTAAAGCAGTACAGAATCTGAAAAATATAAAAGCTAAAACCTGAGGCATCAAGGGTGCCCCTAGAAGGTGGCAGAGCTGGGTTTTACCTAAATATCCTAAATACCTCTTCTGCCTTCCGGGCCCAGGGCCCCACAGCTCTGCTGAGAGCTGACCTGGGTCTGGGCAGATGTACCTTCAGGGAGGAGAGAAGTCAATGCTGGTCACTGCTCTCAGCCCTGCAACTTGTCCTCCCTTGCCATGCCTTCCTACCACACTGGGGTACTTCCATCCCCCTGCTTCTTCCTTCTCCCCTGCCTGAGATCCACAGCTGGTTTTTTCTGGCAGCTCTCACATCTGTCCTGAGCCTGACCTGGCTTTAATTGTGGAAAATCAGCCTTTCACACACCTGTGGTCTTTGTGAGTCCTGCTGTTGCTCTGGTGCACAAAATAAATGAGATATTCGCTACAGGAGTTCTTTCTAGACAATTTAGGGCAGCTAACTTCTTCATATTTCAGTGTCAAATGAGATGGCATAATCAGAAATAACTTGCTACTACACCTTGTTTTTTCATATTCATCACATTTTTTATTTTTTCATAAGCAATTCTGGTCAGAGCGTGTGTTGTAAAAGGTGCCACAGTGTGATATCAGGCCCTCATTTTAAGTGATTTGGGATGACACCATACTGCCAGTACTAAATACTAATATTAAAATGTGCTTTGTTTTTCTGAGTTATATTCTTAACTTTCTAAGGACAGAATTTGGGCCAGGGATGTGCATTCAAAGTTTTTGCTTGGCTCTTTGAGAATAGAAGGACACAGGCTTTTTTTTTGCTGTATTTTTTAATACTTCATCCTCCTTCATTTGCTACTGAAACCTCTTGCTTTTGAAATAGGGGAAAAAACCTGAAAAACAAACCACAAATGAACCAGCAAGCTACAAAACTTTCTATAAGAAGAAAAATTATTATTCTTTCCAGTTAGTCCAACTGTGTGTCTTGCAATATGAACTCATCCACTCGAAGATTTTATTGGTATAACTAAAGATATAGATCTACAAGGAGCTTTTGTTAAAATGGTTTGGATACTTTTAATGACATCTGATTTGCGAGCAAAAATGTCAAGCACATAATTGCCATTTCAGAGTTTCATAAATCTGAATCAATTAGTAAAAAGAACCCCTTGACCTTGTGTCCATGAGCATTCATGATCATTCAGTCTAAGTGCTAAGGAGCTGTTGGCACATGATGTTCAAGCTGAGTGATCCTTTTGTTCAATCCCATTTTCTTCAAGCAAGGTAAATGCAGCTCCCTTTGAATTTAAAACCTTGCTAAATTATTTAGTGCTACATATCACAGACTGATTAAATTTTTCACAGAGTAGTGAGATTGTTTCCCAGGTAGGTCATCACTCAGTTCAGTTTACCACTTAAAATTTCTTTCATTCTCAGTCAAAATATAGCAAGGACCATCCATCATTATCACTCCATCCTTTAATTTTTCCGTCAGCTTTTGTCAGGCTTGAAACAAAAGCCTTTACATTTTTATCAGCTGCAGCTATTGTTGTCTGATTTGTGCTCAGTCATGTCAAAATATCAGTTGTGTTTTTACCAAAAAAGTCAAATATTTTCAATAGGTCAGATCTATCTTTCACATAAGCCTGCTAAACCAAACAGAACCATTTCTCATTTCTTTGGAAATGGAGAGTAAAAATGCTCAGGGCCAAATTGGCAGGGAGAGTAAATTATCCAGACTCTCTGCACTTAAATGGATGGATGTCTTCTGCCTTAGCAAAGAGAACACGGCATCAATTCAAACAAGAAGGAGAAGCAAACAGGAAATTTTGAGCAGGTGGGGCTCGACACTGCTTTGAGCTGATCTGGTCCAGCCCTGCCCTGCCCCTCCTAAGCAATTTGCATCTGTGCCTCTGCTGAAGAGCAGCTCCCACACCAAGCCCAGTTTCCTGTTCCTCCTTGTTCCACCATCCTTTTTCCAAGCCTTCAGGGTGCCTGCTGGCTGCTCGCCCCTGGCTCCTGCCTGTGGTGTGTCAGCAGCAGCAGTGCCACGAGGAACACCTTTCCAGAGCTGTGCTCAGTCTGCTCTCTGCAGCAGCTCTGGCATTATGCCAGCTCCTCACTGAAATGAGGGCTCTTGGGTGAGCATTTGCAGCTGAGCTCAAACCTCCCTGTGCCACCAGAGAGAGGTCGGGAGCCCATCTCTCCTACTCAGTGTCCAGTTCAAGCCTCACCTCTATAACCTGTGGAACAGAAGTGACAAAGAGTCCATGGGAGTCCCTTGGCATGAAGGTCAACCCCTTTTCTATTTCCAACAGCTTTTATAGAAACAATTAGTTCTCCATGAGTTGTTTACATTTCAGAGCTGGCAAGATGATGAAGTTAATACCAACTTAATTACATTATTGGATTTTTGACTGAATATCTGTCTGTCAACAAACATCCAGTTTAGAAGTGAGGTTTCAAAATTAATGGAGACAATTATTGCTTGACTTCTAGATCTCCTGAGCATGGCTTTTCTATCTTCTTTGGCTCCCCATCTGCAAAATATAGCTATTTTCTGCTTCACAGGAGGCTAAGGATTAATACCTTAGTATTACTGAAATAGCAATCTGGCACAGTGATTTGGGTATGGCTACTTGAATTAAAAAGTTCCGCTCTGCGAGGTCTCTTGGTCATAATGATCCTTAGTATTTAGTGGCATGAGAGGCATAAAGAAAAAGTCATTTTCAGCTGAACATTGTGTACAACTAGATTCAGAAATTGCAAGACAAGGAAGTGGATATTAGTTTCACTCCAGCACAGATTTCTTGGGCAGAAATCTGCAAATCCATTCTGCTAAGATCCTCCCTGACAGAAAGTTCAAGAGGACAAATCTACATTGTCCCTATGATAGCATGTTCTGAGCAGCTGCCAGCAGGGAGCTCTGCGTGACAACGTGTGCCTCACTAGTGAAATAAGATAGGTTTGCCTTGCATTAAAAAAAAAAAAAAAAATCCTGCAGGACTAGAAACAGGTCAAATTGTAATTCTCTTTTCTGGTGTGACATGGAGCAGCACACCCTCTATAATAAAGCACAGTGATCCTTATGGCTTAAACAGAAGCCTGTGTTGTTAAGTATCATTTTTTTTGTCTGCAGTCCGTGTATTTTTGGGAACTTCCAAACCCATTTACTTCCTACACCTGCAATGAGAGACTGAGGAACACTGGACATTGCTTCTAGTTTATTTCTTGAACTGCATATTCTGTTTTCTCTTACACAAAAGCCTTTTCAATGCAAAGACAAAGTTTTCACAAGAATCCATAAATCTTGGAAGAACTGATAAGAGTCATTCTGTCAGACTCAGCAGGTGCCTTACACACAGGTCTTTTCAATGTGGGGATCATTTCAGAATGCTTGGATCTGGGCTGCTGTCTGGAGAGCTCTGAGTTATTTGGTTACTTTGCACATTTCTGTTGCAGAATCTGATGTTGTTAATGGAGTATTCCACTGGGCAGAGCCTGGAATGTACAAAGCTGGTACAAACCAAACCTTTCTAGAGTCCAGAACAGACTTAAATTTCATTGCCTGGGCAATGTGATGCTCCTCAGGCTGCTGATTCCTGGTTTCTCCTCATGCTAGGGTCTTTAGGAGCAAGTCCTGGTATTGCTGTGAGCAAAGCAGACAGACTGCAGTAGTTTGCACAATTAAATTCACCTCACTCTGCAAGGAAAGAAACCAAATACTATTCCTTGTTTTTGCATCCCTTTTGAGAAAACATATTTTCTTTGAGGCTTCTGCCAGGCTTCCATTTTGATGTTTGGCATCAGAGTTTATGACTTTCATCAGGAAACTAATATCTGCACAAGTTTTCATTACTCTTAATCTGATGAGATCACATCTGCACTCAAACACTGGCAGATCCTAGTTCAGGTTAGCTAGAATGCTTCCTAGGTAGCTTTAATTTAAAATAAGAAATCTTGTTTGAAATGTTTCAATCTCAAGAGAAACCAGAAAGTTCTAAGTTAACCAGTGATTCATGTAAGCTATTATTTGGTAAAATAGGTAAACAGCATGATTGCAGATTGGATAGCTCTGTCATAAAACCATAACTTGTCATTGCAGTCTTAAGTAATTGGTATTTAAGAAAGATAATGAATGGAACCATGAGTCACACTAATTAGTTTTATGTACAAGAATGATGTATACAGCTTTCCTAATAAGCAAGGTTTTGCTCTCCTTATGAAGTAGGTGAGTTTTTTTCTCTTTGATTTAATTTTTAACAGATAGTTATCAGGGAAGGAGTTTCCCTTTATGAGAAGAAATTGCATACATCAGTACATGTGACATGTATCTTTTTAACATGTTAATTTATTTCTAATGCTTGTTATACTCAGTTCTATTTCATTATTGTGATACTCACACTCCAGGTAATATTATCATTATTCCTGGGGATTAATATGGCTACAACTGTGAGGGTTTTAAAAAGCCTGTTCTAATTTTTCTGCCTGGTGAATATTATATACTGGGAATTAGATTAAATATCAGTGTACATTAGATTAAAAATCAGTGTAGAGATGAAAGATGTATCTTTGTTTTCTGATGCCTTCAGAAGTAGAACATCACACAGATATAGATTCCAGAGAGCATGGTGATATTTTTTATCAAAACTAGAGGAATATAGAAAATAGTAGGTGACTTACAGAGTAACAAACAAGGAGGCTTTTAAATTTGGAAAATGATCTGTCATCCAGCATGGAAATAAGGTAAGCATGTTACTTTGAAGCCTTAAGAGAGTAATTAAGCAATGCTGAACTCAAGGATTCTGTGTCTGAAGTGTGTTCTGTAGGGCCCAATACTGAAAAGCTCTGAGCTACTTCAGCTTCCATTGATTTCAGTCTGAATTGATGGTACTCAGGGACCAATTGCATTTCTTTCCAAAGCAAGGGAAGACAGATTGTGGGTCAGACTTTTGCTCTTTTATTGCACTGAATAGCACCCTTCAGAAATATTTTCAGTGAAATCAGTATGGAATGGGTTACTCACCATCGACTGCTGAGAAAAGAGTCCTTCCCTTTCAAGCCTGCCATATAAATAATCTGAAAAATGTCAGATGCTTTTGTCTTCTCAGAAGTGCTTTTCTCTACTTCTCTTCAGAGCTTTTGTTTTTTGTTCTTTAAAACCTGCAATCACCTTATAGGCAAAGTACTATTGGTCTTTATTGCTTTTGGCAGCGTAATCAAAATATTTTCTATGTGTACATCTGGTTATGATCTGATCTGTACTGGAGCATTCTGCATCAGGTATTGTTGCTTCCTCTGCAGAGAAGCAGTCATGCTCCCAATCCTGGCATTCCTGCACTTGCTTTAGCAAAACCTGAACGGTTTTATAGGATGCTGTCATCATTTTTTGTATGAAGTTTTTCTGGCTTGCATGCATGCTTTTTTATCAGTAATATTGTTATCATTTCTTAGTTTTCATTTGAAGGTGTTTTATAAAAATATTGATGTGTACTAACAATAAATTGTAAGCATTAAGGATGACTGAAAGATGACTGTGCCTGCAAATTAGGGTAAAGATTTTGAAATATACTCTGCTCTGGATCTTAGCAGACAACTGTGTCTTAAGCAAATGTGTGGGAAGAAGAAAAGCAATCCGGAAAAAGCAGCTCTTATAGTTAGTAGAATTTTCTCCCCTTTTTCCCTTCATTGAGTCTGTCTGAAAGTGGGTGTTTTAACATACAGCCATTTCTCGTTAACATGTGTGTGTTTATTTTAGCATGATGGTGTTGTTTTTTATCATCTCCCTCTCTGACACAGCATGTTTCATCTGTATATGGTTTCTACTACGTGAGACATTTAAAATGGCTCAGCGAAGAAATGGATTCTTGTCACTTAAACTGTCACTCTCTTGTTCTGTGGAAATGTGGTCATTTTAACAGAGTTTTAAATTTTGTGTACTCAAAGATTGACTATAAAAATTGAGAGTGATAAATGTCAAGAATTTAAAGGTACCCTATTGTACCTGTAATAATTTATGTTAATCATGTTTTAATTTAGTCATTTTCAACATACTTGTATTTACAAATTAAACCACTGTTATGGTTCTCCTTTGTTTGCATGATATGATTTTATTTTATATTTTTTTTTCCACTCACCAGATGTTTTCAACACTTTGCTTCCCACTACTGTCATCCCCTCCCTTACCACTGCAACAGTCACAACCAATGTAGCCTTAACAGCCAGCACAACCACATCGGCAACAGCCACCAGCATCAGAGGTACAGTATCCTTCTTTGTTATGGCCTGGGAAGCACATGATAAAGAGGAAACTAGAGCTTTGATTTTTATTTTTTTTTTTTATTTTAACAAGGATAGAAATTGCTGCAGAGAGGGTGCAAGTGTTCAGCTCAGTATATATTTAACAGAATAATCCAAAGGGTGATAGGTGGGTTAAGAAAGATTTCATATGACCTTGAATGTTGCCATTGCTCTAGCAGTGTGTATGTGAACTTTGACAGGATGCTTAAATTATTTGTCTACATTTACATTTAATTTTTTAAGGTTAGTAAATTAACTTTAATGTAAAATGCAAGCAAGCTATTTTTAAATAAACGTGACCTTTTTAAGGCTGGTTATTTTGGGTGCTACCATTTAAAACAAGCTAGGTGTCTCAGCACTGGAATTTCTGTTGATGAAATCTTGCTTGATAACAAAGAGGCACTGTGATGTATCACCCTTGTTAGCCCTTTACAGCTTAAGGCATTCCTTATTTAGGGGTGTTGTTATCTCACTAGTGCTAGAGTAAATGAGCTAAAAGTTCTCTCTCCCCTCCCTGACCCCCATCTGTTGGGGTTTTTTCTGTTACAGCTTTTCATATGTTCCTAGTAATGCTTCATTTCTTTATGAGCAAAATATAAAGGTTATTTTACTCTTTTATTCAGTGGCTGATCAGATAACTGTTAAATAGGGAAGATGTGTGCAGCAGGTTTTGCAGATTATCATCTTCTGGATAACTACAAATCTCTTGTGGTAAATGAAATGGCAGAAGGTTCTTATGTGGTCTCTTGAAAGCTTTCGTTGCCCAAGAAGAGAGGAAATTATATTATTTTACCACACTGCAAGTATTGACATGATGAGGTGCAGTTAGGCCAGGAAAGTTAAGACAGTTATGACACCTTTTCTTTCTGGATGTGTTGTTATTAGTCAGTTGTAGTGGCCTGCCTAACTAGCAAGAATAAAAATTGTCATAGTATCAAATCACCTAAATTATTCTTCCACAGGGCACAGATATTTTAATAATTGCTGTTATTTTAATGGAGAGAGAGGAAGTGTTGTAGTTGTCCTTTTCCTTCAGATAGAGAAACTTAGACCATGGAAAACAGCCCAGTATTCATGGGTCTAAGAGGTTGAAGGAGGAACATTTCCTGAAAAGGATCAGAATTACAGGAGTTGTCTTTATAAGAGTGGTGTGTGTAAAGCACAGAAGCTTCCAAATTTCTGAGAGCCCACATCTTGGAAGGACGATGCTCTTGGTGTGCTGTGCTGAAGTTTGCTGCCCTTCATGAATTGTTTTCTTCTGCTTGTTATGTGGTCATAATTCTGTCATTGTTATGGTAGTACTGATGTTTTTAATGCATTGTCTCACCTCCTAAGTGTGGTTTAGGGCCTCATTCTATTTCCTGTGGAGTGTTCATTTTCACTATTTGTGTGTCCAGCATCAATAGAACAGTGTGAAACGGGGGAATTCTCTTCTAAGTTTCAGCTCTAACACATGGGAGAATGCATGCAATTTGATGCTACACTTACAGAGATGCTGCTTTAATAGCAAGTAAAAGAAAGGAAATTGGGTGATCAATTGCTGAAACATGAGCACTCACTTTTCCCAGAAAGAAAGAAGTGAATGCAGCAAAATGGCTGAAAAGATGAGACCACTTCAATCTCAAGAAGTGGTTGATAGAGTCTGTTGGAGAGATGATCAAAGGGACAAATGAGTGTGGGAAGTACGTTTCCTCAAAATCTTGTATTGAAAGGAAAATGATAGTTTATCCCAATGCAGAGAGAAGATATTTTATATATTATTTTATACTACTGTACATGTAGTATAAAATAATATATAAAATATAACTAAGTATGAAATAAACTAATGAAATTAGGTTTCTTAACAGTGTAAGATATCAAACTTCAGTAAAACACAAAAACAAGTTTACTATAAACATAAATCATATATCAATGTGGAAGAAACATGAAAATGGGTATGGAACTGGGTGCAAAATGAAATTAGCAAGTTGTGAGAAATTTAACAAAACAGAAGTGTATAGAAATACACTAGATGAATAACATAAATACAGAAATTAATAATGAATTATGAGGACAAGGCCAAAGTAATTGGTGTTTTAGCCAACAGTGGAAGACACTGAAGTGCTGTTTCTAATGGGGGTAGGAGGGGATGTCACAGTGAAAAATGAGCACAAAGGGAGACAGATCAAAGAACAAGGACAGCAAACTTATAGATATGCTTTGCAGAGAAGCTGAAGGCACCAGCTTGCTTGGTTTTGCTTTCAAAGCAGAAGTCAATATGACTCTGATGAAGTATTTTCCAAGTTCAGTGGAGAAAATTATTCCCTGTATTACTGGCAAAGACATTTAGCAGAAACACTGTAAATGCATAGGAGACAATGACTTCAGATATTCAGCTATTTAAGTTTAACTTGCTTCATCCTGACTTTCTTTTAAAGTGCTTTATTCCCATGGCAGAGGAAATTGGACAAGGTGCCTCTCCTTGGGTCTCTTCATCCCCTACCTGTCTTGGACCCATAAACAAATAATGTTCACAGACTTTCAGTGCCTGCTGTGGGGTTCTGCCATCCTGAAATACAAGACTGAACCTCATCTGCAATGTCAGAGCACCCACCCCACAGAGGTACAAATAACATAAGAGCCATTGCAGAGAAGATCAGGTTTTTCAGTACCATTTGTTTCTAGCTGAGCAAAAACTACCACCTAAACATATTTTCCTTTGACACCTCTGCTTCGTATTACAATAAGATTTTTGACATGAAAGAATATATTGAGAAGCTATCCATAAATTCTCAAACATCAAACCTTTTTTGTTTTGTTTTTTCTATTTGTCTTGCTTTGTTGGATCATGTCTTAAGGAAACACATTTTCCACAGACTGTAGTAGTGTATGCTATTTGATAATATCTTTAAACTGGGTTTCCCATAGCTGGCATAGTAAACTTTCTAGACAGATTTCACTAATTTTGTTTTGAAATTAGTGGTTAATACTTAAGAATCTCCTCAGGTAAGCTTTGCAAGACAGTCCTCTGTTCTGCATGACTTTTACATAGTCCACTTTGAGTATGTATTGTTTCACTTCCAGTCACAGGAAATGTCTTTGCAGGCATAAGACACAGGGTGTAAAAAGCCAATGGAATCTGTGAATCCAAGGCATTTTGCATTCTGATTATTGTACCTCCTCTTTACCAAAAGCCTTAATTCATGGGAAAGAAAATTCTCCAAAAGTTATCAGTTAATTCTGGGACCATGTGATTCATTGCTGACCTGATTTTTCTGGCATTTAGTAAACAACATGAAAAAGGCTACTGATCCAGTTGGATGACAGCATGATAATTCATAAACTTTCTGTTAAGTCAAACTTTTCACTTTCTCAGAAAACATATCCTTGTTTTTGTGCACAGTCCTTCAGGAATTAATTATTCTTTTACTGGTACATTACCTACTAACTCAAAAAAATCCTAAACATAATTTGATGCCAGTGAGGAATATTGCCCTTTATATATTTGTCAAGGGTATCTTAAAGCCTAATAACCATGATGAGGAATGTACAACAAAATGAGAATAAAATGTATGAGGAGAAGAAACAAATCTGGAGGACTACTGAAAGAATAATTATACACTGTATGAGTAGGTACATCAGATTTTCTATCAAATTTATGTAATGTTATTTGTGAAAGCTGTGCATTGAATCCTTGCAATTTTTCCCTTTTATGATTGGGAAGAGGCACAAGAGGATTGTGGATTTGCCCCAACAGTAAAACAAGGGATGTTTGCATTGGAGAAATTCTTTGTTAGTGTAAAGTTAACTTAGGTGGTGCTGTGCCAATCTTTCCAAGTTCTATAGGGGGAGAGGGGGTGTGATTAACAGTGCAGGAGAAGCCACCTCAAGCCAGAACAGCTCTGTGTTTCTGTATTCACAGAGGGAAAAAGCCTGTGCACACAAATGTACATAAAACCTTCCCATGGGCTGTCATTATGTTAATCACCCACACACACACAAACAGAGTATTTTTTTGTTTTGTTTTGTTTAAATCCTATTTCTATAAAGGAACAAAAAAAAAGTCAAAGAGGTTATAAAACTTGCTTATTTTTACTTATTACTGAAGACTGAAACCTCACCTCCACCACCCAAACAGGTGGAAATTTAAGAATGCCAAACCCAATCTCAAAAGACAGATCCTTTCAGTTTGATGGCACATATCAGAGTGACTCAGGCTCAGCTGACTCACTGGGGTGGTGACTGTACCAGAATGTCCAAAGCTTTATATAGCAACGCCTGAAAACATCTCCAGAAGTTGTTGTGTGCAGCACAGACACTGCTGCTCCCAGGCAGCTGCACTGGGGAGATCAAGAGTTTATTTGTCAGGGTGACCACAAAGCCAAAAGATGCACACATTTATATATCAGTGAAATCTCTGCTTATTATAATCCTCTTTGCTTTTATTTGGTTTAACTTTGGTGTAGAATAAAGATTTCTTAAAGGAAATCTGTGGAGCTAAACTTAGGAGTAGACAGTGGCATAAGGAGGGGTTTGAGGATGTATTAATTTTGAAAACTATTGTGACTTTAAGTGTGAATATTTCTATTTAATAGTGTAAATGGCGACCATCCTAGCTAAAAAATTATGTTACTTTCTTTTTTTCCCCTAGTTTTTCCTTAAAGTCTCTATTAAAAAAAAAAAAAAACCTAAACCCAACCTTAATGGAATAACTGTGTCATTATAGGCAGCTTAAATGCAGAAACTACTTGAACAGTACTTGTAGTCCTCATACTTTTTTCTATCAAAAAAATGCTAAACATTACCAGTTCTTTCCTTATGGTTTTATTTTTCTTTCTCATAATCTGATTAATATAACTTGGCAGGCTGAGATATTAACAAAGAGAGAAACAACAAAGCAAGGAAAAGCTATAGAATGTGTGAGGGGCAAAGGAGATAAGGGTAGACTTACACTTTAAATATAGTTGTGCATGCTTACTTGCATTCAACTCTGATAATAAAAATAATCTTTGTCTAACGTTAAAAGCACTTTCCTATGACAGCCAGCTAAAAGCCAGTTCATTTATATACTACTTTATAGCTGTAGCAGTAACATAAAACCTAATTTGTGTCTGGGTTTATTCAAACTGTGTAGGAAAAGTAGAACTTTATAGGTTTTATTTCTTCTTTCTCCATACTTTTGCACTAGTCTCCTAGTGGCTTACCCAAGGTCTAGATTTGCCTGAAGGATGAACAATTTGAGATTCAAGCAATAGTGCCTTAGATTTTTTTTTTCCATTAGACATTCAAGTCTTCATCATCCATCTTTCAAGAACTGCCATCTCCTGATTTTATACTGATTTCTTTCATTACTATTATTTTTACAATTTACATGTTCCTCAACTGTATAGATGGTGTGTTAAAAAATCACGATAAACCTATGTTAGACCATGATGAAATCTCAAACTGATTTTCCAGCCTTCTTTTTCAAAATCTCTGAACAGGGCTGTCTTGGTCAGAGCTGTTACCCAGGAGAAACATCCACAAGCTACAGCTGAGTAATGGCTGGAAAATCTAACCTGGCATCTGCAGCCAGCTAGTAGACCAAACTGTTGGATATTTTTATATCAAAATATACCTGTTGTGAACAGGACTTGGAGTTTCTTTAGTTCTACAGCAATCTTTTCATGAGGCTTAGTCATCCACAGTGCCCGTTTTAGGGGTTGCACAGCATTTGTTCCTTTTCTGAAGTACCATTTAATTAGGGTTTCATTCCACTAGTCAGGCTTAGTGGTGCAATTAGTGCTGTGAATTCTCAAAGCTCACAGATTTAAGATCAACAGAGGAGCTTGTAGCATCTGTTCTAACTCAAAGAGCTCTTTGGTTTTCAGGTCTGATAGATACAGAGCCAGGAAAACCTTCTTCTAATCTGGGAAAAAAAAAAAAAAAAGAAACCTTAAACCCCTCCTCTCCACGCTCCTCCCCCCAAAACCAACATAAAACAAACAACAAGATTAAAAAAAAAAACAAAACAAATATTCTCAAGCAGTTTCATACTTTATTGGCTGGATTCCTACAGATTTCTGTGTCTCCATAGAATTAGAATAATGGCAAACATTGTGTGTTTACATGCACGGTGATCACAGGCCAAAACCATGCTAGCTCCAAGCAAGAGGTTCTACAAACATAGTATGAAAATAGTCTTTTTTTAAAAATTTAAGGCTAGGAATTGGAGGTGTTGGTGCATGCACATGAGATATCTTCCTGTATCTCAGAGGCAACAGGGCAGTAAGTAGCAGCAGAATGTGGTTATGGAAGGAGGAAATTTTTCATGCAGTGTGAAGCTAAATATAAAACTGTATTAGCACTACATGCTGAAAAATGGAAATGGAAATACCCTGATGTCTGTTGTGAGCAGACCCAAATCAAACCTAAATGCTTCTGTGTGGAATTCCCAGTTCTCGGATACTTTTAAAAGATTTTTTATAGTTGTAATTTCAATCCTAGAGTAATCCTCAAGGCAACATGTACATTACTCATGCAGTCTAACCACCAAAAAAAATTCTGGCAACATGATCCACATGAGGCTAGTTACCTCCATTGCCATAAAAAGTACTTGTGCTTTGCAATTTTTACCTTACAAACTAAAGCAGAGACCTGTGCCATTTATAACATGGCAATTTTCTCTGCTTAACAGCCATTATGATGTAAGATGAAGACCATCGTCATTATTACGCATTATTTGGTCATATTATTCATGAAATGAGGCTGTTGCTTTCTGGAACAAATAAAGATAGATTTGATGATCTGAATAGTTTGCCAAGTAAATGAATATCATAAATGAGACATAGATTAAGCTGCAGGCATGCTGAATACATGAAAGAAAATATCATAATATCATATATTAGGAACCTGCTCTTTGTGTCTAGGACAAATATTTCTAGTGCTAACAAATCCATCCAGCTGTCAGCTTGCAGTAATGAAGTAGGCAACTTAAAAAGTACACAATGATTTCCAGCCTTGATGGATTATCACTTAACCCAAAATGCAAGGCTGTGCAGATAAGTATCACAATTGCTTGATGGTCTGATAAAGATTCCATTATATAGCTGAGCTCCAGAGAGGCTTCAGCAATGTGTCAGGAATTCAAACATTCCCAGCCTAAGCTCTGATCACACTTGGGGGTTTTTCGGCTTTTTTTTCCTTTTTTTTTTCTATGAATTATGCAGTCTGACAGTCTCTATTGTAAGCTGGCAGTGCAAGAAGTTCTCCAAATTAAGAGTCCCTTCTGCTGGAAGCGTTTTTACTGCCTGCCAAGAGCATCCTTTGTCTCTGAGTTCAGCCTCAGACCTCGCCTCAGGTGCCACAGGCTGTAAGGTGTTATCTCTCTCTCTGCTCGGCCCCCACGTACAGCTAGCAGGAAAGCACAGGCATTTCCAAAAACAGTCCCTGGGAAGAAGGACTGAAGTCATGACTGTCACCAGCTCTGTGTGAAGTGCTACACCAGAGTCAGCGTGTACTGATGTCACACTGACCATTTTCATCTGACCTCTAGCTGGGTGCTGACCTCAAGTTAGTGGTTTTCAACATTCATGTGTAAACAAGATATGAAAACTATAGTATTCATACTAACTTCCTGCTCTCTTCAGCTTAAAATGTGCTTTTCAAAATAATAACTTTTTAAATAGTAGGTTTTTGTACCTCTTGCTTTAAAAGCTGGAATTCTACTGATTTCAAGAGATTTTGGTGACATAGTATTTATATATCTACAAGCAGTTTGGTTAAATGAATTTATCCCATCTCACTCGCAGGTAGCTCTGAAGTGGATGTATCTGGATTTGCCAGTCCAAAGAGAGACAGGCAATTTTTAGTGCATTGTCAGTGCTGCCCCATAAGCTTGACAATGGCTTGCAGACATCCAAACCATTTCTTCCACAGAAAAATAGGCTGTACTTTCCTTTCTTCCAAGTAAAACTTTACCAATTGATAAGCTCATTAATTTTCAGTGGGACTGTATGTAGTTTTGGTGTGTTATTCACAGATATAATCTGTGATCTGCTCACTCCAGAGGGACCTGCTGGGTCAGTTAGCCTAAATTCCTGTATAGTTGACTGTCTCAAAGATTTATGAGACAGAGAAACCTTTATTTTATTAAAGAGCATGCACCAGGACATATGTAGACTTAATTTAGGACCTAAGGAAACAGATTCCCCTTGGTGTTTCTCTTCAGCACTTAGTTATTCTCACTGTTGCAAACTTGAGCCTTGCTTCTCACTTCAGTGTCCTTGAGGTTAACAAACATAGATTGATTCTTGAAGGTTTCACATTCCATATGCATTTTCTTCTCAAAAGCAAATATTTTTTGTAAAGAAGACTCTGCAAACATGCTTTGAAATTGATTCTTGAATTTCATTTGAAAGAACTGAATCTATGATCTTTAGGATCTTATTAAGATTTTGATTTGGTTTATTTTAAGGGTGTTGTCAAGCACAATTTTAATATTGAGTTTTAAGGGCAATATATTGGATTTCTTACAGCAGGGAGAAAGATTAAGCAAATGGTTGCTGTTGAATGTCTTTCACTGTTGCTGTATTTATATGGGATCACAAAGCTTAGTTTTACTTTATTTAGAGAGGTGTTTATGGTATTTTAAAGGCACTCCTTTTACAAAAACTGATATCTTCCTTTTTATTTTATATTTATTACTGGGCAAGGCAGATTTTGGCAAGTTCTGTGCTGTCAGGGTATTGATAAAGTGCTTCACTGTTACAAGCAAAAGTATACAACTAAATATTGTTATAGCTGACAACAAGGACATCTAAAGCCACTGTTCCAGTGCTATGTGGGATGTTAAAAAAAAGACTGAAGTGGTGCCAAGTTCTAGAAATGAGGAAAGGAAAGAAAAAAGAGAGAAAAATGCTTATAGTTTCAAATGCATTGCTAACACCTTTAATAAAAAATGCACGTCTTTCTCACTAACCAGTGAGCTAAAGTCATCAACTGTGCCTTTGAAGCTGAAAAGATTACTCTCTCTGCCCTTCGTTTCTCTGACACTCCACTT
Organism: Melospiza melodia melodia; assembly: GCF_035770615.1. Taxonomy (NCBI): domain Eukaryota; kingdom Metazoa; phylum Chordata; class Aves; order Passeriformes; family Passerellidae; genus Melospiza; species Melospiza melodia. The sequence goes on from NC_086195.1 coordinate 137,978,996, forward strand.
GAAACACAGTTAATAACTTCCAGTGTGAGCCTCACAAAATGCAGAATTGATACTAATTATATTAAGTTTTTTGGATGAAAGATGACCTTGGTGAAACTTGAAGCTATAGCATTCCCAGAACAAAAAAAAAAAATAAAAGCAAAATCTATAGAGAGTGACTTTGGAGATTATTTAACCCGACCTATTAATTTTTGCATGTGAAGTTATTCAGACTGTGAATACAAAAAAGGGTATTCTTAAGGTAATTTTTTTTTTTTTTAGCATTTTCAGAGCATTGAAATAAGTTGCTGAATCACACACCTGGTTTTGTTGTTTTTTTCCTGTGTTAGTCATTTGAGATGTCTTTTCTGTGTCAGACTCAGGGAGTGCACTGTGGAGAAAAGGGGGTGCCACAGTGCTTGGAGGGGCTGGCACGTGTCTGTGTGTGTCAGCAGTCAGCAAAGGCAAACAGGTGAACAAAAATCAAATGCCAGTGTTTTAAAAGATTAGTTTCAAACACACCTTTAAAGGAAAGAAGTGGAAGACAAGTCTGGTTTGAAGTCCACAGTCTCGTAATCACAGCTGAGTTCATTTTCTGTAGCTGCAAAATTGAGAAAAAGAGAGAATTACAAACTCATCTACTCTGAGAAATACAGGGTGGAAAACCTTATTCAGTGGCACTTGACTCACTGTTTGGCTGACTATAAAAGACCGAACAGGGAAGCAGAACTGGAACTGACTGAAAAAAATGAAATTCAGAACCAACACAAGGAAGTACTTTTCACTCAAAAAGAAACACAATTTTTCAATAGCCTACTGAGCCAAGTTTGGAATTGGAGGCACTGGGGTCATTAAAGAAGAAGGGAGATACTATTCTGGAAGAACTGTGTTAACCAGGATGACTTGCAATGGGCTGAATGGCCTTTTCCTTTTCCCCAAATTTATGTTCTTTTTGAAAAACTTTGATTACAAGTCATCCTGCTGTGATTTAGATAGCATGAATTTGAAAAGAATGTATCAAATCTTTTCAATCAAGATGCTTGGGTTTCTTTCCAGCCTGAATTCTTGCAAGCCTGTAATAGAAAACCATCAGTCAAGGGAAAGAAGTATCAGGAGTAGCAATTTACCTTAATGTACAATTTCCTTTTCTGGCATAAAGGGTAAGAGACAAGGATCCCAGACAACAAAGGCCAGAATATAAATCTTTTTGGGAATATATAAAAAAAAGAAAAGATAGAAAAATCCCCTAGATTGACAATTTGAGGAAGACATTTTATTTCTTTTGTATGCTTCTTTTCTTGTGGCTAACAAGTCTCTGCTGTATACACATCAGGTCATGAAGTGCATTCAGCACCCTACAGAGAGGAGACAAGTTTCATTTTAATGAATTCAAAGTGCTGTAATGGACTTTTAGCATTGACTTTGGACCAGGTCCCTGGACATACTTGACAGAAGCTGGCTTTTAAAACTATATTAATTTGTTATACAATGGGAATATCACAGAAAATTAATATGTAAAGCTTTTTTTTTTTTCTTTTTGGTGCAGTTTTCTGTGCAGAGGAACATTTCTGATATTTAGCTTTGAGTTTCAATTACTGCATCCAGTGCAGGAATCCACTCTGTTACTGGGCTGGATTGCACATATTGGGCACACTTTGAGATTCTTTGGCACAATTACTGCCACCAATCCTGAACTCATTTATCACCTACAATGCAGTTTTGTTAGTGTGAATGCTGAGTTGCTATTGTGTGTGTGGACATCCATATGTCAGACTGTTGTTGTGGGGTTTTGGGGTAAACTGTGGGGTTTTGGAAACAGTAGCAGCCCTGGGTCATTTAAGTTTTTAAGGGTTGCCTAATTCCAGAGCCCTACCCCTTCCAGTTCATCTCAGAAGCATCTGTTCCCAATATTTCTGGAGTTAGCAACACTAAGAAATTAGACTTATATTGCATTCAGGTTGGCTCTCCTCCACCACAGGACCTTGTGCCAAGTAATCTGTGAGTGGTTTTATGTATTCCCAGTCCCTGTGGATTTTTTATTGTTTTTAGTGTAAGTCCCTGTATTATAGCAGGACTGTGGGGAAGTGTGTTAATTGTTTTTGTCTGATGAAAATTTTCACCTTTTTACTTTCTGGGCCTTTTGAGTAGTATTCACTAATACTTACCAAATAATTTCTGTGAAAAATTTACTTCAAATTACTACTATGACATAGATATTTCAGTCTTGTTTTCCCATGCAGAATGTGCTTCTTTATATTTATTAAGAAATGTGAGTGGACTATAGGATTTCTGCATAATTCTACTCAACCAAACAAGCATTCAGAGGAATAATTCATACACAACAGAAATTCACAGTAGTCTGGGCTTGCCTTCAACCCTATATTTTAGTTGGCTTGTATGGAGTCTGAAACATCTTGCTCATGTTATATTTGCAGTGTTATGGAGAAATTAAGAACATCAGGAAAGTTCAAGGGCAGGAGACTTTTTCTTCTGGGTTTTTTTGGTTTCATTTTTTATTTAGGCAATGCCTTCATGCACTTGTATATAATAACAGAAAAACAATGCTCATAATATGAACAACACATGGGTCAGTCTAAAACACATTTTCAAATGTATGTTTTTTATTAAAAAAGTGATGAACTGTTAAGCTACATTCTGAAGATAGAACATAAGGAGCAGATTAAAGGGTTTTGGAAGTTAATGCTGTTCAAATACATTCAGAGGGGTTTTTTTAAATTGTTTTTTACTGTTGACAATGTGTTCCCTTTTTTATAGGCTTCTAAACCTATTAGTAACTGTCCTGGTTTCTAGACAAAACAGCTTTCAAAATCCTACCATATTAAACCATTTTGTAAAGAATTCTTTTAATCTATAGTTGGTTGATACCTGGCAGTATTTGAGTTTAGTTCAGTATTCAAACACAATCCTATATTACACTTTTGTCTCTCAGTGTAAATGAAATTAAACATACTCAACACCTAGCATTTAAACAGAGATCATATAAAATAGTTTTCATTCCTTTTGGGGTCATCTGGTTTAGGTTTTGTAGGATTGGACATGTCTTAAACCTTTCTCTGTCTTTTGTTGGCTGCAGAATGATGCTGCTAATTCTTCATGCTTTCACAAACTTTATAAAGAATCCAGGGTAAATTCTTAAAGAATATTTAAAGTTACAAGTGTCTAAAATTCAATGGGTCTGTCATTGGCCAAGATGGTTTAGGAAGGCAATAGGAAAAACAAAGCTGGATAAAAGAAAATTAGTGGCTTCTTCTGCATTGTAACATCAAATTCCCTATTGTTGCCCATTTCAACCTCATATTTCTCTCCTACTTTTTCATTTTATCATTCACGTTTTATTTATCTCACTTTTACTATTGATTAACTAATTTTAAACAGGAATGTACTCAGGGTAATATTGTAGACATGCCATATTTCAATTTCATTCTTCATTCAGAGTCAGAATTGGCATTAATCCATTTAATTGAACTCTGGGCTTGTCTAGTGTGGAGAAAAAGAGGCTGATCCTGAGGAGGGGAAGTGGAGAGGGAAGTGCTGATCTCTTCCTTGGCATCCAGTGCCAGGAATGGTTCAGAGCTGCCCCAGGAGAGATCCTGAGTGGGCATTAGGAAACATTTCTTTACCAAGAGAGTGGTCAAGCACTGAAACAGCCTTCCTGGAGAGAGAGGCGGTAGATGCCCCATCCCTGTCAGTGTTCAGGAGGCGTTGGACAATGCCATCAATCAAGATTTTTGAGTCAGGCCTGAAGCAATCAGGCAGTTGGGCTGGATGATCACTGTGGGTCTCTTTCACCATGGCTTTTCTGTTCTGTGCTATTTTGTTCCATTGTATTCTATTCATCCCTAGCATTTATATCATGGCAGCCACAGCAGATGCCTAAGGTTGCACTGGAACTCGCAAGCCTCCAGTAGAGAGAGGTTCCTGGAAAGATCTAAGCTTTACATTTAATATCACACGTGAAAATTTAGGTCATCTTCCCTTCCAAATAAATTATAATCAAAGGGTTCAAGGTATGGAATAATGTAATTTTTTAAAAGGCACACAAACGTTTAGAAGGGTTACAATCATACGTTTCCCCATCTGTTGCTGGATCCCTTCAATAAATGGCTTTTTAATGCTTGAAAAAGCTATTTTAATTCTCTTTATAAGGGTTAGAAGAGGGTCTTTTGTACTGTGTTCAAAAGACCAGTGTTGGAAAAGGGCAGTTATTTTAGCCATATTGCAATATTAAAAGTATGTTAAAAGGATGGCTGCTGGAAAAGGGAAAAAGGAAAATGGCAGTCAAATAATCTCAGTCTTGGTCAGTTGAGAGTTCCAAGAATTGCCTTCATTAGCCCTGAACTCCAACTAAAGCTTAACTTCAGACATCAGATCTAGGTCAAAAATTACTGTGGATTAGTTATTTATTAGCAAATGTAGTAAATGGAATTTTTCAAATGAAATGAACACTTTTTCTGCCAAAAAAGCACCTATTCTTTTTTTTTTTTTTGTAATTGATTGGCCCATGTCAATAAGTTTATTCTTTTCATTAACATGTTATATCTTAAGATCTCCGTTTTATCTGCTGATATTTCATTAGCAATAATTATTATTTTTGCATTGCCTGTATTCTAGTGAAAGAAAAATGCAGATAAAAACCTAAAAATGAAAGGATATAGGTCTGAAAAAGTGGGGTTTTGAGACTGTAAGGTGGCAAGTCCCAGAAAAACACATGATGCCCACTCCCTGTTGTAGGAATGTGAGCTAATTCTGACTGCATTCCACAGCTTTTCTTTCAGCAATCAAAAGGAAAATGATGTATCAGCAGCAGAGCTGTGCTGCATTGGCAGCACCCTTTACATACATAGCGGGGCAAGAGCATGGCAAAGAAAGGCACCTGCAGTCCAGCACAGAGTTACTCAGCCTGAACTTTACATTTTGTCAGGCCTGTACTGAAATTTAAGAACATTTTGTCAGCTTTACATGACGTTCAACATAGATTAGGATTGCATATTAATTGAATTAGCTTGTGACTTCATAAAACTGCAAAATATCCTTAACATTAACAGTTTTCTAAGTGCCTTCCCATGACCTGATTCCTTGTCTTCTGGACAAGGGGCAGTAGTCAGGCTGCAGATGCTGCCCTGATCCTGCAAACCCGCCCACATGGTGCTCTGTCAGCAATCCTGTGGAAATCAGGGGAGCTACATCTGGTTTTTAATTCAAATGCATGTGTGTCTGTGGGACATTAGGACCCTGCTTGACATTAGGGATAAAATAAAAATCCCATTCTTTGAACTTTACTTCAGAAAGTTTATTTGGAAGGTTGTCTAGAAGGCACCGTGGTGTAGTCATGCCCAAATTTTCCATTAATTTCCTTTTTTTTGCTTTCCACTTACTCATTGCATACTAAAAAATGAGAAAATGAGGGGTTTTGGTTTGTTCTTTTTTCATGGCACCCAGTCTGTGTTATTATAGATAAATAATTTTTATGATAAGCTTAAAGCATTTATATTGTTATGTACTTATCAAGCATTTACTCCATTTGCTCAATTTATGTAGCACTTCACAACTTTGATAAGGTGTGAATATTAAGATAAGACCCAATTTCTGTCTGAAGTGTCCACAGAACCTGCTTCAAAGAAAGAAAAAGTAATTTGACTTCAAATTTTTACTCATTTTCCAAATATATATCTGAACATCTGCAGTACTATACTAGATAATGTTAAATATTACTGCTGCTAGAAAGCAGTAGTACAACTATATTTTTAAGACAGAAATTTAAAACAAAACTATTTACTCATATGCTGAACATTCCCATTTTTTATTCCACTGACTTTTTTTTTAACGTAGTGAGAGTATTTAGCAAAAATAAATACTCTCAGTTTTGCAGTTCATGTGGAATTTATTAAATTTGGAAAGGTGCATAATTTTCAGAGTCAAAGTATGCATAAAAATCTATGAGAGATTATGCATATTTTTCCTTCTCATAATAAAGGGGGTAATGCCCCCTAATCCCTTCTGCCCAGTAGGGAAATTTTCACAAACCACTTGTAAAATGACTGAAGATATTTCAGGACTGTGAAGAGCGTAAAAATCTTTCATTTGCCACCTGAAGTGGTATTAATTATTTCACTATAACGAGTGATAGAGCTCTACAGTGTCATTGTCACCGTCACCTGACCCTGCAGCATTCTTGCCTTTTGCTGGAGAGAGAGGATGGGGCATGAACCCAAACAGAAATCATTGCTTTGCCACTTCATAAATGTGGGGTGGACCTTAAGGAGTGCCCCTTCAGGTGTGCTTTAGAAATACTGCACCTCTGCTTTGGAAATGCAGCGTGGAGTTCTGCTCATCCAGCAGCAAAAAAATAAAAAAAAAAAAAAAAAAAAAAAAAAGAAAAAAAAAAAAAAGAAAAAAAAAAAAGTGATCAAAATGAGGGGGGAAAAAAAGTGAGAAGGATGGCTGATCTTTGAAAATGGTGTCTGTGCTAAGAGAGATTAAACACACCAGCACTCTTCACCTTGGAGAAGAGCTGGAGAGAGAGGTGGCAGCAGTTAAATTAAATTAGAAATGACATGAAAAAAGTGAGTGATGTGAATACAGTCACCAATGCAGAAAGTTTCTAGACTCTGGAGTCTAAAAATGGGTGAAGTGAGCAAGGGAAACTTTAGTATTCCCTTTTTCATTTGGTTGTAAATTAAATTGGACTGGATGGTGGTGTTTACCCCTCTAGTACAGACATTCCTATTTCCTCAGATTTGTCTGCACAGGAAAAAAATTAAAATGTCCTATTTGCCATCATTTAAATGATGAAAAACATAACAAGCTGAAATCATGGCTTTAATTACTACTTGAAACAATAAAATTATTAAATCAAAACGTGCCTTTCCAAAAGTTGACTAAAATAACTAGACTATAAGGCTATTTTTGTTGGAATGTTTTTAAAAATGAATTTAAATCTACTAATTTTCTAACCACAGCTAAAACTACTTAAAACTGCAAGATGACTAAATCCCAACCATAATATACCTCTTCATTCATCCAGTCTACTTAAAATAAATTTTGTAAGAGTATGATTTATTATTAAAGCATCTTTGGTGTACAGGCAATGTAAATATGCTGCTATCCATAGCAGGGTTCACAAACCACAGCAAACACAGGTCAAAACCATTTGATACAGGTCTTAAAAAGTCAGACCAAGGCAGTGATCATTACACAAATCATCAGCATTTTTAAAGACCACTGTGTGCTCCCTTTTTTTTTTTTCATGAACTTGCCCTTTAGAAATTTCTGTTGGCTTAGGATATTTTTTTAAAGGCTTCCACCATTTTTTGGCAAAGTGAGGTTTAGCAGGGAGAGACAAAGAAAGTGAGAGAGAGATCCTAGAGAAACATCTTCGTGCAACATGTGAACATTTTTGTTATCCTGCCCACTCTGTCTCTAGCACTACCTGGAAAATGTTCTCTCAGTGCATTGTTTGGAACTCTAAACTAAAACAATTTCTCTCCTAAATGTCTGGTAAAAAGAAAAAAAAAATTGCAGTCTCAGTTGGAGGCTGTTTTGTTATAAACCAGCAAAGCTAGGTTGTTTAAGTAGTCTGCATAATTTTGAAAGATTATTTTTACAAAGCTACATTTATTTGCTTGTGTAAAATTTAAAGAGTGGGACATGGCGAGGATTGAAAAATAAATGCTGGAACTTCTTTTCACAGAGAATAATTTCTCAAAGGTACCATGGTGTATTTTAATTAGGCCTTAACCCTGAAAACATAGAAGTACACAGGCAACTGATTATGCATGTAGTCATAAAAGTCTTTTCTGCTTTCTTACAGGATGTTTTTGAATAAAGGATGTTTTCTTTTGCTGTTACAGAATTTGCAAGTTTCCCCCCTAAATTTAAGATTGCATTTGTAAGCTAAATAAAAGTCTAATGGTTGTGAAGGAGACAGAGATGCTTGAGAGTGCAGCTTAATCCCCCCATTATTGCCATAAATAATAGTGATGTAACACATCTTAACAAAATGAATTACTAATTTGGACTCTTTATTGCCAAGTCACTCAGCTTCAAAGACGTTGTAAAATCATAAAACCAAGTTATGAATTTTCCTCCTTCCAAATAATGCAAATAAAAATTACAGATGAAAAAGGCATTTACTCATCTTACAATATAATTCACTTTATCAGTGAAAATAAAGATACCATCTGATGAGAATGCTCATCAAATGTGAGTCTTATTGCTATGAAGGAAAAAATAATTTCTCTCTATGGCCAGCTACTGTGTGAGTTGAGTGGTAAAATGATTATCAAACTATTTGGCAATTGCACTGGTGGTGTGTGCAAAGAAATACTGTCTGGGTGGCTCAAGGTTGTAATAGCAGTAATGGCTCCACAATTAACAGAAGTGATGGGGAAACCCAAAGAGCATCTATTACAATAATGGTAGGAATAAGGAACATAAAGCAGAGAGAGGGGTAATACAAATTCAGATTTTATAACCACAGATAAAAATACGGAATATTGTGAGATGATTAAATCACAACTGCTACAACCCTCTACCTTATTCCAACATAGTTAACCTAAATCTTCTAGCAGTATAATTTACTGCTAAAATCCTCCTGATGTACAAACCATGTAAACGTGCTGCTGTGTAAGTCACTGTTCATTTAACACAGCAAACACAGGTAAAAAATTGGGTACAGTTTTGACAGAATCAGATTAAGTTGGTGACTATTAGACAAATCTAAATTTAAGCATAGTACCAATGAAGGAAGATTTATATGATCTCAATGGAGAAAGATTTATAAGATCATTAAGTACATTGTGAATAATTTATACATATGCATTGTTTTTCCTGCCAAAAACCTCTGCATTTTTCAATATTCAGAAGTTACAAACTACATGAATGGAACCTGAAAAATCAGAATTTTATATAATGGGTTTAAGGAAACGATACTGTGAGTTTTCTTTGGGTTTTGATTTTGGTTTAGGTTTTTCTTTAGGAAAATAGGCTGTGTCGTTAGAGACCTTTTTTTGGTCTTTTTCCTCTGGTGATACACATAAAATTCAAGCTGCTTTTTGTGTTCAGGGAGGTCATGGAGCCCATATGAAGATGTGCTTGGGTTTTTGGTCAGAGAAAGGAGAGCCGTGCTGCTCTGCAGATACCTCTGGAGACCAGCTGTGATGTTGCTGTGGTTCTTTCCTCTTAGCAGAATATCATTTCTGACCCTGCATTTCCTGAAGTGCCTGGTGTGGAACTCCAGCTGCCAGCAGGATCCACATCCCAGTCAGTCACACCTCTCCCTCTGCTACAGAGGCAGGACAAGGCACAGCCAGTCATGAATCAGAAACACTGACTTTTAGCCCTGACAATGTAAAACCATGTGGATTTTACTCTTGTTTTTTGTCAATGCTCACCCATTTATGAGTGAGAGAAAAATGACAGGGAACTGGAGAGGTGTCAATGGTTAGAAGTTCATGGTCTGTGGAGACATTTTCATCCAAGTTATTTGGTTTTACATACCCTGAACAGGCGCTTAGTTTCTACACATCACTGAAGGCTGTTAAAGAGCAGTGGCTTAGACGGCTCCAGCCCTGTGAGTCTAACCTAGTAAATCCATAAAATATTCCATGTATAAAATATTCCATGTGTAAAGTTGTGCATGTTACACTGAATATATAAAGGGAATATTCAGGATTGGACAGTTTGGGGGAGTTAGGGTATGTGGGTGAAGAAGGTATTGAGTTGATTCTGGACCCATCCATTAAATGTACACCAATTGTATCTCCTGGTGCTGAGGAAAATTCAAAAGTGAAATCTCAGCTTAATGCAGTGCTGCAGCTGTACTAATACACAGAGTGCTTGAGGTATGTTAAAGGATATATAGCAGACATTTATCAGCACTCCTCCTCCACTGGGTGATGCAGAGAAGGCTCAGGCCCTGAGTGTGTGTTCAGGCAACTGAACTGAGCCCACACTCTCCAAGGCACGCTTTGGTTTGCAATAGGGATGGTAACATTTCATTTCAGCACAGTCTCTCGCCTGCTTCAGGCAAAAATTGCAATCCTGGCTTGGTCCCAGCAACTTGAAAAGAGTCTGATGCCTATACAAATACACATAATGGCAGTCTTAATCATTAGGAATTATGTTATTTTTCTGTTTCTCCAGTAGTGTTTCATAATGAATCAAAATGAGCTAGATGGTTCACTATCAGTTTGAATGCTAATTAAATGGAGACCTTCAGCACTTTGTGACCACTTCTAATGCTTCTAATTTCTGTTTGTTTATATTTCTCTTTATCACTGGGGCTTGTGTTTTAGAAAACCCCAGAATAACAGAAGAATCTTAATTTCTTGCTTTTTCTTTCATTTTTTTCAAAAGCAAAGCTTCCAAATCTACAGTAAACTCTTCCTACTCAGACATCAGTGCAACTCAGACTATGCCAACAGGGTTTTTTATCTCCCTGAAGTAGGGATTCAGAATATTAAACAGTTTGGAGTAGGATTTGCAAGGATTTTACCTGCCTAGTTGCCCCATCATTTTCTCACTTCTTTTCTACAGTTTTGCTTCAGTGGACAGAAAATTAAATTCTGTGAAAACAAAAGGAATTTAGCAATAGCAAAGCAACCAGCTAATTGGGAAAAAAAAGAGAAGAAAAAAGGGAAAGCATCCTAAAATATGTATTGTTTACCCGCCTGTTTTTTGCTAATCATGCTAGAGCATTGACTGGTATTCTGCCTTGAAATCTGTTTTTGCCAGTTGAAGTTTCTTCTTGCTGGCCTAATAGGGGCTGAGTTTGACCATTGGAGCTATTCTCGTCCTCACTCTTCTCAGAGATATTGTCTTCCATTTTTCAGCACCCTCTTACTGATAATACTAAATACTTGGACACACACAGAAAAATCAAAGCAGAGCTTCTGTTCTTCCTTGTATTTTATTTCTTTGTCGGTATTCTTCTGTCTTTAAATGCATTAAGGATAGAAAGGGGCAGTAGTGAAAACCAGGGAAAGATATATGTCTTATTTCCTATCACTATTTAGAGAACCCCTCATAGTTTATTTTAAATGGTGGGCAAAGGGGCAGCATTTGGAGGAAGCAAGCAGAAGGCCAATTTATAATTCTAATTCTATTTTTCCCAAATGATAAAGAGAGCTATATGCATTAAATAAAACTGGTACTTCTGCTGCTTATACCAACAGCAATAACTAATAACTAAGCAATAACTAAAACAGCTGATTTTAATTCATTATTCTGAGAAACCTCTGAAAATCTGCCTCTCCTTTCTCCTCCTCTGGCAAAAAGAGAGAACAAATGTACCCAGTACTTTTTCTTGGTCCTGATTGGTTTCACCCACAAGGGTACAGTGAGTCTTTCTGCTGAATTTTAGTGCATTCTGTCAGGTAGTAAGCACCAAAAGTCACGGTTACATCACTGTGACTCAACAATGTTCATGAACTAAAGTGAGGAAAAATTGACAGAAAGAAGTTTGCATTCTTAGGGCAGATTCTTTTCCCGTTTCATAGTCTTTCCAGTCTCTTCTGTTTCTTTAAAATCTCTTTAAATATTTTATGTTCTTGTATAAAAAAAGAAAAAAGGCACAAAATACTTGGAAGAGAACATTACTTTGCTTTTTCTAAAATTTCCACAACCAGTGTAACATTTCTTTGGTTATAATTGATTTTCAAGTTTGTTTAAAATGTGTCACAAGGTGTAACATATTAATATGAGTCATCCAGTTTTCAGGGTGTTCTTGGAATAAAAGGTTCCTGTGCAATATAGGTGTAAAAATACTTTAAAATTGTTAGCAGTAGAATAACTCTCCCTAAACACGTTGAAAGTGGTTTGATGGTTTGTTTTTTTTTTTCTTTGAAAGAACAGTTCAACTCACCATCAATTACACTCAGAGCTCATTATGTTTGTGCTGTTATAATTATCAGTCCTTTTATGTCGTGGGCCTTTCTTGTAGCTCCTTGGAAGAATATTTTGGTTTTGATGCACAGCTGCTTATTTCACACAGGTCCTGCCTCAAAACGCCAGATCTGATATCAAATGCTGTTGTCAGTTACCAAAAAGCAATGCCAGCCACCATTTTTTGTGTTTCCTCAGAAGGCACATACGAGACATTTCAAAGTGTTGTATTGGAGTGCTTCACAAGACTTTTTCTCTTTAAGCAACCCACTGAACGTGTACTTTTGTAGTGCCATGGATCTCCTACACTGTTGCTCCTTTTAAAGGACCATACTCTGGAGTTCTTTTAGTCCTCCAGTAACCCTATCCATCCTGTTGGCACATGAAGAGATGGAATAATTTGAAGTCAGATTCTGGGAACTGATAATTAAGAGGAGCGATTTTATTTGTCACTTGTCTCAGTATTTTTTCTCTGTGTTAGTCTAGGGACTAAAAATTTATTATTTCTTTTAAATTTTCTTTTATGTGTCAGCCTTTTCAACAAGGATTCCTGCAATAGATGATTACAAAGCTTGTCTCTAAAATAAAATTTAGAAATCACTAGTTCACAAGAAGGAGTTATACAAAGATATATGTGATTTGAAATGATCAATATGATCCTTCCTGAAGTTGTACTGCTTAGACCTGGGCATTTACCAGCACAAGGTGGTTCTTTGCCACCAGGCTGGAGACAATTCAGGAGTTTGTTTTCTAACAAGATAGACTTTCATTAAAGATTACAAATCTGGTTCAAGAAGCCTTCTCAGTGGCACTGTGTTTATAGACATGCCAGGCAACCACATCAATATGTGCATGAGGAAAATACTTGTTCGGTGCTTTGCAGAATGGGGATTGTATTCTCCATACAAAGAAACACATCTCTGAGCACTTCACACTAAGAAGGTCCCAGAAGTAGTTTGGATTTGGAAAACCATCTCTGTCAGCCAACAGCTCTTAGTGGTAGTTTTAAGATGCTTTAAATATTTAAAAGGTTGAAACGTATATTGAGTCAGATGGGACAAGACTGCATCCTTAGATACTGAAAGTAAAGCAAGCATGAAGCAAACACAATGTTAAACTGTTCAGTGCTAAGCCTCTGATGAGGGACTCAGTCATAATAGCATTTGTTTAAAGGGTTGGCTGGTGTAGTTCCTTTTGGATGTGAAGGAAAACTAAACTATTTGTTTTGTTTGGGCAAGGTTTTTTGGGATTTTTTTTCTCCAGCATATTTTAGAAAAAGGGAAGTCGACTTCTTTTCGTTGCATCTGTTCTGTGAAATGACAGACATCTCTTCAGGCAAAAAAATCTTGCTGTAATTTGTCTGACTCTCAGCAGACAGGTAAATACAGCTTGAAAAGCAGATGTTTCAAAGAACAAATTTAAGCAACACTAGACAATGTGATTTACATTTAACTCTGCATCTTGGCTTCTACAGATTGCCTGTTAATAACTGGAAGATAAATTCTGTGAAAAAACAGTGCTTAGAAGAAAACCTTCCAAGGATTCACATTCACTGCTTTCTTCTGTGTTCTCATAAAAGTGTTAGGATGTTAATAGTACAGAAAATTAGTCAATTAACCATAAATTCCTGTCATAAGATGCTAAAAGGGAATTGTTTAAACTAAATAGTGGTGAATGCAAATGAGTCATATACCCTATCAACTAAATGTACATATGCTTCAAACATCATGTTTTAAATAAACAGCTGTGACAGAAATGCTCACCCCTGAAGAGATGCAGGATGGAGAGAGAGGGAGGATTTTAACTGAGTGTATTCTCCTGAATGCACAGTGAGGCATCAAACTAATCATTTCAGAAAGGAGAGGAACATATTGATGATGCATGTGCTTTACATGGGATATCTTCAAATACAGAGTTCCAGGTTCCACTTCATTCACATGTGAGCTGTTGTTAAGGAACCACTCTGCTGGCTGTACTTTATTTCTTGTTAAGAGTTCTGGAACATTTTGATCATGGGCAGGGCTAAATCACACCATTGCTGGTCAGTGTGCACTTGCTCATGCACCAAAGGGAGATGAGATAGGGGATGTGTCACTGCATCCATCTTCTGAGTCATTTTCCCAGGAGGAATTTGCTTCTGTAGGTGCAACCAGTCAAACAAGGGCAAAGGCAAGAAGACATTCAGTGCCTGATGCTAGGCAGCCAGCTAGAGAAGGGGAGGTAGTGCTGAATGAGGCATTTCCAAGAGGCCTTTGGGTACAGGGATGCCTTAAGTTTTAGCTTTCATATTTTTCAGATTCTGTACTGCATTAATGTATGACTCTGAACTACATATAAAGTGTCAGAAAGTTCTCTTCACACTTTAGTTAGACAAAACAATCCTTTTTCAGCCTGAGAACCAAAGACGCCATTGCAAGTATCAAAAAAGCCCAAAAAGTGTAAACAGCAGTGAATTGAGGAGAGCAAACTGTGAGGATGGGACTTGATAACCTGAAGCTGTAATTGGGCAATTAACCCCAATTTGTAAATGGACCAAAACTTATCAAAGCGTGAAAACTCATGACCCATCATCCATCTTTGGTGTAGCATTGGCCAGGCTCTTGTACTGCCCAAGGTGTATCCTTTAAAGGCCTTTTTAATAGACACCTACTTTATTCCTTTAACTCTGTCTAGCCTCTGTTCTAGGTAGCCTCTCCGGGCACCAACAGTAACTTCTGTGTTTATCCAATGCTCCAAGACAGTTCCACTCAAAAGGGGTGGATTTTTTTTTTTTTTTTCAAATTAAGGTCACAAAGCCCTACTTCTCCCAAAACATCACTGTTTGGAGACATCCATTTCTGGGGGCTTCACTGCATTTCTGTCTCTTAGTGAGAAGCTCATCATGTAATATCAGTGTAATTCTCATGTGATTTTTTTGTGGTGGCTCCCTTAGATTTCAGGGGGTTTCACCCTCTTTTGTGCATGGAATAATTGTTTTTATATTAATATTTTTCTAACTTCCACATGTCTAGTGAAACATAATGGTTCTGTTCCCTTTCATGTTGCATCTGAATAAAATAACTGTGGTTAGGACATTTTGGTTTGAATTCAGTGTTTTCAAGTGTGTATTTAACACTCGAGGTAAAACAAATTGCTTGGGCCCTCAGGCAACTTAGGGCTAGAGATACCTACTTTGTGAATTTAAAACAACTTTTTGGGGCAGGCAGGTCCACAGGTGTATAAAAAGGCATGCTGCCTCTAGGCATGTGCTGTACAGCTTATCAGTTATCCAAGGATGTATTTTCAGGGATGCATTTGTCTTGCTGTCCTTTAAATGGCTTAAGCCACTCTTCTGTGAACACTCTTCCTGACTTTGCTGCTCAAATTTGGCTGAAGATGTACTAAAGATACTTAAATGTCCATTTGCTTCTCATCTTGAGTACCCATTCACAGTGAATAGAAAAAAAATTGCTGGGGGTCTCATGGAACTTACTTTTGTGGGACCAGGAAAGGTTCTTCACTTCCAAAACAATAGCAGAAAGTAACAGAAACAAAATAATAAGCCAATAACAGGGTTTGTGGAGATGCTTGTGACACTGGTGAAGTAATTTTAAATGACAGCATTGCTGAAGCTGCATGAGCATCTTTCATTGAAAAGTAGCAGAGGAAAAGGGTGGTGAGAGAGAGCTGTGGAAGGCAGGAGACACAGAAAACTGTGTGTAAGCACACTTCTAGATAGAGCTGGTACACAGGATCATTAACAGGTGTTCTGTGAAACTTTCCTCTCCTTGAAGTTATTTCACCAGAGAGGAAGGGATATGGGAAAGTGGAAGGAAAAGAGAGATGGCTGATGCTCTCCAGGATGTGTTCCCACAGGAAACTCAGGGGACAGAGAAATTTCAGGCCAGAATTTTTGCAGCAGGATTTTTATCTCCTCAGGTTTGGGGAGAAGATTTGGACCATGTATTTAGTTGTCAGATTGTTAGATGAGGGCTTCCATGTGGCAGTTCCATCGGAGCCCCTGCTGCGTTTGGGGTCTGCAGTGTACTTTGAAAAATGCGTGCTCACTGTTATTACATGGAGATAAGATTCAGTATATTTTTATCTACAAAATGTTTTGTGCATTGAATATCAACTCTGACAGGCAGAGAAGCAATTTCTGTGGTTGTTGGTTCTTACTCCTTGCTATTACAGTGAGACACCACCATCCAGAGTTTTACTTGCATGACAATTTCTCTACTGAGTAAAGCAATAGAAGATATTTCAAATGAGTTGACCTCGCTATAAATAAACCTGGCTATACCTGAGGAAAACAGAATTACACTAGTTTTGTCAAGCTGGCCATAAAACTGAAATCCTGACTGAAAATACTGCAATTGCCACAGAATGCTGAAATGTCAGCTCATTTCTTTGCAAATCTAACCTCTCAGTAATTGTAAACATAATTTGATGGAAAGTCCATTGGAACAATTTGCTGATCTCTGACATTCTCATTATGTATAATGCTGTGCAAAACATTCTCTGAAATAATCTGGTGTAGAATTTACAGTTTGTTAGCTTTGGGTTTGTTCTTTATTTTTTCCTAGAATTCTGAGACCCTGTTTGTAAGATTAAAACCAGATTATTTTGAGAAAAAAAATGTGACAGGAAGACAAGGCCCTTTATATCACATAGAGTTTTCCTCTACTAACAAACAACTGTTTTCTGTGGTATAATTTGTAAGGTTTTATGTGAACTCCTGCTCCCTAATTCATGTCCATCTTGTGCCCATCACTAGAATATAGGAAAAAAATAATTCTGGAGCCTTTTGAATTTTTGCAGTATGGATATGACAGTGATGGCAGCAATGTAAGACAACACAAAAAGAACAGCATGGCGTAAAGCAGTAGCAGGATCTTGGCATCCTCCTGGATGCTGGTTTAGTATTAACTGTTCACTTTAGGATGCAGAAAACTGCAAATTTTTTTTAATGTATTCTTCATTTTGGTTCTTATGGCCCATTTCTTAGAACTGAGAATGCTAAAAGTTTTAACAGACCTCTGGAGATCAGCTGATCCAAGCTCAGAACAGGGTTGTGATTCATTAGATTGCTCACGGGCCTCATTCAGGTGAGTTCTTTCATATGCCCATGCATGGAAAGCCCAAGAATTTCTGAGTAACTTGTTCCAGCATTTGACCATCCTTGTGGTGAATAAGATTTTCTTGACAGTTTGAGCTTTTTATGTCCCAGCTTGTGTCCACTGCCTCTCTTCTTTGCACACTTCTAATGAAAGCCTGGCTCCACCATCTCTTCTCCTTCCCCTGTAGTAGAAGACAGCAAGAGTGTTTCCTCCTTCAACTCTCTCTCCTTCAGCATGTAATTCTCCCAGCACCTCCTCATTCATTGTGTGAAATATATTGTATTCTGGCTTATACCTGTAGAGTTGTGGTAGGTTTGGAACAATAGTGGTTTATGAAGATTATCCATGAGGATTTAACCATGTGGCAGCAATGAAAGGCATAATGGTCTCTAAAAATATATAACTTGTTCATGCCAGAATGGTTACTTATTGAGAGAAGTCACTCTACCTGTGCACACATTATTCTGAAACATTAACATTTTATGGCTCTTTTTTGTGACTGCTGTGGTTGCTTTTGTTCCTCAGTGATGACAAAAATGGCAAGGATACCTTATTGTTCCACTTGTCCAAACTTTGACCACTAGATGGAGGTTTGATTGCTTCATGTAATTTTAAAGTTCCAAACTGTGTCGTTGCTTTTGATTAGCATACAAATAAAGCATTTAATATTTGATTGCGCCCCTGAGATTTTAGGTAACTTTGTGTAACTAAATAGAAAGATGTTTTAATCATCATTTTCTAAGTTTAATTGTAATGCATAAATTATTAGCACTTGTGGGAAGGTAGACATTACTGGGATGAAAAAGAAAACTGAAGCCAGGAGAGTATAACTGTTCATTGTTTTAAATATTAATTGTATGGTACCTTCTTGTATCAGCTGACATACATCTTCAATGATTCTATTATTAAAATGGACCATCCTTTCCTATTAAGTTCAAGGTGGTTTATGAACTCAGGATAACATGTTGACCTGTTTAACAATGTTTAACAGCATTCCCAATACTTCTCTGTTTGTTTCCATAATCTGAAAGTAGAGTCATCCTATTTCTAGCTTATTCCCATATTTCTATTTTTTTTATCTTTTTCAGTTATTTGGTGTGAATTACTTCCAGTGGCATAGCTGCATGAGGCTGTCTTGTTCAGTCCCACCTCTCTGAAATAAAAGCATTTAGCTTTTAATTCCTTCATTACGCAAAATCATAATGATAGATACTCAGTTTCCTTTTATACAAGAAGGAAAATATATATATTTCCAACAAAAAGCTTAGTAAAAATTAAACACACAGTTAATTTCAAATGTTTTAAAATAGTAATATATAGATTATTGTGTGTAAAGGCAGGTGATGTGCCTGCCTTACCAATACTACTGTGATATCTAAAATCATTCTTTTATAATTCCTTCTGTGAGTCAAGGTAATACATTGTTCCTGAGCCTCGCTTTGTTTCTGAGGAACTGAGGCTCAGAGAAAAAGAGAACACTTTGCCAAAGTGCATGTCAAGGCATTTGTTGAATGGCAAGGATTTCAATCTGATTTTCCATGCTTATTCCCTGAAAAACCTTGCTCTCAAGGGGTGCCACCAGCATGATGTCCTGGAGGAGCGCCTGCCCACCCTCTGAGCCTTAGGTGCTGCTGCGAGCAGACCAAGCACAGCAAGCACAAGGTTTCATGATTTCGCTCAGCTGTGAGGTGCAAAAACCCCCTTCCACCTTAAGTATGAAAATAGATATTGAAGGAACAGGCCCTGTGCTGCCTCCTTGGCCCAGGTGACAGGAGCAGGGCTTTGATGAGAGGCTGCTCCCAGCAAGGGGGACTCTGTGATTTTGCTCTGCCCAGCACCGCGGGCTCGCCGCTGCCGCTGGCACCAGACCCAGACGTGCTGGTGTCAGAGAGAAGCTGTCACAATGAGCTCTGAATTCATGAATCTCAACTCCACAGGAGGAGGAGCAGCCTGCTAAAGGTTTCCAGAAGGCAAGGAAGGCTAAAAACACTGCTTCTCACAGCTTTAGAATTCTTAGCTTTTTCTTTAACTTGCCTGTGTCTCCTCTAGCCAGTGTCAACTGGAGCTGGGGCTCAACAGCCCAGTTCCAAATCAACAAAAGCACTAAATCATGTCTTAAGTCTCAAAACATGCTTACGTGCTTTACTGCACCAAGGGCTGTAACACCCTTGAAATACCCAGACTTGGCTTCACAGCTCTCAGAAACAATTTCTGGTTTTCAGCTGAATGTAGTGTCTGTGACTTTCATGTCAGGAATGGTATAGTTAGAGATGTTGGTTTGATAGTCATAGCCAAAATTTCACTGACGAACAAAAGCTTCTGCGTCAAAGAGGGTGTCATCATGTTTTTGAAGGGCATCTTTATTTTTAATCAGTTTCAGCATTCACAATACTTCAGAGAGGAATATCATTTCCCTTACATAGAAGTAATGTAAAGGCAACAGACTTATTAGGAAGGAAGGAGAAAAGTTTCTCAGCAGTGGCATTTGAAAAAGTTGTGTTAATTCCAGATTTGTTTAGCACATTATTTTCTACTTTCACCATTTGTCTTCTTGACTTCCTAAAGGGAGGACTAAGTTTTTAGAGGTCTTTTAAAAGGAAATGTCATTTAATGAACCACTTCAGTTAAGTAAGAGTGGATGCTAAGTGATGCAAGCTAATGAGACAATTTAAGGTGAAGGGTTTATATAGCAAATCTCATGCAGTTAGAATAAGAACTGAGTAGGGAAAGAAAGGAAAAGCTGTTGGAATGATCGCATAGGAGATGAGAAAAATATTTCTAGATTTTTCTTAGGCTCATAATGATTCCCAGAACTTTCTTCTGGACATATGTCTAGGTGGAAACAAATTTTAACCACTGCAGTACAAAGATGCTGTTCTTTGAAGAGCTATACAACAGTAAAGGGTTTTTGCTCAACTTTAGAGCAAGAATTTACAAGGCCAATACTCTCCTTGATTTATAAAGTGTCCTGCTACACTTTCTGGGCAGAATGAATGTGCAATAAGAACCATGACAATGTAATAGAGTAGAGCAGAATATCCATCATTTGACTAGGAAATGATATTTGGCGTTTTTTTTTTTTTTTTAATAAGCTTTTTATTCTCAATTCTGAATTATTTTTCTTGTTGATATGTGAGCTATAAAGCTGGAGAAGCTGTAAATCATAAAAAAAGCCCTTCAAACCACAATTAGTTGCTCTGTAAATATCCTTCAGACATTTTTTTCCCCAACCTTTCTTTCTTACCATAAGTTTTTAAAAGACCTTCAGTAATGTACTAAATTTTGACTGCCTACATGTTGCAGCCACCATTGCAAGGAGAGCTGTAAAGTAAATCGTGAAATGGCCACTTCATTGTCTATTTTTTCCATGAAATTTGTGTTGTTTTATTTTTGAAGTTTCTGGTTGGGATTTCTCTTAAATTGAAGGCTCTGAACTACTGGGTTTTTATTTGGATTTTTTTGTTTGTTTTTTTTTTTTTTTTTTTTTTTCTGAAGATAGTGTTTATTTGAAACTACTGGCATATTTTGCTGGATTTTTCTGATACTTAAAGTTTTACTCTAGAACACAACTGATACTTATTTCCCCAGTGTTAGACTTTCTACAGCTTTCCAGCATCTGGAACAATCTCAGGCTGCTATTAAATTGGGTCTGCCATCTTCAAACAGTGTGAGCACAATCAGCATTTAGTAAAATAAACATGGCCCCATTATTTCCTAATGCCTTGCTTAACAGCTTTAAGATTAGACCACGTCCCCCATGCTCCCAGTAGGCAGCACTTTAACAGTGAGTAATATTTCTGTCTGCCGTCGTCAAGTAATCCCAAATGTAAGTAATTTACAGGCTGGCATTAGGGACTGTTACAAGAGACATATTGTAATATGTCACTGAAAATCAGCCTGCCTCTGCACATTTGATCAACAGCCAGATGGAGGCTTTTATCACATTTATTTAATCTGAAATATACATAGTAATTACAGTGGACCTCTGGATTCTCGGTCCTCGTCGCTGTCTCAGGAGAAGGTAGGAAATGAATCTGTCAGCTGCAGGCTGGTGGGGATGTGACCCCCTTGGTAGAATCTGGGTGTGTTACAGCTACTGCTGCTGGAATTAATGCATGTTGCCAAGTTAAAAAAAAAGAAAAGAGGCCCATAAAGCAAAGACTGTGTAACTTTATTTTTTTTATTAATACAGAAAGCCTTTAGGAAAGCAAAGACCAATGTTACTCTTAGCAAACCCATTACCAATCGATGGCTTTAAGAGCAAACACTCTCTTACTAATAGCTGGATGGTATTTAACTTAAAGGCATCTGAAAACAACAGGCTTAATGTTCCCAGAGGAGAATTTGGTTAAGATATTGAATTCCATCAAGCATGTCATTATTAAAAGGGGAAAATATTGTTGTTTCCATTAGTACAGAGTTGGCATATAAAGAACGGATAGCATTCAATTAAACCACAAGAAAAAAATTCAAACAAATTGAAGGTAGATTTATCTCTTGGGCAGGAACTTCACAAATGGATGTTGCCATTGTCACAAAGAATTTTATAAGATTTTGTGCCCTAATTAGAGCAGCTGTAGAAGATGCCTTACATATTAATGGTGGTGCTGACCTTATAAATAATTTACCCCTCACTCCTGTTACTCTGTGCATTACAGAAGGCTATCTTTGCTAATGACTCTCACATCTCTCTTTCTGAGATGAGCTGGATCAGTCAACATCCACTTTTGGATCAGTTACTACCCTAACCACAAGTATGCATGGCTAATCTGGAGATACACTGACAGATAAAATATACTATTAACTGCCAAAGAGGCTCTCCTATTACAGTTACTCTTACTGAGTAGTCCCATGACAGATTAAATTGCTGTTCAGCCTGAATAAGGTGTCAGATTCTGGCTGTAAGTGGCTGGTTTACTGGGGTGTTTTGATGTCATTATAGGCTTATAATTAGTCTAATCTGATTTGGTAAGAAAAAAATTAGTATGACAAGCATAAAGAATTCATTTGAACAATAGGTTTTCTTCCACCACAGAACTAAGTTTTAATTAGAGCTGTTCTTCAATTAAATTAAATCTGCCCTTCTTGGTTTTAAAACTCTCATGAACATATTCAGTACAATGTACCTTGTACAACTGTGAATCTGTTGCTGCCTCTCTGATCTTTACCCATCCTTACCTGTTCTTAACTTACTTTACATGTGTGGCTTTGCCTTACTGATGACAAAACTTCTTCTCCCCAGTTTTTCTGCCATCAGGATCAGCTTTGTTTCTCTCTCTCTCTCTGTCTCTCTCTACTGATCCTCCCCATCCATTTGTTTCATGCCATTTCTTGACTGAAAGTGTGTCATTCTCCCACTGCTTACTTGTGGTGGTATTTATTATTTGAGCTCTGCAGTGATGCTGCTTAGCTCTGAGAGGCAATCAGGGCAGGGGTTCATGTAACAGCATGGAAAACAAGACGGCAGAAAAGCCACAGTGGAAATATTTATGCCACTTTCCAGTGGGCTTCAGCTCTTGGGGCTTCCTCCAGTTAGAGGAGGAAGCTTTGAGTGATCCCTTTGGTGCTTTGAATGATCACTGTCTCAGCAATCTCCCCATCATTCCTGTAGTGTATTATGGTGATAATGAGTTGCTTTCTCCTGAATTGTGACTGCTAAGGCTGCCAGGGACCATGTGAGTCTGGCCCCAGCCCCTGTGATGGCAGCCAGCAGCAGATGCCCACGCTCAGCCAGCTCTGCAGAGCACAGGTGCCACGCTCCCTTCCCACACGTCCTGGCCATGTTTACTACAGCAAATCAAAGGCTGTGGGAAGTGACCAAAAGCCACAGATTAAAGACACTCTAAGAAAGGGAGAAGAAACTGGCACCTCCAGTTTCTGTATTTATGAGAGAATGGTTTATTATTTATATAAATAATTAACTTCTGGTAACAGGAGAAGGAGCTGTGTGCACACTAACCCCATCTGGTCTCTGGTCTTTTTTGACAAAGAAAACCAAGAGCAAGGATCTTCCTATATTAATTGATGGAAAGATATCAAAAGAAAAATGGCGCTTCTGAAATGTGTTTTTTTCTCCCAAAGTAGGAAGTCATGATTGTCATTTTTCTAGATAGAGATAGGATCTTCTTTGTTCCCTTTTTCTTTTTTTTTTAAGTATCGAATAGGTGGATGTTTCCAAAGTTCAATCTTTTTTTACTGCAATGAAGGCATTGAGCATTCTGGAGCTTCACAAGAAAATGAAAATTAAAATGCTGGAACAGTTGACTCATTCAACTTAACAGGGAAATTTTCATGTCATCTATGCCATTTGTGTCTTTTCTACAGCCTACAGAAGTTATAGCTGGATGGACAAGTATTTCTTCAAATCCAGAATTGACTTAATTATCCTCTACAGAAAATAAGAGGAAGGCAAAACATTGCAGATTTCAGTTCTTTTTTTTCCTAAGACAAAGTCTGAAGCAATTAATGAGTTTATTGACAGCCAAAAATATAATGTTGTCAATAAGAAAAGTCTTTTATGTACTCTAATTAGAGGAACTGTTCCCTTCAGGAAACTGGAGCTTTTACAGTGGCATTAAGGAAAAAAAAGAGAAAGGAAAAAAGAATCTTTAAAAAAAAATGTGTCAATGACACAGGCACAAAATATGGAAAAAGGCTCTAACGACCCTGAAAAATATTGCTAAACTTTTCATCTCAATATTGTAGGTATACAGCTCTCTTCTAAGCATTAAAATAAAATACATTTGCACAATAAATAGGTATGGGTAGTGCTTTTATTCACTTTGACAAGGGCTACCTGCTCACAAATATATATCAGGACACATTTACATTTTTCTGTCCACTGAAAGAAGTCTTGGCTTCATGAGAACAACAGGAGCTCTTGAAAAGGAGCTCTGGTTTCAGCTGCTGAAATATTGTGTAGGGCTTTTATCTTACTGGGACATAGGCTCTTCTTAATGGGAATGTATGTAAAATTCAGTACTGTGAAAAAAAAAAGAAAACAAAGGCAAAATGGGCCAAATGTGCCACTGCAGTAGCATGGGAAGAAAAGGCTATCAATTCCTTTGAAGGTTTAGAAGTATTTTTTTCTGCCTGTCTTTGCTATGGTTGATGATGTTCTACTATTAAAAGAGCAGTTTGTATGTGCTGTATATTAGCGCAATGTTTTGTTCTTCTTTGCTTCAGGCACTGAAGGATAAAGAAGCTTGTCACATATTTTAAGTTTGGAATTGGTTAATAACAGAATGCATTTTCAACAAATTTCACAACCAGCCCCTTTGGGCAGCTACTCTTTGCAATTTAAATGAAGGTGCAGAAAGTTTCTTTCTTTTCCCACTTAACAATAGTTTCACAAGTTTGGCGTACATGTACTTTAGTGGTTAGTAGTATATTACAAAAAGAGATTAAAAACACCTGTTTCAGCCTTCCAGGCCATGCAAGAGAAATTGAACTCTGGGGTGCCCAAATTAAGGTGTTAAAATGGGTAAATTCTAACTTGGCAGCATTTATCACAGACAGCACTTCTGCCACTTTTCCTAAGGCAAATACCTTGTCAGCTATCACTTCAGTCTGACCTTCTATCCATAATGTGGTACAATTCCTGCTTTAGTCTTTTTTCCTACTGATGTAAAACCAGATCTTTGAGGTACTGTTTTGATGTTTTTATTTGGAGGTTTTTGGGTTGGGGGTTTTTTAGCTTGTTTGCTTTGATTTTTCCTAAGTTTTACCTTTTTTTTTCCCCCAAAACATGCCTTGGTGGGACAATTAAATATTTTATGAACCCTACGGCTAAATCTTGGCAATGACATTAGTCTGAATATATTTCAGAGCCCAAGTTTTGCCATAAGCTGCAGAAAGAAATCTTCTCTGGTTTCCATGAGATTGTGCCTTGTGGCTTTTTAACTGAATTATGGAAATACTGCAGTGTGAGCTGAGACAAGAAGGAAAAGAAGCACGAAGGGTGGGCTTTGGGGAAAGGAGAAAAAGGTGAGGAAGCAAGGGCTCAGAGGTTATAAATGCCACCTAGCCATGTGAAAACTTGAAACAGGATCTGTGCCACTGGACACCAAAGTATATGCAATGGAGAGAGACCTCTAATGAAAAATTGATTCTTGGGCAGAGATTTTCACAGAAGCTTTTGTCTCTATTAGAGCTTTTATAAAGGCATCCTTCCTACACATTTTCTGATATCTAATAAGCTCTGAGCCCCTGCTGCAACCTGTCCTCTCAGGTTAGTTATAAGAAAACAAGACTCTGAAGTTCTTTACTGTCTCTTAAAACTTGTTGTAATGGAACCCCGTTTCATAAGTAATTTGAGCAGAGTGAAAGAGAATATTCACACAAGCTCTTGTCTCCTTGGGAAATTAAGTTGATATGAAGAAAAAATTCACTGGGGAGTATTTCTAATGTAATTTACATTCACTGATGGACTTCAGAAATCCTCCTACTGCTCTCCCCCTACAGTTGTTGCAGTTTGGTCTCTGCTGGTTAGGACACTTCAAAGCAGGTTTAAATATCTCATGATTTGAGGCTCCCTGCTAGATTTTCTCCAAAAATCTTCACAGTCTCCCACCACTCATTTTCACGCTCACCTGCGCTGTTTCAACAGCCTTTCAAATAAGACAGAGCTAATTATTTAATTTTAATTTAATTTTTGTACTTTTTAGGGTTTCCCACCCTAAAATTCACCTTGCTTTACTGAACTGATTATTCAATGCCCTTAAAATAATAGCTTTTTGTAAAAATATTAAATATTAGTGAGTTGTACTGAGGGTTATAGCAAGTCCCTCAATATGTAGAAATAATCAGCAGTCATTTTAAGAGATTTTTCTACCATATAAATTGTAACACAAAGCCATGCCACAGGAGCCCTTATAGGAGCAATTCTACTTTGCAGCAGCATTTGATTATTCATTAAATCAAAGTAAAAGTAAAAGTGACTGTAGGCTGGTGGTTTCAATACTTCTGTGAGAAATGGGACAGCCCTTTCTTTTCCCAGCCTTAAGGAACAGTAATTTATGAATTATACATATATTAATAACTCTTCACTTTGTGAATGCTATTAAAGCTCCACAGCAAATTGGGATATTTCCAATTTTTTGTATAGTAGAAATGGTCAAAACAAATTATTATTTTGGATTCCTCAAAACCTAGGTCATCTCATGCTCAGAGTGATTTTTTTTAAAACTTCACCATATCAGCCAAAAATACATATTGATAAAGTTCTGCAAAAGAGAGGGCTACTTGAGCACATATTCCCCCAAATATGCCATTTCAGCATTCACAAATGTGCTTGTTTTGCCTTTGCTCAGGAAAGGGTTATCTGACCCTTTCCTGCAGCCTGCTCAGTCAAGTCAACTCTGCATAAATAAGAAGGAAACTTTGCATGAAGAAAGTGAAATTAGGTGAATAATTAACATACACTTTATGCAAAAGCATGAAAAACTATTCCAAAATTTCTCTGCATAACTAAAGTGTGAATTCATATTAAAATATTCTACATTGAAACTTTGTCAGCAGGTCATGAAAAGCGTATATCGAGTTATTTCTTGGGTCTAAGGTTTATCTGATGTGTTTCATCTCTTAAAAAATGAGGCTTTTTTTTTTCTCTTAGTCATTTTAAGAGTGTTATTTAATTTAAATGTGTTTTGTTTAATTTAAGTGTATTCACAGTTTGTGAACAAACAGTAACAGGGAAAACCCAAAAGCTGAAAATGGGTAAATTTTCACATCATTGGCAATCAGTATTTTGAAGAAGCTTTCTAAATTTAGGCAGGGGGGGAAAGAGCAAACAAAAGAGTATAGTGAGGTTTTATAAGATTTTCTTAGTTTTATCAAAGGATAACTATCTCTGAAGATCTAGTCTGATTGCAAAATTGTAATTCCATTGTTTCAGGCCATGGGTACTGTAGCTGCCTGTGCTCATGTAGTAAAAACCAGTATGTATTAAAACACTAACAGTGTAATCTTTTTTTTTCTTCTTCTTCTTTTTTTATAGAAACAGCTGAATTATAAGTATTTATTGCACAATTGCATACCTAATATTTCATTTGCTGGAGTTGTGTGTATGGCAGGGTAGGATTTACTTGGCAAAGTCCATTAAGCTTAAAACGTGAATCTTAAAATAATCTGAATATTATTATGCTTTTTGGAAAGCAGACTGTGGAGTGGTCAGTGGTTTCAGAAACTTTATTGGCAGCTGCTAAGACTTGTGCCCAGAACACTTGAATGATTATGCACATTCACTGTATAAATACCTAAAATACAAAAAAGTGTAGCTTCCAAATCCCTGTATTTCTGTCTTTCAGATACTGCTTGGGCACATTTTGAAATAGTAATTATTTATACCACGATAGAAAGCCCCAGATCTATAATTCACTCATGGGGTTTAGGTCATTTCATGAAAGGCAAAAGTATAGTGCATTACTCTGTATGCATAATGTAGAGCATGTTTATATTTAATGCTAGCATTATTTTTATATGAGGAGACTATTCATGAGGTATGCTTCCTGTTCAGAATATTGTTTATGTCGTGCAGATTTTCATTTTGAGATGGGAAAAAATGTTTGTTTCCCAGGAAAATGTTGGCCAATTTTAAGAATCTTTCTTTATTTCCTTTGCTTCCATCTTTTCCTTTCTCTCCTTCATTTCATTTTTCCTTTTTAACAAAGAAATTGTTCACTGATAATATAGTAGTAATAGGTTATGTATAAGGTTTTGGGGTTTTCTTGGACAAACTCCTCTAGTTTGATACCAACCAATCTAATCTGGCTTTGGTAGCAAGGTTGAAATTAGAGCAAAAAATATGCTGCTACTTTTGCAGTCCAATGAGTACCTACATTAATTTTAATGTTTAAAAAATTCAGCTTATGGAAATATTGGAATCTCATTAATCCACAGTAATAGGTGGAAACCTTGTGTTGAGGCTGGCTTTGGGTCACTTCTTGTAGTCACAGCAGGTGTGTCAGAGGAGGAGTGAGTTACTCTGAGGAGGATGAAAACACAGAGATGTATTTATCTCAGTGTATTGTGAGGATTTTTATCTGTAATGTTTATTACAGCTCACAGAGGACACATGTTGTACGTCTGGGTATTGAGCTAAGGCTGTGTGCTTCAATCAGCTTTGCAAAAATGCCTGTAGATAAAGTTCTGTGCGAACCCTTCTCTGGATTATGCCCTGCATCAGGAAGTATATTATCCCTTAAAAGATCTCCTTTTATTCTTCACTGTTACTGGCAGCACACCAGCAGGAGCCAATTTTTAGTGGGAAAACACGTTTGTGCTGCTCCTGTCCCAGTGCTGCCAAAGAGCATCTCCTGCAGGTCACACACAAGGCTTGGGGACATGGGTGGTGCTCAGAGGCCAAATGGGTCCTGCCCTTTTGCTGCAGGGAGGAGCCTCACTCAACATTGCCACAGGCAGCGCAAAAGGAGGAATTTTCTAGATGGCTCAAGCAAGCTGGCATTCCTGCAGCAAGCTGTCACCTTCCATCTTCTCAAGCAAGCACCCATGTCCTCCTTGCTCTGCTCAGAAAACAAAGCCCTGCAAGGCAAGAGAGAGGATGGATGAATGCTCCAAGCTCCTGCTTTTGGAAGGCAATGCTTCAGCACTCTTGCTTTCCCCCTGTGAGTCTGCTGGTGCCCAGGATTTGGGGTCAGATTTAATGACCAAAATGGAACCAAAATGCTGGGCTGGTGATGTGTACTCAGCCTGGTGCCACCACCAGCAGCACCATGCCAGGAGGATGTGGAGGTGGAAGAGGATGCAGGAGAGCTGACTTTTTAAGGTGTTTCTAGCTTTTTAGAGGGCAAATACCTATTATTTGCCATCATTTCCACAGAAGTGCTATGACCAGCTTCCCCAAAGTCCGTCTGGGAGCTCAGAAAGCCAGCAATAAGTGACAAAGTCCTGCCTGATGAGTCCAGTGACTGTTATGAGCAGAACTGAATCTGTTCCAATGGCCGCACCACTCTGTGCTCCATCAAGCCTGAAAATGTAGTTGCAGAATGCTTCACAGTTTGCAAAAAGGAAGGGAAAAGAGGATTCTTTTCTTTCATCTATGGAACATTATATACATGTGTGTTTGTAGATCTTGAAATCATAGAATGGCTTGAGTAGGAAGGGACCTTAAAGATCATCTAATTCCATGGGCAGGGACACCTTCCACTAGACCAGCTTGCTCAGAACCCCATCCAACCTGCTCTTGAACACTCCCAGGAATGGGGCAGCCACAGCTTCTCTGGGCAACCTGTGCCACCATCTCACTGCCCCCATAGTGAAAAATTTCTTCCTAAAATCTACTCTAAGCCTACTCTTAGTTTGAAGCTATTTCCCCTTGTTCAATCATTACAAACCCTTGTAAATAGTGTCTCTCCATCTTTCTTGCAGGCTCCCTTCAGGTACTGGAAGGCCACAATTAGGTCACCTGAAAGCCATGTCTTCTCCAGGCTGAACAATCCCAATGCTCTCAGCCTTTCCTCATAGGAGAGGTGCCCCATCCCTCACGTCAACTTGGTGGCCTTCCATGTCCTTCCTGAGCTGGAAACCCCAGAACTGGATGCAGTTCTCCAGATGGGGTCTCAGAAGAATGGCTCAGAAGGACAGAATCCCCTCCCTTGGCTTCTGCCCACGGTGCTTTGGGTGCAGCCCAGGACACATTTGGCTTTCTGGGCTGCAAGAGCACAAGGCCTGCTCACCCACCAGCATCCCCAAGTCCTTCTCAGCCAGACTGGATCTGCCCTGGATCTGTTCATCCCCCAGCCTGGACTGAGAACAGGGTTTGCCCTGACCTGGGTGCAGCACCAGCACTTAGTCTTGTTACACCTCATGAGACTCCCATACCAGATGTATCCATACATCCTAGTGCCATATAGCAATCCTGGTCAGCAGAATGTAATCATGGTATTATGGAATCACACCTCCTCAGCATCATCAGAGCCCTTTCTATCATCCTCACAGATTTGCCCTCTTTTATGTGTAAATATTGTTCCTGCCTTTCCCTTTTGCAAAGCAAAGAAGTTGTTTGCAAACTATTTGAAGAACATAAACAGCTCCTACAAGGGAAATGCCCTTGAAGCAGTGGGAGTGGAATGATTGCAGCATACAGAACATGCTAATAACATCTTCAGAGAATTACTATTACTTCATAGCAGAGGCATTTCATTATAATAGGAACCATGTCATGATCCTCAGAGTAAAACTTTGCCTTCTGCATTTATCTGTTGAGTCAACAGTCACAGGTTACTGGTTTGTTGTTAAAAGCTCTGAAGAATTACTCACCCCAAAGTTGTGCTATTTCCCACGATTGTCTCTTTGCAACTTTTGTGACGCATCGGGCAACAGAACAAGCAAATGACCAACACAGAACACTTGAATCTGACAGTATTCCCAGTGCTCTGAACTGGAAAATGGAGTCTGCTGATTCACTCTGCCATTAGCAGATGTGCAGATGACACCAAGTTGTGGGGGAGTGTTGATCTGGTGGAGGGTAGGAGGGCTCTGCAGAGGGGCCTGGACAGGCTGGGTCAATGGGCTGAGTAGAACAGCATGAGGTTTAACACCACCAAAGTGCAAGCTGTGCCAGAGGAGGTTTAAGTTGGACTTTGGGAAGAATTTCTTCACAGAAAGAGTGATTGGGCATAGGGATGGGCTGGTTAGGGAGGTGGGGGAGTCACCATCCCTGGAGATGTTAAGAAGTGACTGGATGTGGCACTCGGTGCCCTGGACTGCTTGACAAGGTGATGCCACTTCATTGGTTGAGCTTGACAATCTCAAAGGCCTTTTCCATCCCAGCTGACTATGATTCTGTGATATCTATTACAGCTTGGAGTAATAGATATCACACACTGTGTGTTAATTGAGCATTTGTAGAAAATTCACAAGCTGATGCTTGAGTCTGAATGCTCAGTTTCAGTCTGCCTGATACCTTTATCTAACCAAATCCATGCAGACTCAGCCATGTGCAGAGGAACTTGGCCCGGCTGCACTTTATCTGCCTTTTTATTTCTGGTGCAAGAAGGTAGGAATGAGAGGAAGAGAACATATAAGGGTTCCCCACTGAGAATCAATTCTATAAATTATGTATTATGCAGACACTATTCTGCTGATGCTATCCGATCCCCAATTCTTACTTCCTTGTTTTTCCTTCTATAAATAGCTGTGGCCAGGTTTTCAGTTGTAAAGTGACTAGGACAAAGCTAGGAACCTTTTTCATTTAATAACCTCTGCCAAAGAAGAATAGGGTAATATTTTTCATAACTGTGATGTCCTCAGGGTTTTAACAATCTGGGAATACAAGCAGCACTGTGCTGTTGATAAGATACTGGGAGTAAAAGTGGGAATAACGGTGCTGAATATTAAAGAGTGAAATGCCCTATTTTCAGGATGATCACTATAAAACTTGATATTGTGAATTTTTCTGTCTTTTTTTTTCTTTTTTCTCTGTGTAGGATCACTTTTTCTTTTTTGTCTCTCCCTCTAGATCCAAATGCTTTGGCTGGACAGACCGGACCCGATCATGCTCTTATAGGAGGAATAGTGGCTGTAGTTGTCTTTGTAACACTATGTTCTATAATTCTCCTTGGGCGATACCTGGCAAGACATAAAGGTAGGACACGTTTAGGGGAAGTTCAGTCACTCTTGGAAGCAAGGCATGATTTCACCTGGGAGTGCCATTCCCTTTCACCTTCCCCCCTCTGCTAAATGATTAGAACAAAAAATAGTTCTCAGTCCAGTCACAAGTGAAGTCCCCGTGAATTTTTAGCAGTTTTCCAGTGGGCTGGCCAAGGCAAAGGACATGGAGTTAGTGCATGCCCAAGGTCATCTTATAAATCAGTGATTTAGGAGACCAAGGGGTAAGATTGCCCCTTGGTTTTGGATCTGAACTCCAGATGCTTGATTGCATGTTCTCATCATGTTCTCATAGTTTTAACTACCATCTCAGTTCAGCAGAATATATATGCACTGAGTGAACAAAATTTACATTTGAATGGATTTTGCTAATATTTCAAGTATATGTTTAAAAGATAATGTTGGATTCCAGTATTGAGTATTCAAATCAATGATCCTGCTGGAATAAGGGGTTAATTCCTGGGGCTAGCTTTACTTTATTCTGTGGTTTTACCTTAATAATTCTGGTCCCTTCGTTTTCAGCCCCCTCTGCCACTAAAGATAGCAGGAATGGAGTGACGCTGACTTCTGACTTCTCTGTGATTTGATTTTGACCTAGTTAGTTCCAAAATCACACCTTGAGATTTAACCTCTGTACAGCTTGTAGGCCTATTGCTAAAACCCAGAAAAAAAAAAAAAAAAAAGGAAAAGAGAGAGAGGATGAGTGTTGGTATTAATTTATTAATTCAGTAACTCTCATTTTAGATAGGATAATCATACACCTAGCAAACATAAATTGATAAAAAACATCTTTACAATTGGATTATACTACCTGGGAGAAAATCAGAATTTTTTTTTAATGAGCCAGTGAGAGTGTGTCTCTTTTGTTTTACTTTCCTGAATGAACAGTTGTACATCTCATGCCACCATAAATAATGATTTTCACAAAGGGAAATTTGACTATTGTACATATTTCTTCTTTTCATTCTTTCATTTCCAGAGCATAAAAATAGTTGTGATAGTATAATATGAGTTAGTTCAGTTAATAAAACTGCCTCAATTTTGTAATTCTTGGAACTTTTTATGATACAATTCTGTAAAATTAAAGCATAGATATGATCAATATAAAGTGAAATACAAATGATCAGTGGCCATTAAAAAAAGAACTTTTACTAATCTCTAGTTCTTCAAAATTGCTTTGTTTTTGATAGATAGCTATTTCATGAAATAACCAAGATTTTATCACTTATTCTGTAATTGAAAAATATATTGCATTTACTGCAGTTAGATAAAGTGGAGTTTTATTAAAATATTTCCTTAATTTGTTGTGGATATACTATAGTTTGTATATATCCCTTTCCCAGTATAAGTATCAGTGTAAATATTTCTTAAGCAAATCAGAAAGTTGAGCACACCTTTATGATGTATACTAAAAACTGTGTAAAAATATTTTTCATTAATTGAAAAACTGGAGTGCATTGTTTAAAATGCACTTCCTATAATACAGTGAAAAAAAAAAAAACAAACCCTAATCATTCTCTTTTTCTTTTTTTTTCTCTTGTACTGATTCCTACAGGAACATATTTAACAAATGAAGCAAAAGGAGCTGAAGATGCACCTGATGCCGACACAGCCATTATCAATGCAGAAGGCAGCCAAGTCAATGCAGAGGAGAAAAAAGAGTATTTCATTTAGATGCAGAGCTAGAATCTTGGAGTTTTACTTATCAGGCTGACTGCTGGAGAAAACTGGCTATCATTTCTCAGAATTCATTTCTGCCATCTTCTGCTATCTTTATTAACTCGCATACCTGCTATAAGTAGCCAGTTTATGCCAACAATCAGCTGTTGTCATCCTCATTCTATAATTACAGTATCATGCATAAAACAGGACATTTCTTATTGCCTAAAAATCATATCCACTGCTCTCTTAACATACAGTGCTTGAATATACAGCCTTAACAATGTTAATCATCATCTTAATCCAAGTTTTCTACATATTTATGTGTTATGCAGCTTTCTTTTCCAGTTTTCTTTTATCATGTCCCTATTAGTATGTCATAGAACAAAATTCATAACAAATACTATTAGGTAAGGTCCTAATTTACTTACAGAAAATGTTAAGTCTAAGATTAGAGGTTTACAAAGAATATTTTATACCTATCTATAATGCAAAAAGCAACTTGTTTTTGAAACATATGCCCTTGGAAACACAAATTGAAATTGGTTTAGTATAGTTTCTCATATGTTTGGATTTGGTGGGAAAAAAGATCAGTCCAGTGAATTTTTTGGGGTGTTTTGCTTTGTTTTGTTATGATTTAAATGGTACCTTGACAACAGTGCCATGGTTTAGTGGGAAAAACATGTGAGTAGCTATACAGATTCTGCAAAGTTAGGTAATAGAGCTTCTTTTGAAACAATTTGTCCTGCCCTTTTACTGGCTTTTGGGATCACAAAGATTAGAGAACTTTCTGAGTAATTTATGTTTTTATAATTTATTTGCTAAACATGAACTCACCTGCCTACTCAAATTTGATGTGTTCATGGGGCACAATTGCAAGGCATTTTAGTATCTGTATATAGTGCATATAATAAATTCAATTAAACATTATTTGATACATATTCAACTTTTTTGGCGGTAGCTAAGTCAGTCACAAGTAAGCATTTTCTAATGTCCATTATATCCCTTTAGATATGCCTCAAAATCAATATTCTGAGTAGATAACATGTGTTAGTATTTTTTTGTCTGTATGTCCTAGCACTGTTCAGCAGCAAACTTTTCTAGTTCTTGTTAATTTTTTCTTTGTTATACAATGGAAGCACAATGTTATATGGAAAGGTAGTTTTAAGCTAACAACCAGTGCACAGCCTCAGGTTTTAAATTACAACCACATTTGATTACTATCCTTAAAAAGTACTATTGAGTTGCTAAAATTCTCAATTTTAATTTGGCAGTTCCAGAGCTGCTTCTCTATGTTGGTTTGCCAAAAAAAAACAAAAAAAAAAAACTTTAAAAAAAAAAAAAAAGGAAAAAAAAAAAGAAAAAATAGAAGTGTTAAAACAAAAGATATATGTTTTGTGTATACAGTAAATGGACTAATTCTTTATATTAAATTCCTGTCTATGCATTTTGTGAGGTACAAACTTATGTCACCGTGAATGATAGAGAATTCCTGCCATGCTTTTAGCTCCACAGTGAAGGTCTCTGTTTGGATTATTTCTGAATTTTATCTTTTTTTTTTTTTTTTTGTGTAATTGACAGCTGAAAAATCACATGCTCTTAAATATGACAACAAAACACTGTAAGCCCATCGGCTTATTTCCTCTTCCAATGAAAAGAAAAGGTTGCCATAACAGGTCTTGGAAATGATTCTACACTGGAGAACGCAAGTTAAGTCTAGTTGGAGCTCGCTTGGCTCCTGTGTTTTGCACCTTTGACAAAAGAAGTATTTCTCTCTGGTTGATGTGTTTGTGAAGCATAAAAGCATGATGGTCTGCTGTAAAGGACTTTCTCCTGGGATTTTATTTTTGTGTGGGGAAGGGAGAATTTGGAATAAGACATCATGTGGTATGGTAAAATGGAAGATAAAGGTGCTGTGACAGATTATTTATCAGAAGAATATAAACCTTTTAAGGACAATATTAGAGTATTTTAATTGTTTTTGCTGAAGCATCTATCTTGTTACTTTCTAAGAAAAAAGGGTGACGTCAATCAAAGCAGCACTTTTTTTCAAAATATACAGACATAAATAATATGATGTGGTTGAGTGTTAACATAATAAATCATATACAGTATGACATTTTAAAGAAATAAGTCTGCATTGATGTGATTGCATGCTTGTTTTTACAGTTCACTCCATACCCATCTGTGGAAAAATGCAATAATATGTTAATATAATATGGTAGTTTGAGAGAACCAGGTAGGTGCTACTAGACACATTGAAAACTAGTATAGGTTTACAAGATATTCATGTCTTTCAAAACATAAACATGTAAAAGGCTGGCAAAGGAAGTCATTCAGTTTAATACCAAAAATATGGGTTCTTGTCACAGCAGTAAGTTACATTAGCTGTAGTACAGTATCAAAGTTTTATTTCAGGACCTGGGGCCCAGCTCAACAAAGCTTTTAAGCTCATGGTCAGCTTCAGGCATCAGAGGAGTTCCCTTGGAGTGTAAGGCACTGTTCATATGCTTAAAAACGAAGTGCTTCCCCGGATGAGGGCCTTATTTGCTCCAGTGGAATTCCCCACCAGCGTGGTGTTTACGCCTTTCTTCATCCTTCCTAGCTCCAGCTCGCTTGAATAGTAGGGTTGTTACTTGAACCATTACCCAGCCAAGGTCAGGCAGGGCCTTCAAAAGCAGCATTGGCCTTGTGGTAACCATTTCAAACCATATTCTCCAGTTGCATACAGACAGCATTTCAACTTGGCAAAAAAACAGATATAAACTGTACTGTTAAGACAGGTTTGTTTGGGTTTTTTTTTTTCCATTGGCTTTCAATTAAAACTGCTCACATATGCTCATTTTTAACCCATTTGATCTTCCATTGTCTTGCACCTGGTGATGTCCCTTGCAGCTGTGCACAGCAGGTGTGAAAAGCCCCACACAGAGCGTTCTACCTGGATGGCACTTTGCAGGCCTGTCTGGTCTTCACGGGTTCAAATCACTACACTGGGTGTAAAGATCCCTCTTTTCTGTCAGCAGAGTCATGGCTCAACACTAATGACATTAAGTAGGCTAAAAGCCAGTTGTCCATTCCTTTTGCCCGAGTTCCCATTCTGAAAAGAAAAATAAAAGTTTTTATGATGGTGTGAGACACCAGCGAGTGTGTAAAAAGGAGGCTCTGAATGGGAACCACCTTCACTAAAATGTATGTGACATCCTCTCCCTCACTCACTTGCAGAGTAGTTTTCTCCAGACCAGGTAGCTAGTTTCTGCCAGTGTACTGTTTACAGTGTCGATTGCTGATTATTTTTAAACTTTTTGATGTAGACTTTAATTTTTTTTGTTGGTTTTTTTAATGCTTCAAGAACATTCTCATTATTTGAACAAGAAAGCGGTGCATCAGAAGACAAGGGGTGCATCATCCCACTCTTTTAGTGTCATCTGACAAACCAAGAGACAGTTTAAGGAACCTGATGTTTAACTTGAGGCTCAGAGTTTAAGCTAGAACATCTCAAAAAAGTTTCCACATTACTTAAGGATGGTTCGTCTTGCACTGAGACTCCCTCTCTAAAGGAACATGAAGAAAACCAACTTTTCTGAGTGAGACATGAAAGTTAACATCTTGTGTGTTTTCATTGCAGTATAATATATATATAAATATATATATAGCTATTTCAATGAAAAGAAAGGACAGAATCATCTGTAATTATGTAATTCATGATTGTAACAGCACTGAAGTTACCATGTACGCACATGTACAGTAGCTCTTTCAACAGTTACAGTGTAGTTACATGTAATTCCCTGTAACATAGCAGTTCTAGTGTAATTTAGTGCCACTTATTGTAAAGTGTTACCAAAAGGAAAACGGACTTCTTACCTTTAGAATTCCGTTCCAATTAAAGGTAAGTTTATTAAATTAGCATCATTAAATCTGATACTGCGTTTCTTAATTAAGGAGATGATTTAAAACTCTCATGTTCACACTGCAGCTTCCCCCATGGCTTACCCAGACTCCTCCAAATGTCTAATCTCTACACTCCTAGGGACTGGTAATCTGTGATGAGCATACCAAAAATCCCAGCTACTCCAACTTTAATTGAACAAGCTGTCTAATAAAGAAAAACAGCAACAACAAAAATGATGAGTAATGCTTTTTATTAAGTGGCACAAAGTACACACTAAAAACTATGCAAAAATATAGGTAAATACAGTGTACTTACATGTAAGTATCTTGTACTTGCTGTGTATGGATATTGGAAAACCATGTAATTATAATATGCATTTTGATTATTTCAAGCAAGGGGTGACCCCCAACAGTCACAGGGGAAAAGTGGAAGGTACATCTACAAGCAGTGGATATCCTAATGCAATATGTGTAATTCCTCTACTTGCAATGACAACTAATTTATAAATAATACTGCTCCTCATTCTCACCAGCTTTGCTTTCCATTTCTTGGAGCACCATTAAATACCACTGAAATACCTTTAGGCAAAGTGAGACACTGACTCCTCTAGTGGCTTTGCTGCCAGCACTCTGAATGTCTGGCAACACTGTTCTGTAATCTTATTGCTGGCTCAATAGCACAAGTTTCATCTTTTTTTCTGTCCTCAAGGGAGCCTAGTATGTTAAGATGCTGCCATATGCCCTGGTATTTTTAGCATGAACAACAGAGAAAGAGAGAGAGAGAGAGAAAAAGAGAGAGAGAGAGAAAGAGAGAGAGAGCTGCATTCTTCTGACCCCTATTTTGTTGAATCACCTCACCTGGAATTTCCACTGCTTGCTCAGTAACACCAGGTAATCATAAATTGTAAGTACACAATGCTTCCATTGCAGTACAGAGGATGCCCTAGATGATAAAGCTAATGTTTTTGTAAATGTGAAGTTTTGTATTGTAGATCTTTTTCCTTCTTGACACTTTTCTGTCGTGCCCTTCCAGAAGAAATGCACCAAAAGATAGATAACATAGAATAGCAAAAGAAGACAAGAATTTTTTTGTAAGCCTTCTTGTGGTTGCCATTGCTATCACCCTCCTTTGTGTCCTGTGTAACAGGCAAATCAATGTATTTAGCAACTGCCATTAGCATCATTCCACACTATACTATTCCTAGAATATGACATCTACCTCTTAGTCTAAGTACTAGCTATGAGATATTTGTATACATTTTAAATACTATTGAATCTTTGCTTTAGTCTTGAAATGAAATCACTGCATTATTTTTTTTCTGTTAAAAAATAGGTAAAAATATGGGTTCATAAATCTTGCCCTGTTCTTATTAATTTTGGTATAGTTTTAGCTTTTTAACAGGGCATAGGGACACAGCCTCAGCTGGTATAAATCAGCTTCACTCTGTTGCCTTAAATGTGGGCCAATTTACGCTGGCTGGGGATTCATCCCAAGCAGCTTAAAAATAAACTGCTATAACACATCAATATTTAGTCAGCTCTAGATAATGATTTGCAATCCAACTGCAACACAATTCTTCCAAGTAAGACATGCACGTATGAAGAGAAACTTTAAAAAGCACATGCAAGCTTTTGAATTAAATATGCAATATCAACACTGTTGAGATATCCTGACTTGTCTCTCACTTATTTAAACATAATATTGCCAGGGCATGTTTACATTAAAAACACTCAATGCATGGGGAGCAGAGAAGGACTATTGCGAACAGCAGGAGAAAATTAAATTAATAGAGAAGCCTTTGAAGTCAACAGAACAGAGTAGATACTCTTTTGAGAGTAGGACTTCCTACAGGGTTTTTCAGGGTGGACCTAAGGCCTCTAAAACATGTGGAAGTTGTTTACTTGGCATTAAGAGAAGCTAGCACAGTTCCTTCTTGCTGTCGAGGAATCCTACCCAGCACTCTGCACTTCTTTTAACTCAGGAGAAAATAAGGGTACAAACATGGTTGAACAGCACACTTCTGTATCACTCCACATCCTCAGGATGCTCCAAGCCTCGTGCGCTTCCAGCAGCCCTTAAGAGAATTCTTCCAGCATCTAGGAATCATCCTGTTGCCAAGTTGTGTTCATTTTCCTCAGCAATGTTTAATGTACTCACAGCCAGACAGAAGGTGTGAAGCCAATTGGAATGAGTCTGCAGTTCTAGGGGCTTCCAGAGCCTTGCAGTAGATGGGGAAAAAAATTTTAAAAAATTAAATACTTCATGGCTTCTGTGTTTACTACAGGTCTGCCCTCCACATTCTGTGTCTTAAGTCATTTATTCTCTGCTGGGCTAAAAGCAGCGGTCTAATTGGAAAGGAGGAAGGAAAAGTATCTCCTCTGAAAGGATCAGTCTGTGCTACTATTAAAGAAAAGTTCAAGGGTTTTTGTTTCTTCCCTTTTTTAAGATTTCAGGTGCAAAGCCAAGCCTGTTGGGGTCAGCACTTTAGCACTTTCCCTGTGTTCAGGGTCAAGCCAGCAGTGTTTCATGTGTGAGCTCTGATCTCATGTTTCAGCACAAATACAGACAGCCTTAGCCTGCCCTTATGCATAGTGCTGAAAATCACCAATGCTATTTTCTTCTAAACATAGTAATTTTTTCAGTCTTGTTCTAAAATGAAGTATTGAAGGGTTTTTATAATAGGTGTAAAGGGAGGGAGTTTAAAGTAATAGCTTGTAAATAAGATTGTGAGGATGATCATCAACTCTTCATGTTGATTATAAAGAGGAGGATAGTCTTTAATTGCTGGGCTGATTTCTTTATCATTTCCTCTTTCTCTCCTTTCTATGCATATTGATTAATGTTAGTAAATATGCAGTTGCACATGTTGTCCTTTTTCAGTGAATGCAGATTTGCTTATATCCCTATATAGCTTTCATGGAAATATGCAAATATAACCTACAGTCATCTGCTTCTGCCAAAACAGTGAGCCAAGAGAGGAAAATCATGGATTACTGGATTCATATATGTCCTGCTTCCATCAAAATTGAGTACAGTACGCCTATTGATCTCAAAAGAACAAGGCTCAAGTCCTTAATGCACATGTTTGAGTTGCTGTTTAGCTCTTTTTCAAAAGAATTATAAAGCAGTCCTTGTGCATCCTTTACTTTTAGCCTAGATATTTTATAACTACAAAACCCCTTCAGTTCACCAGGAAGTTTCCTAGAATAAATAATAAGGCATAATTTGTGAAAGGACTATAACAAATTCACTTATTGATGGACAGTCTAAGTGTATTCTCCTAGGAACTCTGGTGTACTTTGCTCTTACACTGACAATTTATGGCCCTGAGAAGAATATATTTGAATGGTTCAGAAATACAACCATTAACCTGTTAAAAAATAAATCCATGGGAATTAAACATATTGCACTGATGATGAGACACATCAACTTCATTTTATTTCCTCATTAATAACTTTAAACAGACAAAATGCATATTGTAATGTTGGGTACATGACACTTGCATGTTGCTATGCCTATATACTTACAAAGTATTCAATGTGTACTTGGTGGCGCTTAAAAATGTCATGTACAATTCTTCTAAACATTCTTACAGGGTTCCCATTTGCACTTCATCTTTCAGAAAAGTCTTGTCAGAAAATTGTCTGATGAATATTATTGAAAAAAAATAAAATTTCAATTTTAGTTATCTGTTGGACATTTCTGAATTGTCTATTCATTTGAAACATTACCTGGTGCTTGCCAGTTTGGCAGTGGAGATGATTTAGACCAGTGGCTGTACAACAGAGTGTTCACTGAGCAGATTTTGCTGTTTGCAGTAGAATTGTTGCAATCAATCATATTCTTCTTAAAATATTAATTCTGAGCTTTTAAACAGTAAACCAAGGAAATAATCTGTGAGACATAATTACAAATTCTATTATTTGATTTGATGCTTATATAATATTTATTGCGTGTTGCCTTATAGTTTTGTCTGACTGACAAAGTAACAACTGTCGGATGCCATCCTCACTGTGGGGGAAACTCATCCTTGTGAAGAGGTCAAGTGATGAAAAGCATTTAAACCTGTGGGACTTAAATGGTGGATTAGCCCTCTTGAAGGAGCTATGGAATTCATGCAAGGTTTTCTGCACCACTTACCATGTTTGAGTTGATGTTGTAAAGGGCAAGAGGGCCACCAGTCTCAACGGGAGAGGGACAAATGTCAGAGGGAAGAGGAAATTCTGAGTGTGTCTGTGTTTCTGAAAAAGAAACCAGTCCCAGATTGGTACCCCTGTGCAGAGGATTTATAGTGCTCTTGTACATCTCAGTTTTCCTGTGACCTGAACTAAGCACAGTTTTGACAAATGTAGAGTCCTGTTGGATTCAGTGGATTTTTTCTTATCTTTATTGCTTCTTCTCACTAAATGAAAAGATGTCCTTTTCACCAATTTTTAAAGTGCAATAAGAAAAATTTTAAATATAGCGGCAATACAGATTTTCACTTTTTCCTCAGTCACATGTCCATGACTTTCAGGACAAAGCATGCTGGAAGTCTACAGTGTACCCTAGCAAAATGACACAATCCAAAAAATTATACAGTGCAGCAAACTATGCATTCCACCCCTGGATGAATAGTTTTTAGTACTGTCCTCATTTCTGTCACCAAACAAAAACTTACCCAGAGATAACTGCACTTTGCTCTTTGCCTTTCCCTGGTTGAGAGAAGATTCTTACAATTATCACTTCAACCTGGTATGTCCCTTACATGGTTCCCTTAAAAAAAGAATACTAAATCTGTAAATGCTGCTAATAGATTTTTTTTTTTTCATCAGTAGCAAAAAAGCCAGCCCTCTTTTCCACTTTCTGTTGTAATAAACAATGAGAGTCCCTCCTTCTATGGCTTTTTGGTTTGATTTGGTTTGTGTTTGGTTTGGTTGGTTCTTAGTTTAGAGTTTTGTGGGGTTTTGCTTGTTTGTCTCTTTTCAAAAGGGAGAACAAACAGGCTTTCTTTTAAACTATAAAGGCTGCCTGAAATTACACTGAATACTGAGAATAATTTCATTGAATGCAGAGTCTCTGTACCAGCCTGTCATGGTATTATACACATTAAACACTGACGTGTAAGAGGAGCTCCTTGCCCCTTTTAACAGCCATCAGGCACCTGCATGAGGATACACAGAGTTATTCAAAAGTGATGTTACAGAGGAACACTTGGCCCAGCCCCTTTGGTAAGTGTAAGGTAAAGGTAAGTGCAATTAGTGAAATTCAGAGATAATTAAGTGGGGATAATGAAGATGATTCCTTGCTTGACAAAGAGTCATAGTGTGCTGCCTTCTGGTCCTGCTCCAAGCACTTGGCAACATCCTGAGCCATGGGAGGGCACTTTTGATTATCTCTGGGCTCCTTGCTTGCCCTAGCTCTTCCTCCTGCTGAGTTTGCAGCAATAGCTTCTCTGCTGCTCAGGGCTAAGAGCTGGGGCCTTATTGATTCTGCAAGCTGCACACAGGAAGAAAAGAAGACAAGAGAGTGTTTTTAAGCAAGCCGGAAAGATTTTTTAGAAAGAGGCCTCTCCTTTATTCTGTGGCAACTTACAGGAAATTAGCACTGATGTCAGCTGGTGAGGATAGCAACCATCCCTGCTTGGAGTGTTGAGGGGGAGGACATCCTCTGGGCCCTGCCAGCTGGGTGGAGGGGAGAAGCAGCAGAGAGAGGAGGAAAACTGCTCATGCCAGCAACATGGGAGGCAGGTTTGTCTCTCTCTAGTAGTAGGACCAAAGGGGGAGCCTGTGGCTTTTCCTTTCAGGCTGTATTCATGGCTAGAGGTGCAAAAAAACCTGATCCAACCAGGAGATTTGCAAAGCCACTGAACAGCAAGAAACATTTCAAATGCTGATGCCATCACCTGGCAAGCAAGCAGTGCTTCCCACTTCAAGAACT
Organism: Melospiza melodia melodia; assembly: GCF_035770615.1. Classification (NCBI taxonomy): domain Eukaryota; kingdom Metazoa; phylum Chordata; class Aves; order Passeriformes; family Passerellidae; genus Melospiza; species Melospiza melodia. The sequence goes on from NC_086195.1 coordinate 138,022,073, forward strand.
TTGAGTTGATTGAACTTAGAGACAGGTGGGAATTTACAAAAGACAAAGAAAAGAAAAGAAGAAAAGAGGAGAAAATCAGAATTGGAACCTTGACAGATAAGGTTGGACAGAAAGTGCAAGTAACAGAAAAGAAAATAATACCATTTTCAAGGGCTTTTAGTCCTGTATGAAGGCATTAGCCTGCCCTGTTTCAGGACAAACAAAATACTTTATATAATTCTGTAATTTTTCCAGTGCATTTTCTTTTTTTCTGGAGCATCTAATGGTAACCTCAGGGACAAAAGCACATACACCATGATGTGATCCAGTTAAAGTACATCATTATTTTGCACTCATTCACATTGGATGAGATTACCCTCCAGAACAGCAGTAAGGAACATGACTAAGAGCTGTCATATCTATTTCCTCATCCACACCCCATGAAGGAATATGTGTGCAATGAAGCATTGTGCTTTAGTTTTTTATTTATTTATATATTTTCATATTTTCCCAATGTTTATGTAAGAACTTTGTATTTTTAAAATCACTTTGTACTTGAAGATGAAACCAACGCAGTTTGTGATTGTTCCTTCTTCCTATGAGATTCAATGCTCCAGTTTGAGCAAATTCTCCCTGTAAAGACTTCAGCAGGATAGAGGATTACTTTTCTTGATGATGGTCTAAATTTATGATCTTCAGCAAGACTTTTAACTCTACTCAAATCCAACCTTTAAAGTAAAGTCCAGGACCTGGGTTTAATTCTGAAAAGCTGATATAGGCTGTGGGAAGCAGGCTGAGCTTGTTTATTAAGGAGAAGATGCATCCAAGTTTTCCAAGCCTTTGAGGGTGCAATGGGACATTCCTCATGGCCAGCCATCCTGCACAGCTCTCATCCACCTGAGAGGTGACACAGATGAATTGCTGCCACCAGCTCCACATTAATGTATTGCCTGAAGGTGGTAACAAGTCACAGCTCCTGGAGAGGAGGGAAGCAATCCTCCTGTTGGGAGTGTAGCAATGTCTCTCTGTCTGTGTGGGGCTGGTTTTGGCATTCTCTGGGAGCAGACCCGTTCCTAAATTTTATTTACCTGGGCACAGGTGAGGCTGGTGCCCTCTTCATGCAGGTAGCACAGGATTGCAGTGCCTGTGACCAAGCCTTGTCTGCACATGGAAGCTGAAGATGATGTATGAAAGGGTTAATCCCATAGGACTGAACAGCTTGAATTACTGAATTATTATTACAAGGTCTTCTTCTGGTTCTGCATGGAATTACTGGTGGGCTCAAAGTTAGGGGGTTTATTTTTCAAGTTGAGCTCGTGAACAGCAGGCACAGCTGCACAGAAATTTGCACACACACAAGCACAACACTTCCTATATTTTTCTATGCCTTTTTCTTGTCCTAGCAGACAAGTTCTGCATTCTCTGCTCCTCCAAGTTCACGATTTTGTAACTACCGTTGTCTCTTAGGACACAGCTTTCTCTTTTTCCTATTTGTTTTATACCTGCACAGCTGCTAGTGATGCTTTGTGTGGCACAGGCAAACTAACTCTAAGTTTACTCATTGATCAACAGGTTTGGCTGTAAGTTTTTCAGCAGGACACATACTGAGCCTTTCTAAGGGAAGCCATAATATATAAAAAGGGGGTGGTGGTGATGCCTTTTGGTTTTTGCCTTTTTTCTTTTATGTGCTCTCTGAATTCCTCACACATATATTTGTTTCTCTGTCACTTATTAGTAGCTAGATTTCCCCCCCCCCCCCCAGTAATTTTCCATGGTTTTTCCCTAGGCAGAAAGACAAAACAAATTCCAGAGCCCCAAGTCCCAGGAGGTGCAAGGCTCCAATGTTATCTTGGTTCTTCCTGGGAGCCAAGGCTGAGAACAACTATTTGGGATCCATCCTCATGGACAGAGCACAGCCAGTGCTGAATGGGGGGCTCCAAAGGGGTTTGACCTGAGGGGGAATTGCATCACCACTTGTCCTCCTAGTTGGTGCTTCTTATCAATTATGCTAATTTCCTTAAACCTATAAAAACCTCTTTACTAAAATTATCTTGCATTTCATTTCCAGGTTGGGAAAAAGGCAACAGTGGAAAATATTATGGATTTTCCCACTATAGTCAGTACAGCTAGGCAGTGTTCACTGAAGTGTGAGGGAGATTCAGCTTCAGTTCCTGAAGGTAAACCAAGGATGAAGGAAGCTGGTGTGTGGCTGGTTTTGGCTGTGCTGCAGTTTGGCAGAGTGTGTGTGTCAGCAGAAGCACCAGATCAGGGCATTATATGACCACCAAATCACACATTTTTCTCTGCCACCACTCTCTATTTCCATCAGAGTGGGAGGCAAATAGCCAAGCTTTTTTCAGTGCCCCTGTGGCATTGAATCTACATTTTCATTCAGGAAATGAATCATGATCATTGTGCCCTTTTGTAGGGCAAAACCAGACAAAATGGTATTTCCCTTTCATGCTCAAAGCTAACAATACAGAACTTGTAAGGAACTAGGAACAGGGGGAAGAGAATTATATAGGCTGTGTGGGGTGGAGAGGAATGAGAAATGCAACAAAAGTGAGAAAAAGAAAGGTGTTGGCAGGAGGAAATGCTGCAATACCTCTCCCAGCACTGAAAGTCTCACAGTTAAATTGTCAATGTGAGGTTCACAGTCAAAGGAGAGGAGCATAGCTAAAGATTCAGATACAACAGCAAAAACTGTTAAGGGTTCAGGGAGGGAATGAAAGAAATTTCAAAGCAAAGCCCCAGAGAGAAAAAGGCCTCTGGAAGAGGACGATGGCAGACTGAGAGAATGTCACTTTGACACTGCTGAGATGCCCTAAAGTCCCCAGAGCTGGGACTGAGGAGGCATCACATCAGACTCCCAACAGAAAGGACTTCCACTGTCACTCACAGGCAGCCTTGGAGCTGATCAAAGGGTCCTGCTAAAAACCCACATGAGCTCAGGAGCCCAAGAGAGAGCAGATTGCCTACAGGCAACACCTTGAGCTTAAAATCTTCAGGAGACAATAAGGCAAAAGGGAATAGCTTGAGGTTCCTGTAGCCACAAGAAGCCCTCTCCCCATCACTAATGGGAAATGATGATGTGGTCTAAAGCATTCCCTACTCTTCTGGGGTAAAATTATACCAGCAGCTTCACCTGGCACGGGAATATTTGATATAAATATTTACATCTTCATCACTCTCTCTCAAAGCTCTACCGGAGACACTAGAAAGTCAGCAGCAACTGCTTCAGGCCAAAGCTCTGCTCCAGCTATCAGAAGAAAATGGCAAGTGCAGTCACAGCCTTTGTCACCAGCTGCCACCCACTTACTCGGGTGCTTGCAAAAAAGAATGACAGACAGTTACTCCCTGACAATGGCAGTGGCATTCTCACTCCTTCACAGCTAAAAGGAACTCTAAAAAACCCCTCTGTTAAATTCATACTGAAAGAGGTTAAACCTTGATGCACTATTAATAAGCTCAAGAGACAAAACTTGGAAATCTCTCACCTCCTTATATACCTCAGGCAGGAATTTCCTTCCCAGAAATAATCTCCTTTATAACCAGCCAATGAAATTTGTTACAATTAACCAAAAGAAAGGAGTGAAGACCATTGTCAGGGTTTCCTGAGCTGCAGAGTTCATTGTACAAGCCATGAAATTCTCTTGCAAATGGAAATTAAGTACTCTGTAGAAGCAGGGATCATTATATAAGAATATAAAGGAAAGCCCTTGCTGCCCTATATCCCTAACGAGCCAGCTAATTTATGGGTTTAGTTTTCCTAATGACCAACAGTGATTTGGCAGACATCACCTATGTATGAAACAAGGTGAAACTGAGAACCATAGAAATAAGGCTGAGTTATACCAAAGCTAGTTCAGTTTAAAATCAGCCTAACTCCCCCAGACCTCTGTGAAATTACTCCTGATTCATTTGGATGTGCTTAAGCACAGAACCCAATTATTGTTTTTGCAAAATGTTGAATGCAGTGTCATGCTGGGGCAAGGAATGAAGAAAGGCTTGTTTCAGCCATTTTTTTTTTCTTTCCTCATTGTTTTTTTTTTCTTTTTTTTCCTCTTTGAATGACTTTTATGCCAAAGTTCTCATTAGGCAGCACCAGAGATGTCAAAAAAACTGCATGAGGTGTTACAGTAGTGACTCAAACCTCGTCTAGCCTCTGTAAAAATGCATGTTAATGCACTGACCTCTCCCAAGAAGCAGGGACAGCTCCACAGCTTGTTTCTGAGCTAATGCATAGAAATTGGAGTGGGAGGGTATTGGGCAGGATCAGTGTCTGGCACAGCCATATACTGCTAGTGAATTGCCCATGTATCAAGTTAGAAAATGTGCAATTACAGTTGGACAGAAAAAAAAAATGAAAATAATGCAGGGACTCAGTATTTACTTTTTGTTTGTTTTCTCTGAAGGCCTATATATTTACTATCAGTCATGAGAATGCAGGATAGGGTTGTTTGCAGGGTTTTTTTTTTTTGCAAAAGGCTACAGGAGGACTTGTCAAATATGATAAGGGAAAACCATGAGCAGATATTCCTAAGAAGTTGTTATGTGAGTGAAATGTGAGCCTTCAGGGAAAGGCCTGGGAATTAAATGTCCTCATAAAATTCTCAGGGCACAGCTGCTTTCAGTAGCTGTGCTAAGCTGCAAGAAATGCAAATGACTCATTTCTAAAGGAGCAGAGGCCCTGGTAGAGTGTGACTAACCCACATCCCCTTGCTGGCCAAACACTCACTCTAGTGCTCAGCTTGCTGTGAAAAACCAACCCCTTTGCTGGTACAGAGCTGGCACCAAGAACCTGCTAAAAATTTGTCTTGTTCTGATTTGGGTTTTTTTTCATGGGACTGATCCAGCAGTTTCATCTGGCTGGTACAGGACTATAGCAGCATTTCCTCAGTGGAGAACTGGGCTTTAAACCAAAAGCAGAAGTGTCTCTGTAAGACTGCTGTGTGAAAAGTCCCTTTGCAAATAATTTCTCACCAGAAGACTTGCCTTTTCCCATTAATTGATAAAAACATACTAATAATAATTTTCAAAACATGATTGAGATGATCCGTTTGTTTCTTGAACTTTGCTATTCCTTCCTAAATTTTTTTTACCAGGTAACATTCTTTAGCAAAGGTCTGATAATCGAAAGGGGGACAAAATAGAAGCCAAGAAAAATGGGTAAGAAAGAAGGGTTTAAACAGTATTCAAAGTTTTGCTTTATTTGTATTATAGGGGGATAGAACATAAGTAAGTAAAGGTAGTATAGAAAGTAATCATACTCCCTGAAGAGTTGCAGCTGGGTTCATTATTAAAGATTAGGAGCAGGCCTGACTTTAATGGCCCACAGGTGTAGGCAATAAGCAGAGTGTTATAAAAGAGTGGATTGGTTGGTTGAGGGGAACTGGCGTCAGTTGCCTGCTGTGAGGACAAGGAAGAGTCAGTGCCTGGAGGAGCTGCCTACAAGAAACATCAAGGAGGGATGAAACTCTGGCAATATGGAACCTTTGCAAGATAATGACAACAGTAAGAAAGTAGGTTTTAAACAGTATTCAAAGTTTTGCCTTTTCTTTTTTTTTTTGTTTTCAAACACAGTCTGGAAGTACCTGGGTTTCTTACTGCTTCCTGCTGTAATTAGTTAGAAAGTTGAAACACATCTTGCAAGCCAGCATTTCAGATGGTACTTGATCTGTGGTGAGTGAGGTCAAGGATTGTCTCTCTTACAGTGTGCCTGGGCTTCTTGTTAACCAAAAGTCCCATAACAATGTGACCAAAGAATACAGATCTGCATCTGATCTCCAAATATGCTTAAAGTATATATATACTGATATCTCTATATTTATTCCTATCCCTAGGCATCTTTTGTTCCTGACTCTCTGTGTCAGTACAAATCTATTATGTTGTCAACGTGTTTGGGTCAGGAGGAGTTACTTTAGGGGGTTTTGTCTTCCCCAAATCCCTTTAGCTGATAGAAGCAAAATCAATATCAGGTTGCCCAGGTTGTATTGCTTTTTGAGCAGTACCCATTCCATGTTTTCCATGTATGAAATGGAGTTAATATTTAAGGCACATTTTTAAAACTCTTCAAAGATTGTGATGTTAAAAATTAGCCTTTGCCTCTCACTAATATGTTAGTTTAACATATATTAAAAATCCCATTAGATTTGCACTTGGGTGGTCTCAGGGGAGCAAATGTCTGTGACGGCCACCGATGTAGAAATAAACTGAATTGAGCAGCGTGCACTGAGTTTGCTAATAAACCCAGCTCAGATGCCTGTCAGAGCTGGAGTGGCAGCACCCAGTCTGGCAATGAGCGGGGCTCTCTGCACGCTGCCACTGGAGAGGAGAGCTCTCCACAGGACAGCGCGGCTCCCGCGGCAGCGCACAGCAACACAACTTTGGGAACAGATGGGCTGTGTGACAGGCAGATGTGTCAGCAGCTCCACTCAAGAGAATAGGAGGGTGTAATTAAGGTTTTGCTGTAGAGCAGGAGTTTTAATAGCACAGATATTTTCCCTGGTATTTGTTTCAAACAGAAATCAGGAACTGACAGTAGTGACAGGAATTGAAGAGACAAAGCCTGCTGGAGACTTCCCTTTGACTTTTTCTGCCTCTATATAATGTTTGCATAGCCTGGTTTTAGGGTAATGCAACCATCTTTGTCCATTCAAGAAAGATAAATTATTGTGTGAGTCAATAATAATAATATTAATTGTTTAAAAATATTATCTGATACTAATTGCATAAAGTTCCTGTACAGACAAATTTCTCCAGTTTCTGACTTTAGCTCTGCATTTTTCTGTGCTTTATTTAAAAATCACAGAATAATTGTTTTCCACTCTGTCTGTACTCTTTTAGTACTCTCACTGATATGGACTAAACAACTTATTAGAAAACATGGGATTATAACAATGTGTTCTTATTTGAGCTACTGCCAAGTTAGAAATCCTGCATCAACACTTCTATTACACTCTTAAAACTTGAAAAGTAGTGTTTCAGCCTGTGTGGTTAGTTCAAAAGATTGCAAATGCAAAGTTTACAGAAGTGTGTGACAATGATATATTTGCCAGCAGCAAATTAGTCCAAGTGAGTTGTAAAGCTTGCTCTGACATATATAATTCTTAGCAGGTTTCAAACTGTCTCCTTCAGGCTGTGATTAATTTCATTAGATATTCTTAAAGTTAAGGAAAAAAGGAAGAGTAATAAGGTAGTCTGTCAATCACAAGTTCTAAAACAAGAAAATATATCTTAGATTAAGTAATCTTTCCATTCTGCAGAATTGATTCTCATCTCACTGACATGTAAATGGTTCTGCTGCATTCATAACCCACACATTTAAGCAGATGAAGATTTAATTTTAGCACCAAGCACTGATGTCTGATGTGTTTATCCCAAAAGATCTCCTCCAAAATGGAGATTATGCAACAAAGTGTTTCAAATTTACCTCTCCCCAAATAATGTGAAATGCCATATCAATGACAAAATTATGTGCCCATAGAAAAAGGCCACTACATAATCAATATGGAAAATTATTTATATTGTGCATAAAATGTGTTTATGTCATAAGTGAAAGATGCAAACAGTAATTTAAACCTAGAATTATGTTTTATTATGGTCAAGGTATGAAACAAATCTTTACATTCATCACAAAGATATGACAATGACGGAAGTTATGTGTGAAGGTAATTTGCAGCCTGAGCACCTAACAATAGGAATCACCATGAAGGTGGCTTGTGGCTAATGATTACATGGCTTTTGTTAATCCTGGATGATTAAATATGGCTTTCTTTTCCTCTGATGATTCCATTGCTGGTTTGAATTCCCACAAGAAGCTTGATCTAATGGCAACAGTGTTATATTTTAAAGAAGGACACCATTTCTCTCTCTGGTGAGGCCCAGCTGCCTCCTGCACACAGGTTTTGCTCATCACTTGCTGATAGGGCTGATTTACCTCTCTGCTCAGGACTCTCAGTTTTGGGTTTGCCCTGCTGATGTGTTGCACTTGGCTATCACTGGCCTCAGCTGTGGCCATTTAGTGGGTGTGGGAGGAGAGAGAAAATCAGTTTGCCTTTTTCTTACCTCTGCCCACATCCCACTCTTGTTCAAATGCTGTTCTCTGCAGTTTCCAGCTCTCCTTTCTGCAGGCAGACAGCATGGCAGTGAGTACCAATACCCTTTATTCAGTACAGCATCCAAATTTTCTAGGACATTACTGCTTTTATTGTCCCAAGACACCTGTGATAAAGGGTGGGTAGTGATTTCATGTCGCAGAGAGCAATCTGAGAACAAAGAGGTGTACTGGTAAAGGGGCTTAAGGATTGAAGTTGTTTTTATCAAACCTTTGGTGCTTCTCTGCCACAGCAGAGTCCAGAGCTCTGTTTCAAATCTGTGTGGATGCCTAGGGCATGGATCTGGGTGTCTAGGGTGTAGCTGCTTAGCCCACTGAAAAGGGATGCATTTAGAATAGTTGTGGAGAGTTGGATGGCATGAGATGCTCACAAAAGGGATATTTCTGAACTTTTATCTTTTTTCTGAGGCTTTGCCAAGTTAGCTGAGTGTATCATAAATCAGATATTCTTTTGGGCTCAGTGCTGGCACCTGTTACCTGAACTTCTTCCAGAAAGCAGGTCAAGCAGCACACTACCAGGAAGGGTAATGGGGTTGTGTGGTCCCTGGTGTCAGTGTTTTCAGCTCTGGCATGAGTGTTCTTCTGTGAAGGGATAGGGCTGCAGAGATGCCCACGTTTGCTTCAGGGTTTGCTTGTCATCCCTGCTAACTCTCAGAAGAATAAAATCACAGCTTTATTGGGTCAATGATGATGAGAATAGCTCCTAAGGTTAACAGCTAGGGACCTAACCCATTCTTTTTCAGTCACATCACCTAAGAAAGAAGGGAACGAACACATTCCTCCTCCTCTTTGCCAGTCCAGCTTTGTTTCAGCTCTGTGGTTGTGGAGCAGGAGCTTGAAGATGCAGGCTGGAATTACCCCAGGTAGACTGATCTTTTCCCAGATCTTTTCTGAAGCAAAATGAGACCTTTTTCACAGCAGGTGACTTCTTTACCCACTTAGACCTATGTAAAGTGGGAAGGCACTGTTGTTGCTGCTGCTTTCTGTCTGATTTCTGAGACCTAATGAGACCTGACCATTGTTCTCCACCACAATAAAATGTACAAAGGACAAGGCCATCATTCTCTTGCCATCTGTCTCAGCTGTGAATAGTTTAAGGATGACCAGAGTGTTTCTCACATGGGGAACACACCAGGCAGCCCAGAAGGGAGTTTTGTACACCCAGCTGAGGCAAGCTGCAATTTTCCACTTGGGACTTGCCACTAGTGCCAGCATCAGCTTGGGCACTGGCTCAGGAAAGGGGCTCTGCTTTGTACATCCATTTGCACCCCCATTCAGGCCCTTCTGATCACAGCAGAGGCTTTTCAGTCCCCCATGGATGCTGTCACATGGGTAACAGCACAAATTCATTCTTTTGGTTTCTGTGTAGGTCTATAGCACAGTGGAAAAACAAGAGCTAATAGAAATGCTTGAGCAGACAAATGGGAGCTGGGCTTTTTGCCACTTTATCACTGTAGTTCCTCCCATGCCTCTCACTCCTGCTTTGCAGTAACCCCTGCTACTCCCATCACGTGTATCTTGATCAGAGTCTGTCAGTCATGGTTTCAGGGTGCCAGATGTGATGCTATGTTATGCCAAATGTGGCCTGAACTGAGTGCTAGTGTGACTCACTATTGAACCATTTTCTCCTGTGAGACAAACAGGATTTAATAAATATGTAAAAAAAAACCAGACAAACAAAAAGAACCTCAAGGGAAATACAAAGAAGGAAGGGGAATGGTGATTTTAGACATGACTGTTTTGTATGTTGGTTGGGTCTGTTGGCTGAGCTCCTATACAAGTTAAAAATAAGTATATTTACTAGCCTTTGTTTTAACCCAAGTTAACAGTGAGAAGACTGAAATAATATGGGAGGAATATAGCCTGAAATGAGGATTTTTAAATTTTTTTTTTTGTAAAAGCACATGGATTTTTGGGGTTGTCTGGAGCAATTTCACAGAAACAAGAGCAGATTAAAGGAGGTAATGACATGTTTGTAATTTCATTCCTAAGGCTCATGGTGTCCTTCCCTCTGTCTAGTTTTCAGCCTGGAGATAAATCAAGGGCTTCAATTTCCAAATCTGTCATAGAAGCTTCACAAATAAAAACGCTGACAAAAAATATCTGCTTTTAAATGGCTACTTGCAAGCACTGACAACTAGCAGTCTATAGATCTTTTCACCTTGCAGGGAACAGAAGCAGGGTGTATTGCCAGGAAAAATGAAGAGCAGAAATGTACTGCTCCTAAAGTTAAAGTAATCTAAAAGTATGACAATAATAAACCATTTACAGTCATGTTTTGAATGCTAGATGAAAATAGATTTCAGGTGCTATATTAACAAAGCCTCTCAGCTGCCTGGTGTGGAAAAAGAATGGATGTGGCATTGGAATAAGAGGTAGAGAGGCCATGTGCACAAGAAAAATTCCTTCCCAGCTGCTATGGCTGTTCCATATGTGCTTCTCTGCCCACAGAGTGCTTGTAAGTGACTGGGGAGGAGTGGGACAGAGGCAGCATGAAAACCAGTGTAGATTATGCTGCTTAATGCTGAATAATTTGCTGTGTCTGTTAGCTGCAGGCTCTCGCTTTTGCAGGGTATGAATTCAAATTATAAGTGAGAGCTGCAGCAGTTGATAGCAAGAGGCAAACTAGGCCAGTTATTTTGCTGAAACTCGGGGTGATGGAGTTGAGGAGTGCTTCTCCTCCATCGCTGCAGGGTCCCTGACCCCACAAAAAGTCCTCACACAGGGATTGGTGCCTGCTGCTCACACCTGCAATCCCCTTGATCTGTGAGACTCAATTCTGTCAACAAAACTGCACTGCCACGCTGTGGTTTTGAATATCCCCAAACTCTTGCTGATTTTAGAGGCAGAATATGGTGAGTCAGCCCCTCCCATGCTGTGGCTTCCTGACATGTTGGACCTGCTTCATCCTCAAGCCAGAGAATAACCTGGTATGCAGACTGTGTGGGGTGGGATGGTGTTCACAGGTGTCTCAGGCTGAGGGAAGAGACGAGGATCTGACTCCATGTTTCAGAAGGCTTGATTTATTATTTTATGATATATATTACATTAAAACTATACTAAAAGAATAGAAGAAAGTATTTCTTCAGAAGGCCAGCTAAGAATAGAATAGGAAAGAATGAGAATAAAGGCTTGTGGCTTGGCTCTCTATCCAAGCCAGCTCACTTTGATTGGCCATGAATTAGAAACAATTGACATGGGCCAATCACAGATGCACCTGTTGCATCCCACAGCAGCAGATAACCATTGTTTACATTTTGTTCCTGAGGCCTCTGAGCTTCTCAGGAAGAAAAATCCTAAGGAAAGGATTTTTCATAAAAGATATCTGTGGGGCTCTGGTCTGGGTGCAAGGTCTCAGCTCCTGTGGCAGAATAACTGCACACACTCATCCACCCATCCAGGAGAGTGCTCATCTCTCTCCCTCTGCCAGCATGCACCTGTGTGTCTTTGCTGCCTTTCAGCCAACTCATCTCTTCAAGGCTTCAGCTTGGTAAATTCTGAAAGGAGATGTCCAGCAGTTCCCATATCCAGGGGGTGGAATGAATGAAACATGCTGCAGGCAGCTGAAGTGCCTCATGTAAATTTATTTCATGCATAAGCATGCCATCCTTGTGCTGTGTGGCCCCCAGGAGCTGCTGTGGGCAGGCTCTGTGGTAGCTGCAGCCCCTGCCCCAGCAGGAGCTGTGCTCGTGTCCTGCCTAACAGGCAAATGGCCACAGCTGGCCTGAAGGCGATTTGTAAGGCAGAAAAAGAGAACATGCCAAGGAAAATGTGTGTCTAGCATAGCCCTACAAGTGAGAAAGGATAAGACATGAGAGACAGAGGATCATGTTGTCTAGCTAAAATATGGATTTTTTGGAAATGCATGAGAACTGCCTGTGGGACATAATAGCTTTCTAGGGCAGGGAATTTTACACTCGCCTCTGCTGTCCATCTGCTCAAGACAGTGATTATCTTCATCACTGCAGCCTTTGTCAGCTGGTGGGGTTCAGAATGAGTCTGGAGAAGGTGGATGCTCTCATTTTGCTCTTCACAATTTATGCTTCGAGGTCAGCCGAGCACTGTGAACCTTACTGCTCTAATTTTGCTTCTGGTTTGATCACAGCTGTAACAGGAAGGGTTAGAAAAAGTTTTTACTTCAAGTTGAGGACTTGCCACCTCAGAGCCACTGAGAGATGAGGCTCAGTGAGTAGCTACCACAGAGGTTTTTATTTCAGGGAAAGTTTTGAAAAAGGAATGCTTTAATCTGTTGGTCTGGAAAGTCATCTGTGAATAAGGGCAAAGAGGGTTAGTATTTTTAGGACATATTATATGTTCAAAGAGCTGGGCACAGTGCTAATGCACAGCCATTAACAAATTGATCTTCAGCCCCTGTGCGCAGTTAAGTAGGAATATTTTACAGCTGGGGAGACTGAGACAAAGCATCTTGCTTCAGGCTGCCCAGCAACAGAGGTGGCTTTAGAAGTCAGCATCTCCTGTCTCCCTGTGTCATTCCCCCAGACAGCACTGCCAAGCAGCAAAAAGCTGAATCAGAGGCACCTTTCTGTGAGGCTTAAAGAGCATGACCATGAAATAAATATTTAACAGCAAAAGCAAAAGGCAATCCAAACATTGCTGCTGCATTTTGAGTGCTGGGTTCTGCAGAGCAAAGCCATCGGTAGTTTGGTAAATCTAACACCAAAGACATTGTTTTATTATCAATATCAGATCATTGCCCATCTTGGTAATCACTGGACTATGTGTTTGATAAAAGAATGTTTGAGAACAGCCAGGGTGTTATTATATATAATTGCTCTTTACAATGACTGGATATCTCTGGTGAAAATGAATTGGTGATCTCCACTGCAGCAGAATCTATTAAATAATTGGAGAGCATGACTGGTATCTTTGATGTTGAAAGGAAGAAATTCAATAAGCAGTCTCATCAGGCTTCCTAACACAGCAGAAAAAAAGGGCTGCAGGCAGGAACACACTGACACCACAGGTCAGTGAAGGTTTATGGATTTGTGTGCCTTAGAAAGGAGGCAAAACCTACTGTACAGGACTGTTGAACCATTAGATACCTCAGGGTGTCAGAGTATTTTTGTATAGCCTTCTAAAAATATAAATGGTAGGGCCAGACATCAAAAGTCTCTCCCCTGCCCACGTTTTATGAGAATATCATGTGTCCTGAGGAGATGTCAGAACGGTGCTTCAGCTGTTTTGCTATTTGACAGTGGAACATTATCCTTAGAGGATTCATTTTCACATTTATTAACCCATCTCTGCCTCACAGACTCATGTCTCTCCATCAAAGAAGTACCTGTTTGTCTTTGAATTAATAGCTTACATGTATGTAGCAGCCTCCATTGCAAAAAAAAAAATAAAAAGGCATTCAAAAGCATTCAGCTCCCTCTGCCAAATGTAAAACAGCTGGCAGGTACTTAGTACATCACCCTGGGAGGAGAGCTGGCTGAAGAAAGCACAAAAAAAAGTCCTCATTCTCTTCTAACAAGAGGTACCCAGGGACATTTAATGTGACCATGGGACCAGCTTTTACTGCCTCCTCTGACAAAACTGCACACAATGCACCTCATGATGCACTCTTTATCTGCAAAGCTGAAGGAGGGAAAGGGATCAAGGGGCTTTGAGGATCAAATTATACCTCTCCAATGTTCATAGCAGCAGTTGTGCTGGCATTAGTCCAGAGAAGGGATATTTGGTGAAATAGTTGACAACATGGGGTTTTTTGGTCATTTCATCTGTAAAGATGTGCAGTAAGAGAGAGCTGAGCACCCCAGGTGCAGGTGCATAATGCTTCTGCAATGCACTGGGGGTAACTGGTGCACGATGACGGGACAGTGTCAGTGCCTGCCCCACTGGGGATGGCCCATTCCTCACCTGAGGAGTCAGCCAAATTGAGGGAAGCTGGCCAGGAGAAAGCACAAACACTCTGTGGTGAATTCCCAGTCTCTAGAGCAAAAGGCAAACCTCCCTTGTGATGCTGATTTGTGCTCAGTGGTGACACAGTGAGGAACGTGGTGGTCCCAGGATGTGTGAGAGATGGGAGAGCTGGACAAGCCAGAGGGACCTCATCAGTTTTAAATCCCTTTATCAATCCCAAAGCTGTGTGGTGCAGGCAATAAAATGGGGTCACCCATTTTAGGCAGACATCCAAATCCTCTGACCTGCAGGCTGCTTGTGGAGCTGCTGTCTCAATGTGGCATTGAAAATCCTCTGGACAGCATTATGCACTATCCAGATCTATTATACAGCATTTTTCAGTATCTCTCAAGGGGTCCACATTGTTGTTGTTCCATATCTCGCATCCATTTCCTGCTTGTTTCAAAAATCATAAATACATAGCAAATGTTGAGTGTAAATTTTACAGTAATAAGGTGTAAATTTGTTCTCTTATTCAAAATGTTTCTACCTTTAGTGAGACACATCTCCTGTACAATGTGATGATTTAAATTTAATTTTTTTAACTTCACTTTATGTTGAACTGTGGGAAAGGTCTAGAATATGGATTTATAATATATAAGTTAATGCATTTTTAGAACTCTCAAATGAAGTTGGTTTGCTGTAAAACCATTTTTCTCATAAAAAGTTCTTCTCTTCCTTGTCCACCTTTTTCAAGCTTAAGCAAATTAAATGAAGAATTCATACACAGATCAAAGAGAATGCTAAAGAGTAACTTTCCTGGCTTACTTTCTCTTTTAGGAGAAATGAGTAACTTTTAGGAGAAAGCAGTAACTTTTCATCTCAGGTGTAGTGTCTTGATTAGCTTTTTTCCTGCCTCTATGCTGTGCTGCAGTATTCCTATTAAAATGTCTTTGCAGCTTCATAACTCCCCAATACAGCAAGGAGCTGAAGGCTCTGTGCTGCAGAAGTGCAGCTTTGCTTGGAGTACATGATTAAAAAGAGCAGATGAGTAAAAAGCAAGATGAGATAGCAAAAAGCCCTATCAAGCTTCAGAGAGTCCATGCTTTGGGCACTTTATGAGCGATCCTTTACAGCCTTTGAGTTCTGTAGGAAAAGGGTGACAGGTTTGTGTTTTTGGGCCGGCTTCCAAGATCTCCCAGCATTCTCACACTTGAGGTTTTCCAGCACACGCTCAGCCACAGCAGGGCTGATAAAATCTGTGTTAGAGAAATTTGGGATTCAGAGCTTGCACTTCTTGAGGGTCAGGGCTTGAAATCTCCTGTGAGTCTGAGCTGAACTCAGAGCCAGAGACTCTCCTGTGCATGCTCAGCTTGTCCTGCAATGGGCTGCTGGGGCTCTGGAGTGCCCAGTTGCTTTGAGGCATCTGTGCTCACTGCATTGCTCGGCATTCCAGCTATTCTCTCTCCCTCAAACAGCATCCTCCCATTATATTTCTATTTTTTATCACTTCTCCTGTGTCTTTCAACTGAAAGAAATGATGGCCTGCATTTTTTAATTTGTACTTGGATGTGTGTTTTTCCTTTGATACCAAACAATGGATTCTTTCCTGTCGGTTCCAATTTATGAAAACTAAAAATCAGATTTTGATTCCTGTTTGACCTGTGCCACCTCTCTGGCCTGGGGTACAGTTGAGACACCAACCCCCAGCAGCACCAAGGTAGTCTCCCTTTCCTTTGGGAGGCACTGGGTTAGGAACAGGACAAAAGCAAAGGAGCTCCACCTGTGCACCACTGGCCTCTGCCATTCCCCCAGCAGGATATTTTGGGAGCCACACTGCTCTTGCCATTTGCAATGAGCCTGTGTGTCTCACATTGTAATGATGATAAGACTGCAGTGTTCAAAATAAGTTTGTATAAAATGGCTTTTTTCTCCTTGGCTTAGAAAAATCACTAAGCAAAAATTATTTTAATAATTTCTTAGAGGTACCTTTTCTAAAAGCCTGTGCTTTCTGTAATTCAGATATGCTTTTTATCTCATCAGCACTTGAGTACAAAGACCATCAATGTTTTAAATTGGCTCATTTTATGTTTATGAAGGTTTTCTATATTTTAAAAATAGTCAATTAGAAAGCTCACTGGTATATACTGCTACTTCAAAAGGACTGGAGAAAGATGTATGTTTTAGATGGTCAGGACTCCTGGGGTGAGTTTGGTTTAATATTTTGACAGGGAGAGTTTCCATTAAATCCATATAATTATCATGAAAAAAGGTTTTTCTCCTTTATCAAAAAGATTAACATTCTATCACCTTTAACAAGAAGGCGGAATTTTTTATCTGGTGACATCCACGTTATTTTTGGACTATTGAATGTGTAGTCCTTGCTATACTCTGCTGCTGTACTATCAGTGTGCACTCTGGTACTACACAGATAAGAGAGCATCTTGTTTTCCACAATCTCAGCTCACTTGCCTCAAATAGATTATTTGGGGTTGGGATTCCATGATTATCATTTATACTTTTCACCTCATGGATCGTTTTAAGAACATAATAATATGAAAAAATCATAATTAAAAGCCACCTGATTTTTTTAAAAAAATTTAACGTGTAAAAATTGAAATTAATTAAAATAGAGGCACAGCTCTGTCAAGACATTACTGAAAATGAGCAGCAGCAGCTGAACTCAATGTACATTCCTAGTGCCATGTACCCTGTTTTTATGTCACTGACACAGCCCATTGATGTGGAAAACATGGAGCTGCAATAATCTGTGCTCAGCTGGCTCCCAGTTCATGGGCACAGTAATGTTGGCTGTACTTCTGGCTGCCACAAAGCTCCTGCAAATTAACCAGTCAGGGTGAGAAGAGCTTGGCCCTTTGGAATGATTTGAGATAAAGAAAAGTAGAAAGGCAACTTTGAGCCCCGAGCAATTTAGAATCTGATTTCAGACGAATATGATACACAGGATAAGAGTAAAATTGTGAGATAGGGTGTGATACTGACAGCATTTAGAGCACTACTGTCAATCTCAGTGAAATGTAGGTTATATGGAGGGATTTGAAGGAAGAAAATGAGAGTGCTTTGCTGGCAAGGGAGAGGGGTGTTTTTTTAAGTGAAAGAACTTTGCTTTGAAGAGGACAGCAAGTTTAGAAGAGGAATAGACAGAAAAAAGGCAGGTGTATGAATGGTGGTATTATGATGATGCTAATATCTGTAATGTTTAAGAAATAATGAGCTTAATGACATATTTGAAAATTCTTTTGAAAAGTATTGCAGGGAAACTTAAAAATATATTTTTAATGGTTAGCAGTTGTAAAATCCTACTCTCTGCCTCAGAGCTTTCTGTGATGGGTTACAGAATCAGCAATTGCCCTGAATGTATCACGAGCTTAAATAATATTCTTTCATTATTTTCCCTGTTGAAGAAAGGAATGACAAAGGAAAAAGTCAAGGCATTTTGGAAATTATTTTAGATTTGTATTTTCAAAGTAGTTAAACGCAGGACTGCATAAAAGTGCCATATGCTTACTTATCTGCTTCATCAAATTTCTACATTTGCTTGTTTTCTGATTAAATTTAAATTCTCTCAGGGTGAACCCCTAAACTGAGTAATGAGAGAGAAAAATACATTTGTATTATGTTTTTGTATCAGAACACTGAGCAGTTCTTTGCTTCTTCACTTGAAAAGACCCTTCCTCAGCTGCACTCATTAGCCACAATGATGCAGAAAAGAGAAATAGGGTGAGCTGGAAGTATTTTTAACCTGGTTAAGTTGGAGAGTGACAGAAGGGTGGGGTTCTGGAGAGGCAGCCTTAGAAGCCACAGTCAGTCCTAGGCAGCCACGCAGGCACTTTGTGTCATTGTCCCTTTGTAGTGGCTGATGCCTGGCCCCGTCTCCATCTGTTCAGAGAGGAACTCCTGTTCTCTGATGCTTTGTCTCCTCCAGCTCAAGTTTTATGCATTTGGGTACAGATCCATGCCATAAAACCCTAATGAAATGTTTTCAGCTGGGAGGCACCTCAGAAAGCCAAGAGCGAGTTATGAGGGAACAGAACACACCTGGGACCTGTGGGAGTTTAGGAATCAAAATCACATTGAGGTTTTCTGATTGTGCACCAGAGCTGTCCCTGGAAACCTGCTTGGTGTTTTTCTGGTACACTGGTGTAATGAAAAGAGCAGCAAAACTTTGGCTTCACCAGTTGAGTGTATTCTGTGCTGGTGAGAAAGGCATTCTGTGTTAATGGCATAAACCAGCCAGGACTATTGTCACTTGTTCAGCTGCTCCTGGTCAGGGTTAGAGGACTGCAGAGTGAGCCCAGGCAGAGGGAAGCCTCTTGGGAATACAAGTAACTTAATCAAAGCTGCTTCCTGCCTGACAAGTGAAGTGTGGCCAGTGTGGAACAAATGGCTGGCACAAAACCCCTCAATTCCACCCAGGGAGTTGCTCCTTTAGGGGAAAAAAGGATGCAAACATGGCAGAATGAGAGGATCCTGTTAATTCTGTAGGGATATACAAAAGTTCCTCTCTCAAAATACTATCAGGCCAAAAAGTGGGAGCTCAGCAAGTTTGGAAGACCCTCATTTCACAGAGGTGAAAGCAGAAAGCACATTGCAGCTTTTTGCATTGATTTCTGTAAATGTGTCTCACTGATTACTCTGATTTAATAGCAGCCTGGTGCTCAGTGCTTCAACCCACCTGTGCACAGGTGTGCAAATGCTGAGCTTTTACTCAGTCTTCAGCTGTTTATTTCTTATTTATTTCTCCCCTTGATTTGACACTGAAAAGATCAATCTGCTTCATTCATTTCTGCATTTCAGAAGATCTCTATTTCTGGGCAGAGTTGTTTCAGATGGGGTGAAATTTTATGCAAGAATAAGCTTGAAGAGCAGTGAAAAGGCTTAAAGCAGGAGTATTCTCCTGCCTCCTGGATTGAATGTAACAACACAACAGAGGAAAAAAATTGTGTGTAGAACTTCCCCCTTTTTCACGTTTTAAAAGTGAACAGGACAATTTATCTAGAGCAACAGTTTTGTGACATGCCTGGCTGGCAATTGAACTACTTGAACAAACATTTTGAAAACCTTTAATAGAAACACACAGAATTTTTTTAATGGTTAATATTTTGTGGTTTTTGGCTGGCATGTTTTTAAGTGGGTTGATATTCTTTCCTAGTCCTAAATGGCTTTAAATGTGTCATCCTAGTTTTTCCTCTGAATGTGAGGGAAAATCTACTTTGACCTTGAAACCAGCAAGAGTGTTGGCTTTAAAAGTTTGGTTTTATTTCTATGTATCAGTTATTTATTCATATAAAAATGCATATAATGCTTTCCTGTATGTTGCCTTTCTCATCTGCATGTTTTCCCCTTTCCTTTCTCTTCTTTTGATACAAATTAATTTTATTCTTCTGAGTTGTCCTTTTGGAGAATGCTGACTGAGTTTGCAATTCCCACCTAATAAATTTGCCTTGCTACCCTAAGTAATCTTCACTTTCTCTACAATGGATGCTGTGTCTCAGCAATTACTTTAATTCCTAATATTCCTTTTTACTCACAAAGAAAATGAGGCTAAACCAAACAGATAACTGATACACCTGAGAATTAAACTCAGAGTTGAGGAGAGAATATGTTTATAATCTAGAACTCCATGATGGGTGCACAGGCAGGGTTGCCTTCTTTCAAGAAGATGTGAAAGAGCAAGGTGTGCATTTTGTAGCCCCTTTAAATTGTCATGCTGGACATCCAGCTGCCTTTTGCTAGCAAATGGAAATCTCAGAGGCTGTGATAAGCCCTCCCATGACACATGGAGCAAAAGTGATGATTTGAATGCAAACCACCAAGTCCCATTTCCTAAGACCTTTAGTTTACAGCTCCGGACTAAGGCTGCTCTCTAATAGGCATTTACTGGAAGAGGTATGGAGGAGGTGGAGGGTATCACTTCCTATTATCTAGTAATTTAGGGTGCACTTTCATCCTCTGCCTGAGGGAATGAGAATGGATGCTTACCTTTTACCTGAATGCTGCTTTAGTAACTGCTCTCCTTTTCTAATTCGTTTTCACACACCTCCAAAATCCTTTGGGACAGGGGAAGAAAAAGAAAACGACTATCTTACTCTGTGTGAGAATGTTTCCTGGAAGTGGAAAAACTGAGGCTTGTGGCCAGCTGCTCTTTGCTGTTTTTGGTGTATTATATGGTGTACAGAACTCTAGTGAGAAATTATTGAAAGAGACAAATCATTCA
Source organism: Melospiza melodia melodia (assembly GCF_035770615.1). Lineage (NCBI taxonomy): Eukaryota > Metazoa > Chordata > Aves > Passeriformes > Passerellidae > Melospiza > Melospiza melodia. The sequence continues at coordinate 138,042,268 of NC_086195.1, forward strand.
TCACCTTCCTCTACCTCTGCTAAGGAGCGCAGATGGGCTTCCCCTTGCTCACATGTGAATTCATCTCTGAACTCACAGAAGACTGGTTATTTGTAGCTCCTTCTCCTTGACTCAAAGTTTTGGGTGTTTTTTGGGTTGTGTTTTCTCCAAAAAGGTGTGGAACCCTTTAAATGTTTTAGCCACTGGCTAAATGCCTCTCTCCCTCTCCCCCCACTTCATTTTTTACTAAAGAAAATGAAGACTAATGCTTTAGATGATTTCTCAAGGCTGAATTTCATGTCTACAGTTTGAGATTGATTTTGGTTTTTTTTAATGTTCAGTTTGCTCGTTGGGGCTTTCTCTTTCCCAGTAACTAGTTTACGTACGTGTTTATTTCATGCTTTGAAAGATATATCTGACCACAAACTGGTTTGTTTTTTCTGCCTTATAAAGATTGTTCCTCTCTGTAATACAACTTTTTTGTTTTTAAATTCTTGAACCTTCATATATTCATGATGTTTTGAGGATTGCATTTTAAGTGCACAAAAGACCTACAGTAAGCCTGATGTGAAGTCTTAATAAAAAATATTCCCTTCCAAACTTCTTTCTGAAGTTTAGCTAGTTTTATTTTATAGGAATGAAAGGAAGAGCAGGGATTTAAATGTGCTGTTAAGCTCCTACAGCTTAAGAATACATCTGATGTTTACTGTGTTGACCAATTTGTTCTGGCAGCTCTAATGCTCTGGTCATAAGGAGTTTTGGCTTCACCTTTTGGAGAAAAAGCCAGGGCATAAAGGCTTACTACTTGTGTATGGTCAGTAAATATCAATTAAAATTATTCTTGAGGATTTTTGATATTTGTTTTACACCCTTTACAGTCAGATTGACATGAAAGACTATAATAGCTCCTGAGCAGCTGTTAAATTCCATTGCACTGATGATCTGTGAACTAAACAGAGGTTGACTGATAGGCTGTGGCTGGATTTGAAGGAGATCATGGGCCATTGGGTCAAAAATGGTCTGTTAAGAAGGAGACTAAGTATAAATTCATAACTCTTTGAAAGGAAAATTAGGCTGCCTTAGGCCTGTTTGGATTGTGTTTCAAAACTTTAAATGCTTTTCAGAGTGTAAAGCCTTAGAAATGGTATCTGTAAAGCACTGAGCACATCTGCAGTGAACAATTTTCATCCACCCTGGTGGTGTGTGAGCATCTACAGCTCTAGGAGGATTTGGTCCCTCACCCCAGGGCTGTGTGCACACCCTAGTTCATGTCCAAATCTCTACAAGGTGGCCCTTGGACCTGGGATTCCTCTGGGTCCCCAGCACTGCTTTGCTACAAAGCAGTTTGTGTGGCTTTCTCAGTCTGAAACATTTCCTGTCACATCCAATTGCAGCTGCCTGGAAAATTGGTTTTCTTTGTCATGAACCCTCTCACTGGTAAATAACTGTAGAGAAAAGAATCCAAGTCCTGTGGAATGCCATCTTTGTCACCTCTGGAGTGAGCTCCATCCCTGGATGTGCTTGGGCAGTGTGATGGATGTGGATAATTGAAATACCCAAACCAGATAGAAAAGAGCCAGCCTGGATGATCAGGGTCCTGCGCCCAAACTTGTTTCCTAGTCCTTTTTTCAGGAATTATACCACATCTGTGTGTCTCTTTGTGCCACCCCCTGCCTGTATAGTACCAGCAACAAAGTTCTATTCAGAGGCTGCATTATTGTAGGATTTTTATTTGTTTCTCTGCATTACTGAGTAAAGCACTTGGTGAGTGTCTGCTGCCATACACTCTCCACACCTGGCCTATTGCATTTGGAGCCAGCTAATGAAATTCCCATTCAGGGCTGTCTTGGGAAGGTGTAGAAAGGAAACAGCTGGCTGTGACAGACACTGCTTTGTGTGCTCCTGAAAGGTGCTAAGCATTACAGAAGAGCAAGGATTGTATGGGGGGAGAAAAAAAATCACAAATCGGATGTTTTGCTGAATGAAGATGGCAAAAGGAGTTTTGCCTTTGGCTGTTGCAATATTCCTTTAGATGCATAAACCAAGCCAGTGGTGAGCCTCTTGGAAAGCTGGCAGCAGGGCTCTGTGGCAGCCACTGCCATAACACCAGGAATTCTGTGCCTGTGCAGCTGATGCAGACCTAAAGGATAGAAAGTCAGTATAGTGGGCTTATGTGTCAGGTTATTTCCTACCCCAATAAAATTAGGGAATTACTCATTTTGCCCTTTTACCTGTCATTTTTGTCTAGCCTGGGATCAGAGGAGTGTGCATGTGAGGGCAGTGAGGAGGTTCTGCTCACCTGTCGCAGATGCAATTTAAATGCCCTCAGCTGTCTTTGATGCAGATTTTCAAACTGGGCTTTGTTCCCCTCTGCCATGTGTGGTTTGTAGTGTTGTAGAGAATGCACTTTCCATGCTTAGCAGTCCTTCTGAAAAGGAATAACTTGTTTGAGGCTGGAAGAATTGTCAAAAATATCAGAATTACTTATTCCTAAGTAAATTGCTGTGAATTCAAAGGAAAAAAGTCAGTAAGATTAATAGTCTAAATTACCCACTCTAATTAATAACCACAGGGAAGTTTTCCCTAGCTGCTTGCACAAAAAAATTGTTTCAAAGTACAGAAGATCTCCCCATAATGCTAATTGCTTATGAGTTTATGCATCTAGAGTTGCTCATCCTTGGACCTATAATGAGGTTGCATCTGTGTGTTGAAAAGTGGAGCAAGCACTTGCTTTTTTTAGTAGAACCACATCAAGCTGATGAATGGTGAGTGATTTGCTTATGAAAAATATCCTGAAGTATGACAACTGACAAACAAAACTTTCTCTTCTCGAGTCCTGTAGAGAAATCTGAGAAGCAATGAATGCATGCTTTTGTTCATGACAATGTATTAAAAAAGGAAGCTGCTGAATACCAAGAACAATTTTCTCCTGAAGACATACAGAGAAAGCTGACAAATGCCAAATGGATTCCTCTGTTATAATGAGATGAGGAGAAAGCTCACAGCTACAGCATAGATGGTTTGCACTATGCTTATTAAAATTTATAGAGGAGAAACTAATTGTTCACTTGCAGGGACTCAGTCAATGGGCCAAAAATATTTGCATAATTATGAATATTCTTGAGCACGTGAACACTCCTTGGTTAGGTTAAGGATCTTGCCTGGCTGCTTGATTGCCAAAGGAAGGGATGACACAATTTTTGCTCTTGGTTATGCAGGGATGTTCCAGGAGCACCTCAGAAATAAAGCCTTTTTACTAACTTGCTGCTTGGCTGAGTTAAAGCAGTATGAAAGCACAATAATGTTAAAGAGTTACAAGCCTGGATTAGAGCACACCAGCTGATTTAGACTGGGTTTATGCAGCTTTGTTGAACCAATACTGTTAAGGTAGTTTGACAGGCATGGAGGGGGATGGAAAAAGGTTTTCCAGAAATGGTTAGAATTGTTCATTGCTGTGGGTTTGACAATGGAAAATCCTCCATGAATCTCTGGTATTAAAGTCACTGCAGTCTATTGCACAGATGTGTCAGATGAGAAACAAGGATTGCTGAAGATGAAAGGGCAGGATAGGAAGTTGAGTCCTGCCTGTAGTGCCCCTTCATCCCTTGGAGCAGACAAGATTTGACTTCTCTGGTCCACAGTAGATCTGTGACTTGAAGGAAGGCATTAAGTGATTTAAGAGCACAGGCTTATCTCTTTCTGAGTAGCATTTGCTTCTCTCCTCTGGGGTTTCTTCTAGAAGCCTTTTATTTTTTGGATGCTCGTTGCTTATTTGGGACTGTGACGGAGGTTATGGTTTTTATTTGCTCACTCTTTATTTTGTGCTTTGGGAAGGGGCTCATTGTCACCAGTGTGGATTTTGGGGGGCGGGTGGCAGGCTGGTTTCACTGCAGTGAGCAGCAGATGGACCACGGAGGGGGCAGAGCAAGAGGTGGCCAGAGGAAGAAAGCAGAATAAAGACAAGGATATTAGTTAGGGGAGCAGAAACACAGTTGTGCCTGCACCCTAGCCCAAGAGGATGTAGAGTGCAAGAAAAGTCAGAAATCAGTTTTTCTTTTTGCTAACCAGTCTCTCACTGGCAGATCTGAGCTGTTAGAGGTAGTGCTTGCTCTGATAAGACATTCTGTTAGCACTTGCTGTTAAGGAGAATCTTTCATACCTCAAAACTGCTAACTGAGGATAGCAGCACTGCAGCATCTAAGCTCCTTCAGGCAGAAAAAAGACACTTTTTTTCTTAATTTATCTCTTGACACATTTATGATATTATATTAATTTTTGTTTGAGTTAAAGCAAATAGAGACCACTGGAGCATTCCATAGTCCAGCTACATTTTCCAGGTGATTTCCAAATTATTCAAGACATGCATAAGACTTAAGGAGTGAAGAAGAGTGAGAAATGCCATAAAATATTATCCTAAAAGCAAAGGTGATTTTTGTCTCTTGTTCCCCATTCTTGGCTTGTTAACTCAGAGTGATAATATTCCAAAATAAAGGATCTCCGCCGTCACCTTTTATCCAGGGCTTGTATCCTCCTTGTTTCAGGTAGCCACTCCTGCTCTGCATCCAGGAAAGGCATGTGTCAGCTGTCTGATGATACAGCAGTGTCTACTATTCAGATGTAATATCTGCAAGAACAATAGCTCTAACAGTGTTTGATCACAATTTGGTCATAAAATATGGATTGCACAACTGAAACAAGTAGATCACAGCTCAGTTCAGACTGAGACTCAGCTACTCTTAAATGCACAGTGGCTTGACATAAGTATCTGCATTTTTTCTTCTTTCTTGCTAGAAATGAGATCACTTTTATAAGGCACAGCCCATCCCTTCCTCCACCATCTTAATGCCAACTTTTAAATTTCTCTAATATGGATTCTGGTGAGGTCCTGAAATGTGACTGTGTCTTCTCCAGTCCCCAGTCTGCCCTCCTAATGACATCTTTTGGCTGTGCCATAAGCAAACTGGTGAGGGGGCTCTTTACTGGTGGCAGCTCCCTCTGATGCTGTGATTTCGGGAGGAGAGGGATCTGTGTCCTTCACTGGGAGAGGAAGATGGCCTGGTGTCACTGCACTGCTCTGGCCTGTTCAGGGCAGCCTTTGGAGGCTCCCAAGATCATGTTTGCCATGTGGAAGAGCCATATTCACACAGACATTTCTCCTGGCACGTTCTGGACTGTTCTTTCAGCCTCCTCTGTCCTGCAGCACGGCAGCTCTGAGTAGCAAGCCTAGGAATGTACCCTGGGGTGACTCCTTGTAAGAAGGGAATCAGCAGGCAGCCTCCCATGCTGCAAAATCATGTGCCTCCCTAACAGTCCCCAGGGGCATCATCTTTCCTAAAAGCATTTGTTTGACTTCTTGTTTCACTTTCATAGATACGGAAAAGCCTATTTCTGTGCAGAGTTCTTATGCATAATTCAATTTCCAGTGTTGATTTAGAAGCTGTCTTTAAATCTGGAGGCAAATGGGTTACTTTTTCCTTGCCTCACCTGCAAGGAGAATTTAAATTTCCTCTAGAAAAAACTGCATCCACTGGATTGAGGTCACTCCTGCCTTATTGTTCTCCCATCCATGTCTCTGCAAAAGCATGTGAGGAGAGCTGCATTAGGAGAAGCCTGTAATCCAAGTCCCATCACGGAAATCTTCAGCCAGTCTGTCTCATTCCAGGCAGCTCCTGGTATTTGGCCATTTATTTCCTTTATTCTTCCTCCTGAAATAACACATAATGGATGCACCTGTCCAGTCATGCAGAGAAAATGAGGCCACTGCTTGTAAGTTAAGTAATGATTCTCTCGCCCTAAATGCATCCCCCAGTGCTTTGGTCCCCTGCATGTAGTGGTGCTTTTTATTTTTTTTGTCTCTCTCTTTTAAAGCAAGACTCAATTTAATTCCCTCTGAAGTGTCAACTGCTGTGATTGCTTTATTACACAATCCTATGCCACTCATAGCTTATCAGATTTTAAATTACCGTATAAATCTACATAGTTTGACAATACAAGAAACATCTAATCTCATTTTCAAAGTTAGATAAGAAACAATCAACACTTTAGAATGAAAGTGATACCCCTAAGCTAGAAAACAGCAACCTAACAAAATTATCTACACTAATCATCATTAACTATAATAATACTTGCAAAACAAAAAGCAGTGGTATAATTAATTGCCACACCTAGAGGGCAAAAAGGACCAGACAAAACCCAAAATCCTTGGATTACATGTTGTTTGCTGATTCTACAACATGGTAATATGAGGGTTTCCTAATTATGTATGTTAATGGTGCTGAAGTTGTAGCAGAAGATTTGTAGTGTACTGCATGTATTATAATGTAGTAGGCACAGCACAACCTCTGTGAATTTGAACTCCCTAAGTGGAGGAAAAAAACCAAGCCAGCGACAAGGCTTGGCTGGAAATCTGTCTACAATTACCTTGTGGTCAGCGAAAAGCAAGCCTGCTGCAGGACCTGGGAGTAATGCTTAATTAATATGTGGGAGGAAGATGCTTTGGAAGAAACTTTTGCCTGCCTTGGGGAGGGGAGCTTTGGCAGGAGCTGAACAGGGAATACTGAACCAAAGAAACAAATCAGGAAGCCTTGTTTTGAATTTTATTAGTTGTTTGAAAGCAAGCTCTCCGAAGCCCCATTACTGGGGAAGGAATCTGAATGCCTGGGCGAGGAAAGGAGCAGAGATAAACAGGCCTGAGGCAAGAGCAGCCAGGATGCCATGCAGTAAACATGACTTGGGCAGTGTAAACCTGGCCCTTAGGGCAGGGTCTCTGAGGACTGGGAGGTGCACAGACCACAGAAGTGGCTGCCTGGTGGAACTTGACCTCCTGTGGTCCCAGCAGAGATGCAGCATCAGCTCTGTGCTGCCCTGAGCGCTCACTCGTGCCCGCGGTGCTTGGGGAGCACTTTGGCTGCTGTTCTATTAAATCCTGTTCTGAACACACAGCAAGGGGATTGCTGTGCTTCCCCAGCTGCCTGCAGGGCTTTGCCCACCTTGGTTCTGATTCCTAAACATTCAGTGTGTGTCTGGGCCTGCAAAGCTTGCCTTTGTTTAAAGGACTGTTCAGATGTGAGAGTAAGAATTGACATGGGTGATGGAAGCTTGAAGTAATGTGGCTTGGCCCAACACATCTTAAATGAAACAGAAGTTAGCTGGAAGGGATGGCACTTCTGAGGAGTCTGCCCATCAACTGGATGGATGCCTTGATGCTACAAAAACCTGTCTTCTAACTTCTGTTATAACCTGCATAGAACTTCTGTTTTTAGGAGCCATACAAAAGGTTTCTAAGACCTACATCTGCTTTAATGTGATAAATGTGTGTTTTAAATGATAAATGTATGTGACTGCATTTAAAAGTTTCAGAGGGTCTATATTTTGCTAAAAAAGGAAAAAACACCTTGTTTTTCTCTACATAACTTAAAGATGAGAGCTTGACTGAGAAGCTGCAAAGCCCTATGATAAAAGGAATAAACCTGCTGGGTTTACTCAGGGGAAATTTCTGATTTCTATGGCTGATGCTCCAGACAAGAGCAGCTTATGTTCAGATGTCTGCCTCTAGAGCCCTGGGAGCTGAACCTGCAGCAGGTTGCACTGGGGGCTGATTGCTCCCAGTTAACAGCATGGGAGGGGAGCTGGAAATGGGAATGCCAGGTTCAGGCAGGGCTGATTAGAGCAACTGGGCCGCACAAAATCAACTTGTTCTTTCCCACCTCTGCCTCCTGGAGCTGCACATGGGGCATGAAAGGGAGAGGGAGGGAAGGAAGGGAATGGCCAGTCATGCCTGCCAGGAGCTGCCAGCTCTCTCCTCTCTGCTCTCCTGCACTGGCACCTGCAGAGCCTGTGGGCAAGCAGCGCTCCCTGCCCTGCTGGTGCTGCCAGGGGAGCTGGGAGAGATCCCTCTGCCATCCCCACTGGCCAAAGCCTCTGTGGGGCTGGGGGCTTGCCAGGCCCCAGGGCAGCCTCTACCTGAACTAAAAAGGTCACCAAACAATTCTGGAAAAATATTCATAAGGGTGGCATGGTCAAGCCTTCAAATGCAACTGGGGGGGAAAAAAACACCTTTTTTCCTGATTGTCACAGCATGAGGAAAAGTCCCCAGTGGCTCTAAGCTCATTTGGCTCTACTACTTTATTGGAGCTGGGCTGGTTCATCCAGGCAGTTGAACCCATTCAGATGTAGATGGTGTCCAAGTTTCAAATTACTGGGCTTGTAAACAAGTGGAAAGCACAGGTACTTACAGTGGGGAACATGTAAAATCAGTTTTAGTTGCGAGAGCCTCTGCTCTGCATTTTAGACATTTGTTTGTGGTTTCCCAGCACTTTTAAATCTGCTTCCTTTTGATAGGATGGATTTTATAAAGATAACCACAGTTACTCTAAAATCTCATAGAGATGAGTTTTAAAAAGTCTTCTGCTGTACTTTTTCTTTTAATATATTTTTCAAAAATAAGGAGACCCTCTCCTTTCCCCCTCCCCCTTACTGTTCCCTTTTTTCCCCTCTCTCCTTATAGTGGAAATTCTGTGTATAAATTGCTGTTTTACACAAGTAATTCTGGCTGACTCCATCCATTTTTTCACTTATGATTATGCACTATGCCTGAAAATGCAAACCTACTACAAAGCGAACAGGAAGCTGGGCACTTTTTTACTTTGATGTTAGTTCTGCTTTTTGGGAAAACTTGCAGAACATGAGCTCAATCTGTCTAGCATGCAAAATTCAGTGTGATATGTGTATAAATTTGTATAATGTTTCTACTGAAACCTAGTAGGACTTGCGAACCGCAAAGCGGTCAGCCCCATCTTATCTCTAAACTGCAATGTTGATTAAACATTCTGAGATGAGAAGTAAAATGCAAGTGCAGAGGGATGTCTAATAGAAATAATAAGTTATTAGAGTGATGGTTTCAATCGAATAAAGTGGCATAAGGTCCTGTTTTGAAGTAAGTATGTGGCATGTCTGCTACTTGGCATCTGCTGAGTGTTTCATTCGCATCTTGTTCACCATCCCTCTGATCATCGTGAATCATTGGATTTTTTTGTTGTTTTTGTTCTTGGGTTGTTGCTTTTCATCCCCCTTTCTGACTAGCTCAGATGACCAGGCTTGGAATTCAAGAGACACAAAAAAAATCAAGGATATGTATTGCTCCAGTCACTTCTGTTCTGTATTGTGACAGATTTTCCTTCTGATATTCATTTTCTTTCTGACACCTTATGAGATTACTGCAACTTATTTTTAGCCTGTGCAATTGAATGAAAAGTTGAGGCCACTGTAGGAAGTAGCCCTGCTTTTTAACTGATACTAGGTGGGAGAGGCACTTGCTATGATGTAAATAATGTAAGTTGTCTCTACTGCTCTGCCACTTTTCAGCTTCTCTGTCCCCAGGCTTTGCTGCTGCCTGGAGTTATTTTCTTCCAGGTGCAGAAGTTTCCTTAGGTCCTTGTTAAACTCCCTGAGTTTTCCTGTTGGCCAGTCCCCTGTTATGCAGCTCATGGGTGGGAATATTTAACACTGTCCCCTCAGAAGTCAGCAAAGATCAAAGGATGGCAGAAGGGTCCTTGCCACTGGCTCTGAAATCAAGCCTGTGCAGAACCTTCCTGGAAAAAAAACAACCAGCTGCTCAGTCTGGTAATACCTGAGCAAAGAAACTGCCCCGTTATTTTAATCTGTTTTACTGCTTAGGCAAGGAAACTTTTTGTGTCTTGTGCTTAAAACCTCAAAGCAATCAAACCCCAATTTCAACAAGCTTTTTCTCCTCAAGTCCCTTCCTGGACTTTATGGGTCTGAATGAGAATGCCTTGATTTTCTTTGCCCACTCTCCCTTCTGTACTTGCCTCCTAGCTTGCTGCTTGTTTTGTTTTTGTTTGAGATCAATGCATGGAGTACGTTTTTCTGTGCTGCTCGGGTGCAGTGGGCCCAAAGCAGTTTTACATCAGCATTCCTCTGCATCCCCAGCAGGGAAGATGACTGGGCTGCTCTGTTAGTGTGTTCTTGCTGTTCTCAGTTATCCAAGAATCTGTTTGGGGTCCTGGACATTTTGGGCACGAACCAGGACTGCTCCCAACAACCCTCAACAAGGAAGGGAGAGCAAATGAAAGTAACTTCTCAGGTTAGACTGATAAAGAGGTGCTCATCACTCTCGTGGTGGTTTTTCTCCCCTTAGTAGTTCCTTCTGTTTTAGAAAGATCTCTTACATCACAGTTACATTCATTTAGGTATTTAATTCATACTCAGGCAACAACATTAAAAAGAAATACTTAGGTAATAGCAAAAAAAAGTGACTTTTGATATTGTTTGTTTCTCTGAGGATTCTTTTCTTTAGATTTTTTGCTGCATTATTTTTTTCCCTCCCCCCTCTGAGTTCTAGGACTTGATTTCATCTCTTTTAAACCTAAAAATTTAACTTTTGGAATCATAACAATACACTTAATTTCTGATTCTTTTCCACAAACTGAGGTTACCAGCCTGAATCATAATTACAAGAGTAGTGAACCTCCAGAATGTCAATGTAATCAAAAATAAATTTCAAACTACAGATTACTTTTTCCACCTTGCCAAAGAAATTTTATTTGGAGTGGGGTTTGGGTATTTTCGTTATAGTGTGTAACATAATATATGGGATGGAAAAATATATTTTGACAGGTTTATTTTTTTGGTGGAATTATGGGTTAGGGATCTCCTGTTTCTAGGCTTTTCATCTAACTGCAATTAGTACCAGGTACAATGCTACTTTTTTCCTGCAATATATATTGCTTTAACTATAATTCATTTGCAGATTGACTTTTATTGTACAGGGGTTTTTTTCTAATTGTGCAGAAATGTTTCAGATTAGTGTGTGCATGTTCACATTTAACCAAAGGCTGACTATTTCTTATATGGTCAAAGCAGATGAGATTTTGCTTGTGGAATTGTGTGGCTGATTTCATTAAAATCTTCTTAGAAAACAATGCAAATAACACTGCTACTGTTGCTGCATAAGTTGTTTTTTTTCTTCTTGTTTTCATAGGATATTCTGGTTATTGATATTTATACTGTTAAGAGATACAATTTCGTTTGGATGTTTGAAGAAATTTGTTCTGTTTTCTTTGTAGTCAGTTTATCTCTTTCTTTCTTTATGAACTGTTAATGTGGTTGGTCTGTCAGCCCATCTCTTTTCTCTCTGACTTCATGGAAGCATGGAAGGGCTTGGCTTGGAAGGGACCTCCAAGCAAAGTGCCAGCGATGGAGGTCTCACATTGACTCCAGCCAACTGTGACTTATTGATTGTTTTTAAAGATTAAATGCCATGGCTGTGCAAAAAGCAGGAATGTTTTTATGCTTCTACCCTAACCTCTGTTTCCAGAGGTTGAGGGACAAACCCTTGCTCTCATTAGCCTGGCTGCATGATTTGGTTTAGCTTGTTGTTTTGGGGGCACAATGGAAATGGCAAAGGGGTCTCACTCCTCCGCAAAAGAAAATACCTGGTGAATATTTTGCAGCTTGAAGGTCTTTCAGGTGAGACACTGCCAGGCTTCTCTGCCAGTGTTAATGCAATTGGAGCATTCCTTCCCAGCACAGAAATTCAAGCATATATTTCTGCTGATTAGGAGGGGGAGAATTCTGCGTGCTGAATGTAACAATTTTTCTCTTTTTGCCTGGTGAGATGACATCTGCCATGTTTGCTCTTGGAGCTGATTTTGAATAATAAGACTTCTGCTTTTTTTTTTACCTGAAGGTTAAATGTTAATGTGCTCTATATGGGACTGCACCTTGAAGTCATTTGTAAGCTGAATACAAGCTCCAAACCTGTTGCTTATTATAAATCGCTCTGCCCACATCTAAAGACTTATCAAGAATTATGTCAGCTGTTTTGATGTTAAGGTTTAAGCTAAGCCTCTAAGATTTTACTTAATGCAATGTTAGGCCTCCCTTTGTATTAAAAGTAACAGAAAAGAGGGAGATCTCAGAGGACCTGTGACATGACAAACAATATCAGTTTTTCCAAAGCCATTATCATTTCTCATGTCACTGCAAACAAATAAGGAACCTTTAATCCAAGGGCAAACATCATGTAACACTTTTATCTGTCATCTCAATATACATTTTGATATTTAAAAGTATCACTCAGCATTAGCAAGCTATTGTACTGCATACTAAAAATTTTGTCAAAAAGTCATCAGGGCATACATTAACTGGCTGTGAAGACTCATTGCTATAAGCTTAGTTAATATTTCTAATTGTAGTTGATTGTTGATTTCTCTTGTTTTAGAGGACATCTACCTGTAGAGGTCACTTATAACAGTGTATGTTATGTAAAACAACAGATGAAAAATTTATTCAAGACAAAATAGCAAGAATTTGAGAAGAAATTTTAATCACACATAGAACAAATGAGGAAAAAAGTGGTTTGGGTTTTTTTAAGCAGGAATAAAACTTGCTACTGCATTTGGCATTTTTTGCCCTTATTGTGCAAAGGATCGTAGGAAAATTGTTTACTTTTTTAAAAATAAGGCAAAGATACATGTTCAATAATCTCTTAAACTCCTTTTGGCATCTCAGTAATGACCTCAGATTCACAGCTTGAGGGGATATAGTGTTTCTTTATGCAAGATAATAGCCTGGGTCAAGAAATCAAAGAACATATCTGTCCATCTTGGCTTGAGAGAGCAGCAATGGAGTTGATCTTGATGTTGAGCAAAAAATAGCAGCATTTTAGGGGTAGCTTGGAATAGTGCATGACTAAGAAGGTACAGAAGTCACTGTGATTTAGACAGTTCTCTGAATCACTGCTCATCCTGCTTGTTTGGAGTGGGTAAGAATTTACTTTTAACCTAGTGAAGTAAATTGCAAACTTTTCCACCAACTCTTGTTTGCTCAGCTGCTTTCATCAGTGAGTCGGAGGAGGGATGCAAAGGGGACAGTCAGCAAGTGCTCTTTTCTCTTCTAAAACATGCTGATAAGCCAGGTAGCTTGAGGTTGATTTCCCTTGTGTGACTGTACAACCTGAGACAGAATTGAGTCAGACTAAAGCTGTTCTCAAGAACAGAAATTATTTACTCTGCTTTTTCCAAAAACAAGCAAAGCTGAAAATTCACAGTGGATTATCTTTTTCCTACTGATTTTGTTTGTTGGATTCTGGGCTTTTTTTTTCCTCAGCTAAAGAGAAAATTCCCTTCTGCATCTCTATACTGCTGCTTAGCCTCTAGGAAATGGAGTATAAAGATACCCATCACGGCTCTTTCAACATTTTCAAGTCACTGCTTCAACCATGCAAATTCTTCTCCATTGCATGGTTGCTGCTGGGAGCTGATGTTTGTGTTCTTGGACCTTAGTGTGCAGATAGCATCTGCTGTCACACAAACCACTGCATAGCACTGGAGTCATTTTGAGCCTAAATGCTTATAGTTAGTGAAAGGGAAGGTAAAGAGTCCTGGATCACAGGTGCACTTCACCAGTTTATTTTTCCCTATTTGCTTTTGAAAAAGGTATATTTTGTCCCATCCGACTTTTTTTTTTTTTTTAAATATGTTGTGGTGTTTAGTTTGCTCCCACTCAGTCTCCCAAATGTTACCTTTTTCCTCCAGTAATAATTGTGTTACAACCAGAAGAAATGGGTGTGGTGTTTACTGGGTCCCCAGGAAAAAGGAGGAATTGATGAATCGGACTCTATGTTCTTAGAAGGCTAATTTATTATTTTATGTACTTATATTAAAGAATGCTATACTAAAACTATACTAAAGAAAAGATACTTGCAGAAGGTTTAACAAGATACTAATGAAAAACCTCTTCCAGAGTCCTGACACAGCTGCATGGTGATTGGTCATTAAGTAAAAACAATTCACATGTTCGATAAACAATCTCCAGCCACATTCCAAAGCAGCAAAACACAGGAGAAGCAAATCCTGTTTTCATTTTTCTCAGAGGCTTCTCAGCTTCCCAGGAGAAGAAATCCTGGGGAGGGGATTTTTCAGAAAATATAATGGGGACAAATGGGTGGGATTAGAAGCAGTCCTTGACAATCTGAAACATTTTCATGATCTGTTTTCATGATAATTTTCTTGTTCTTTGTTCTTCAAAAGCTTTACTCCCACCCATGTTTTCCCCTTATTCTCACTCAGTTTATTCTTTGCTCCTTATCTCACAAGTCTCAGTGTTTTCCACTCCCTGTCCTTCCCCTGTCATCAATCTCTTTTTTCACCTGCAGTAATAATCAGTGTGCAATTCCTGAAGAGAGGGTGAAAAATGGTGAAAACATTTCTTTTACTTCCCTGGGGTGGGGCTTGTCCTCTATTGGTCTTACACAGTAACATGAATATATGATGCAGCGTGGGGAATAACACTTCAGACAAACACCAGAATGATTTGCCTTTGTTAGATTGTTGGCTGAGAATTGGCTGGCTGAGGGGAATGAGCCACTCTTTCACTTACAAGTGGGTGCCTCCAGCTGCACAGGAAAGGAACTTGTGCTATGTTAATTCTGTACAAAAATAAAGGGCCTCACTCTTCAAGAGTCTTTATGATTGTTTTGAAAAGGTTTGGCATTCTGAAAAAAAAAGAAGAAAAAAAAGGCAACAAAAAACAAGCCCACCCCCCAAAGCATCAAGAGATTAAATACATTTGAAGGGAATGATGGAATGTGAAGTGAAGGAAAATAGGAGTTAAGTCTTGCTTGTTGCCAAACTGGTGCAGTATGTAGATAGGCTATCTGTAACATGGAGTTTTGTGTTCCCTGCTCTCCCTCTCCCTGGAGAACTAGAGTGCTACTCTCTACTAAAAAAGGTAAGCTAAGTGCCAATTCTAGTTAACAACTGAGAGTTTTGCTGTTGACTTCCATGGTAGCAGAACGTCACGCCATGTGCTTCCTCACAGGAGCAGACCTTCCAGAATTGTGGAGAGAAATAGGGGGAAGAGAAATTTATGTAGGAGAGAAAAAGGCTCCCTAGTTTCTAGTCAAGATCAGGAATCATTCTTAGGGGGCTTGCCCAGCACAGAGCGACACCCAGATATTCCCAGCTCCATCACTTTGGGAAGTTCCCTGCTGGCAATAGGATCAGGAGGATTTAGTCCCATTTTTCAGCATCCTCAGAGATGTAAGAGTAACATCCCTATGCTGGGCAAGGCAGACTCAGAATTCTAACAGAAACCAAGTTTTCCCTGGGAGTGTTCTGCCAAGGGAGATGTTTTGCAGAAACAGTGATGAGTTGGGTCATGATGGTGGAGGATCAGGAACTTCGCCTGGTACCAAGATCCTTGGTGTGAGACAGCAAGAGGTGATGGATCTCACCTGCTCCTGCTGAATTCTGAGAGGGGTTGTTCTAAACTTAAAACTCATTTTAAAAAAGTATAATTTGCCACAGCTGTATGAACTACTTCAAGCACAGCACAGTGAAAGAGAGACAACAGCAGAGCCAAGAACCATATCTGCTAAAACACAGCCTGCTGCAGAAATCTGTGCCCTGCGGTTGACTCAGGCTGCACTCCAATAAATCAAATCTGGCACTTTTTTGTAAGAGTTGAATTTTGCTTTGGGAAGGATGAGTTTTTTACCTCTTCTAAAACATTCTGTAGTGTGTGATTCTTTGAGAGAAGGAGGAGAGAGAGTAAAGGCCATCATGCAAACCTCAGTCCTGAGGCTGAGAGTAATGACTTTGAATAAATCCTAGATTCCTTAAAACCATAAATGGATATGAGAAGGCTTGGTCTGAAATTACATGCCTAAATGTATGATCCCACCTCTCTGAAAATGGAGGTAGCTAGCTGAATGAAATGTTCTGTCTCAGACCATTTATTTTTCCTGCTTCAAAAATATACTGGAATAGAAGAGCTGAACAGGTGGTGTCTGTTTCTTTCATTTCTGTAACAAAAGACATGATGAAATACAGAAAGAAACAAGATGAAGCACAGATGAGCATGGTCTTTGTGTTCCACAAATTGTATCTCTCCTGTATCTCTTCTGTTCAATAACTGGACCTAGAACCATCTGACTTCTGTATTTGAGCAGTTTTAGTATTTTTAGTCACACTCGGTAACAACACGGTAAAATAAAGAAACCTACTGAAGCCTGAGTAAGCCAAACCCTGTTCTCACTATCTTGAAGCATCCACCAAGGTTTTTCTTGAATTATGTGGAGCAAATTTCACCTACAACCTTGCCAATTTTCTGTTTCCAGAGTTTCCGTGTTGAAGTTCTCAAAACTGTTGTAAGAAAGGTTTGCCCTTGTATGAATTGAGCATAGAACACTTCTGAACTCTGGAAAGAAATGCTGTCAGAAAGCATCCTCTGCCTTTCATTTTTACTTTTTCCTTTGTGTTTGGTGGGCATGGGTTGCAGCACTCCTTGAATGAAAAGGGGCTGCAGGTTGAATTGTTCCCAGCAGCACCTGTGAAACCTGCTGGCACCAGAAGCAAGAGTACAAAGCTCTGAATGAAGTCTTCTCGCTGCTGGCTCCTGGCTTGTCAATAACCAGTGAAGTGAGAGAGAAAATAACATTTACATTTTCTCTCTAATTTAATGAGAAATGAAAAGAGAAGATGAGGGAGAGCCTGGTTAATTTTCCATTCAGCATTGACTTCAATGCTTCTACAAGGACAAGCCAAGAAAGGCAGGAAGGTGTAGAGGGTAATAAATCTAGAGCTGCTTGGATAGCTGGGAGAGGCTTCTGTGGTGCTGAGTTCTGGGGTATAATCCTGTAATTCAGTGGCTCCAGCCCAGTGAATGCCACGTTGCTTTCCAAGAAGCTCATTTATGATCCCAAGTAGCTCTTTGCTGTCAGTTCTCCTCACCTCCTTTTTCCCTTTCTCTGCTATCTCCCTTGTCACATTTCATCTTCATTTTGATTTCTGGTCATCTTTTTTTTGAGCTGCTTCAACTTTTTTTTTTTCCCCTGCTATCACCCACCATTTCCATCACAGAGGGGCTAACAAATCAAACCACCTTTAGCACCAGCACAGGTTCTTTGTGTACTTGCTATTTCTCATATGCCTAATTTTTGCTGCTAAACCAGGATCTCTGCTTCTTTCTCAGATAAAGTTTCCAAAAGGAGAGTCTCAGTGATGGAATTGTTGTAGGAATCAGTGGAGTTCCACAGCCCATAAATGTTCTGGTACAACTGGTAGTGGTTTGTGCTAAAGAGGGATATAAGCATTTCAGTCTGATATTATTTGATCTCCCTTTCCTGTTTAATACTTTTACATTATTGAAGCATTCAGATTAATCTTCATCTCTGTCATCTACAGTTTCTTGAGACCCGACACTCATTACAAATTTTCCTCTGAGTGTCTCTGGGTTATTTTTTGGCTTCATCTTCTAAATAAACGAGCAGTAAATTGTTGGTTGGTGTTTTTCTGTCTGAAACTTGAACAGGTGTGTTCCATTGCTGTTTTCCATAATTTCCTGCTAGTTTTACACTGTTCCTCTTGAGCAAATTCCATTCCCATCCCCACATTAGTAATGTGTAACCTTATCCCCATGAAACTTTCCCTTGGCTTGGTCAATGGCCCAGCCATCTGATTCTTCTTGGAATCCTGTCACTCACTGTTTCAACAAGCACACTCTTTCAGATAATATATTCTTCTGTCAGAATTTCCCAGTGTTTTTCCACCACATCTCACTCACTGGTTTCACAAATTTTCGCATTATCTCATGCCAGTCCAGCTGTCAGCACCTTTTTGCAGTCCTGCTTATATTCTTGTCTTTGCACTCTGGGCCATAAGATGCAATGAGGTTACAGCAATAGCAGAAGGATGGAGTTGGGTTTTCAGGTCTTTTTTTTGATAAAGACATCCCCAGTGCAGTACTGCTGTGGGCAGGAGGCACAGTCTCTGAATCCTGATGGTCCTTTTGCTCTGGTAGGCATGACCAGCTGAAAAAATTAGTCACAAGGAATGGATATTCTTTGGAGTGCGCCATTTTCAGGATTTCCCCCCCCAAAAAATCTGTATTTCAGTATTGGGAGGGCAAGAAATTTCCCAGTACTGAGCACCATCATGGAGCTATCTTGTATATCTGCAATAACTGACAGGGTCATCAGAAAAAATTTAATTTCCATTGGACAAAATATTTTGTTACAGTTAAAGGGGATTTTTTGATTTTGTTCAAGTACTTGTGAAAGTTTATGCCATGATATTGTTTCAAGTAAATTTTATGCACAGATTAGTACAAATTGTTTTTTGCAATGTTGTGTTTTTGTTGATAAACTGTAATGGTCGTATTTCTATAACATTTAGGGAAGGAGGTAATTAGGAAGAGTTTCATGTTGATGTTACTGATGGCCTATTCTCTTTATCTTTAAAGAAAACATTGCATGTGAGAAAATTGTCCCAAACCTTTAGATTCAGGAATTCTTTAAAAACACAAACATGGTATCTGCTCTTGTATGGAAGTACTCCTTGTATAGAAAGCCAACTCTTTAGGTTATTTTCATTCAGGTAAAAATTATTTTGTATATATATATTTGAGATGTTTACAGAGTATATAATGAGACAACCTCCAGGGGAGGGTGGAGGAAATTTGGAATATTTAGAAGCTATGAATGAATAATTTCAAAGAAGGAAACCTGGTAAGTAATTTAGTAGACTGTTTGGCATGGTTTTTCTTATTGTTTTCCATTACTTGTAAATTTTATTTAGTTCTGTTTTCCAGATCTCTTGACAGCCAGTAGTGGTATGCTCTGGGTGGCCCTGTCTTAGAATTCTGTGCATAAATAGCTTTAGAAAACCAACCAAACAAAATCAAAACCAAACACTTTGGTATTGCTTTAACCTAAGTGACAGGAAAGATTAAAAATTCTCCCATTCAGGCAATATCTCTGTGACTGCTTGAAATATTCAGGACAGTGTGGTGATTACCTCAAGGTAGAATACAGGGCGTTTTAATCACCTAAATAATAAGAAAAATAAGAAATTTCATTGATCATAAGCTATTTCCTGCAACAGATAACTTTGTACTTTGTTTTTGTAAAACAGAAATCGTTCAGAGGCCAATATTGTCAATGTTGGAAAAATGATACTTTTTTTTACTTATCTTTTTCATTAGTATTATTTTTATGAAGTTTATTTTGTCAGCTGGTAAATGTCACAGTAGAAGTGGAAAGCATCATTGTAAACAGAGCATGACCCAAATCACTCCAACAAATCCTGTCTTACTCATATCTGACAATCATACTAATTGGAGCAGTTACCAAAAAATATAGCTTTTTAAAAATATTTCCATCACATTCTTTTTTCAGGGTAGCAAAAGGAAATATTGTGACTTAGTAAATTCTTTGAATGAGCAGGGAACTGACTTCAAATAATAGATTATAGGTTTTAAAGGGATTTCAGAATGCCCTGAGGGAAAACAGTGCAGAAAATTACAAGACAAAGTTTGTCTGTATTTCCTGAAAAATGCTTCTCTTGCCCATTCTTAAAAAAATCTGGTGATGGAAAGAGGATTTCCATGGCTGCGGTTTCAACCTGTTTCTGTTTCTTTCCTTCATGGATATAGAGGATAAATTTTTCTTTCTCTCTCCTCAAAAGCCTGTGATTTACTTGAAGACTTTTTCAGTTATCAACCCTGATTTGTTTGGCCTTTCCTGGTGGGTTATGAGTCTTAGACATCTGATCCCCAGGAATCCCTGCAAGCAACCCACACTTTTATGGTTGGGTGATAGCCAAAGCTGAACCCACTGCTCCAGCAGAGCTGGGGAAGGCAGAGCAGTGCAGTTGATGCTGTTGTCTCTAATCCTGCCTCTATGTCCCCCTTTTTGTGCTACAGAAGGGCATTGTTGATTCATGTTCCTCCTGTGATCCACTGTAATACCAAGTATTTGTCTGGCTTTTAGCAGTTGCTCTCCAGGCTGAGCTTGTGCAATCTTTTTATTTTACTCTTTTTGAGCTGTAGCTTTCTGTGTAAAAAGCTATTCTCAAAGGGGACAAAGAAGGCCCTCATATCTATATATATGTGTGTGTGTGTGTGTGTGTATACATATATGCAAAATATCTTCTTGGTGTTTCCTGTGCCTTTCCCATAAGCACCACAGAGTCAGTGAATGACTTACCAGTCTTTCTGTCACAGAAAACTTAAGGTTAAAAGATCTGTTATATCACGAGATAAAGATGCTGGATAGATTTGATAAGAATTGTTCTTCCCAATTTCTCTTCTCCTTGTTTCCTTGCAAGGTCTTAAAAGTTGTTTGATTGTACTGATAGGTTTTCAGGTAGTAGGTTAAGGTGACTGAGGTATAATTTCTACCATTTTTCTTTTCAATCTCAGAAATACATTTTATATTTTATCTCTTCAGGTTTTCTAGAGTTCTGCCATTTCCCAGAGCTCCTGAAAGAACAGCCATTAATGGCAAAGTTCTTCCAACTTTCAGATGTTTTAAATTCCCCAAAATGAAGTTTATCAGGCTTATGGAGTCTGAAAACAGATCAGAAGTCTCTCTGAGCTGTTTATTCCCTTTTCTGGCTTTTTGCTGCCTACTTCAATTGTGCATCATTTTTCTGGTGAAGACTGACAGCCAAGAAGGAATACAGTGCTTCAGCTCTGTGGGCATTGTCTGACTACGAAAAGGCCAATATTCTTGGTTTTTTTGACCTTGCATTAGTGTATTCTAGGATGATTTCATGTTACCTTTTACATTCTTTGCCTAGTAAACTCTGCTTCACGTTCCCCCTACGTATTAAAGCTCTTCTTTTACTACCAGCTTTAATAATCTTGTGTAGCTTCCTCTAAAATGAAGTCAATGAAGAATTTTGATTTACATAACAGGGGTCTAATTAAATTTTCTGTCCCTCCTTATACTGGGTTAGCTTGGTTTTATGTTTTTGTTATTTCTTTAAGGAATTTTTAGCTGTCTAGAATTTCTTGAGGCTTATCTCATCCCTGTGAGTGCATTATCTCCCGGTTCTCTGAGTATTTTACCCTTCTTTATCAAATTTACTATGCTAATTTTTTTGTTCTTCTCAAAACCTATGTTTCTAAGAAAAGTTAATTTTTCAGTTTTCAGCCTCAAATTACTCTCTATTTATCTGGGGTTTTTTTTCTTGCTGGATAGAGTTGCATTTAAATCACTCAACTTTTCTCCATGTTCTGTAAAGAAAATCAAGAATTCTCAAAAGTAACTTTAAGGAGTATACTGATCTCCCTTAATACTCAGCAGCTCACAGGATTCAGTCTCAAGCTGCTTATACAGTTTCTGCAGGCTTTGATAAATTCCTTGTGTCTGGAAGAATACCAAGGACCTGAAGCAAAATATGGTCTGTGGCCTTAAGGCTTTGCCATCATGTTGCCAAGCAGAGATTCTCTGTGATACTTTAAACAATTATATCTTTTTTCTCTTCTTTTTTTTTTCATTTTAGCACTGCCATTTAATATGCTGTTCTTGTTTCTCCCCTGTGTATTTTTTTTTCGTATCGTGGAATCCCAGCATGGTTTGGGTTTGAAGGAACCCTAAAGGTTATTTACTTCCAATTTTCCTGCTGTGGGCAGTGACAGCTCCCACTGGAGCAGTTTCAAAAGCTCCATCCAGCCTAGCCTAGGAACATTTCCAGGGATGGGGCATCCACAGCTTCTCTGGGCAAACTCTCCCAGTGCCTCACTACCCTTATGGGAAAGAATTTTTTCCTATTATGTGATCCAATTGAAGCCCTAAAGCAGATAGCCTTCCAGAAATAATGGGTTAAAACATGGAATGAGAGGCATGTAAAGAAGGGCCTAGCACTAGAACACACGGAGAAAGCACAGCACTAGGAAAACAGAGCAACAAATTAGATAAGAGGTAGAGCATCATGACAGGGGAAGAGATAGGTATAGGAGAAACTAATGGGCTAAGCAGGTTTAGAGCCAGCAATGTTGAAACGACCCTAAGGGTTTTGCCAAGCCACGGGATCTAAGCCAAATACACCGGGAATTGACCAAATTAGGAAAGGAGTTCAAAAGTTTAAAGAGGAAGACTCATCGGAAAGACCCTGTCTAGGATGAAGGCAACAGGAACGACCACCTGAAAATTCCCCAAAAGAGATGTCTCCACCTATGCTCCGCCCACGCTCCGCCTACACCACGCCCCATATGAATATGCATGATTATGTATCTGATCTGATGTAATCCTATACCCAAAATTGTATATAAGGCTTGCTTTTGCTATGTGAACTCAGAAATCCATTTTGTGATTTCTCCGACGCGTCGTTAATAAAAATACCTCCTGCTTAATTGACTTAAGCTGAGTCTGATTAGGCAGTCACTCTGCCTGTTTGGGGCAAAATTCGGCATCACAATTCCACACTCTTTTAGCTTAAGGCCACCCCTCCCTTGTCCAATCCCTGCCTGCTTTTGGGAAAAGCTTTGCTGTAAATCCTCTTTAGGCACTGGAAGGTGCAGTGAGGTCTCCACGGAGCCTTCTCCTCTCCAGGCTGAGCAGCCCAACTCTCTCAGCCTGTGTTCAGAGCAGAGGTGCTCCAACCCTCTGATCCCTTCTGAGTCCCCCACAACAGCTCCGTGACTTTTCTGTGGTGAGGATCCCAGAGCTGGATGCAGCTCTGCAGGTGGGGACTCATGGAAGGGCAGAAGGGCAAAATCCCCTCCCTGAAGTGCTGGCCACGCTGCTTTGGATGCAGCCCAGGCTGTTTTGGCTTTCTGAGCTGTGAGCATACTCAGCCTGCTCATGTGAGCTCCTCACCCACCAACACCCCCAGTCAGGGCTGCTCCCAATCCATTCTCCCCCCAGCCTGTTTGGAAAAACTTTGTATTACTGATGAATTTAAAAAAGAGTAAGCAACACCATAACACCTCTAAATTGTCCCAAAGACCATTTCCAGATGCATTTCTCACATGTATTTTTCTAAGACAAGATCTTTCAGCTTTCTTGATTTTCTCAAGCGCACACATGTGCCATCATAAGCAGTCTTCAGTAGAACCGGGTCAGTGATGAGGACAGAAGTAATAAATTCTTTATCTCAGGATTTTATAGAAGTAACACCTTTCAAAATACATTTGTTTTCTTTTGACTTACTTCATGCTATGTTGCTGACTGATTTAGGCAATGGAGCACTGTGGTCAATTGAATTTCCCAAAATCTAATATTAAAAGATGGAAGGGAAGGACCTTTGTGTCAGCAGAATAAACTGAGGAGTGTTCAGGAAGCACCAATAATCCTCTCTGAGAAAAGCAGAAAAATTTATTTGTGTTTTATTATTTTCTTCCAATGCTTGTTACTGACTTTGATTCATTAATGCTACAGCTTTTTTTTTTTTTTTTCTTAATGAACATGGTGTCTGTTCTAGATACTTTTGATTTCAATGGTAGAAATGTATAGTAGAGCCATTTTTCTATATTGATAAAGATCTCCTATTAAAGAATATTTTTTGCCTTGTACAAAGAGAAAGAGGACCTAACATTTCCCAAGTGAGAATAAATTTGAGACAAGAATGAAAATAAGAAACAATTCTGTAGCAACTAGAGAAAGCTGATTTTTACTTTATTCAGTTTCAACCTATTACTGAAATTTTCCCACAATGCCTCCTTTCCAAATGCACTGATACTGTAATGCAGTTAGAAGGGTCTGGTGTGCTTCTCCTGTTTTGTAGACAGAATTTTTTGTAGTTAGACTTTTCAGATAAACCTGTTATAGCCAGCCAGAGATATTAGAACATATTATAAGAAATTCTGAGTTGGATGGGACCCATCAGGATCACCCAGTTCAACTCCTGGCCCTGCACAGGTCACCCCAAGGGTCACACCATGTGTGAGAGCAGTGTCCAAACACTTCTTGAGCTCTGTGAGTCTTGGTGCTGTGACCACTCCTGTGAGCAGCTTCTTCCAGTGCCCAACCACCCTCTGGGTGCCAGTCTTGTTTGATACTCATTTTGGCAGTGAGCAATCTTCTTATTTTAGTATTGAATTACTAAAGGTGCTTCTATGCAGACAAAACAAATCCAGGAAACTCAGCACACAAAAAGCCTCCAATTTCTCTGATTCACCTTTCATCAAAAGCAGTGTTTGATCTCCATCTATCCATTTCAGGCTGAAAAATTTTCATTTTCATTTCCTCATGTGCCATTGTGCATAGATAAGTGACTACACTTGTTTTTAAAGATATTAACAGAACGGCTGTGGTGCACTTTTGCATTCTTCATAGAACTTACTCATAGGGCTACTTCTTTTGTTGTTGTTGTAGGCCTTATCTTCAGGGTTGGTTTTGTCAACACATAATCTGTTATTGTGGAATGAATGTCTTCATTTGTCCCTTACTTTCTTGCAAAGCAGAGTCCAGGTTTGGTTCCTATTTAGTGTTGAAGCTTAAAGTGTGACACTCTTTTAAAATAATAGCAATGACTGCTGTGAGTGTTTCCTCTTTGATGAAAAGAGAGGTGTAATAGGCTGGGACACGTATTTCCTGCAGGCACTGAAGCCCATATTTTGTGACACATCAGGGCTGCAGCTGTAGAGAAGCTCCATGCTAACAAAAAGCTTCCAGCAGATAATTTCTGCCTGCGACCCTGGTGCAGAGTGCAGGCCCATTCTGTGTCACTTTTTCAAATCTATGTGCACCAGCTGGGAATAAGAGAGCATTTGATGACTTTCCTGGAGACTCCATCCTGATGGAGTTCATCTTCCAGTTTATAAGCCTGATATACTGGATGAGTTCTTGGACAGGCCTTCTAAGTCCTTTCAAAGAGAGAGCTGTATTGGAAGGATGGCATCTACATCCCTCCAATCCCAAAACCAAGCAAACATCATATTTGATGAATGAGTACTCTTGGTTCTTGTGTTGAGTAACTGCATGAATGAGAAGTATCCCTTTCCAAACAATGAACAGAAGATTTGTTTTAATTCTTAAAGTGCCCTTTGCTTATGTCAGTATTATTTTTGATGCAAAGACATCCTATTATTCACATCTGTGTAGTGGCAGCAAGGAATGCCTGGCTGTGGGAACCGTTGAAAAGGTGGTGGCTTGGGGAAGACAAATTCATATCCAACCTCTCTGAGATGTCCACTGGTAGGATGAAGCTCCACAGTGTCCCACAATAATTAATTCTGGATGACCCTGGGCTGTTAAACGAAGGCTTCTTTTCTGTGCATTCCTCAGCAGAACCTTACTTCCCTTTTGGATAGCTGGCCTTGCTTTGGAAAGGGAGAGGTGGCATCTTCAAGGGCTTTGCTGCTGCATTTCTGTGAGTGCAGAGCCTGCCCTGGTGACTCTTTTGCACTCAGGGAATGCAGCAGGGGCTGGTGCCTTTCCCTGCTCTCTGCCTCCCTTCACCTGGGCCCAGGACACTCCCTGGAGGGCCACTCATGCTCTGGGCCCCAGGATTTGCTTCCAGCACCGTTCTCTGAGCACAGAGGTGCTGTGTTTGTGCATGCCAAGGAATTACAGTTATGCATTGCAGCAGATGCTTTATGGTAGTTCTGTAATTAGCACTCTGCACTGTTATGCCAGAGGCACAGATTTGATCTCTTGCTCTCTGAGCTGGCAGGGGATGGGAGCGCTGCTTAGGCACTGTGCAAAACCCCAGATGGGCAGGGAAAAAGGACTATTTTTTCCATTGCTCTGCAGTGGCCCTTACAGCTAATGATGATGGTATTTTGTGCTCTTATGCCTTTCATTTAAGGATCTCAGAGTGCTCTGCAGGCATTAAGCAAGACACTCTGCTCCCCAGTGGAACAGGCAGTGTGGAGAATGGGGGATCTCTCCATCAATTACCTCTGGGCCATAGCACAGCAGCTGTCCAGCAAGGCACAGCAGAATCAGTCAATATTTTAGGATGGACAGTAAGCAATACAGCTTTCAATTAAAACCACAGGCAAAACTGTGGTAGGAAGAGCTCAGTGGAACTCGTACTTAGCTGGAACATGTGGGCCAATGTATCTATTTTGAGTTGGGTTTCTTAATCCAAACACACATTTCCATCAGCAGTAGCCCCTGACAGGATGATGGGTCTTTGGCTTAGTGATTCAGTGAGAAAAATGCCATTCCCTGCCTGACCAGAGGCTCACAGACTGGCAGTGGGAATTTCAAAAGAGCCAGACAAACAGTCTGACACTGCACCACTCAGAATTCCAGACTTGCATCAGCAAATATGGATTAAGGCCCCTGTGCTGCAGCCATCTCATCAAGCTTCCAGCTCCATTTAGCAGCTCCTCAGTTTGCATTTTGTTGAATTTTTGTTGGCTTCCTCCACTATTTCCTTCAAACTCTTTGGGCCTGTGTTACACTTCTTATGCTCAGCTTAGGAGTTTTTCCAACTCAGATGTTCAGCAGCACTTCTTTGGTAAATTTAGAAAATTCCAAGATGTTCGTTAAATTTGCTGAGCTAAAAGATCTGTGTGAGGGTTTTTGATTTACCCTTTCTTGCATTTACCACCCTCTTTTCATCTATTATGTGCCTGTCTTCATTTCTCTCCTTGGACCTACTTATTTTTCTTGCATAGATTATTTTATTGTGATTAGTTAGACTCTTATGCTTTAGACATAGGTCAAAAAATAATTATCTAATTCTCTTTGTTTTTATCTGGGATCAATGCAGACACGTGTTTTATACCTGTCACGTTTTTTTCTCCTATATAGCAGATTTT
Organism: Melospiza melodia melodia; assembly: GCF_035770615.1. Taxonomy (NCBI): domain Eukaryota; kingdom Metazoa; phylum Chordata; class Aves; order Passeriformes; family Passerellidae; genus Melospiza; species Melospiza melodia. The sequence continues at coordinate 138,068,770 of NC_086195.1, forward strand.
TTTGGCTGTGTTGATGTAGCCATTTATGTTGCACTCTCTTGTGATTCAGGATTTTTAGGCTTTTTTTTATTTCTGCAGGACTTTTGTTTTTATGTAACACTTGAATGAATGTCTTCACTTTTGTGTTGTTACTGTGTGGTTACAAGTGGAAGTGTTGATTCTTTGTTGATCTCTGCTGTTCAACAAGTGCAGCAGCTGCAAGCAGGTTGATATTTCCATCTCAAATGCTTGAAATCCAATACAAACTGTAGATTGAAAAGCCACTGTATTATCATTTATTTAGTAAGTTGTTGACTACTTCTCCAGAAACAATCAGCAATCAGAGGGCATTGCAGAATTTGAGTCTGGGAACTCTGAATGCTAAATGACAAATGTAGCCATTGAGCACAGCACATCAGAATCATATTACCACTGGCTACCACCAAATTTTCCTCCTGCGTGTCTAAAGCCTGGTGAGGTGATCCAAATGGCCCATGCCTGATTTGTTTTGATTATAATATGAACTAATATCAGGCTTGCTGTCTCCTGAAATGGCCTTGTTGTCTTCAGTGCAGAGTGATGATGCTGTAGCATTTCCTTCCTCTGGCATCTCACTTGCTCACGCTGTGGGCTCGTGGAAACAGAACACAGATGCTTTCTTTGCACATGGATGATCTGGGAATAACTCCATTGGAACCTCATGTCAGTTGTACATCAGCAATTGTACCAACAGCAAGAGTTGCCTCTGCCAGGTTCCTCTGCAGGGAAAAAAAAAATTAAAAATAGCCACTGTGACATTTTAACCTTTACTTTCTGTAGTTTTCCAGTCATCTGGTGAAATCAGAGATATTACTGTGTCTCTTTCCCTCTCTTCTGCATGTTGGCATGAATGCATTTCTCAGTCAGGGAACATGACGTTGTAACATCACAATACCAATATATTTTCACTCTATAGCTCTGCTCTGAGCAATGTTGGTACAATTGCCTGGCAAAGTTTTCCTGCTATACTTTCAAGAAAATGTCTACACATCCCTCTGAAGGCAGCCAGCTTTCATTCTCTTGTCTACCTTTGCATGTTATTTTTCCTGCAAAGCTGCAAAAGACCAGCAAGGTCTGAAAGTGCTGCTTGTGGTACAAAGTATGCAGAAGACTGTGGCTGTCCTATTAACTCTTTCTGCTATTTCCAATTGAGATGTGGCAGTCTAATAAATACAAATCTACTACGTGTTTATCCATCTCACTCAGTTCATCTTGTTCAGTTCATGATGTTCCCTGTGCAATGGGAAGGAAGTGACTACACTTAGAGCACCTTTTCCTTTCCTCATCACCACACGTTGTGGTGAGCAGACTGCACAGATCTGTGCTTGAGTGCTGTGTCTAAATGCCTCACATTGTTATGCACCACTCAAATACCTCTGCACAGAGGACACCAAGTTCAAATGTTGTTTCCATGGGTGGTGGATCACTTCCCAGAGAGCACTGCTCCTGCTGCTGACGCTTTATCAATCCAGGAAAACTGCTGGCATTTTCTTTGGTGCCTGTTGTGGTTCTGTTGAAAGGGATAAGAACTGTAACTTTTTGGAGAGAGAGATGTCCCCTGTTGTGCTGTGCTATGAGGTTCTGATTCAGCTTTGCAGGGTCCTGGCACTGAGGCACAGCCTTTGATGGGCTGGGCTTGGTGAGCAGCAGCTCATGGGCCACCAACAGGGACCTGACCTGCAGGTGGGCTGGCACCTTGCTCTGTTCTTGTCCTAGAGATCAAGGAGATATTTTGGGTTTCTGGGTCCTATTTATAGATATCAAAGGCTGCCATGGTCACCATGTCAATACTTTGATCATGTCAATATATTGATCTACATATTGAACAGGGCTCTCTGTGTGAAAGTGGGCCTTGCCCTACAGGGAGAATCTGAGCTGTTTTGCTGCAGTGTGATTGCTATATAAATATATATGAGTTTAATATTCCATTGGTGCTACTTTTGACATGCTGCAAAGAATACCATTGTAAATATTGCTGGCTTGTAATAAAATAACTTCTTTCCCTAAGGCAGCATCACAAGCTAGATAAGCAAGGGTTAAACAGCATAAATACAGTTTTATCCCTTCTTTCAAGTTACTCATGTATTTGATTTCTTTCGTGTTATTCTTTCATTTCCTTCCATGATTATTTATATCTGGCTTCGAAGCCAGAGCTTCAGTGTTCTGGGCATTGCACAAATACAGAACAAAGGCAGAGCCCCTGTGACAGAGGCTTTGCTTTTATTTCATCTGCTTGTTTTAGCCTCTCATGGAAAAGCTGCCTTTTGACAGCTAAAGACAAAGTGTGTGTGCACCTGGAAATTAAATGGAAACTTGTGTTCCTCCCACCCCCTATCTCAGCCCTCACCAAAGTAATTTGTTTTAACTTCGGCTATAAAGAGAACAAACTTTCTTGGCATTTTTCAAATTCAATTACACAAGATATGAAAGTCTCCTGTTTGCTTTTAGAAGGAAATAATTAGGAGACATTTCTGTTTTCCACATGGATCTTAGTATTGTGCGAAGAAGCTGACATTATACCTGGGTAAACAGCAAAGTGATTATCAAAACAAAGTCAAATAAAACAAAGGAGAATTTCCCTTGCTTTCAGAAACTCCTGGTACACTGCAGCAGCATTTCATGTGTAACTGAATCTTTTCTTCTCAGATTAATTTCTGTTGTTGACATGTGGCTAAATATAGAATAATTGAAGCGGTTTTAAGTATAGTAATTTATTTACAATAATTTTATTTTCCTTAATTCCCTTGTTGATTGCATTGGGTTGAATTTGTGCTACAGCAGCCTGCATGCAGAAAAATAGCTTTAATGATTTTTTTGCTATGGAGCTTTATTTTACACCGTGCTTTGTTCTTTGGAATTTGGCAACGACCGTTCCTCCTCTTCCTAAGGTCAGAGTGATTTGAGCTTCAACTAGTTATTTAGAGAGATCTGATAAAGAAATTTCATCTCTGTGGGTGCTGGCCAGTGATGAACAGAACCCTGGGTTTCAATAGAGACTAATCTCAACTCAGGAGGGAAAATTCGGGAGGGGAAAAGCAATCTGCTCATCGGTGACAGATCGCTGACAATTTGCTTCCACTAGCCACCTCTCTCTTCCTGCCTAAACTGTCAGAGTGCCATGGAAGAAAAAGCCCTTTGTGCCTGTCTGCAGAAAGTGACTGTCATCACCATTATGAATGGTATTTTACATAGGGCTTGTAAAGATCAGCAATTACTTCATCCTTCCTGCCTCTCCTTTGTGCCGGTTTCTCCTCGTGCTGCACCCAGCTGAGGTTCAGCCCCAAGCACATCTGCTTCCCTGCTGAGTGAGTCCCCCCAACTCTGCTTTTCACTCCAGCTCCTTCTTTATGCTCATCTTCCCAAATCTGCAGGGGGGGACAGCTTTCCCTTCTCTCCCAGTGGGCTGGGACCAAGATTTGTGCCTCTATATCTGATTTAGAGCCTAAGTCAGGCTGAGATGCAGTTGTCATTGCTTCCCGTGGCTGCTTCAAGCCTCAGGAGCTCCTGCTGGGATGGGAGAGATGATGGAGAGAGAAGTGACAATGGGTGCATTTGGAGAGGATCAAGGGATGGAAAAGAATGGGTGTGTTAAGGATGGGTGACATTGTGAACGGCTATAGGGGCATAGAAGTTGGATGGTACACAAAGTGATCTGAAGGAGCTTGAAAATTGTGATTTTAAAATCTTGGTTTTTTCCTGGATTAAGAGGAAAATAAAATTATTATTATAGTGGAAAAGCCCCAAAAAAATTGTACTTGCAAAAGTTTTTAGGCTGGATGTTACACTGTGCCTGCCTGAGCAGGGCCAGCACCTTATGACTAGTAAAACTCAGCTCCTTGCCTACTTTGGCTCAGATTTGGGCTCAAACTACATCCTCTCTCAGGCACTAAAGTCTTATGAGTCAGACAGTGCATTTAAGAGTTTAACTGGAGGGGTTGCTGTGGTGTGTAAATGTATCTGGAGCTCAATAAAGGTACCTACAGGGAAAAGGTGAACTCTAGAATGAGCAAATTTCTCTGGTGAGCTGTCCTGGCAGCTCTGGGAAATCAAATACTGGTGAATCCAAAATGAAGGGGCATGGTTTGGTTTAAAACACAACAGTGTTTTGTTTCAGATCAAATTGTCTCCAAAGTCCTCCTTTCTTCCTTCCATCCTGAAATAGAAAACATAAAACACTGACTTCATAAAGATTTTCCTGTCTAAAGCATCTGGGTTAGGCAGGACACTTTGATTTCCATGGAATAGGTTTGTCACCCTGAAATTCTCAGTTCCTGATAGTCAGTGAGTGAGTCAGACAAGTGAGGTGAATAGGGGTGAGTTTGGGGTTTTATGACACAGCAGGGAGTGAAGACTGATGTGATGAAGTCACCTCTGGTGTGGGTGAAATGAGTGTCGAGATGACTTGGTGTAGACAAAGTTTGTTCTGAGAGGGATGTCTGTCCAAGAGGTACCAGGAACCTTTCCTTTACAAAAAGGACAGTCCATGTGAACAGCCAGGAAAGATTTTGACTGCTCACATTTTTCAGTAGCTCCTTCCCACACTTACTTTAAACCTCGTGAATTTTGATATAATGGCTTTTCTTATTTTCAAGAAATCATTCATTTGTGGGTGTTTTCTTTTTTTTCATTTTAAACAAAAGGTAGCCAGTATACTTACAGATAGTTACTGGAGACTCTCTCGGTTACATGGAAAAAATGTTTCCCAGGTTCTATGTATTACAAAGAGAAAGTATTAAAAGCTCAAATTACATATGAATTTAATAAAAACCTTACAAATTAGGAAGCAGCACATTACAAACCCAGAGGATAGGAAATCCTTTGATTGCACCTTTGGGTGCAATTCCTACAGTTAAGAAAAGCAGGATCTTATCAGTCAGGCTGTTTACCTGTGAGAATCAGGGTTTCACTGGTGCTTCATGTATTTCTGCTATTATAGTAAATAGGTTGTGCATTATTTTACCCTTATTTAAATTTCATCTCTTTATTCTTTCTTTATTGTATTCGTTCTGTGGTATTTATCACATTTCCTTTTTAATTATTTGAACAATTGTCCTCCTAAATATTCCTGTTATTGTTGTTTTAATTTCTTTGGAATCATTTAATGTTGGTCCATGGTCTTTACTAGTTGTTTCCAAGGAGATAATTAGTTTCAGTCTCCCGCAAATTTTCCAGATTTTTCTTACTAATTTGTAATACAAACATAATTATTTTTAAAGTGCTTCGTAAGACTACTTACTTTTTTTTTAATTTGCAAAATAAATTACTGTTCACATTTATAAAGTGCCTTGACAGCCTCTCTGAAGTAAGGGTGAATATATTGTGGAATCTGGAGGAGAAAAGAGGTCATCTTAAACACTCTCAGAACTGCTAAATTTGTTTGCTAGAGCACAGCATCAAAACAAATTTCACTGTGTAGTGTTTTAAATAGAGAGAAGGACTTGAGAGCAGGAAAAAATATGGTTTGCCTGTACTTAGCATGTGAGGAAATTATGGTGACACTCTTCAGTCTGAAATAAGTTTTTGTTCTCTATTCAGTGATGCATAAGCCCTGGTTGTAATATAGGTGCTGCTGAGTTAAATGTTAGTGCCCTCTGAGGACACACCTGCACTGTCACAAGTGGCTTCTGCACAGGTGAACTCCAAAGTTCCAGGAGAATGGGGAGCACTGTGTGTGCTGCCCCGTGCCCAGAGCAGAGCAGCTTTGTCCCCTGGGCAATAATCAATGGCCCCTGAGCCCGAGCTGACGTGTCCAGCCTGGCTTTTGCCGCCTGGGGCTAATGCCACCAGCAGGTGACACTCCAAGGTCCTCACACCACACCTTGCTGGGGTGGTCACAGGAGAAGGGTGTGAAGGTCCTTCAGAACTCTGCAGACGGGCAGGAACTCTGTCTCTGCTAGAAAGGGTTCCACCCCTTGCCATTTCTCCGTGCTTGGGATTTCCAGTGCCTACAATCGCCCTCCTAAAGCAACAAACACAGGGTTTCCTCAGGGAATATCCACTGCAGGTCTAAAGCAAGGTGCAGCATTTTCACTCCCACTCAGCAGGTGATAAACCTAAAATTCTTTGATTCCATTGGGTTTTGTTTTTATTATTTCTTTGTTGTTTGGTTTGTTTTTTTTTGTTTTTTTTTTTAATTTACTCCATGATTTTGGGCAAAGCAGTGAGTTACTATCCTGAGGTTTTAGCCCTGCAAAACTTAGAGGACGAAAAACAAGCTTCCCAAAGCTTGGAGGATTCTTCTTTTTGAGGAAAATTACTATTTTATGTTGTATCAGACTGTCCTGTAAGTTCTTAGTGTTTACTGCAGTAGCACCAGGTCTCATGATATTTCAGATTCCTTTTTCTCTTAACATCCCAGACACATGGCTGTATAAAAATTTCAGCTTTAGCTGAAATAAGTTTCTAGCTCTTCTGATTGTCAGGAAACAGAAGCCTTGATAAAGTCTGTCCCTGAAGACTAAAAGAAAAACTAGACAGAAATAAAGAGGACCCAAACTCTGTTCCTTCTTGAAATCAGTCATACATTGGGAGTCTAAGCTGTGTGTGTGTGTGTCAGGTCTGGCAGCATTACAAACATGAACAGCAAGGTGAGACTGTAAATGTTAAGTATGTGCAGCCAGGCTGATAATTAGAGAGTTCTCAGCAATTTGTCTTCAATTCAGAGGAAGCATTTCTCGATCAGAGAGTGTAACTGAACAAAGATCCAGGAAAGGGAACCAACACAAAGGATGCTTTTTCCCCCTCCTCTTCCTCTGGCTCTCTATCCCCTTGGCTTATTGTATCCGAGGTGTTAAGTGCAATATTTTCTCTCCTTTTCTAATGCAACTTTTCATTCTTAGTAGCAATTAGAAATTCATAGGCTTATTTTGCCTTCAGTATTTAAATTTTTTGATATGCTGAGCACTATTTTAAAACTGCATCTTTGTGACCTGGGTAACCTTGCAAATAATTAAAAAAACAGTGTATCTTTACTGTGGGTGCCAAAGAAGTAGCTGTAGTAATGTTGGTTTCGTAGCATTGCTTTTTGTTTTTCTTTTTTTTCCCCAACCCTCTGTCTGGACTAGATCTCACATGTTTTAGATGATAACTCAGAAAAATGCCTCCATCCTTGTATGTCCGCCAGTATTTTCATGGTCATGCTGTCAACATAATTGGAAAAATGGAGCAAATAACAACCTGATATTTAACAAAATAATGTTAAAAAATAATATCTTGCGTACATCATTAAAAAGAAAGGGAGTATAAATGACTTTGAACATTGCCTTTAAAACATATTAAGTTAAAGGGACAAATCCCTGTGTGGAATAAATTGAACATGTACCATTGAAATCAATGGAGCTACACAGATTTAAAGCAATTTGGTACCTGGCACTCTATTGGAAATGCTAGATTAAGTTGGAAAGACACGTACTTGAAAAAGCACACCTTTTCACTTGGGAATCTATAATGATCCAAAAAAAAAGCTGAAATACTCCCCAAAATGTGATTTGCACAAACTCCAACCAACTCTGCTTTCTATCTTTGCACTGCCTTTACCTGGAAAGATATACTTCAAGTAGTTCTCAAAATGACTGAAGCAAATCTGACAATTTATCATAATTGAAAGTGTCTTAGGAAAATGTCTTGGAGGCTCATTTTCCTGCTGAGAAGGGGAATGTCACTGTTGTCACTGACCTGTGGCTGTAAGAGGCACATGATCAAGACTTATTAATTACAACATTAAATGCCAAATATATGAGACAGTGCAGACATTTTATTGGATGTGGGAACTAATCAACTTGCTACTGAAGTAATTCAATTCCATGCAGGTTTATTATTCAAGCACTTTAAAGCTCAAGGAATGACAGCTGATATATATGGAGGAAAACTAAGAGAGACAGCAGTAGTTCCTTTTAATTGTATTTATTGTATTGGATAAAAGTGATATACAGCTTTCCTTTCTGGTCTTGAAGTGATTTGTCTCATGCTTAATTATCACTTAACTATCAATGACCAGGATGGAGAAAGAACAGCCATGCTGAAAACCACAGAGCTCAGAGTGAGTGGGGTGCACAGGTACCCTGCTGGTTTTAGGTTACCCAGCTCCACTTCCTGCAATTTTCCAGGGCTCAGCAGAGCAGGGAAGGAGGTGAGCTGAGGTGTGCCATCACAGCCATCCCCATGCTGGGCTCTCCAGGCAGGAGCTGAGCACTGAATGTTTAATTTAGCTCCTGGCCCTCTGGAAAAAAGCGAGCGCATGATTTTTCCTCTTTGCACGCGGAGAAATTTCTGCAGCCAAACTCACATTTGGTTACCCAGGGATCAGGGCTGTGTGCTGAGGGGACCAGCCTGGTGAGCTGCAGCCCTCCTGTCAGCTGAAACAGTGTTTTCCACAGGCTCTGTTTGTTTGTGAAGCGTGTGGGATTTGGGGAGGTACACAAAAGGAAAACCTGCTGAATTATGCACCTCTGCAAGCACAAGGATCTCTGGTTTGTGGAGCACAGGTGACCATCTCAGCAGGACAGGATTCTTGGTGGTAGACGTCTCATTTCCCCCACAACCCCCATGGAAATGCATTACATGGCATATGTGAGAAACTGTGCAACTTAGTGAAAATGGAAAGATGCTCATGTTCTGGAAGGATGAGCTAGATGGAGTCCTCGCACATCATGCATCCCCTTCAAATGGGAATAATATGACTTTATAATAGACTAAACCAGACAAAACTGTTTCTTCCCCAGTCCTCAGGGAGTGGATGGTTATGATTTGAATTCATTAAAAACATTTCTTATTTGTACTTTAAGTTTGAAAGTAAGATGTGTCCTTGGCTCAGGAATGAAACTTAGCAGAAGATGCATTTACTTAGCCTCTGAGGCTGAAATTTTATGCAAAATTTGTTTTGTGCTTTAGTTTTGATTTTGAAATGCAGACTTCATTTCTGTTTACCCTAAGTTCAGTCATTCGTGGTCATATTGACACAAGTACTATGGAAACAGAGGGAGTTTGGGGTCTTTTTTAATGTAACTGAAAAATACCCTGTTGTTTTTCTATCTAGCATTGTAGTAGAAGGACTGATATTTTGTTAAATGCTTTTTTTGGTTTGGAGTTTTTGCTTTTTGTTTTTGTGGGTTTTTTGTTTGTTGGGGGTTTTTTTTGGGTTGTTTATTTTTTGGTTGGTGGTTTTTTTTTGGTTGGTTGGAAATATTTTGTTTGTTGGGTTTTGGTTTTTTCCTTTATAGTTTTGGTCTATTTTTTTTCCTTTTTAATGCAGTAGTGCAGAGTCCAGAGAGACCAATTAAACTAAAATTCATGTGGTTTTATTTTTCATTATATTGTGGCTGTCCATCTCTATAAATATAGAATGTCCATTTGTTTGCTGTCCAAAGATGTTTCTAAAACAAAATAATTATGGTATTTGTAGATTTATTTTCACTCTTTTCATACTGGTTTGAATATCACACCTCTTTGAAAAAGTTATAATCTTTGTGTTTCAAATGGGTTACCAAATTATTCCTTGTGTTAGTACCTGAAGTATTACCTGTCAATCAGGTAGGAGTTGGGAAAGAAGAGAAATATTCACAGCAGCATTTAGGGCTGCATAAAGTCCTTGTGGCAGTTAAGTCATATGCTTGCACAGATTACCAGTGTTAAAAATAAACTAGAAAATTATAAGCAAATTATTTTTAACTTCTTTTTACAGGTGATTGAACCACAGGAAATAAGGAAGGAGTGCTAGCATAATTAGATAAGCATTTCACTTGTAGTTAACAGTGAGAAATACAGAGATACCAGCTAAATTTTGAGTTGGAATTTTATGCAGCATGCTAGCAAAGGGAAGTGTGCCCATGGGGATATTTCTGTTACTCATTCCTAATGGAGCTTGGCTAAGGAAGGCAGTGGGTGTCATCTTCATGCAGTGCCCCCTGGCCAGAACCAGCAATACAAATACACAATAGATTTAATGCAGCTTGGCTGTCCTGTGACCAGCAAGTGGCAGGAGCAAAAAGTACACTGAAATTCTTCAGCCTTGGTCTTGAGGCTTTTCTCAGCATTGTCTTATGCAGTAGATATGAGCTGGGCGGGAAGTGACCCACCGAACATATGAAAATACAGATTAGGATAATAATGAAAGCATGAACACTACCAGAAATGTAAGCAATCTTGCACTGAAAAAGGATTTAAAAATACATCTGTTAATTTAATACATTGTTCTTAGGAATATTATATTCTACTCCCCGAGTGTTTTCTGTCTGTCAGTGTCACAATTTGGTATTTTTGAGGAGTTGGAAGGCACAAAGTTCTGGCCCCACTCTGAGGTATTTAACCAAGGCAGAGATCTTGATGATATTAGTATTGAGCAGTGTTGCTGTAGCTGTGAATGGGTGAAACTGATTACAGGAAAATTTAATAGCTGAAGAAATCTAGAAATAAGTTCTTTAGATTCCAACCATCAGCATCTAATGGGTAAATTACAATTGAATTTGAATGAAAAAGGCAGACCTTAGTCACCCACTGAAGGAGTACAATCCAAAATCCCCCTCTAATACTAAAATCAGAACAACCATGCAGGCTTCTCCTTTATACAGTGTTAGTATCTTTTTAAATGGAAATGAGATTATTTCTGATTTATGCTGGTGGCGTCTTGAGCAGGTTTGTGCCCATTTGCTTACCTGGTTTACAAGAGGTGGATTTTTCCTCTGGGCCAAATGCTGTACTCCCTGTAAAACAAAGGTTATGGCACTAACACAAGCTATTTCCTTGAGGCCAGATTCTAGCCACAGCTTCTTGAATGCAAATCACTGGCATTACACACGGGTAACTGAAATCTGAATTTACCCTTGAGTGCTCAGTTCAGTCAAAATTATTTTGCAGCTTCCCTGCTGATGGCTAAGAAATCATCCAACACCAGTAGTGTAGCTACCTTTTATTCAGAATTCCCTTCACAAATATAGCATAAGAGTTGCTTATAAATATACATGCTTTTGTTGAAAATTGCTGTTGAAATTCACTGCTCTGCATACTACAGGTATAGTGAAAGAAATCTCTGAAAGCTCATAATTAAACATTCCTTTTGTTCAGACAATGCAAAGTGAGTGAAGTTCTCAGACATTATATGCAAGGTGCCATATCCAAACTGTTTTCAGCTCTTCTCCACACAGTTTTGATTGGTTTAGGGCAGAGCTGTGCTAGTTAACATTCCTGGTCATCCTCATCACTGCCAATGCATTGTCATGTGCTTCAGATCAAATCCTGCCTTGCTCTGAGCACAAATAATTCAACTCCCCACTGTAAATCTTTTCTAATTAGGTTATTTTTGTCTTTTAATCTCTTGCTCTGAGAGCCATTAATGATTTTGAACTGAGACATGGATAATCTGTAACAATTTAGCTTATCTGGCTTTTTAAGACCATTTATTTTGCTTTTAATCTTTAACAACCCTGTTTGGATTTAAGACTATGTGCACCAAATGACAAAAGTAGAAACAGTTTTGGACTCATTATGCAGCTCTTAACCTGGTGTTGAGGCCTGCAGCTGCAAAGTTTGTGATGCCATCCATGAATTTAAAAAAAACAAAACAGCTCCAAGCCAAGAAAAAAGCTTGAAATCTTAGATGATGAAGGTAGTAGTGTGTAATATGTTCATTTCTTGTTCTGCTGTTGTATCAAATATCAAACTTGGTGGTTTTCTCTTTCCTATTTGGACTGGTAGCTTTAGCTTATTTTCCTTGATGAAATTATGTGGACTATTAGGATTTTTTTGAATTAAACCTTTCAGAGATCTTATGGACTTCAGGCTAAACCAAACAAATTGCTAATAGTGTACCTTGTTTGATTAGCAATGCAGAAATTTGTTTTAGTGGAAAAAATAGTGAATTACCTGAGTCATATATGAGAATATGATCACTACACTGGACAGTAATTGGAAATCAGAGTAGAAAGACCAAAGACTTAATTAATTTTCATGATCCTACCACATTAGGTTGCTAGATGCTCCTCTACAGTATGAAATATGGATAAGGCAGTCAAATAGTTAAAAAGCCCTGACATAGGTCATGTATTTTAAAGGGATGAGTAGAATTATTATTAGTAGTAGTAGTAGTAATTTTTATTATTATTTATTTTTATTATTTATTATGTTTTTGTGCTACAAACAGTTTTGGTTAATCAACCGCTGCTGTTAAGAAGGAATGTTTAGCAAAGCTGGATAAATACCTCAACTATGGAGGGCCCTTTACTAAAGTGAGCTGTAGAAGGATTTTCACAGCTGTATCAGAATCAGCCAACCAGTGATATTTTTATGAAAGGCTTGGTTGCATCTAAGTGGAGGCATTTTCTGGTTGCAGTGGAATGCAGCAAGGGAAAAGAAGTTTCAGATGTGTTTGGTTTATTTAACCTTCCCACCACTTTTGCTCTGCACAGTCAGACAAATGCATGCTCATGAAACTTTAAGGGCCATGAAGGGTGCCAGTTCACATGAAACAGCACTTACACATGGGCTCAGTCCCACTGGCTTCCAAGTCAAGCCTGGAAAGGATGAGCAGTTTTCTGTTCCAGTTGCCCCCTGGCTCCCTGGAAAGGATAATTTTACCCACCAGTCAAATGGAGTGTATGAATGTAGAGCAACTTGAGAAAAAGCAAGATATGACATAACGAGTTACTCATGGCCATCTGTGGGGAGTTCTATTGATTTCTGACTGATCTGGTTACATTTGAAAATCCCAAATTGGTAGGAAAAAAACCAATGCTTTGTAAGTAAACATCTACCAGTTTTGATATTTACACTGCATGCAAAACCAGATTTAACAGTAAAAGGAAAGAGCTTTCAATTAAAAAAGGTAATTCCCTTATTTTTTTTTTCTGCTATGGCAAGTCTGTTAAATGTTAGCATGGACTAAATTCCTGTTGGTAATTTCACAATGGCCTTGAGTAGTGACAATGGGTGTGGTGTGCTCCTGCCCTCACCATTCCTGCCCTACAGCTCCTGGCAAGGCAAGCTGAATGGTTACTGACCAGGGAGTGGAAAATTATGTTAAAATGACCTTCTGAGCTGGGGAAAACTTGGAGAAAATAGGTTTGAGGGAGGATAGATGCATCTGTCCATTGCCCTGCTGCTTGGTTCTCAGTGATTACCACAAAACACAAATTGCCTCTCATCCCAAACCCATGTTATTGCAGGTTTTCACTGGATCAATTCCTTCAAATGCCAAATCTTGTTGGAGTTGTAAGGTGAGGGAAATAGGAATTAAAAAAAAAGGCATAAAGTTTTTTTGGGTTTGTGATTTTGCTAGATTTTGTTTGTTTGTTTGTTTCATTATCAACGAGGAAGCCTGATGATAATTCTGGTTCATTGGGGTGCTGAGTCAGAGCACATATGGACATAAACCCACCTGGGTACACCAGCACCGTCTTGAACTTAGAGGAAAACAAGGATATGTCCTTCATGCTCGGCAGTTCAGAGAAAATGAGCTGTGCTGGTGGCAACAAGTGATTTTCAGCCCCTCTCCAGGCTCCAGCAGGGCATGGTGCTTCCCCTGGCACCGCACAGGCCGTGCTTTCTCTTTGCCTCTCCATCCAATTTTGTTTGCATCTGTGGCAGAGACTTTTCTGAGCACTGAAGTCCTCTCATAAATGGCAGCTTTTCCCTGCTTGAAACCTAAGAAGGAGCTTAACTGCTGCCTCCTGTGCCCAGCCTCTTAAAAAAAGAAAACAAGTCTCATTCTGAAAATCTCCTTATTTGCTGGAAGGCCCACACACGTTAAAATCCTCTGATTTAATATTATCTTGGTCAGAGCTTAGTGTCTAAATTTGCTGGAAATAAGCAGAAAGACCCTTCTTTAAAATGGGAAGAAAGTTGGCTTAAGAAGTAGACCTTAATATTCTAGAGTCCTTTTTTATTAACTTCACATTTGAGGAAAAAAAAAATCTTATGACTTATGTCAGGATCTTTTGTTCACTTAATGAATTTTTCAAGGTATTAAAAATAATTTGTGCAATGTGATGACTATTAAGCTAGTAGGTGAAGATGGGAGTAGAATATAATTTCAATTAATATCCCATCTGAAATAAAAAGAATATTCTTAAAGATTTAAGAAAAAAAAAAAGGAAATTTTACTTATGCAGAGCAGAGCCTCATCTTTGTTGGAAACTAAGCCACAGGACATGGCAATAACAGCTCCACAGGAAGAGTGGGAAGCATGTTAAAGATCAGTCTTTACATTTTACAGTTCAAAAAAATGAACCTCAGTGAAGGCATCAGGCAGCTGTGCTTCTCATGCATTCTTATATGTGTGAGGACATATATATATTATATATTTTATATATATATATTATAGATATATACTATAACATATATATACTATAACATATATATAATATATATAATACAACATATATATAAAATATATATTATATATATATATATAATATTATATATATATATATATATACATACACACACGCATACATCCTCATCTGGCTGATTTCTGTGGGTGTTATAATTACAGACCAGGAAGAGATTAAACCCCAGAGCAGAGCCACACAGTGGCTCTAAGCAAGTTTACTTTGCAAGTGTTAAATGGGTGAAGTGATCTCCAATATATGCAAATGAAAAGCTTCTGGGAGTACTGTGCATGCAGTGAAAAGGAAATATAGCCTTGTGCAGATGGACAAAGCTATCTTATTAGGAATTAATAACTGTCTCAGTCCTAGGGAAATAAGAGAAAATGGTGCATCTATTCCTCACTACAGCAAAATGTAATTAACATGAAGGTCAGAGGGCAAGGACATAGCATGCAATTAAGTCTTCCTCAATCTTCACTACACAGGTAAACACAATATAAGTTTAATAATGAACAAATCCTCTGGTATCTAGCACACATTTTTAGAGCTCTCATTTACATGAGCTCTGTGGGGAATCTTGCTTCTTGCTATAGCATATTTTTCAGTTCTATATAGAAAATTTAGGAGGACTCCAAGGACGTTTCCTTCACATCTTTCTTGAGGTTTCCTCTGATCCCCCTACCACTGAAGCATTGCTGTAGCTCATTTTTCTGCATGTTACTTAATATTTTGTGCTGCTGCAGATAAGGCAAAGCTGTAAGAAGGCTGCTGCTAACATGTGGAAGCTGTGCTTTGAAGTGATAGTGTAATGAATAGCTACTGCTGCATGTATCCTTTACCTTGCACATGTCAAGGTACTTCAGGATGTGATTTTTTTTTTTCTTGGACCAGGACATTTGCTTGAGGATATGGTATTTATTACATGCCTGTTCACAAATGCAGAGGGGGAATGGATTCAGTTGTGACTGTGCTTGGAGCTGGAGGTTGGAGCAGATGACCTCCCAGGGTCATTCCCAACCTGAATTAATCTATAAGCCTAAGATTTGCATGCAGGTCTCTGTTAGTTTTTTACAGTTCTTTTAAGAAAGAAAAAATATTTCTGCTAAATATTGGATTTCACCTGCAGTATATTCAAGTTCTCAGAAGAGGTCTGTCTTTATCCATGCCCCTCTGCCCCCACTTCACTTTCTCCCATCTCATTTTCTGCCAAGAGCTTTGCCCTTGAATTCTGCCTCATAGAAAATCTAAGACCCACTTCCCTTCTGGTTTCCAAACTTTCTTTTCTCCGTGGCTCTGAGCTCAGGGAGTATGAAATGTATGAAATGCTGCAAACCACGACACAGAGACCCAGCCCCTGTTGGCACGGAAATGGGATGCAGCGTTACGGAATAGCATCAGCAGAAGGAACTGCTGTAATGTGGGCTTTCCTTTCCTTTCTGGGCAATATCGGAAAAGATTTATGCAAAGAGGCTCCCTGGACTTGGAGACATCAATAAACAAATCAAAAGGGCAAATACATACACTAAATCATCCCCTAGCTCCTCATGTCAGACCTTCCAACCTCATGCTGTGTATAACTCTGAATGGCAAGGTAGGAGATAATCTGAAAACTCTGTAGTCAGATTAAGGGAATGTAAAACTGACCTGATTCATCTTTTCTGTCATCATTGGAGAAGGCCCTTGCCATAAATGCTACAGGATTTTTTTTTTTGTTTTTCCCCCATGGACAGGATTCCCTGGGAGAAGATAGGAGATTACAGTAGGGTCAATGCCCTTTTCACAATCTATGAAAATCACTACCTGAAAAAGAAAGGGGAAGATAAAAGAATGAAACTGGGACAAGTACATGGATTGATTAGAAAATTAGTGCAGATAGTATGATTTTTCTCAAAATAGCTGTGGTTTTTGAGCTCTCAATTTGTAACCTTGGAGTAACAGTAGGTGATCGTTTTGAAAATTGGGGGAATTCCTGTTCAGTCTAAATCCTCCTGAGATGAGAATAAAAGCCTCTGCAGAAAACAATTTTGCTCTCAATTAAGATGGAAACACAGGGAGAAGAAGAAGAAAGACATTTTTGTCTCTTTTGAAAAAACAAGCCTGAAACTCAGGTAGTAGGTCCTGTTCTGCCAGGGGTGTGGGATGTGCAGAAGAATAAGTGCCAGTGTGTGATATGAGCTTACCCCTTCTGCACTCCCTTTTTCCAAATGCTCAGATGTGAGCTGAATTTCATGCACTCAGCTGCTAGAAAAGGTGGGGTTTTCTCTCCCAGGCACTCATGCCTTTTGCTACTTCAAAGAGAGAAGGAATGAAGAGCCAACGTAGCAGCCAGCAAGGAGCAGTGCAGAGGGTGAGCTGGGGTTAGCTTTTGAGAAAAGGCCACAACAACCCTGTGCAGCACATCCACCTCTATCTTGGCCCCATCCTTGCTGCCTTGCACCTGCCTGGGATATTGGGGAGGCTTTTCCTCTTGTCTTCTCCTTTGTTGGCTGCCAAAGGGGGCCAGTGCTGGAGGGCTCCTCCCCTCCTGTGCAGGGTGAGCCCTGCCTGGCTCCTTCCGCCCTGCAGGAGCTCCCAGAGGGGCACAGGAGCTTGAAGAACACAGCCCCTAAAATGAGGCATCAGCTCTGCAAAGCCACCCTTCCCACTTTAACTTTCAAGCTCGTTTGCTCTTTGCATACGTGTCAAAACATGTCAGATATTTTGAGCGCAATCTCCTGAGAACATGCTAATTCCTGACTCCCTTAATATTCCAGCTCTTTTTATTGAATGATTGTGGTGTATTTTACCCTCATCTTTTGCTCACTTGCTTTCTCTGATATAAGCCGAGGTTATGTTTGTTTTCAGGGGTATGACTGTATTTTGTCTGACAGAAAATGGGTGGTTAGTCTGAAATATCTGTAATTCTGAACATCCCCCTTTTCTCCCTGAGGAAAATAGGGAGGTGGAAGATGATTGTACTGCAGTGCTTGCATTAGCAGAGCACAGGTACTCCTGGTTTACTGAATACTGCATACAGGAAGGATTGAAAACCCCCAAATGAATCTTAAGTAATTTACTAACAGAATCAGAGTAAAATTGTAATGAGCTTGAGCAATCCTAGAGAAGATAGCACAGATGGATTCAGTATTTTAAAATTAATGTGAGAAAGTGTTTTCTTGAACTTGTGAATTTCGTGGGGAGCATGAGATGCTTTAATATTAATAATCCCCACATAGCTCCATAAAACAAATGGTGGTAGGGGAAATAACCTTACCAATACTTGCTAGTGCATATAATGAGACTGATATTTACAGTTCTTTAGACCTATATTAATTTCACAGAGGAAATCTTGTCCTTTTTTTTCCTTTTGTGTTGGTATTTGCAATTTATTATGATCACTAAGAGCAAAATTAGACTCCTGCACATATGTTTTTCTTGTGAATCTCCTAGCTGAAAAATGACGGAGATAACCTGACCAAGTTTTTAATTTTTGCATGCAATCAAAGCTCAGTTTCAGTCATTCTACTTATAAAATGACTGCTGATATTAGGGAATGTTATTCTCTTAATTATGGCTCAGACATCATTCTGAGATAGCTGTACAGAAGTGTACTGCACTTCTTATCTGAATGTGGTGACTCAGAAAAGAAATTAATAATAACTGAGAAGTTTTCTTCTTATACTGACTGAGGGACTTGTGCCTGCTTGTTCTATCAGAAAGAAAATTAAAAAAAAAAAACCAAAAAACACCTGCAACTGACTGGTAGGAATTTTGCCTGAGCAAAAACTACAGGTTGCAGCCGAAATAAATGAGACTATTTCTTTCAGTGCACATTGGTTTCATTTTCTGAAGTTTCTATATTTTGATAGCACCTATGGGAGTGGCTTTAATTTGAGGCTTGAAATTGCTGTTCTAGGAGACCAAGCTGCTGCAGCGATTGTTGAGCTCTTAAGCTTTTGTTAAGGCTCTGCTCTGTGGCCTACTTGAAATCTTGCAAGTTTCTAGTGTTTATCTCAAGTCCTGGGGAATGGCTGGGAGGATTTTATGCGATGGAGAGGAGGAAAGAAATAGCAGCTGCATCCATAGAAACTTTTACTTCATGTAAGGAGAGCCACCCTCCACCCTGGCACGGGACAAAGGTCCTGCTAATGATGCTCCTGTGCAGGGTGCTGAAGGCTTTGGGCACACTGCACAGCTTCAGGTTGGCAAGGACATGACACTGTTAACCAGAGCTGTCTCTCACATCCCAGCTGACCCCAATACCAGAGCGGAGCTTGCAGCGAGTCCCTCCAGGCGCTGATCAGCTCTCTCTGAGTGTGTGGGAATGCAGGGTTTTTTGTGGCACAATTCACAAAATGCATCGCCCAATACAGAGAAATTAATGGAAACTGCACAGAATGCTGGATTTAAGACAAAGAAGTGCTTCATGGCTTAAGTATTGTCTTTTAATCTATATGTTTTTAAGTACGTGCATGTAAGTAATGTATCTTTCTATGTATAGATGTTTCTGGCAGATATAAATATATATATGTACTACTAGTTGATGCAAATCTCGGCAAAAGATATTAAAAATGGCTGTTTATAAATATAAATAGCTGAAGCAGATATTTGCTTTACCATTACTCCACCTACTGGTGTTGTGCTAAACTGTTTGAGGTCTCAGAGCTTAATCAAATGAGAGAAATACATGTATCCCCAGAGCATGGGCACTGAGTGATTAATTAAACAGCAATGTTGGAGAATGATGGTTTTAAGGGACAAATCATGATTTATTTTGGGTGGGTGGAGGTTGCACTCCACCTTTCTATCCATAAATATATATTAGTAGTTTCTTTGTCATTAAAAATTAATTCAAGAAGAGTCAATATTATAACACATGTATCTGACAAGATATTTATAACAGAAATGTGTGCACATACATTAGTTGAATAATGGTGTAGGATTACCTTAGAACAGTAAAATATCAATTAGAATTAAATCTTCCAAAAGCCACAGCAATGTGAGTAAATAGAGTATGACAGTGTCTGAAAAATTACAGCAGGGAAAACAAACACTGTCACAAATGGACTGTGAGCAGCTACTTGGGGCTGAAGTTTACAGGAGATGATTTCTTATCACAGTGTAATTGCTGGAGGAGCCTGAGCTCCAGGATGAGTTTCAGACAGCCATGGAAGCTGTCAGGTCTGTGTGTCACATGGACTCTCTTGGAGGGCAGGGGCTCCTTGTGACATCCAAATGAAGTCAGGTAAATGAAACACAAGTGGAGATCCACCCTGGGCTCTGCGGCAGAACAGAAAATGCACCAGGGTTTTGCTTTCAGAGAGTCTGTATCTCCAAGGAAGCCTTGTGGCTTCCTGGTTTTTCATTCTTTCACCTTCCCTGCACTAAAGCAATGCATCCTTTTGCTGGAGATATCATAAAGATCCCACCAAGCAGTGAGAGCTCTGGGAACTTCCTTCATGAGCTTATTTCCTGGGAAAGCTTCTCTGGTTTTTAATGTTTTAAGAAAAAATTAATCCACTGTTGTTTGGCAATTCTGCCTGTATTATATGTGCCCATCACAAAACGTACATCACAGCTATGCTCATGGCCACTGGCCTCATTTGCCTTGTGTCAATTACCATTCTGATAGTCACATTTTCTTAATAGCAGCTAAGAAATGTGGGTTTTTTTAGCAAATTCTGTATCAGTGTATTTTGTGCCTATTTTAGCAAATTTTGTAGTAGTGTAAATATGCAAAACAAACAAGTTCTTAATTTCTGTGGCATGGTCTCCTGCAAAGGCCTGGTAATGAAACTTTGCCTTTGTTTTTGTAGTTGAAAGGGTGATGAGGCCACAGTCACCTTTTACTCTGCTGTATCTACTGACAGAACTCTAAAAGAATCATTTTAGAGAAGTTGTAAGGACTTTTTATTTTCCTTTTCTACAGAGGACTGTGTGTGTGCATGCAAGAGCAAAGCAAACCCTGATTCATCCTCCAAAGGGACTGGGAATCCATGATGGGTTTCCACTGTGAGGTGTAGCCAGGTAGTTCATTAAACCCAGACTTGTCAGCCTAAATCAAGGGTGAGGGGGAGAGGGCATTCTCCTTTGTGGCTCTATGTGCAGTGTTCTTCTGAATACTTCTCAACAATAGAGAAATGTGGATATCTGGAGCAAATGGCAGGCATGCTGTGCTCTGCTCAGGTTCTCACCCATATGATAAATCCCCAGGACACTGGAACAGGCTGTGGTTCTGGATTCTCCTCTTCTTCCCAGGTTCTCACTCATTTCCTTCAGTTGACTTGTCTGGAGCCTTGGGACAGGAACTGGCCCTCAATTATCCTGGAAAACTTCCCAGGGGGGTCAGGAAGAGAGAGACCCAAGGAGAGGAGTGTGCAATGACTCCTTTGGGTGGGAAAATGTCCCTCCTTCACTCCTGGGAGCAAAACTGCAGGCTGAGCCTCAAGGAAGGAGCAGTGCTTAGGGAGGTGTCACTGCAGGAGGAACCGTGAGGGGCTCATTGGGTGAGTTTGCTCCTGCTCCATGCTGCACACAGGGCTGGTTGTCAGCATTGTGCAGGTCTGAGTGGGCGTCCAAGGGATGCACCATCAGCCTGAGCCAAGGAGCTCACACCTGTGGATTCCTGATGGAAAAACCCACTTGGATGAGCTGTGGAGCACAGATGATGCCTCAGGTTTTAGTTTTTGTATTTTTTTCAGATTCTGTACTGCTTTAGTGCATACTTACAAGCTTTATGTTAGGGGATGGTAAGCTCTCTCCACTGAGTAGATAGAAAAACCAATTCTTTCTGTAGTTGGGGATTAAGGATAAATTATGTATTTCAGGCTTAAGAGCATAAACAATTGTGGACTGAAGAGAGAAAAACAACAAGGATGGGATTTCATAAGTTAAAGTCATAATTGAACAATTAACTCCAACATGCTAGTGGACCAGAGCTTATAGAAGGATGAGACCTGGATCTGGTCATCATGGACCAGTCATCCATTCTGCGACCATTTTGGGCTCATCTTGGGTGTAGCCCTGGCTGGGCTCTTGTGCTGTCCAAGGTCTGTCCATTGAGGCCTTCTAATAAATACCTGCTTTATTCTTTAACTCTTTCCAGCCTCTGCTCTAGGTCAGCCTTCACAGGCATCACAGAAATGCAGTGTGAATACCAGAGGATCAATGCAGCTGCTTGCTAGCATCTTGATTAGAGATGGGTGAGCTAGTTTGGGTAAAACAGCAACTGGTCTGACTGTGCACAGTCCTGCAGCTGAGCCTGAATTTGGAATGGTCAAAGCAATACAAAGCTTATATTATTATTTTCATTCTTACACTTTGCTGTTTGTCTGTAGTTCCTAGCTGCAGCAGAACAGCTGAAAGACTCTGGAAGGATGGCGCATTTCTTGGCTGACTGGAAAGAAAGGGATCATTTGGTCCCTCTGTCACCAGACAGGTTTCTAGATAAGAAATGTTTTACTCTGAACCCAAGCACCCATCAAAAAATGTGAGCATTTGCCCATTTCTATCGTATTTAACCTGTAGCAGTTGAGAGAAAAGTCCCTACCCCTGACAGATTTTCCTTTGAAGTGTCTGTGAATTTTCTGTAGAGGAGGTTGGTCAGGGCTGGTGTCGCAGACATCTTTTATGGAAAATCCTTTCCTTAGGATTTTTCTTCCTGAAAAGCTGAGAGAGGCCTCAGGAACAAAATGCAAACATTGATTATCTGCTGCTGTGGAATGCAACAGGTGCATCTGGGATTGGCCCATGTTGGTTGTTTCTAATTAATGGCCAATCACAGTCAGCTGGCTCAGACAGAGAGCCGAGACACAAACCTCTGTTATCATTCCTTCCTATTCTATTCTTAGCTGGCCTTCTGATGAAATCCTTTCTTCTATTCTTTTAGTATAGTTGTAATGTAATATATACCATAAAATAATAAATCAAACCTTCTGAAACATGGAGTCAAATCCTCATCTCTTCCCTCAACCTGAGACCCCTGTGAACACCATCACAGGCTGGAGCACTGAAATTTCCATGTGGGCCCTTGCCAGTTCTCCATGTGCTCAGGATGCAGGAGGCACTTGGCATGTCACTGCCCAGGGGAGGGGGAGCCTCTTGCTCAGTCCTGTAAATGATATTTTGGTGACACTCAGCGCTGTGGCTTTGTGGGAGCACCATGGAAATGTCTGGATTCTGATGGAAAGTGAGAAGCCAGCTGGCAGTTGTGCTGGAACATGTGTTTTCTGAAAGTGCGTCCCAGTATTTTGCACAACAAAAATACTGGTTTTGTCCAAAAGATCGTTTAAAATACAGTGTAGATAAAATCTTGTATTCTTACTGAATATATACATGTAAGGCTTTTTTCAGTCTTTTTTAATTTCATGAAAATAGAATGTACGAAATTCTGTTCTGTAGTCCTTCATTTAAACCATGGTTAATCTTTGGAGAGCTATATTTTACAGTGAAAGCTGCTATTTAACATGCATAATAAGATTTTTTTTCCCTGTAATTGCACAGAAGGGATTGTTTCCAGTAAATTAAAATTTCTTTGACACCAATTATTTGGCAATATGAAGATGTAGTATTTTGCTTTCATTTAATTTCCTCTAAATTAATCTAATGATGATTAGATTTAAATAATAAAAATAATGAGTTGTTTCCCTCCCTAAATTACTTCTTTGTCATGTGTGTTTCCCTTTTTATTGAACTTGGTGACTTATTTGCTTTTAGTAGTTCTGAAATATTCTGACACTAATTGCATTTTGAAATATAACCTTCCAACTATGTTGCTTCTGTTTTTCACTCATTTCAGATTGGTTTAGGAGCATTGACTTGCTATATTATTGCTGAATATTGAAGCTGAGAGCCACATTCCATATATCAGTGTGCTTTCTTTTCCATCTTTAGCTTTGTTAATTAAATTCTGTACTCTCTATATTGCTCATGATTTGTAATGTTTGTTGCCAATTCCCAGGCACTGCAATGTGAAATCTATTCAATGTAAATATTTTATTTGTCCAAATCTGTTTTTTAAAACTAGTTCAGCCATAATCTCTAGCATTTTCTTTCCTTGCAGTGTACTAAACAACCATTACACTATCTAAAAAATCAAAAGGAAACATCCTGACTACTCCATGCAAAAAATAAAAGATTTAGCTCCTGCTGCTTGTAAAAATGGAGACAGTTGTGTTATTAAGGTTTCTGGGACAGAAATATAGCAGGTTTTATAGCATAAAGCAGCCCAATAGATGGAATCAGTGCTCCTTCTGGCTGAGCACTGGATATGGGACAAACCCCAATACTGAGTGGTAGGGAGTTACAAACAACTTTTCATTCTTCACTTATGATACATTTAATGCACAGGGGAAAATATTAATATGTTTCAGGTTCCATGCCTTGTAGCCTAAAGCCATAAACACATAAAGACAATCACAGTGGGTCAGACCAAAAGTTCTGTGGTCTGACCCTGTCGGAGCCTCTAAGTGAATGTTTAGGGAAGAGTAAAAGCAGAGTAAAGATGGGGAATTTTTTCATTCCCTATTTCTGATTGAATTGTTCTCAGTGAGAAAACTCTGTATGCCAAGTCTATCTCCTTCTGCTTAGTAGCTGTCAGTGGATTTCTCTTCTAGGATCTATCTCCTCTTGAACCCAGATTTTCCATCCCACAGCATGTGTGAGGAATCTCCTGCTACCTTAATTTTGTGCCCCTAGTTCTGATTCTGTTAAGAAGAAATTCAACAGTTTATTCCTAACCACTCTTTTCTTACCAGCAATGATAGTATAAATTTTTCTCATATCCTCCCTCAGTCACTTAATTTCCATGGCAGAGATTCTTACCTTAAATGCGCCCTATACAAAAGCTGACCTACACCTTTGGTTTTCTGCTGATTTTTTTTTTCCTCCACACATTTCATATTACTGTATTTGTTCTGAGGTTAAAGAATAGCCAACATTCAAGATATGGCGATACCATGGGTTTATACAATGAAATAATGGAGTTCTCCATTTCATTCTCTCTCCATTTTGAAATAGTTTGTAACTATGATTTGTCTTTTTCAACTGCTATTGAGCACTGAGCAGGCATTTTCAGGGCATTGTCTATCACAATTGAAAGATCACACTCTGAAGCTGCACTGCTCAGCTCAGCAGCCATCACTTTAAATGTGGAGTTGAGATTATTTTTCTCCTGTCTGACTAACTGTACTTTTACCTATATTGAACAGCATCTGACATTTTATTGCTCAGCCTCTTCTCAGCTCAGTCTCATAATATCCTCCTGCAATTTTTCACGAGTCTTGTCCTTCTTACTTTAATAACTCAGTATTGTCAGCAAACTTTGTCAGCTCAGTGCTGGCCCCCTCTGGGAGGCTGCATTTATGGCCATATAGAACAGCAGGGGTCCCAGGAAAATTTCACTGCTGGTTTTCTTTCTCTGCTTGAGACCCAGCCCTATTACATCTTCTTCATCCCATCATTAACCCTATTATTGAGCCAGGAATTCTTCCCTTGCATGTGTCCATATAGTTATCAAAAATTTTTTTCAAAGACTGTTGGAAAAAATTTTGCAAGGCTAAATAGGTCATATATGATCTTTATCTAGATTTCTGCTGAAATCCAACAAAGAGAACCTAAAAAGGTCTTTAAGGCACTGCCTCTTTGAAAAGATGCATTGCCTTTTTCCAAGTAGATCATGTTTGTTCAAGTCTCTGTTAATCCTGTCTTTTATTAAGGTTTTTACTAATTGGCCATGTGCAGGCATCGAACTCCCATCTTATTCCCTTATTTTGTTTGCCTTAATTTTATTTTATTTTCTAATGACACCCTATTTTTATCTTCACATATTAGCACAGTTTTATAACAATTTAAATTATATAACAATATAACCCACTGTTTGTCTGCTTCCTCCTCAGGTTCCTCTGAAACTCCTGGGTGGACACCATCTGCTCCAGGTGAGCCCTTCCTGCTCATGCTGTCCATTTGTGTCTTGACTTTTTCTGCAATGATTCCAATTTCATGTGGACCCTCTGACAAGTCTCACGGTCAAAAGGACTTGGCCATGGTGGTCTGGGGTGTATTCCACATTAATGGCAGTGTTAAAAATGAATTTGGTTTCTCTGCTATGTTTGCACCCTCGTTGAATGTACTTTTTGTTGTCTTATCATTAATTGGTCATGCAGTCATTTTGCTCATTTCTTTTCCCTGCTGGAGGAAGGATTTATTATTAATTTTTGTTGCATGTTTATATTGAGTCTGTCACTTTGATTTGTGTGAGTGTGTGTTTTCATTAGCAGGGCTCAGCCTGTTTGAAGGAAGTCTTATCTCAAACCCTACTGCCTTCTTCCTGCTCTTTTAGACATGTTTTTTAAGTGGGTTTATATGTGTTCCAGAAAACTTTATGTACTTGCTGGGATGTTCAGTTTGCTTGAAATGCAGTTGCCATGACTGTTGAGTAATCTGTGACAAAATCTGCACAAGCAGTTAATTCTTTCATCAGATATATAGAGCAGCCTCTATATAAGTGGTGTTTATGTATTTTTTCAAATTAATCCAATTGTAGTAGAGCTACAGTGAGAAGTATCTAGAATTCTAATCAGGTGATTTCTTGTTAATTTGAATCAGTATATAAACAAGCTTTAAATGAAAAGGGATATGGAAATTATTCAGTGAGGGAGACCCACAGAGACTTCTATGATTGCTGTAAACATGAGGGATTCCAGATGGGGTCCCCCACAGGAGATAATGTATGGAAACCTGAACATTGTGCAGGTTCTGTAAGAATTCAGTAGAGTCAAAATGCTATTTTTTCCCCCTCTGTTGCTTACCCATCTCATTGCAACTTAAAAAAAAAAAAAAAAGATGAAAAGAGGATAAATATTGTCAAGGTTAAATTCCTGTCTTGTCACAACTGAAAAATTATTGAACACCTCTGGCAGCTCCACAGAATATTGTTCTTGGTATGGTGTGTGATGTGTAATGAGGTCATGGTGTGGGCAGCCTTTCCCTCTGTTTTGGGAGGCCATTCCCAATTGGAATTTCACATTATATTGTCAGTTACAGAAATTATACATGATTTATCAGGAATGCAAATAGGATTGTGTTTTGATTTTGATTCCAAAAGAGAGAATAGGGAAGAGAGATGGGAAGCAGCCCTAGAGCCCAAGGTTGTGGGAACAGAGGTTTAGGAAAAGCTCTTGTGAAGGGGATGGGCTAAGGGAAAAGTGAAATGGAGAGGAAGATTTTCCTATCCCCTCTGGCAAAGGAGAGACACAGAACTGGGCCAAGAATCCTGAAAGCAGCAGTGCTAATGAGGAAAGGGATGAGAGGGGATGGGGTAACAGCACCCACCCCATGTTATCTGCAGCCATCCCTCAGAAAAGTGCTTCAAAGAGGAGCTGGTTGTTCAGACTTCTTAGCCCTCAAATCAAATTAACGAGTCTTGCCTAATCTGAATGGACAAATCTGAAATCCAGAGGGTCTCTTTCAATCCAGGTATACATGCTTCCACAAACACAACCTGAGATTTGCTTAGGTTGTTCATTTACTGGACTTCTTCTCTTAAACAGAATAAAGGTAGCTCAGAAAGCTGTGAACAAGGACATTACTCAATGAGAAGTGAATGCCTAAACTTCTACAGAGTGACCAATGGCATCAATCACTCATTTTGGGATCAGGTTGGTTATTGAGCCCCCAGGTATGAAAAAGTTTTGACTGTGGCATGAGGATGAGCAGGTCTGCCCTGTTAATAAAATGTCACCTTTAAAAATAGACATAATTGTCTTAGTTTCAGGCATGCAGTGAGTTAGATTCCCATGTAGAATATTGTCAATTGTTGCTGTGTTCCCTCTGCAACATGGGAGAAGGCTAAAGATCATTAATGCAGCTCCCAGCTGAGGAATACTTAAATGCCATGATGCTTCATTTTTTAACTCTGGTTTGAATTTTTTGGGGTTATTTTTTTGTGTAGTAACACTCATAAGTGTTTTGAGTTTTGCAAATGGAACTATAGAGGCTTTAATTAGTCCTAGCTACATCAAAATTAATTCTTATCAGGGCAGTTTTTCCTTCTCTCTGAAGAAAAGCTAAGCACCATTAGTATCAAACTTTTAAATTAGCATGAGAAAAAACCTAAAAAACATAGGTATTCATTGGTTAAGTTCACAAGGCTATTAATTTCTCTCTCCCAACTATCTGTGGGAAAGATCATTCCTGGGTTTCTCCGTTTGCAATATTATCATTTAGAAGCCTAAATAGTAGACGTGCTAAGAAGTAGCAAAGTTTTCTAGTAAAAAAAACCCACAAAAACACAAGTGAGAACACTGGGAGCATACCTTGGGTAACAGCAACCCCCTGCATTGCTGGAGATTCTGAGGTGCTTAGTCTGGAGAAAAGGGGACTCAGGGAGGATCTTATCACTCTACAACTCCATGAAAGGAAGATGTAGTGTGCTGAGGGTTGATCTCTCCTCCCAGATGACAGAGATGAGAGGAAATGGCCTCAAGTTGCACTGGGGAATTTTTCTATTGAACATTGGGGAAAAGAAAATTCTCCACTGAAAGGGAAGGTCAGGCATTGGAACAGGCTGCCCAAGGAAGTGGTTGAGTCACCAACCCAAAAGTGTTCAAGAAATGACTGGACATGGCACCTGGGGACATGGTGTAGTGGCAACTTGGCAGTGCAAGCTGAATAATTGGACTTGATAATCTTTAAGGTTTTTTACCAACTGTAATGATTCTACGATATTTGAAAATTTAAATGAGGTAAAATGAGGAAAGCAAGACAAGCAGAGACAAGCAAAATCATTCTCAAGGCAGTCAGTGAACACCAGTTAAGTGCTAACATAGAACAAGATACAGCATTTCATTGATTTTATTTTATTTTATTGGTAAAAGGAAGCCTTGTGTATGTGTGTATACTACATTTCTGTGGGTTAATCTCGGAGACATATATTTTTAAGACATATGGGTGCATATATGAACTGTAAAATCAGAAGAAATATAGATATTTCATAGAGAATAATTCTTCCTCCTCTGCTATTCAAGAGATAAGAGCTGAAATTCAGCTTGGAGAGAGACCCAGGGGAGTAACGTGCCTTGGAACTTTATGTACAGGAGCAAGCACGAGTCCCATTTCAATGGAAAGTCCTCTCGCAAGGTTATGTTAAAGAACGAGGTCATTCCACATTTATTCAAGTTAACAGAGCACTCCAAAAGCTCCTGAAGAATATGAAGCATAAGATTAATTAATATACCATGGAGAGGTGCTTCTGTCTGGAAGACGAATAGCGCAACTTGTGCAGGGGCAGCAGCAGGCAGGCTGTCAGTTTTCTACTCAGAAAAGGAGATTTCTCTGAATTTTCCAACTTTTTTTAATAAAAAGCTGCAAAAGAGGAATAAAAGTGTAGTAGCACCAACAGATGCCTGCCCACAATGCTGTATTTGCATACATTGAGGGCACCTACTTACCCTGTTGCTGGTGCTGTGTTGGTTTGTGGTTTAAGCTGGCATTAGGCACCCACTGGATTTTGTGTGTAGATAATGATGAATTGAGAGCATTGGCAGCTTGCAGAGATAACACCAGAGCTCCTCTGCGCAGGGCTCTCTGCTGGCCCTGCAGCTTGGCAAGCAGCCCTGCTTTGGTGGAGGAGGCTGCACAGCTGGAGCAGGGCCCTGGGGCTCCCATGCCTGGCAGGATGCACGTGCTTTGGGCTGGCCTGAAGCAATGAAAATCAAGTTCTGAGGCTTCACTGGCAGTGCTGGGTCTGTGCTCAAAAGTGGGCCCCTGCCCAGCCTCTTGATGGGCTTCAGAGGAAGCTGCTTGCTGACTCCTCCGGCAAAAAATAGCAAGTTTCACGTTCATTCTAATCTAAATTTTTGGAGACGTGGCAGAGGAAAAGGGGTGGGAGAAAGTTATCATGTCACCTTCACACAAACTGTTGATAAGGAAAGACTGGTAGACTAATCATAGCCAAGAAGCCTTGCTGGTTGCTTCTGGAGGATGAGTTGATTAAAACCTTGTGTAGATATATTTCACCTTAAATTTTCTCTCTCTCTCTAATTTTTTTACATCTTCAGTGTCAAATTACAATTAGAAATTGCTCCTTTTCATACAGGATCAAAAGAGTGGCCTGTCTTTTTTTGGACTTTCTTGCATTAAATCTTACTAGGATTAGTGTACCTGCTATATGGGTCCTGTGAATACTGCCCCTCATAACGTACTGGAATCTTATTTTGAGAAAGCTAAATGGATTCACTTGCTTTCAAATGGTGGGTTTCCATTGAATAAAGGATTAAAAAGTTGCTTTGCAGGCCCTCTGACTTTCCCTTTTCTTTGTTTTTCTCTGCTTCTTTAAGAGGACTTTGATTTGTCCTCTTTGCCTCAGTGTATCGCAGTTTTTACTTGCTCTCCTCTTTCCCCTTCCAAAAGGATCATTGGATACGGTTGGATTAGCCCCAAAATATTGACGTTCCTTTTCATGTGGAGATTGCACACATAATCATTGATTAATAATCTTCTAAGCTTCCCCTAAGTGAGGTGTGGATGGGAATCACTGTGGTGATTGGAATATGATTAGAGGACATTGTGCTCCTTATCAGTTGCAAAGAGAAGGATAAGAGATTGGAGTGTCTAGGCTTGAATGGAGGAAAAGACACTACATTTGTGCATGTCTAGAAAATCATTTTCATGCTCAAGGGGTCTTAGAAAATGGAAGGAGAAGGACCTTTTAAACAGCCAGATAGTGGTTGTAATGGTTTTAAACTGACAGAGGGCAGGTTTACATTAGATGTTGGGAAGAAATTCTTTACTCAGAGGTGATGAGGCCTTGGCTCAGGCTGCAGAGAGAAGCTGTTGGCTGCTCCATCCCTGGAAGTGTTCAAGGCCAGGTTGGATGGGGCCCTGAGCAACCTTATCTAGTGGAAGGTGATCCTGCCCATGGCAGGGGGATTGGAACTGGATGATCTTTGCTGTTCCTTCCAACCCAAACTGTTTTTTGATTCTGTGAGCGTAGATCTAAAACAAATAGATTGGGGTATAGCAGTGCTTTAGCTCTGCACTGATTTCAGCTCATATCTCACACATTTGGCTGGAAAATGAATCCAAGAGATTTGTTTTGCTAATCTTAAAAACAGTATTTCAAACTACTGCTGTCATCTCTGAAAACAGGACATCCATATTTATGACAGAAATAAGCACTGTCTGATTAATGGCATGCCTAATGCTAAAGGGGACTTGTCCATGACTTTGTATGGGCTCCTCCCTCCTAAAAAGCTCCTTCTCTTCATGAACAAATAAATAAGTCCCCATCTGTGTAAACTGTATTATAAGGCAATTAATGGTGTTGTACCACTGAGGTCATTCACCAGCCTATGAGCTTCTCAAAAATTTAACATATTGATCCTTCTTTGTTCCATTTTCCTCTCCATCCAATATCTTC
This sequence comes from Melospiza melodia melodia, assembly GCF_035770615.1. NCBI lineage: Eukaryota > Metazoa > Chordata > Aves > Passeriformes > Passerellidae > Melospiza > Melospiza melodia. Next base: position 138,099,502 of record NC_086195.1, read on the forward strand.
CGCACAGTTGCTAATTATTTATTTTGGTAAAAACACAAATGCTCCAGTGATCATTGCCAACAGTTCAGCACTAATGAGCAGCTCTCTTGTAACGAACAAACACTGTGTGCATCCAGTATGAGAAGCCAAATTGGTAAGGAAAAAGCTTTAAGCACTGTTGTGTTGTTATAGATAATAGTGAGGAGTAAAATCTTATCTTTGTAATTATTAAAAAGCATCTATCATCCTGAGAACTGAAACTTAATGGACTATAAATTTTATCACTACTGGTACTGTTATTATTGTTGTTGGGGCAGCAATCTTTTGTTCTTGGTGAAATAAAGGCAGTGGAGAAGCACTAACACTGTAGCGGGTACTTTCTGGATGAACAGAGAACAAGCAAAGCTTTTATTTTATCTTAAAATGCAGTTCAAGATAGCCTATAGATCCAAAACACTTTTATCTGTCAGATATATCAGTCGTGTCAGAACTCTGTAGCAAATCTTTGAGGTGTGAGTAGAAACTTGTAAATTTCCAGGAAGTTAGTTAATTTTTAGCAGAGGAGAGATTCAGATAGCAAATGGTTTATTCAGCTCCACTGGAACTTTCTTCTTCAGGGTCTGCGCTAGAAGTCAAGATCCCTTTTTATCACCTGTTCTGACCACCCACATATCCTTTGATTTCAATGTTCTAACAATTTCTGTAATAAGGGGGTACTGAGATATGAATTCTTATAAGATACTGTGGCTTGAACCCAAACTTCAGCCTTTCAGCAGGATCATCAGAAGGATTGCATTCCTTGCTTCCTTGTTTTCATAGAAATTTCAAGAATTAATCTTTTTGAAGCACATTAGCCAGTTAATTTGAGAGGTTGTCACACAAGCCACACATCTTCATTGTGAGCTCTCTAGCACTCCTGTATCTGCCATGAGGAGTGCACTGGGGCTGGGGGCAGGAATTCCAACAGCTGCCTCACCCATGCTGGGACCACTCATCTCCTCCTGTCTCCAAGGACTTCATTAGTGCTTTTAGCAGCAATATTGTGTTCACAGTTGATGAACAGGCAATCTCTGACCTCATCTTCAACTGAATAATTATTTTCATGGCTGTGATCCCCAAATGTTTAAACCTCATCCTGCAGTACACATATCTGGGTATTACTCTGAATTTTTGGCTGATTTAAATATGCACTAATGGATGACTTTTGTTTAACCAAGAGCTACATTTCACTCTTTAATACTCTGCTGCATCTCATTGTTACCCATTAATCCTTCTGTGCTCTGCAGATTCTAGTGTTTATGCCCTTGTCCAATAATTAGCATAGATGCTTATAATGTTTTAAAAGTGTAGCTATTTAATTTTTTATTGCAATGTAGGAATCCTATATCCTTCTACACCATATTATTTCTTCAAAGTGTTCAAAGTTGGGTGTAATGGAGAGCTTCAAAACATGGATCTAAAGGCTAGGTGAGGCCTCTTTCCAAAAGAATTTCTATTTATTATTAATTCAAATATTCCCTATGTTTGTGTTTTACAAGAATGTGGCTACTGAGATGCCCCCTCAGCCCAGTTTACCGATGAAGATGACATATGAGTAATTCCTCAAAACTTAGTGAAAACAGAGACTGAGATAGATATATATATGTATTTTTGGGTTTTTTTGGCAACTTCATCCAAAATTAAGCGTCTTTCTGGGTTAATTTTTAATGTATTGTGCATTTCAAAAGTATTTGCCTAATTGATTTTCAATTATTTATTTTGCATCATTTTTGTTTCAAAATAAGTGTTAATTACAGCTAAATTAGACTGAATCTTTCATAGCTAGGCATTTCATTAGTACATAAGTCTTGCAACTTCCCAGCTTTGCTCAGATTATCTTTATTTCCTTCAAATGAATGGTGAATGGCAACTCTGAATTTAGTCCTACTTTTTATGAATGTCATAATGTAAAGATCTTTTCCAGTTATGGTCTTTTCTTCAGCCTGGGTACTAGTGGGTGCGTCTTGCAGTGGTGAGCGATGCTGTGGAATTCTCTACAGAGAGTTTCCTTCTGTAGGGGCCAGCAGCCACCTGTAGCCACTGGAAAGGTTGCACTGTACCTGCATTTCAGGCCCTTTGTGGGCTGTGGCTGCTGTATTCAGAGCTCCCCTGCTTTCATTTATTAGCTGTGGTGTGGTGAATGTGTTCTCAGGGGCAACCCTCACCCCTCCTGCTCACAAACCCACAGGAGGGTTTGTGCTCCCTGTTCAGAGTGTGAATGCATTGCTGAAGGTGCTAGTGGAAAAATCAGAAAGTTTTAAACATGAAAAAATACAACGATTGTTGAAAAAAGCTTTGCAGATTTGTGCTGACAGTGCACAGCTGCTTTGTTGCAAGAAATATTTCCAGAAATGATGCAGACAGGCCTGATTTCAAATGAACTGATTTCCCTCCCCACCCCACCAAAGAACCGTTCCCTAATCTCTGTGAAAGCAGTGGGTTTACAGAGTTTAGGATAAAGGATGCTTGTTTATTCTGCTGATTTCCTGTGTGGCAGAAGTGACTCTCAGCATGCTCCAGCCCCTTCCTGAATATCATCACAGCTGCAGTACGTGCCTTACCCACAGCATCTCCCTGGCTCCTGGGCATCCTTGTGGTTCAGCTGGCACTCAGCCATGCTCACACAGAGAATGAAGGCAGAGAAATCAGAATGTTCCTTGTAAACAATGAATTGTAATGGTTTGGGGTGGGTGCTGACCTTGTGATTTCTGTCTGCTGTTGTGAATGACAAGGTGGGGAAATATATTTACACGCAGTGAATGCATTTTTAATTCAGATAGAAATGAGACTTAATAATTATTTGGGAAAGGAGAGGTGGTACTTAGCCTATTTGCATCCATTACTTTAGAGAGGTCACTGTGGAAGCCCTAACATAAAGAACAACTCAGATTTGGGTTTTCTTTGCAAGTTCTACAATGTCAGATAACATAAACAACCTGTTTAAGCATAACAAATCATTTTTGTGCTGCAAGCAGCCTTTTGTCCACATTGTCTTTGAACAACTTCTGAGTTTTCTAAGAATATTTAATAGACTCTGTTAGGTTTTGTTGAATTGGTGTTTTAATAATTTAAATTGATTAGAGCTTAGCATCAGCTTGTTGAAGCTGTTGCTGTGGAGCAATCGGTATGAAGAGGATTTCTTGTTCACCTTAGGCAAGGAGAAGGAATATAGGTTTTGGACCCAGCCCAAACCCATCAACTATTAATAGCTCAGATACAGACACTGGTATCTAAAACATATATTGAAGGAAAAAAAGCAGGCTTAAAAGTTTTTAGATGAAGCAAAGAGACAAAAAAATCTTTCTTGGGTCCTTTGTCGTGCTTTTAGTCCATTGAGGCTTTTTAACCAAAACAGCTTCTATATTCTGTTAAGCTTCAGATTAAAATAACCCTGAAGCGAGAGCATTGTAAGGAGAAGATGTGCCTTTGTTAGAGACAGTTCCTGCTGAGGAGCAGTCTGGCTCTCTTCCTGCAGCAGCTTCTGTGGGCACACAGGAATGGGAGCGTTCCCTGGGGTTTGAATGGGGTGGAAGAAAGCGCAGCGGGAGGACGGCAGCGCTCACCTCCCCACCCTCGCCAGCCCCTGCTCTCCCCATCCTCACCCACCCCCAGGGATGGGAGCTCTCTCAGGGCTCGTTTAACTGAGCAGATGAGAGGGTTGGTTCTCACTGATGAAGCCCAAACCTGCCTTTTGTAGGGTTTTCATTCTCAGCCTCCTGCCGTTGCTGTAATATTTTCTTTTCAGAGTTGTAGGCGTTATGGAGAAGCTTCTTTTTGTCTGTGCTGGGTTGGGGACTGTGGAAGCACCTGCCTGCATGCAGAAACTTCCCTTGTGCCTGAAATATCCCTGTTGCACAGGCACATTGTCCAGCCTCTCCTCTGTGTTATGGACAAAATGCTGCACCCCAGAGCAGCTGTATCTGTGTGGCACTTCTCTTGTTTTCTGGTTGTGGGCTGCAGCATCACCTCACTCTGTGGCTTCTCCTATGATGGCTCACAATCACAGAATTGTGCAAAATCCAAAGCTGGAAGGACCCATGGGCATCATGGAAGTCCAGCTCCTCTCAGCAGGATGTAATTAAGTTGAGCAGCAGGAGGTGGTGTGAGCTTGGGGCCACACTGTGGGGTGTAACAGGAGGGAGAGGGGATATCCTGGCAGGAAGTGTGAAGAAGTGAGGTAGGAAAAAGAGAATGAGGCAACAAAGGTCTGGTGTTTGCCTTTTTGCACATTTACACAGAGCTGGGGGTGAGCACTGCCAGTGATGGTGTAACGTGCTGCAGCCAGTGATACCCAAGCAAAGAAAGCTGGGAAACCTCTTCCCGAGCTTTGTCATCTTTGTAGAAGAATTTCAATTCTCTTTCAGCCTGAACAAACTCAATTCTGTATTTCCCATCTCCTGGAGGAGAGTCAATTACAGGCTGTTCTGGGGGGGGGAAAAAATATCACACTATACTCTTCATGGTGAGGCTGTTCCAATTTTCAGAAAACACTGGAAGCTTTCTTAGACCACACAGAAGAAGAGAATGACATGTACAGCCTATTTGTTAGGCATTCCATGATAGAAAACAGATAAAAGTTTTGGTCCCTGCTTCACATAGAGTCACTGCATTTCCAAGCACCATGAAATAGATTAAAACACAAATCTTCAGGATGAGTCAGTTGTTTCTAATCAAGATAATTGATCTTGAAATTCTGAACCAAATAGTTTACAGGGTTAATTGTTGATATGTCAAGAGCTGCTGAGATTTCTTTTCATGCTGATATCTTGGGCTTGTCTTTAAGTCAGTAACACTTTAAGAGATATGGGGCTAGGGCAAAGACACAAGAATTCTTTGAAAAATGTTTTCTGAGGAACTTCCTAAGGCTCAGAGCTAACAGTGGTCTGTTAGTTTTGCAGTATTTATTCTTTTTGTAATACTTTTTTCTGTAATACTATTTTCTGTTTTCCTTCCAAAAAGATTATTTTCACTTTTTTTTTCCTTTGGCTTGGATTATTTCCTCCCATAGAAATATTTAGCTGTGCTTGGCAGTGTATGAGCCTAACTTGGAAACTCTTTTAAGATGCATGACTTTTTCTACTGCCTTATGTAGGAAGCTTGGGAGGATTAGGATTTCACCTCATCAAATTGCAGATTTCTACAGTATCTAGATCTGTGCTAGTTTTCTAGACCCCAGTTATCACCAGGGGAGAGAAATGTCAGTGTAAGAAGTTATTTGACTCATTCTAAGTGACAGAAACTGGATCAGAGGCGCCACAGCCTGGAAGTAAATGCTTCTCTGTACTGAGTGTGAATATTCCATGTCCATGCAGACCTGTATCAGGGTGTGCTCCATTGCCAAATATCTGTGCTTGCAGTCAGGGGGGAGGGCAGAGGGCATAATTACCAGTTTAACAAGAACCTCAGGAGCACATGCCACCTTCCATCAGGAAAGGCAACAGCTCCCCAGGTACAGGAGCTCATCAGGAACCAGGAGGGGCTGCCCCTTGCAGAGCAAAATGCTGTTAATCACCAGCGCTCTGGGCAGCATCTCTGCTGTGCCCAGGAGGCCCCTAACTCTTACCTGCCTGTGCCTGTGTGAGACAGCAACTCCCTCTGAGTTTCTGCACATGTTCCTCTCCTCCTCAAAATGCAGTGCTCCCGGAAAAGTTTAATACTTTTTGTTTGTTTTCTTTCTAAGCATGTACCCTGTGCCTCTCTACTTGGTGTGTGTTGAACAAAGTGGAGGTCTGCAAGAGCTGAATTTGCAGGTGTTTTAGGTCCTGATCTGGCTCAAAGTCCTGCTGTGCTCTCAAGTGCAGACTGAGGTTGGTTGCAAAAGGCTGAGTGTGACCGTGCTCACAGGGGTCTTATATTGAGGGAAGAGACAAGGATCTGGCTCCATGTTTCAGAAGGCTTGATTTATTATTTCATGATATATATTACATTAAAACTATACTAAAAGAATAGAAGAAAGGATTTCATCAGAAGGCTAGCTAAGCTAAGAATAGAAAAAGAAAGAAAGAATAATGAAGGCTTGTGTCTTGCACTCTGTCTGAGCCAGCTGACTGTGATTATCCATTAATTACAAACAACCAACATGGGCCAGTCACAGATGCACCTGTTGCATTCCACAGCAGCAGCTAATCAATGTTTACATTTTGTTCCTGAGGCCTCTGAGCTTCTCAGGAGGAAAAATCCTAAGGAAAGGATTTTCCATAAAAGATGTCTGCAACAGTTGAGCTCCTCCTTCTGCATCTAGGCTGAGGGGATGCAATGTGTTGTTTGAGGTTCTTTGGACAACTCAACAGCCTTACACTCCTCATCCTAAGCAAGATTTAAAAAGCTATCATGTTGGCTGGCACCATGCAAAGGTGTTAATTAGGATCCCAAAACCCAAGGGGCTGTAACAGGTGCCCTGACCAACCAACTTCTCCAGTTCTGATAGGATTTTTGTTTCCAGCTGCAGACCCTGAAGCAGCCAGTGCCAGCACAGCTGTGGGTGACATTCCCACAGAATGGCAAAGGGAAACAGGGCACAGTTACATCCAGGAGCATTCAAATATTGCTTTCAGAGTTTCAGAATGTTGTGTAACCAGCCATGCAGTTTGAATACGAGTGCTTCCAGGCTGAAGTGTTGTGGCCAAAGTGCTGATTGTGAAAATGATCTTAGAAAATTCCAAACAGGAAAGAAGGATGCACCACAGCCTAAACTCATCTTTGTGGAGGGACAGAAAGTAAGAAAATAGTGCAGAAGGCAGTCTCACACCTGAGGAATTGCAGCTGTACTAATCACCAAAGACTAGGAACAGGCCTGCCCTTAACAGGCCACAGCTGTTAGCACCCAATAACAAGGGTGCTATAAAAGGGTGGGGTAGGTGGGTGAGGAGAGAGTTGGAGTTTCTTGGTTGTGCTGTGAAGAAGGAGGAGTCAGTGCTGTGAGGAGATGCCCATGAGCAATCACTGAGAAGGTATGGAACTTTTGCAGTAAGCTGACAACATGTCTTCACTTGAGAATAGGGTGAATAGAATAGAGTACCGTAAAAATCTGCGCTCACACAGGAAAAGAGGGAAATGGAATCTTACTGAGTGCCAAATTTCAATGTATATCAAGAGGAGGAAAAAAAAAATGGACTAAAGCCTCCCTAGAGACACATGCTATAAATCAGAGTCCTTTTGATAGCATCAGTTCAATAACTACAACAACAAAGAAGATTATTTTTTAATAACTTGGCCTCCAACTAGGCCAGTACCTTGTAAAATCAAGAGAACAACTGATAGACACAACTATTTAGAAGCCACTTTTTAATAATGCAAGTTTAAATTATAAATAATTTCATGGTCTTTGCCCAGAGAAATCCCATGTCACAGGCCTCACTGAGAGTAGCTCAACACCTATGCTGCCAGCACAGCTGCTCAGACACAAGTTTTCCCTTTCTTTGTGTGTGCAATTTCCCCATCATTTATTCCTCTGTCAGTTTAATTGTTTGGAGACCTGATTCCAGATCAGATAGCCCTCATGGAACAATACAGAGAAGTGGTGCTATTATTGCATGGAAGGAAATCATGGGAGCTTCTCAGCAGGAATTACTCTTCTTCTCTAGGATGCCTTTAAAAGTTTGTCAGATTGCCTTTGGGCATTATCTGTCCTTCGAGGGAAGCAAATGTGTGAAAGTAATGTTAACCTGATAGGTTGGCCAAGTCAGGGCAGTCCCAACCTCTGAGCTTGACAATTCTGAGCAGATAATTCCTCCCTCCACCCTGTGTCCCACTGCCTAAGGACACTGGGATTCTTCATGAGTTCCTTCTGTGTCTAGGCTGAGGGCATACAATATGTGTGTGCATTCTGGATAAGCAGGGCTTTCTCTCACCCACTGTGGATATTCTGCACTTGTTTACCGTCCATGCCAACACTGCCCATAGAGGAACCTCCTGCACCCTCTCTTCTTTCAGAAGGAGCTTCTGAGGGGCTCACATTTACCCTTCTTCCTTTCAATTCCTCCTTAAAATGCTGTCTGAGGTGCTCAGTGTGGAGAAGGAGGACATGCAGAGGCAGTCCCTCCTGCAATCCTGCTGCAGGATTCCTGGTTTGAGGAAAGCAAGGATGGGAGAGCATTTCCTTGCGCACCATTGCTGGGGAGACAGCAGCATCTGTCAGCTGTGATGTGCTTGAGCAAGGACATATGAGTCCTCCTTGGCACATGACTACTTGACAGTAAAAACAGCTGACAATAGGACATGGCAGATAATAAATGAGCAATTTTACACATCCCAAGTATTAAAAAATCTGGAGGATATCATAAAGCATGAGTGATACCTTAAAAATAATACTTTGAGGTTTGGGGTTTTTGTTTTGTTTTCTCTTTGCTCTTCATTTCTGTGTTGTTAGTTTGCACGATAATTGAGTTTTATTCTTGTTCTCAAAAATCTTCTGGCTGGAAATTTGTCTTAGAGAAAAGAAGATAGCTGACATATTCACACATTCAGATAATGCTGGCACTGAGGACCTCTTGGAGGGATAAAAACAAAACCAACCAAGAGGAACAGAACTATCAGGTCTCCATGAGACTACCAAGTCTCCAAGATTGTCAGTCTTGCCCGAGTCCCCTCAGTTTACATTTCTGGAACCTTTTGCTGTCTTAGTGAAAGTGTTGCCCAGCAGTAAAGGAAAAATGAGATTTTTTTTTAGTTAGCAACTGTTTGAAGTAGCATGTGACTAACAAAATCTTGCTTACCACTCCCAGCCAGTCCCTTTTTCCTTGCTCTACTTAATGAGCTTGGGACTTACATAAGTCTGTAGTCAGTTCCCTTTCATAAGATGGGGATGCCATGATGAGCAGAAGCACATTTTCTACGATGGCAAACTTTGATCCAGATTTCACTGCACTTCTGAGAGATTAAATTGTCTATTTTCTGTCCCTAGTTGAGGGCTGCAGTAGTTTGATTTCCTAAGTGTTGGTTTATCCAGCAGTATTTAAACCCTCTTTGTGTTAAAATGAGAATATTGTGTTATGCAACTAAAGGGTTTAAAGACATTTAAAAAGAAGCATATTGAGTATACAAAATGCATGGGGTTCTTTTCTCCTGAGGGTGTCTTGAGCGTTTCTGTGAAATATAATCCCCCCAGAAAACCCAAAAAAAATGAAACGCCACTTTGGAAATTTACAGCTGTTGCCTGGCTTGTATAGGGGAAAAAAAAAAAGATATAGTGAGGTGCTGCATTCCCTCAGCCAGCCCATGTTTCTGAGATGTTTCTAGTGGGTAATAGTTTGTTAGTGGGATGATGTATGTTCCCTTGTGGAGGCAACAGTGTGCTGTCATTTGTGCAGTTTGTCCAGAGAGTTTTTGCCAACCATACTATTTTCCTGCCCCTTCCAGTGTGACAGGGCAGGATGTGCTGATACAAATCACAGTGTGCTTCCTGAGCTCCAAAAACCTCATAAAAGGAGAGCACAGTCTGCTGTAATTAAATTGTGCAGCAGTCCCCATAGAAAAACACACTTCCCTTAAGGTATAATATGCTTTTAATAAAAAGGATAGATCTCAATGCATCCCATTCTCTCCCAGCTGCCTGGCAGTGTTTAGGCATTCAGGATGTTAAATCAAACCCTTGCAATAGCAAAATTGAAAGGCTGAGATGCTGTATTTCTTTTTGATGAGGAATTAATTGTACCATATCACTGACATGCTGGAAAAATGTTGCTGAAAGATCAAGTTCCAACATCAGTAAGCACTTTTTGAAGTCACACATTTTCAGCTGGGAGAAGAGGATCTGTTTGTGATCAGCCTGTTATGTTAGGCAATGATTTTCAAAATTACAGCCAGAAATCTATTGAGATAACCATTGGAAATATGTTGGTCTTTTCAGGTCTGACAGCTTTACTTATTAAATTTTAATTTTAATATGCAATCTACAGAATCATTGGAGATGACTGATATAAAATAGTTCCTATAAAGAAACCCTGCTAATTAAAAGCTGTAAAAAATCCTACAAACAGCCCAGCCAATACCTATCACCATCAGAGGCCTTAATTTCATGAGAAAGATGCCCTCCAGTGAAATTCCAGTGGTGGCTGGCTAAGTGGACTCTTTTTAATTTACTCTTCTCCTTTGAGAGTTTCAATAATGAATGCCACTCCAGCACCTGGGAATGTTCATTTGAGCACATGTGGGTGTGCACACACACATGAGAAATCTCCACACAAGGAAAGACCTGCCCTTTGCCACCTGGGAACAACACATGGAATTTTGCACTTGAACGTGGCCCTTCTTTGCTGTATAAAGGACAAAACTAAAGTCATGCGTGCAGCTGGACAGGAATTTTCCATTTTGACTCTTTGGTAGTTGTTTTTTTTTGTTTTATTCTTTCCCAGCAGGGCAGAGTAAAAGGCTGAATCACTCTTATCTGAGCTGTCTGAGTTGTAAACTGCATCAGGATGCTTCACTCTGGCTTCCTGCGAGGTCATGCTTAGGGAACAGCACTGACTCATCCTCAGCTGGCTGCCCAAAGCGCCAATTCATCATGAAATCACAAACCTGGGGGCAGGATGGGGGCTGCCTGTTTCCAGTTCTGCAGCCACTTTCTCTGCCCTTCTCATGGGTTGTACTTGGTGAGCATTGCCAGTTGGAACAGGAAGGTGTGCAGTTAAGAAGGAAGAACAACCCTGTAGGTCTCTCTATATCATTGCTATGGTGTCTGAACAATTCCTGTTCTCTACCACATTTAACTTCACAAAACTTTAGTGTGGAGCATCCTTTTTGCCTGCATTTTGCTGGCTGGAGCTGAGAACCAGGCAGTGCCTGTGTGCAGATGGACAGATTTCTGTTAGGGCTGCCTTTGATGCAGAAATGCTTTGTTTAGAGCACTTACATGGCCAATTCAGCCTGAAGAGAATGATTTTTCACCAGTCTAGCTCTCCTGCGAGTGCCACAAGGCAGCACTTGGGAAGCTGGGCTGAGATAGGAGCATGAACTTTGTTCTCCTGAGGCAGGGGACACAGGATGCAACACAAAAAGATTCAGGGTTTTAGGGAAAGATATTGATAAAACAGTGACCCGACATCACAACTTGGTGAGGACTGGTCTCTCTCAGAAGTCTGTTTGAGGGTGTGCTCTGTGCCCAGGGGAATTTCTGCACCAGAATTTCTCAAATTGAGCATCATTGAGTGAAATGCATGAACTGCTCCAATTACAATGCTGAGAAGCAGGCATGGCTCTGCTTGAACCTGTTTTAAACGAGGTTAAAAATAGGCTGACCAAAATCACAGCTGAGGTGGGAGTGTGTTATGATGGATTGCCTTCTCTTGGTTTCCCATCAGGGTTCCTTGAGGCAAGGGTTGAAGGAGTGGGTGCTTTTACCTCATCACTGCTGTTGGTTTGTGTTTTTGTGGTTTTAAAATCCACTTAGCCTTAAAGACGGGGCTGTAGTGCCAATCAGTGAAGATCAAAAATACCTCAAACAGCAAAAGGAAAAACTAAATTAGATACTGAGCCAAATCCAGTGCAAGTCATTCTGAGCAATGGTTTGTGAATGTTCTTCCTGGCTTTGCCCTTTGTGTCCCTGTTTTTCCAGCTGACATTAAGGACTGTGCTCCAGCACCTCAGGGCCAGAGGGACACTGAGCAATGAACTATTTATGCACTGTTATGCAAGGGACATTGGTCCATCAGGACTTGGGATCTAGAGAACCAATTTTTTTTTATTTTTAATTTTTTAAAATATTTTTAATTTTTAAAAACATTTTAAATTTTTTAGTATTTTTACTTTTTAATTATTTTTTATTTTTAATTTTTTATATTTTTTATATTTTATTTAAAATTATTTTATTTTCATTTTTTAATTTCTAAATTTTTTTTAAATTTAAAAATTTTTTTTCTTTTAAATTTTTTAAAATTTTTTCTAAATTTTTTAGCCTTTTTTTGTGGGGGAAAAAAGGTTGAGAGACCAGCTGCTGATGATTGATAGGCATAATTTTTTTGGGTGGTTATTATTTACTTTACGCTGTGACCAAAACCACAGAATATGTCTGTAACCAAGGTGCTGCCCCTCAGCAGAGAGAAAAAACAGTATTCCAATGAAGAAATATTAAGCTCAGTCTCATCCTACTGCTCAAAATACACTTGTAGGCTCGCCACAATATTCTGTATATTTGATTAGTTGTTTTCAATCTGCTTAATTTATGATGGATTTTATTTTCTTTAATTGTGTGGGGACCTAACTTTGCAGACATGCTGATATGAATTCATAAGCCTTGAGGATTAAATCCCCACTGATGCTGAATCTCTGAAGTTGCAGCAGCTTTATTCTTCTCCTGTATTGTTGTTCAGTGATCCTCTGTGCTGCCAAACCTCTTCCAAAGCTCATTGCAGCCATGTCTGTGCTTTAATTGTAGGTGAAATGATCCTTGCCTGCAGTTTGTTAAACACTTTGACATCCTTTTGATTTAAAGGTGTTGTAAAAATGTGAGATTGTTATGTGGCTTTAGATTCCCAAACATCTCCTATAAGTATTTGAATATTGATAAACTCGTGGCTTGAAAATGCTGCGGTTGCAACTTGAGAAATTTCTTCCGTTCCAGTTTGTTTAAGTAAAGCTTGTTTAACATTAAATATTTAGCAAATTTCTTTCTTCAGATGAGCATACTCATTAATAACTTAAAATATAAACTATCATACATTAAAGATGCAAATCAGACTTTTTATTCAAGCTGGATCCTCAGTCTCCTACACACAGTTATGATAAATAGCACCTTTTGCAGTGAGTCACAGCTTCTGTCAGAAATTACCCCCTGAGCAGGAGACGAGGCAGAATAAGGCAGCAACCTGGTTGTATTCATGGCCAGTGCTGGCTGCCTGGCACAACACACATTTAAACTTTTGGCCTCTGTTTTCCACTTTCCAGGCCCTGGGAATGTCCTGTATTTAACTCACTTCAGAATGTTTTTACCCATGGATAATATATATATTTTTAAAAATATGTATATTAATATATATTAATATATATATTAAAATAATATCTATAATATATATGCAATCATAGATATTATAGATATAATAATATATATTATATATATATAATAATACATATATTATATATTTATTACCATATATCTATTAAAAAATATATATGGTAATATATTCTTTTTTTCTTTTTATCATGGGTTTTTTTTTTGGCAGCTTGATCTGTAACACGTTCACCAAATCATTGCTACAAAAAGCAATGATATTTGAATTTTGTTAATGAGTATCCTGTCCATTCTGGGAATAGTGGAAGCTGAGGACCAGCCAGGCTGTTTCAGGCTATATTTTTGTGAGAGAAAAACACAGTGGGATATGTGGATGTCTGGGAGGAGAGGATTTCATGGTGCTGGCAGAGTGCCTATGGGTACACGTAAGACAAACTGACTATCTCAATCACTGGAACAATAAGAGACCCCTGGGCATTCAGGGAAGATACCAACCTCACATGGAAATTGGAAGGGTCATGGTGAAATAAAAACAAGCTACACAGAGTTTATCCTCTGAGTGAAGCATTTTTAATAGGTTTTTGAAAAGGGCTCCCAAAGGATTGTGAAGGATTGGTGAAGAGTACAGGAGCTGTTCAACCCTTGGGGGGCTTAGATACTGATGAAAATAGGGAGAGACACTGAATGGTGTTGACTTTGAAATAAGCTTCTATTTTGTATAAACAAATTAGATCCCAGAAACAGTAAGTAATTCCATCCAAGCCTATTAAATAAAAATTGATGGAACTTTTTAGGGAAAAAGGCATTTCAAAGAGACATTTAATACAACCTGCCAATTCAACTTGTTTTGGCAAGGAGGAAAACTGAGGCAGAGCTTTATTCCAGCTCTAAAATGAGCAAACTCCTGGCTGAGAGCATTTGTTGTTTGTCTTACTAAGCCCTATCAAAATGCTGAGTTTTCTAATCGCATCACTTCAGGATTTAAAAATATGCTGCTCTTCTGCCTTCAGCACAGCCTCTTTGCTTCTGTGCACTGCCAACAGGCCAATGGTGAACACCCAACAGGTTCTTACATTACGTGATTAAAAAAGGAAAAAAGTAGTTTCACACTGACACCTTTTTTTTTAATATGAAACAATTTCTCTTAATTTTCCCCTTCCTTTTTTTCCCCTTCCTTTTTTCCCCTTCCTTTTTTCCCCTTCCTTAGCAAGAATTACCTTAAAAGACTAGAATTACTTGAATGTGTGGTTATTTCATTCTGAAAATTATGTGGTTTTAATATTTGTTTTGGTTGAGACTCTGCTCTTTTGCAGTATCCTTATTTGAGGAAAATTTCATCAGCTTTAGGCAATGTTGCATCATATTCTTATATTATACATTAATGAGCACATGAAATTATGCATTTTGTTTAAGTTTCTATGGACCAGGCTGTAAGGCTAGAAGACTGACTCATACAAGGAAGGAAAATATTAGAAGGACATGAGTTGTATTAGATTTTTACAGAGGATTTTAATTCAGATGTACTTTCTGGTAATTGGCTGTCTTAGTTTGACTCTGGCATGATACTGGAAAATGGCACCCTCTGAATTCTGAGAACTCTGCAGTCTAAAATGTGGTGACTTGGTTTCTATCTGAGCTCTTTGTTTTAAGCTATATGGGTCTCATCTGGTTATCTCCTTTGTCCCAGGTTTCATACCAGTGTTATTTATTAAAACAAAGGATTTGAGCATTGCCCTTCAGCTTTCAGAGCATTTGGCTAAATGGCTATCACACTACAGGTTGCCTTTTCTTTCAAGCTATTTGTATTGCATCTGAGTATAGAAATTGTTTAGTGCACCACAGCTGTGTGAAAACTGTTGTTTTCCTTAATTCTTTATTTTCCTTTCATCCTAACTGATTACCACCTCTGTCAGAATTTATCAGCACTGCTCTGTGCACTGGACTGTGTGACCTAAATTTTATGACCTTGCGTCCAAATCTAATTCTCCGGTACAAACTCATATTTCTTTGTTGATCTTTTAAAGACATTTTCCTCATTAGCACGGCAGGAAAGCATGTGGAAGCCAAGTGAAACAATATGCAATTTTGCATTGCTCTCAAATTCCTGTTGCAGTGCACTCAACTAACCTTCTATGAAAATTGTATTTTCCCTCCATATCTTTGCTTTTTTTTTTTTTTTTCCCAACAAATAATCTGTCAGTGCTAAGGAGTTATTTATTTTGTTCTTCTTTGATTATTCCTGTTGCCTACCAACCTTCAATTTGTCCATATTTCTATGGCTACTCAAGTAATCACAGTGCCATCAAAGCCTTTCCAGGATTTGAAAAATCCCAGCAATTGTGTTTCTACTGCAAGGGTATCTTTATTTAAATTTAAAATATTAGCAAGAAATTAGATACAATAACAAAATAAATCTCGCTCTCAGTTGTGCAGAAATCTGATAAGTGATTGTAAGTGGCAGCTTTATTTTTTGTGCGCCACAATAATTCTTCAATAATTTAGATTATTTTAATAGATATTCAACTAATGACCTCTCCCAGGCATTTATATATCCATTCTTAGGCCAAAAAAATGTGTTTGTATGCAGCTGTCAATGCAATTTCATTTGGCCATGTCATGTCCTGATAGACACACAAATGCTTATGGGTCACTTGCAAAGCTGTGTAACAAATGTCCCTCCAGAAATAGCCAGGAACATCAGATGAACAACTTAAGATAAAATGCAAGATGTTCTTTAAAGTCACAATATCTCCTAAGCCACATCCAGTCATGAAAAATAGGGTTTGTACTTCAATTTATGTAGAAAAATCACCCTGGTAAAATTTGGAGATAAACCAAAAAAAGAGTGAAGGGCATCTAAAGGATTTTTACTGTGATGCATGGTGTAAACTCAGGCTGATAGATTTCACTTTTACTTCTTGGAGAATTTACTGTTGGTATTTAAATCTGATGTCAGTGTCACACCACCATCCAAACCACTGAATTGGGAAAAAATGTTGTTTCCCAGCCTTGTGTTCATCTCTAAGGTATTGTCTGGCTCTGGAAAATAGCATGTAGGTGTTATGATCCAAGTTTTTTTCCTGCTCAATACAGCACAATTTACAGGAACAAAACACAGGTGAGGTTTATGCTGTCATTTATGTATGGAGACCACTTGTTTTGTGGTACATACAGTATGTGTTGAGTAACTGGAAAAATTCTCAGTATTAGAGCTATTTGAGGGAGATGAACACACACTGATGGTGAAAATACTTGATGTTTAGACCTTTCCATGTTTTTGTTACAAAGAATTGGCAGATCCTGAGGCTCTCTACAAGATAATGTGACAATTTTCTAGACGGTACAAGTTAGAAAGTTAGTGAAGCCTAAAGCACAGCCCCCTTTTCCCCCCATTTGTTTGCTGCCATTAAAATCTGTGCAGTTTTATGAGCTTCAGATAAACTTTTCACTGTTCACAGTTTATTCAGCAGATGATAATGCCCTTGATTATATGTGACCCCCTGTTAAATTCATTGACTCTTGCAGAGCTAAGGAGGGTTCACTTGTGTGAACGTTGAACTGGGTACCTTTGTTTTGTGTTTTAGTCATTTTTACCAAGTCAGTTCTATATCCCAAGGTTTCTTGCTGTCACTCAGAGGTGACAAAAGCTCCTTCCTTGCTCTTTGTCAAAAGTGGCCTGTGAGACCCCAGCTCCCATCATCTCTCCTATCCAAAAATGACCCTCCAGTATCTTGCCAACAGCAGCATCCCAGGGAAGCTGCATAACCCTGCAGTGGTCAAATGCAAGCACTGATTTAGCTGCATTATGAATTCCAAGCTGCACAGCCTCGTTTCAGCCTCAAGAATGCAAATACCTCTGTTTTGAAATAATTGCCTACAGAATCCTTCAAAGCATAAATAATAACGAGACAATGCACAGTGTTTGCTATGGCAACATGAGTTCAAAAGCCAGCAGTGCAGTAATGATGCCTCTGAAAAGAAGAATGTGGGATTGCTCTGGAAGGCAAGTGTCTCAGCACTGCTTAGAAGTTGATCCAGACCTCCCCTGGGTCCCACAGCTGCACCTTAAACAAGGTTGTTTGTATGTGAGTGGCTTCTTGCCTAATTCAGAATGCCTGAAATATTGTGAAAGACTATAAATGAAGTTTTTTTTTGGTTTTTTCCTAGCATGAGAGCCAAAAGTGTGCGCTGCATGCTTTGGAGCACAGCAGGAAGGGCAGATTTTAGGATGCAGTGGATACTGTGATATAGTATTGGAGGACTACACATAGTGAGGAAAACCAAAGCACCACAGTCTTATCTA
The DNA here is from genome assembly GCF_035770615.1 of Melospiza melodia melodia. NCBI lineage: Eukaryota > Metazoa > Chordata > Aves > Passeriformes > Passerellidae > Melospiza > Melospiza melodia. The sequence goes on from NC_086195.1 coordinate 138,116,766, forward strand.
CAATAATAAGATAATAAAATGTAGGTAACTGTCCCTGGAGTAAAATATTTGAAACAACTTAGTTTTGTTTTGGTAGAAACTGGTTGGTTGACTTCAAGAACCTAGAATTGAATTTATTTGTGTTCAGTTTGGACAAGCAGGGTACCAGAACTTAGAGCTGGACTGTGAAGTTGATCACAAAGACAAACCCTTGGTTGTGTTTTATTTTCTGTTCAGCTATGGAAAAAAAGCATTTACATGCTTCTCTATAAAATTCAGTCCGAGTGTTGCATTCCCAAGAGGAACCATTTGCAAATGTTTTATGAGCCTGGATAGAAATCAAAGGCCAAAAGCACATCAGAAGCTTCTGATGTATCTTTCATAACTTCTAGGGCCACGGTGCCTTGAGTGACAATAGAAATTATTTCAAACACAACTAACATCAGACCAGGACTTTGTGCTGCAAAAGAGAGAGCTGAACAAGTCAGATTGTTCTGAAAGCTGAATGATCACAACCTCACTCGTGTTGACTAGCGTGGCATTTCAGCAAGGTTTGAAAAATTATTGTCAGAACCCATCTGCTTCCACAGACAGTGTGCTTCACGTGTTGCCTGCAATTAAAGAAGCAGAGCTGTCCTCTCCTATTAGATGCTTTCCACACTCTCAGCTCAGCCACTGAAAAGGGCCTGAACATGCACCAGGTGAGCAGTGTTTGCATCATTTCTCGCAAGCATCCCCACAGCAAGAACCGCTGGAAAATAAACAAAGCAGCTCCTGCTGGCTCTTTAGCAATGTAAATTAATAACAGATGTTCTAACAGAGTTATGACATGTTATGTGGATAGTTAGAGCAACAATCAGGCATTAGTGCTGTCAAAACAGATCTGGAGAAATGGATAAAACCCCATGACTTCTTTGAAGGTGATTTGACAGGAGTTGAAAGTGTCACCTAGATCCTAGAGCCCATTGTCACAGTTCTGTGGGGAAAAGGAATGCCCACAGTTCCAGGGACGTTATGGAATTATATTAATGTCACTGAAAGTCACCTGGACTGGCAGCTCATTGATAACAGCAGTGAACACTTGAGAGTGGCTAAACACCTAGATATTGTGAGCTTTAATTGTTTTGTTTCTCTGGGGACACACACACGGTGGGAAGGAAAAGATGTTCATTTCTTGCAGGGAGCTGTGTGTTCAATTCCAGATGTAAAATCTGTTCCCATGAGGAAGCCCACAAAATTAAGATTTATGGTGGATTCTGCAATTCTGGGTCTATAATATGGCAGGGACAGAGAGGCACACCTGTAGGGGGTAACAGCACTCCTGATAAACCTTCAGAAGGCAAGTCCTTGCAATTTACCCCCCACCTGTGAAGTCCTCAAGTACAAGGATTTGAAAATGTGTGCTTGAGAAGATATTAGTGGGTGTTCTGTTATAAATCAGAAGGGTATTAAATATGCTGGTGTATGAGATTACCAGCTGAAAATTGAAGACAGTAAAATGTGATTCCCCCATGTGGTTGAAGCTGTGCAAAACTAGGTATTCATTACTGTCAGCACTAGCAGAGGAATACCTTACAATACCCAGCAATTTCAAATGGTTAGTGAAAGAATCTGCTCAGCTGCTTGTGATATTATCAGTGTTCAGAAGTCTGCCCCTCTGGGGAGGATGTCAATCAACTCATTATCATTAAAAAAAAGAAGTAGAGAGAAAAGTTTGAAATGTGGATTCTGCCACTCTGAATTTTCCATGTTTTTGACATTGGCTTTGTTCATTAAAAACAATTAATCTGGTTTTTCTAGAGCCAATTAAATTTTGAAACTGTTGTAAATATCTTGTTTTCTATAGAGACACATAGTTTATTGCAGTATGTGTCATATTTTTGGGGATGCTTTTTGTCTATCCCTATTGGCTAATTACCTTAAATAAACTCAAAAATTCACAACAGTGTAAGGAGATAGTGGCTGTTTTCTAAATGAAGCACAGTGAAGAGGTGTGACCTCTGCTCAAAAATATCATGCAGAGGAGTAGGCTCATGATTACCAAAAGGAAGAAATCAGAATATGTGGTATACCCAAGAATATGTGTATGTTTCATGAAAGCTTTGTTTGATAAACTTTCAAGAGGATCTATAAAACTCCAAGATTAGGATACTTCTGAATGTGATAGCTGAGATCAAAGGGAAAATCATAATGTTATATATACAAAAGCACTTCTATCTCTGAAATACATTACTCAGTCATGGTAAGCAACCCACTTTAGATTCCATGATTACTTGAAAAACACTTTGTGGCTTACACGGAGCAGACATAGCACTTGAGATATTCTGTCATTTATGTATTGTAGGAAACAAGCTTGGCATTGCATAAAAATCTTGCACATATTACATAGGAAATCAGCTAGGAGGCTTAACAGTAGAGATTGCATTAAGATGTCAAAGGCAGCCTTGTTCAAGGATCTTTTAAGGGTTTTATTTTAAACTTCACAAAATAGAGTTCTGAGACACAGAGGATAATGTGTGTTCTGCTGGGTTAATGACCTTGGTCAGGGACAGGGGGCATTACAAAGTCTTTAATTTACATCCTCACAGCACTTGTTACAACAGCAGATAATAAAAGTACAGAGAGAGTTCCCATTTGTGTCTTTCTGCATATGAAGAAATACTTGGAGAATTAAAAGTAATAAGAATGACTAGGAAAAAAACCCTTTTTTTTTTCCCACTGGCAATTGTAATAGTGAGTGTTTAGTGGTTTCAACATGCTAAACTGACATTTTGTAGGACATGGTGATGTTACTTTTGAAGACCATGTCTACATAATTACCTGTGTAAGAGGAGAGAGTGGGAGAAAAAAACCACCTCATTTGGTATAGTCAAAGTTTAGTCAACCAGTCATCTATTCGTACCTTATTATAAAGTTCCTTACAGCATAAATCACTAAATACTGAACAATCTCTATTAATAAAAGTGTCTTTAACTCCCCATGGGCCTTCTGGATAGTGTTAATACAGGTTGTTGTTGTGTTGTATTTTGTTTGATGGTTTGGTGTTTGTTTTTTTTTCCCTTGCAATATTGCAGTCTCATAACCTTGTATGATTATCTTGATCCATTTTACCAGAAGTATTTTTTCACTCATGTCTGATTAGTCATTTATAGAAACATGTTGACTGGTTCTTGTGAATGGAAAGTTCAGTTTGTCACTCTTTTCTTCTTTTCTGTCTTCTGGGTTCTACCAAGAAACTTCTCTTGTGGTTTCACACTTGAGTGGTAACTTGTGATGGATCTGGAGCTGCTTGGTAAGAAGGATGTGGTAGATTTGAAGCAAGATCTGGAGCTGTTCAGAAGTAATGTATTACTTCAGTGAGGAGAGCAGTACATTTTCTTCTCGATAAGAAAGTGTAATCTCAGCTTCTCTTCATAGGAGGCACTGTAATGGTCCATGACTCTGAAAATCTTTCCTGTATGGAACTGGCACATTCTTTTTCAGTCTGGTGATCTCTTCTCCTGTCCTCAGCACTGAGAGGCTTTCTCAGTGGAGCACAGCAATCAGTCTGCTTTTTACTGCATACCCTATCACTTACTCTCTTATAAATTTTATTTATAAAATTATGAGCTTTCACTAACATTTTTAAGACTAAATTCTGCATGAATAATTTCTTGTTTGCATTATGTGTGAATTTTAAACCCTGAGTGGCAAAAAGCTTTACTCTTTAAAAAGTTAATGGTCCCTTCATTTCTCTTCCTGGCAGATGTACTAAGAGGTGTCCATAATCATGCTAAGTGTGGCTATTCTTTGTTTCTTTCCTTAACCTTGATTATTGTTCTTTCACCACTTGCTGGATGTAGTTTTCTTTCTCCTTGTTTTTGGTTTTTTTTTTTTTTTTTTTCCTGTCCTTTTCCACCTTCTCCTAAAAAATAGTATATGGAAATTCCTTTTCTCCTCTGTTTGCTCTCCTCCATCACTCTCTGGCTAGCACTATTTCACATTCCTGTCCAGAAATGTGCCTTCTATATCTTAGTTCAGAGGCAAACAGTGAATCATGCCAGAATCCCTGCCTATAAATCTTTGGTGTATTTGAGTATCAGTGACATGTCCAGACCTGGCAAATTCTGTTTCCATGAAGTCCATTAAGGAAAAGTTCACAGAGGAGCAGGGGGTGTCTGGTTGTGTATTCCCTTGTGCTCCAGAGGATTGTGTTTCTGTGCTGAATCACATGCTTAAGAGCAGTGAACTCTTTTTTAGACATGGTCAGAGGGTTAAGAAATCTAAGGCAAGTCTATGTAATGTTTTCCTTCACTTATACTTCAACTGAATTAGCAGGACTGTACAGCAGGTAGCATAACCCCTGAGACTCTGCATCTCTAAGCCGTGCATCCGTGGATAGCTGTGACTTGTTTTCTACAGAGGGATGCTTTTATATTGTTTAAATGTCTTGTGTATTTCCAAAAGGTGACCCTTTTTTTCCTTCCCATTTTTAAATCCCTTGGAAACTGAAAACTAAACTACATGACACAAACCAGCCCATTCTAGTGAAAAAGTTTTATTTTAGATTTAAAATAACCTTGTGTTTTTGTGGCCAAGGGAAAAAAAAATCCTTGAGAGGGAGTTCTCCCCATTATTGAGTGTTGGGGCTTTATAGCTATTTTCTCATATTGCAATCTGAAGCCAACTATCAACTGGCCAACAAGGCAGCTGGGAAGGGCATGATCCTTCAGTTTTTTACTGTTTCCCCTGTTTGCAGTGCTGAGGTTGTATAAGCTGCTGGGTTTTTAAAAGTTTTTGTATTTACATGGCTAACCAGAGACAAAAAAGGATTCTTTGTCAGGTATCTCAATAAAAACTCGAGTGCTGCTGCAAACTGCACCAATGCTGAACCCCAACCCTGTGGAGAGTTTGTGTGAACAGTGTGTTGGCTTGAAAGCTGCTGGGGTTTGTGAGTTACACAGAAAACTTTTCAAAGGCACTGAGCCCTGAGCTAGCTCAGCTCCCTCAGCTGCTGAGAGCCCTTTTCCATTGCCCTTGAGGCAGTGCTCAGTCAATACAGTGCCTTTGAAAGCATCATCCATTCCAAATTTACCACCATTTCACAGCTCCAGAATATCTCCTTTTCCCTTTTTTTATTTTTTTTTTTGTGTGTGTCTTTATCTTCTTTGTTGCCTTATTTAAGGAAGATGTTCAGAGTTAGCAGCTCATCTGATGATGACTGGAGTTGGTTTCTCCACACCTGAGAAGTTTCTGGCCTGATTTTTTTAAACTTCACTATCTGCTTTGCATTTGCTGGTTTGGAGGTTCCTTTTTTGAGGTGTTTTCTTTGGTTTTCTGTCGTGAACATTCAGCATTAATATATCATTGCTACTCTGCTTTATGTTTGTCTCTGACTTGCTGCGTTTTATTGAACAGTTATCTCTAAAGACATAAACTCTTTTAAGGTTTGTGCAGATACCTCAAGTGTCTCAGAATTTAAAATTCAGCAAATTATTTCCATTTTTTTTCCTGCATGCACAAAGATACAAAACCTTTTGTGGCAGATTGAGGATAATGAGATCTCATATAAGTGTCTGCATGTAATATGGCAGCAAATTACTTTGATTTATTGCAGTCTAATTGTATAGAAAGCCAATGAATTGATATGTCATAGACTCAAAGTAATACAATTTAACTACAACAATTATGCAGCTAAGTAGAATTAGAACTTGATTGCTAGTCTATAATAACCTCTCATAACAGAAAAAATCTCTTATTTATCCTTTTTTAAGCAATAATGAAAGTAAAGATGGTTTCTTCACATTTCAGGGAGGGAAAGCAGAATAGGAAAAAATGGAAGGAAGATGGAGATTTGAACTCAAGAAATCTCTTTTTATCCAGTGCTGTTTATTTTCTCTGTTTGCATGGACAGATAAAACCAAAACAAACAAAGCCATAAAACCACCTCCCAAAACCAACCATAAACCCTCAAAAAAAAAACCCAAACAAAATCCAAAAATTATTTTTTTCCCCAATATTCTAGTTGAAGCCCAAGATGCAACCAAATCCAAAAACCTTAGCTGTCACTTGAGTGGATAATTCATTTCATGTGTCATTTTTAATGCAAGGCCATACTTAATAGGCACTGACTTAATAGGCACTGACAGCTCCCCTAACTCAGGCTGAAGAATCAAGTGTGTGGTGGTGTGAAAAATATATTGTTCAAAGCCTGTTTCTATCGTGGTTAAAACTACAGGTTATTGTTGTACTTTGCACCAGAGAAAGGGAAAGGATGGGAAATGGCAGGGACAAATTTTCCAAGGTGTATTGTCAAGTTTCAGCAGCGATCAAGCTTGCTCTTTATTGGCAAGTCTGTGTTTTATGCACTGACTTTTAAAGGAAAAGCACCAGGGCTAAAGCAGGGGACTGATGGACGTGAGCACCTTCACCTCCCTGTAACATCAAGTTCTTTGTGACTTGTGTGACCACCCCTCTGAAGCTAATTTCTGATTTGTGCTGTGCTGCTGTGCTGAGGCAAAACAGGTTGAAATTATTCACAGCTCCTGCCCGAAATACTCATTTAACAGTTTCTGAAAGGTGTAGGGTCCCTGCTGATGTGTGTCACATACATCCTAGAGCATCAGTTTTTAGGCTGGCTCTGTGATTTATTCAGTCCCTCTGCGGGCCTAGGTGGTGCAGGATCGAGGGGAGAAGGGGCTGGGAGTGATGCAGAGCAGTGCAGTGTCCTTGATTCCACATCTCCTGTTGCAAAGCAGTGTGTCCCTCCTCTGCCTCTGGGAGGAAGGCTTTTTCCTGAGGCAGAGGAACAGAGAGGCACCCGGGTTGTTGCATGCCACAACACACAGATGTGAGGGTCCAGCATCTTCCTCAGTATCAGGAAAATGAACACAAGAGGTGCCTCTTGCCAGCAGATTCCCACTGAGCCCGTGGAGTAGGAAGGAAGCAATTAGCTGGCATGTATTGCCAGTAATAGCTGCTCCAGGCAGCACATTAAGCAGTGCATTAATTGATGTATTAATTGATTTATAAACACCAGCTTCCTGATTAGCTTGATTATTGCTATTGTACTGGGATGAGGAGGATGGTGGGGGTCTGAGTAAGCCTTAGTGGCAGTGTAATTAAACATTTCTTTTGTTTCACTCTCTGTGACATTCACTGGAACAGCACAGGAATGATGTGTTTTTCTCTGCTCGAGTAATGCACTGGATCCATTTCAGCAAACTTTACAATGCTCAGAATTGCAGAAGGGTTTTCTGAACTGTGATTTATCTAAGAAAAATAAGGTGTTTTAGTAAAATGAACAGTGAAAAGATGCAGAGGGGTCTGAGAGGCAGAGAAGGGCTAAAAAGTAGATATTTAACTATAATGAAATGTGTTAGGAAAATTGTTCTGCTCACTGTCTCTCTGCTCACGTGGACCTTAGAATGTCCTGATGAGGGACTTTCCAGATCCCTTTTCTGAGATGAACATCAACTTTCAGCTGGTCACAAGGAACTGAGTTATGGCTTTGTGCAGATGGATTCTGCTTTTGCTTTCAGGGCAGGTGCTGCCCTTCCACGCTCTGGGTATTTCCTCTGGCAGCAGGCAAAGGGAAAACCAGGAGAAACTGAAATCTCTGATCCATCCCTTCTGTGATGCTGGGCTCAGGGACAGCTGCAAGAGTACAAATTGCATCCTTCAAAGGCCTCAGGAGAGTGTGTGAGACAACACAGCTATATTTCTTCTCAGCAGAGGTTGTACCTCAAAGTTTGGGCAAAATTTCTGCTCTTTCTGTGCTGCATCCTTTGCTCACCTTCCCTCTGCAGCCTCTTCCTCACTATCTGTGTGTGCAGCCTGCTCCTCCCTTCCCAGCGGATCAGCTGGAGCTGTGAGTCACTCCACATCTCATCCTAAACTCAGAACAATATTTAATCCCTTGACATCCCCCTCCAGTCGTTAATGGACTCTGTTCCTTCTCCTTTTGCCCTCTCATCACGGCGGGGGCAGAGGAGCCTCTCTGGGGTCTGTCAACACTTGGCTCAGGCGGTTGATTGGGCATTGCCTCGGTGTCAGCAGCAGCATTAGCACAGAATCCTGAGTGCAGGGAGCATTCCATCCCAGCTCTGCAGGGATGCAGTGCTGCAGCTCGAAGCACAGATGCTGCCCAGTGTGCAGATGGGGTGTCATGGAATCTCTGGTAAGTGGGTGACCAGGGAAATCAGAAAAAAAATTGTATGTGTGCATCCCTCTGCCCACCATACCACTTCAAACATCCCATTCATTAATTGTTTCTGAGGTGAAAGGGTTTGCCATTGCCTGAAACCCAGCAATGAAAAGCTGCAGTGGAAACAGGATAATAATACGTAAAAATGTCTGTATTCCAAGATTTTTCTTTGCTTATCTTTTCAAGTAGGTGTCCTGCACTAAATTTCAGCAGTTCCAGATATGGGTGAGCTTTATGGAATGAGGTTCCAGTGATGATGCTCTGTATTCTTATGAGCCAGGTGTATTGCCTGTAGCAGGGAGGTTTCATTCTCACGGGCATCGACACATCCCTCTCCCATGGACAAATGCTTGAGGGCAGCTCAGTGTGCAGGGCATGAAACTGCTGCAGCTGAACTTAATCTTCCCAAGCTTCTAGATTGTATTAATATTTGGGCAGTGTAGGAAGCTACCAAGTCTAATTGTACATTGGGAAATGCTGCAGACATTTGTAATAAAGGTAGAGAAACGGTAAAAATAATGTCTTGGACTTAATGAGGAGAGTGGAAAGCAACTTGGAGAAAAAGTCCCATTCATTTCAGTGGAATTTATGCTGCTGAAATCTCTCAGAAATTCTTGAAAATCCATCTCTAGCTTAACTAAAAATATTGAAAGACTAAACATTAGATATGTTTCTATGCAAACTAACTCTGCAGAGTCTACCTTTTCACGTTTATTGCAAGTGACAATGAGTAGTCTTCTGCTGCTTGGGTCGTTGGCACTGTCGGAATAATTTGGGGCACGAAGCAGAATAACTGCAGTAATGTTTATTTTTCATTTACCTTCACAGGATCTGTCCCCATAGGAGTGTAAATGATGTAAGAGTGTTTCTTCTGTTACAGCAACACCATTAGGAGTCACTGGTGGAAGAGGGGTCCTGGCTACAGAGGGAATGTGGCTGGAAAGCAAGGTTCACAGGCTAATTCCAGGGTTCAGCTTGAAATGGAAGCACAGGGATGACTCTCTGCTCTGTTTGCCATTTTGCTCACCTCCAGACCTGGGCTATTTCTCCTGCATGGTTCATATTTCTGTTTTCACATTAGTAAGAAAGCAATAGCTTGAGCAATACCAGCATCTGGGCCCTCAGTAAATGCACCATGACCCCTGATATTACAAATGAATAAGACACAGAACAAAGTGTGTGTAGCTCGATACCTTACACGAGGCATCTTGTCTCTAGACAGTTCATTTCCAGCTCTGTTATTGTTGAGACAGTTCTTCTGGCTCATTCTCTCTTTACAGGAGTCCTTCCCTGTAATAAATGGTAACTGTCCTCCAACTGCTCACAATGAGTGTGGTAGAGAACAAGTTTACTCTTTAAAAATGCCCAGAAGATAATATCGAGTTTAATCCTCTCATATCGTGCCACTTGATGTTTTTATTGGGTTTTTTGGGGTTGTTATTTTTTGGTTTGTTTTTTTTTTTCTTAGCCAGAGGTACTAAATTCTGGCTTTTCAATACTACAGGAATGGTTTGTGTTGTATTAATAGTAATCATCTGCTAATACATTGTTTGACTGACAGTGTCACTTAAGAGTGGCAGCTTTCCTGACTGTGGGCATACATGGAAAACCTGATCTGAACCTGGGGGCAGGTGTGTGCATTAGCAAATATTGTATATATACTTATGTAGGTACATAGTGCATACATAATAATATATATTTTGTGTGTGTGTATATATATATAAAATATATATATTGTATATATATAATATACTTATAATATATAATATATATATTATATATATTATATATATAATATATATATACTTATGTATGTACTTAATACATACATAAGTATATATACAATATATGCAATATATATTATTGTATTATTATATATTGTATAATATAAATTATTGTATTATTAATATATATATACAAAAAATATATACCTAGTACATACATATGTACAAGTATTGCTGATCAATGCTCATTTATGTGTCTTAAATGGAATGATTAATGTATCCAGTCTGTATTCCTGTATTCTGTCACTAACATTCCTGAGGTGGTGCCCTTGAATAAGTTTGTTTGTGTGTTGCTGCTGCTCTGCACTTGCCATACAGGGAGCCAGGTCTGTTCAATCCAGAGAACTGCTGGAATAACTCAGGATCTTTTGAATTTGATGCTGCAGTAATCACAACACCAGTTCTAACCTGCTTAGCAAGTGATCCCATCTGAGGCAACATTTGGATTCCTTCCCTTCACCAGAGTGAGAATGAGCAGATTAAAGGCTGTCAGGGATTTAGGGATGATGGAAATGGGGTGTCTCAGAAGGTTCTGGAAAAGTGTAATACAGTTTTTTTTTTGTGCTACTGGGAATTGGCATTAGTGGTGTTCATTGGCATCCAGTCTGCAGGTTCACCTGAGCCACAGAGATTCAATTCATGTTGAAGTATGGCACAGCCACAGACTGTGATTCTGGCAGGCCAAAGGTGGGGACAGGGTTTGTTGTTGGGGTCCAGTTTCCACCAAGAGTTCTGCTCTCCTTGTAGGTTTTCTGGAGTTCTGGACATTCTGGAATTCTTTCCTGGTGTGTGAGAGAACAGTTGATTACCTGAGCTGTCCTTAATAAACAGCAGCACTGTTGGCATTTCAGGGGAATAAAATATAACAGTGATTCTTCAGCCCAGCAGACACATTAATATGTTTTCTGATTATTAATTCAGTTTGCTGTAATACCAGCAGTCTCCTCTTGTGACAGCAGTCAGAGGCAAAGGCTCTGACTGTAATTACAATTGAAATTGTAAATGAGCTCCTCTAGACTAAGTGGGCATTAGATCAGGTACTCTTTGAGAGGTAAACAGCAAAGACTGAAGGGCCTGATTGATGTCTTATCTGGTTTTGTCTCATTTTGCTGTCTCTAAATCATTGCCATTGTTATGCTCAGATTTTCCCAGTCATGGGAAGATTTGAAAGCAGGAACATTCTTGAGGGCTCATTGGTATGATGAAAAGTGCAGAAGCATATGCTGGTGAGTTAAGTTTTCATTCTCTTGGCTAGTGATGCAGTATTGGAGATTGTAAAAATGTCAGTTTAGGACATATAGCTCCAAATAATTACTCTTCTGTAAGACTGGATAAAGCAATATAATGAAATTACTGCTAATACAGTGAATTATGGTTTAGATTAATGTTCACAGGCAATGTCTGGTGGGATTTTTTTCTCTTTTTTTTTGTTTTCCTTGTTTGTTTTTTCTTGTTTCCCCTGTAAGAAAGGCATTGTGATTTCAGGCTTAATAATCTCTAATAGCTTCCTTTTTAAGGTCTGCTAAACTAACAGTGTGAGGTAACTACCATTGATCTTAGCTTGATTTATGGTCTATAGATGACCAAGCAAAGACTTGAAAAACTACTTTGCACTAAAGAATAGCTATAAACCCCACTTTTCCATCAGAATGAATTTTGTTAGTCTGAAGATTCTGGTAGAAAAACCTTGATATCATGCTCACAGATAATAAATTATCTGCAACCTTTCCCAGCCTGCAATCAATATGTTATTCGCTATTTATTTCCCAATTTTAATCAAATCCAGAGACAGAAAACTCAGAAAAGTCAACCCAGGACAAAACTGATGATAACAATGACATTTATTGACATTTCAGAGGCACAAGGAGATTTAAATGAAGTTAAAAAACCTCTCAGCAAATGACAAGGAGTCTAATGAAAACCCAGTGAACACAATAAAATATGCACCGTCAGCTGCATGCAGGTCAAAGATGGAATTTACATAAAAGTAAGATAACTTTGCTTTTGTGGCAGTTTATCCTGCTGCTAGACAGCTCCTTGGTTGATGCAAACCCCTGCAATAACATTTTGCTGCCCAGGCCACACAGCCCAACTTCTGATAATGTAAAAGAGAAGGACACTGAAAGGCATTCTTTGAGGGGCAGAGACAATCCAGCAGCTGAAACTCAAAGACCTCTAGGTACTCTTTTATTTGTTTATTACACACATTTAACTGGATTTCTATTTGCAAACAGATCCCTGTATTTACTTCTCTGATTCTGGTGGACATGTGCATTTTAACTTCCTGCATGTTTGGCCTTTACTTTCGTGGTGCATTTTATAATGTTCCACCAGGTCTGCACGTGCAGCTGTTACCAAGCCCACTTTCAACACAGAAGTATTTCCTTACCCCAGTCTTACCAGAAACATCTCTTTCTACTCAATATAAAACCCTCAAAATATCTGACAAGTTCCTTCCTGTATGCCTGTGTCTGTTTTGGAGACACAGACTTGGAAGCAAGGCTTGCAAACATCTGTAATCTAAAGCACTTGTTGGATTGCTGTTTCAATTAATTTATTAGAAAAATTTCATGCTGCTACTAAAAAAAAGTCCTGTGGCTGAAGACAGAATCAGGCAGTATGAGGGGGAAATGGTGAATATTTTTTTGCTTGTGTATGTGAAAGCAGACAAGGTAACAGTTGACTCATGGAGTTTCTGGGCTGATGAGGTGGAGGAGAATATGTGGGAGAGCTTGCAGCACTTTCAGAGGTTTGAGAGACTTTACAGAGAGCAGGTTTGTGAACAAGAAATACACTGGACATTTGCACAAGTTAGGTTTCAGTTTACAGACTCCAGAGAGCAGATATTTGTTCTTCTGGTGCCCGAAGGTCTAAATTCTGGAACACCAGCAGTAATTTAGCAGTGTGGAGGAGTGGAGAGGTCTTCTTGATTATATCTTCTATGAGGGCCTTCCACACAACCCTGGGACATCCTTGAGAGTCCAAGCAAGTCCCTGGGACAGCAGGAGAGTCCAAAACCCCAAGCAGCATTTAAATGGAACCAGGTAGGGCTGAATTTGCAACTAGATTCAAATACCTCCAGATTGTTCATCATAAGGCTCTGTCAAAAATTGCACTGCTATTGAAGTATGGCACATAAACAACTTTTCTGTCCAAACCGTTCTGAAACTACACTGGAAGTCAAATAGGATTTTTTTAAAAAAATATTATGGGAGTAGCTTCATTTTCACATCTCTATCATGGATGATCAGAGAGATTCAGGCTTTATTTAGAAGTGCAGTGGTGTTTAGAAATGAGCTGCTACAATTGCAGGCCTGGATTTCATGCTGCTACACACTAAATAACAGCAACTAAAATAAAAACAGGTCCTTGTCTCATCTCTAAATTCAAAATGACACAAAGAAATAGAAACAATACTATGATATTATATTGGTAGCTGATGCAAAAAGATGTTCAGCAGACTTTTTGAGCATTGGATACATACAGCCACTCTGTCTTATCAGTCTTTGTAGCTGCTGAGTCTTATTCTGTTAGTATCCATTTTGTATGAATATGTAAAATGAAATATGTATAATTACTCCTTTGTAAACAGAGCAGAACAAATATGCAATCAAGCAAAATTGTCATTTTACCTTTTTTTTCTAGGCTGGCATAAAATGCGCAATTTTGTCATTTCAGAGGTATGGTTTTGATATTCTTCCATACAAATGAAACGAGCTGATGTAACTGAAATGACAGCTTCTGGAGGGATACCTCAATTTACTTAATTCTGCCTTTTTTTTTTACTCTTTCCTATTGTATAGCTGATTACTTGCTTCTAAACCTGTTAATTTGTATGAATTGTGTAAATACTTTTAGTGTTCTGTGCATCTGCAGAAATATTTTTACAGTTAGGCAGCTGAGAGAGCATTAGCTTTTATTATAGGTTGGGCTTTTGCATTTGTCTCTGCTACTTTGTGCTCTCCTTCGATCTCTTTCTGTCCTGATAAGGTGGAAATCACAATCTCAAATAAAATTTAGATTGATTTTATATTTATACTTCTCATCCTACATCATGCAGCTTGTCAAGAGGGGAGCTGTAGCAAAGCTGCTGCTGTACCTACTAAAGTCATTACACCCCAGATCCCTTGTGCTGCTTTATGAGCCCATAATCTGCTTCCATATGAGGCAACCAGATTAGTGCCCCATAAAAATGGCAGAAGCATCACTATAGCTGTTCTACAAGTTTTTATGCTTTGCTGAATTTTATCATTGTTATTGTTATTTTGCTGCTAGTGTGGCCAAGTGAAGCTGTGGTTGCAAGACAGAGAATTCTTTGTCTAAAAAGAGACTCCAGAGAGGTGTGACCCCCTTGGACAGAAGCAGGAGTTTTATCTGTAGGTTTGGTTTAGGATGCCTGCCCAACCTGCAAGTCCTGTCCATGATGCTCTTCATTGGGCCAGGTGGTTTGTGAGGCCAAATAAATTTGCAAGTCTGGGTTTTGAAGTGGGGTGAAATATAATTTCAAAATTGTTGAAATGATAAAAGGCAGATAATGTATTTCCTCATTTAATTATTCAAATATCTAGAGCAGCATTTGAATACTGAACTTCTACATCCCTTATAAAGCCCCTTTTCTGTTCCTTTTGACAAACAAATTTATTGGCATATACCAGTGGTTTTGAAACTGCAACTTGGTTTTCAGTATCTCTATTTCTAGGTAACATTCATGACAACAGAAGACTGAACTTGTGAAAAAGGGGGACATTTTACTTGTAGTTGGGGGCAAAAAAGTAGAATTATGCCCATTTGGGCTGTGGAAATTTTCTGAGAAACTGAGGGAGTTTTATCTGTTTATTTGCATATGTATTGCATTGCTCTGAGAAAGTCACGAATGCTCTTTGTTTTCCCCTAAGTGTGCCCTTGGTTTTAGAAATACAGGATAATCACAAGGACAGCGCTCCAGAAGTTTTAATGAGAATTCCTGCAGATGCAGAATGATAGAAATTATGTTCTGTGTGCCAGGGGAGGAAGAGAAATCCTTGGAATGAGAAGGAAAGGCAATTTATCAGTCCCTGCAGCTTTTGAGGCAGAAAGGACATCTCTTACAGGGTCAGAGAACTGCAGGTTCTGGTGGGCAGCCAGACAGGGGGAACAGAAGCCTCTTAAGGGCAGGGGGTGATGCCCATGTCCCTGTTCCATGTCCCTGCTCTGGGAACTTGGCCTGTGCCAGGACACCAAGCTGGGGCTGATCCCTGTAAAGGCTTTTAGATTCAAGGATGGATAGCCCCAGTAAATCCCTATTGCCACGCTCCTGAGTCAAAATCAAAAAAATTACTTTTTTGAGCTGTTTTCTAACTGATGGGAACCTTTTAGTTATCCTCTGGTGCTGTTGTTCCTGAATACCTCGTGTTATAAAGGTCATTTTTCTTCTGTTCTATCTGGTGCTGTATATTGAGTATGAATTATAATTGCAAACACAAATAAGGATATTTATCCTGACATCGCTTTAAGTGTATTTTAGCAGAGTGACTCCAGAGTGCCCATTCAGCAAAATGCATCCTTTCAGGTGGGATCATTTGCTTTTTCTGAGCCTGTCAGACAGAAGACTATTTCAGCTTTTGTCTCAATAACTCAGGGCTCTCTTAATTTAAATTTATTAGAAGCCAGGGAAGGTGCCCTGCTGCAGTATAACCTTGGATGTCTTACAGGTTTTTCAGCTGCAGTATAAGGGCAATGCCCTGAGTAGATACAAATTTAACTAGACATGAGAAATTGCAAAATCCTTTTTTTTATCACCAGTTTTCAAGTCCCTTGATTCGACCATCAGAATAAATTTTCTATGATCTCATAACTTCAAAAGCTCTCCTCGCTCCCTTCTTCCCCCATCTGTTTAACCAATAACCTATTCTCACAAACACTGAAAATCACATTATGAGCCAAGTTGTCTTGATGGGCCTGGGTTGTACAGTGGATCCATGCTGAATTAAGTTATGTGTGTGCTGAGACTAGGAAGGATAGAGGAAAAGTGGCACTCTTTTTTTCTTAAAGGTAGACTTTTTAAAAAACTCATTTTTTAAACAAATATAATAATAATGGATTTGGGGCCAACTGGAAAAAAAATGGAGATGATTTGTACATCTGAAATTGAGGGGGTTTTTATTAAAAAATATTATTAAAGGACATGGAATCAAGACTTTCCCCACCATTTACTAGTACTATTGACAGGTCAGAATTGTAATTTTGGAGACTTGTATGTATCGTTTCCCTAAATAATTTGAGATGATGTTGCAGATAATCCCTCTCAGTGAATCCACAGAGAGTATCCAAGATCTGAATCCACTTGTGGGAATGAGATCAGCGTGGTGTTATCAGAGATGTTGATTATCATGAAGGATACAAGATCCTATTTTGGGAGCTGAAGGAGCCTATGAAAAAAAAAATATTGAAAGATGTTAGACCAAAGTTGCATTTAGAGAATGGATTTTTTTGGGGGAAACGTGTTTCCACCAACCTACTTTGCTTCTACAGCATGCCAGGGAAGAAGCAATGAATCCCTTGTGTTTTGACTTTGGGAAGTTTTCTGGCTCTGTCTCTCCTGATATCCTCAAAAGTAAAGAAAGCACAGTCTGCAGAGATCTGTGACAGCATCTCTGTGTGTGTAAAATTGTTTGAAACTTCTGCACAGAAGGCAATTATCAGATTTTCTATCAAAAGAGTGGTGTTAGAGCTGCCCTGTGCTTCTGGTTTTTCATTAATGATCCCCACCCTCAAGGTGTGGGCAAGCTGGGAGGGAGGAGGCTGAGTGCCCTGGGCAGCCAGAGCAGAATTCAGAACGATCCTTGCAACCTGGGGAATGTGAGCTGAAATGGAAGAGGGGGAAGTGCACGATCCTTCACGCAGGCAAGCTGAGTCAACTGCATAAATAAAGTATGAGGAGCAGCTGGCTGGGAAGCTGTTCTACAGAAAAGGGTCAGGGGTTGTGCTGAACCACCAGCAAATACGTCTGAGTCATGAGTTAAAAATGTCACGCTGCTGTGGTGAATCCAAACGCCACGCTGGGAGGCAGCAGGGCACTTGAGGGACTGATTCCCTTCTCTGCACTTTGATGAAGATCCCTGGGCCTCAGGGCTAAAGGGTTATACTGAATTTGGGGCACTTGCTTAAAGAAAGGTCTGGATCAGATGGAGACATTTTAACAGGAGGTTCCAAGAGTTAATAGATTCCTAGAAACTGTCATCTGAGTTCAGAGACCAGATTGAAACTGCGTAGCCAAAAATAAAAAAGGAAGATGTTTTTTAAAATGTTTTTTAATGTTTCTGGAGTGAGGGGAAAAATTGATCTCTTCTCCCTGCTTGTGGGCTAAAACTACCAGTCTGTACTGGGCTACAGCCATAGCAAAGTAAGCACAATTTACTGGAAGATGCAGAAATATAAGGAGGACTCTGAGAAGGGGAAGTGTTCAGGAGTTTATTGACTGTGTAAATGAGGATTAGGAATTGTTTGGCTTATCAGGCAAAAGGCAGCATAATGCCACTGGCAATCAAGTAAGAAGGTGGGATGGTTAATCTCCATCTTCCCAGGTGGATAAAAGTTCCAGCTAAGTTCTGTGGATGTGTAGAATATGGGTGTTGGCAATTTGGAATGTGACAGAAAGGAAAATGTGACAAGGAACAACCTGTTAAGTTAAATTAACCGGGAAAGCTAGAGAAATAAGGGGCAAATTGTTTATAGAGGAAGAAGAAACTCAGCTGAGGAAGGAATACTGCTATATTGCAAATGTGAAAGGTTTATGGGGAGACTCTCTTTGAACATCTCCCTGGTTTAAAAGACAAGGAATTAATGTGCTGCTTTTGAAGTCTTAGGAGCTTGAAGACACTTAGGAGGGACTAGACCAATCTCTGGCAACTTTTACATCCTATTGAAAGAAGTAGTCACTGCACAAGGGTGTGTATGTTGACACTTACTCCAATTTCACCTTTGTTCTGCTTGGTAGATGTCCCCTGAGAGAAAGGCCAGTCCCAGTGGGCAGAAATAGAGGACCAGGCAAATGTCATCTTTCCTTTATCTCCCACTCAAAAATCATGATCTGTGTCTTGGCTTGGATCAGAGCAAATACCAAAGTCAGGAGGTGAAAACAAAACCTCAGGTCACACTGTCAGAGCAAAACAGAAAAATACCAGAGATAAACAAAACACAAAAAACTCAGAAAAGCAAAACTGTATCTAACTGATGCAACAAAACATTTCTGACTCTTTGGTTGACTGGAGGAAGAGAGGTTAAAGATAAAGGTTGGGAGGAGAGATGGAAGAGGGAACAGGAGACACAATTTCCGTATCCATCTTGGACTTTGGCTGGGATGGTGAGTGAGAGAATTTGGACTGTGGCTGCAGCAAGGAGCTCTCTCTTTCTCTTGTGAGATTTCTTCATTACCATCTTTCTTTTGTAAGGGTTAGGCACTCTATTTTACTATGCATCTATTGATCATCCAAGTATCAGTTTGGCAATGTGCCACTGATCTGTGTCCCATGCTGCTGTTTCCATGGCTCAGAGAGAAAAAAAAATCACTGTCAAGCCGGGGAAGGATGGGTAAAAAACATAATAGTAAAAACACATGGGGCCATCAGCACATGCTTTTTATGGAGATCAGGTTTGACCCAACCAGAAACCTCAGTCCTGAATAAGTCTTAATTCAGCCCTCTAGCCATGTAAGTTTTGGGATGGGTTGTTCTTTCTTAGATTTTTAAAAACAGTGTTATTTTAAAGTGCCTGGACACTGCACATCTCCATAAGGATTGTGTTCTTGATGAGATCAGAAAGTTCTACAGTCTCCTAAAATAATGGCTGAATTCTAAGCAAGTAAGACAGAGAAAGGAAAAAGGGAAATAGAAAAGAGAACTTGTCACTTTCTTGAGATGAAGATGCCATTTGTCACAAAACGATAAAATTGTAGAATGATTTGGGTGGAAGGGACCACATACAACATTTCCACACCCTCCTACCATGGGAGGGCACCTTCAGCTAGACCAAGTTGCTCAGAGCCCTATCCAACCTGTCCTTGAGCACTTCCAGGGATGGGGCATCCGCAGCTTTTTTGGGCAACCTGTTCCAGTGCCTCAAACAGCTAATCTAAACCTGCATGCTGGTGGAAAAATCCCTCCCCATATTTCTTGTGGGCTTTCTTAAGGCACTGGAGGGCCACAATGAGTTCTTCCCTCCAGAGATGTTGAGCTGTTGACCACAACTTTAGGTGCAACCATCCAGCCAGTTCCTCCTACACTGGGTGGTCCATTCTTCAAATCCAAGCCTCCACAGTTTATAGACAAACAGTCATGTGGGACACTGTCAAAGGTTCTGCACAACTCCAGGTAAATGACACCTCTAGTTCCTCATTTACCCACCCATGCTGGTTCAGGCCACTAAATTTGGCAGGTATGATTTAGGCCCTTAGTGGAACCATGCTGGCAGTTACCAATCCCTTCCTCATTTTCCATGAGCCTTAGCAAAGCTTCCAGAGTGATATCAGTCTACCGTTAATCTTCTCACTCTGAGGAAAGGCTGTGTGAAAAGTGGTAGCTCTTCAGCTCTTTCATTATCTTTTTAGCCATGTGTCTTCAGAGGAGCTCCAGTGTTTTTCTGACCCAAACATGGCAGTGAGATAACCTCACATTTTATTAACCCTGACAGAGGTACCTCATCTCCACAGACCCCACGGTTGCCTCTTCTTTCAGCGTTGTACATCACAGAGTCCTTGCATGAGCATCTCAAGGATAGGCAGCAGCCAGCTTTCAGCTGTGTCCTTTAAGGCTTTTCAATCTTTCATATCTCTCCCCCAACCTTTGGAGGTGATGTATTATCCAATTCCTCACATTAAGAATTTACCATTCCTTAGGATGCCACGCTGGCATCCATCCCCTGTGATGCTTAAAAGGACAGCAGTATTTCCTAGCTTTAGTCACTGTGAGAGTAACCTACTTTCACACAATTTTAAATTGGAGTGAGCTTTAAAAATTGTTTGAACTCACCCCCTGACCTGAATATTCACATTCTTGTCACATTAATCCATTTTGATATAATGATTTCGTAGCAGATTTGGGCAAGACTCAGACAAGTGTCTTTTCAGTTTAAGTAAGTCTGGAGATTTCTTTCTTCGTAAGACCTAAACACATTAAGTCACACAGTGCAGGAGTTGGGCAATGCAGCTCTGTGTGTTTAAAACAAAAGATTTAGCATTGAAAAAGCATGGGACACAGTGGAAAAGATGAGCTTTGGAAACACTCTGTGCCACCCACTGAAGACAAGAAAAGGGAATTCAAGTCTCTATTATTGTGATAATAGTGTCTCTACTGATAAAATCGAGATTATTTATCTACACTTTCAACCAAAAATCTTAAGAAGTAAAATGTGTCAGGGAGGTGCAGCAAAATAATGGAGTGCAAATAAAGGATAAATATAGTAACCTAATATTGGGGTTTTTTAATTTATTTTTTTAACCAATATCCTGCCATTTAATTATGCAGCATCAGTGTTCCTCACTGCCATACCAGTAATTTTGTTTTCTTTTGGGGTATTGTACTTTTTTTTGTGGCTTATTGTAGACTGCATTCTGCCATCCATGTCACTACTGTATAACTCACATTCTGCCCTCCCAGTTACAGCAGGAATATAAAGGAAGTGAGAGACTAATCAGAGTGAGCACAAAAGGAGACAGAATGTGTCCCTGAATGCTTAAACTCAGCAAGAGAAGGCCTGCTGCCTTTTCTATTTTGAATGCACAGTTGGTGCCTGATATCAAACACTTTTCCTTTGGTAGTGAGGTCTGTGGTTGCCTGCACAGAAAGCATTATGATCCAAGCACTAATTCCTATTCCCTATTCTATTCCACTAAAAGTTGTCAGTGCTTGCATGCCACCCATTGAAGTGGTTTAATCCTGCTGCCTTTCTGACACCTGAATGAAACCAGGCTCCCTGCGTGGCTTGAGGGGCTGAGCAGATGTTTCCACCAGGCAGAAATGAAAACAGGAATATTCAGGTCAATGGCATTGCAGAGACAGTAGTCAAGGGCCATGAGGGACATGAGGTGTAGCAGCAAGTTAAAGTGAAAGGTCTATGGCAACCCTACCAAATCTATATATAAAAATATAAATAAAGAGGTGAACAAGGGATATGTTACCTATAACTCTACATTTACTTGCATGCAAAAGGAGGCGCATACTTTCTCTTGGACATGGCCATAAAAGCACCAATGTACCACAAAAAGGTAACATCACCAGAGACCAGGAAAGGGGATTTATGCAATGGATCTCTCAGGCACATGCAGTGCTCTGAAATTTAGCAGGTTCAGACACAGTAAAGCCAGAAAAAGGCCAATAAATGAAGAAGTTAACGTAGAGATAAAACATTTGAGTATTTTTCCAAGCAAAAAAAAGATTGGAAACACTTTTCAAAAGATGGTATTCACGTCATGAACAATGGTATTGGGGTAGATTTTGAAAATATTTTCATTTAAAGGCCTAGCAATAAAGGAGGAGAATATTAGAGCCATTAGTTATGCACCACATCTTAATATCAGTGATAGAATTTCAGCTGTCATAAAGCCACAACATCAGAAAATGAAGGTCATGGCAACAAAAACAAATCTAGAGATCTAGGTAATTAAAATAAAACAGGCTGTACCAAGACCTGCTTCACAAACAGCAGTGACCATTCAGTCTGAGGTCCCAGCTTTTAAGAATAATTCTCATAAACCAGTCAAACACAGAAAATGTAAAAGTGAAGAAAGGTGTAGTCCCATGTAGAAATTCAATTTTGCCAGTTCCAAATGTCTCCCACTTGCACTGCACTTTGGCAGGGGTAAAGGAGCAGTTGCAATATCAGTGTACTTTATACGTGTCTCCTGCTTTGTCATCTTCTGTTGTTATGTGCCAAGGCCAACCCATCTTTCTTTGGGAGATAGCTGTGTTCCTGTGTACAGAAATGTCACTTTTATGCTTCATGTTAAAAATCATCATTTTCCAGACAGCTCAAAAGCCCTTCCTGAGGTTTCTGGGAAGAAAGGTTTTCTTTTCTTCATCCTGATCAGATATCTTCCTTCATCTTTCCATTAGCTCCTATGGGCCTTCACACATATAACTGAGTCAAAGTGAGGCCCTCATGCCTTCCTCAGGCCTTTTTCAACCTCAGAGCAATATGTCAGCCCCAGTCAGCATGACTGGAGTGATTTCCATGTCTGGAGTGATTTCCATGTCTGGATCCTCTCTTCTGTCCCCCCCATAACCCAAGCCCCTTGAGAAATTTTCTCTGCACGCTTGGCCTTCCTGTGGCATCGCTCTGACATGACAAATTCCTGGGGTACATTCCAAAAAATTGCTTTCTCTTCAAATAATTTCTCAGAAAATACTTTAGGACTTGCTTTCTTTCCTTTCCATGGAAATGTAAAAAATTTGTGTTTTCTCTACCCAGTTGGGCTGGCAGGGAGTAACTCCTCTCTTTTCTGTCAGGCTCACCAAGAGCCAGAGGCCGCTTTGGGAAAAGACTCTTGCTGGCCTGAGAGGGAAGAATGGTAAGGGACAAAAAAAAAGTTGTGTTCTTAAGTGCTGGATAGAAGTTCTGCAGATTATTGTGGGCTAAAATCAGCTAAAGCCATTATCTCACCACTTTTTTTGGGGTGTACTACCATGTCCATCATCCTTCTCTATTTTGTGTACTACATACATGTCCATCATCCTTCTCTATTTCAAAAGGATGGCAGTGAGAAATCAGGAAAACTGTGACATTCCCTGTATCCCTAAATCATGCTGTACAAGCTCTGTGCTGTCCTCAGTGAGGTCATGAATTACTATCTGCAGAATATATTGCTTTTCTCCTGTTTGTTGTGGATTGTTTGCACCACTTCCTCCTCTAATGCTTGCCTTCCATGAGATATTTAGATTTATTAAGAAACATTAGCAGAATTGTAGGTGCTCAAATAGTACCCAAACTCTTGATGTAATTTGTTTATGTAGCAATTAATGGCAATATTCTGGCCATCACACTGTAAACAGTGGGCAGTCCAGTAGCAGATATACTCTTAAGATCTTGTAGGGCCTCTCTGATTTGAGCAGACTCTTGGTAAATGTTCATGAATGCCCTTGTATCTGGATGCTGAAAACTAACAAGAAAATTTTCTAGTTTTAATGAACTTTTAAACTCTGCTGCTAATTGTCACCTCAGCTTACAGAGATGATTCACTGCACTGTACACAGCAATCAGAAACATTAACTTTGCTAATATCAGTCTGACTCAAGACACATTAAAATATCCTTCCAGAAAGCTAAAAATGTATAAAATTTGATCTGTGCATGCTCCCAAATCTTTGAATATTTGTGGTATTACTCAGATATCTCTTTTGTGGGCCCAAAATGAGAGAAGAAAAAACTAAAATTGCCCTTGATATTGCAATTCTGGAAATATGGAGAGCTTGAAAAAAAGAAAAAAAAGGTTCTCACTTGCATCTTATGAAAATGACTTATGTTTCTAAGGATGTGAAGGTGGTGTTATACACCACTTTTGACCAGCCAGCACAGAGATTCAGTGAAATGTTCCCACTTGAGACAGGTGCTTACATAACTGAATAAAATTAACAGCTCTCCTGTTTATGTAGTCATAGGGAGAAAAAAAAAAATCTCATTAGGATATGGATCCTATCTCAAACTGCTCCACCCTTCAGGAAGCTGCTTCCTTCTGGCTTTGTACAGGAAAATGGAAGTGCTGGCCTTGCTCAGAGTGCATGCAGAGCACCCCAAGGTGACACACTGAGGGGCTTTGCTGCCTCATGATCAAAGAAATGAAAGGACAAACTCACACACAAATGCTGTAATGATGGTGTCATGAGGCAGTGCTGGTTTGTTTCTGAAGGGAAAGGAAACAAATGAAAATAGTTCTTAACTATGAGTGAATGTGAACTTAGCTGAACTTTTTAAAAGTAGAAAAAACATAAATGATGTTTCAGGCTTTTTTTCTTTTTTTTTTTTTCCTTTTTTTTCTTAAATCCTTTTGAAAGGAAACCATGTACCAGTTATAATCCTTTAAGATAGCAAAATTCTTTAAAATAAATTGTCAGCAGAGATCAAAGAATGACTCAGGGATGTAGGAAAGGCTATGTCATATCCAATAAATAATGAGTGTTTCTTTAGCATGTTGCCAAAGGCAGCCAGGATCTGGTCTTTTACAAAAAGCACTGGAAGCCTTGGTGTTCATGTTAGGCAAACAGGCTTGAAGAAATGAGGAGGGAGAAGTAAAACCAAGGTAGTTTTTAGCATCCTCTTTTGGTTATAGATTATTTTTCATAATCTGTTATTTGATCAGCTGCTGGGACTGCTCAGACACTGTAATATTTATTGTAACAGCAATATTACATTATTGCTATTGCATTATAATAGCAGATCTTACCATGGATGGAAGAAATGCCACCGAGGTGGGGAAGGAAGGAGGTGAGAGCAGTGGCAGCAAAAAGATGACTCATCTAGAAACAAGGCAGGTAGTGGGGAAAACTGCTTGGCTGTACAGCTCAAATTAAAAACATCAAAATCTCAGGAGCAATCTCACCAGACCTCTGTTTTTTGGTTTTTTTTGGTTTTTTTGGGGTTTTTTTGTTTTTTTTTGTTTTTTTTTTTGTTTCCTTTTCTTGCAGCTCAGGATTTTCTGGAGTTTTAGAGTTGTTTTTCCTCATCCTGTTGCTTTCAGGTGTCCCACCTTTAGCAGGCCAGTTGTTTTTCTGTATGTCCATCTGACAGTGCAGAGCTCTTGTAGTTGCCTTGTGCAACAATGACCAACCTGGTCTCTGCCTCTTCCAAAACAGAGACATGGTTTGAAGCACAAAATTTTCACACACCACCCCCACCCCATCCTCTCCCTTGCAAAAGGACCCATCAAGTGGCAGCTCTGGAAGAATCTGTGGGATGAAAGCAGACAGAATCACAGAACTAAGTTGGAAATGACCTTTGAGACCACCAAGTCCATTGCATCCTCGCAAATTTTTCTCTCTTTCCCCATCACACATCAGTTTGTGTGTGCTGCATTTGCCAGGCACCCTGAGGGAGACCCTTTGGTGGGCTACAGCATCACCACAGTGCTTTGTGTAGTACCAGGAGTTCATAGAAATCCCTGCTAGTGCTGTCCCAAAAAAGCAAAGCTGAATGTCACCACTGGATGCCCTTCTGGCTGCCAAGATAAAGCTGCTGGTGTTAAGCCCAGCTTAAGCAGGGTAATACGAGGGGTGTAAACCACAAGTCACTCAGTGCAGGAAGATAAACATGATTTAAATGACTGAATGCCCTTCTAAATACAGCTGTGCACCAGAACCAAGGCAAATCTAAAGCTTGGCCTTTAATATTTCTGTGTGCTCACCTGTCACAGGATTAGAGCTGATTTGGGATGGGGACCAGCAGAGTTTCTGTTCTGTGTTTCAGGGGTGCAGTGGGTCACTGCTGAGCAGAACAAGTCAGAAATTGTGATTTGTGGCAGGCTGTGCAGGGCTGGCAGTCTGCTGGGTGGGTGGGTGGGTGAAGAGCCTGGCAAATATAAATCGTGAGGTGGGAGTGAATGTTCCCATCTGATGATAGACACATCTAAATGGGGACTTTAATTAGCTAAAAATATTAATTCTTTTAACACAATAAAAAAAGAGTAAAGAGGAGGATTAATGGAACACAGTGCTATGAGTCAGTGGCAATATCCAGCTAGGTATAGAGGATTGGTTTTGGTTTGGTTATTTTTTCCTTGATGAGATATCAGAAAGCCTTTCCTCATCTGATTTCCTTGGAAAAAGCAAACCTCCCCAGGGTGGGAAAACAGATTTTATATATATATTGTTATAGTTAGAAAAAATAGAAAAATGAATGAAGACATCAATACAGTTTTCTTTGAACTAAATAGTTCCATTTCAGAATATATATTTTGCTTAGAGTCACATAATTTAGTGTTGATTTTCCAGGCAAGCAAGAGTATATGATCCTGTTCTGTCTCAGTGTTGCTTCCACTTATTTCTGAAACTGCAACCCAGTTCAGCCAAGACTTAGATGGATTAGGGGATCTCAAAGATGAGAGTCCTATTTTGTGAAAACTCATTCAGGAGAAAAACTGGAGTCGTTGCTTCTGTGGAGGAAAATTCACAGCAGCAGGTCAATAGTTGATTGGCCTGGTGGCCTCTTCTCAGAGTAAATCCAGGGCTTAGGAGAGGAGCTGAGGCTGACTTGGCAGGGAAGGAAAATAATAAGGCCCTGCTGACACAGGGAATAGGGGTTCAGGTCATATGCAGAATTAGGAGGCTGGTGGTAACAGAGGGATATTGAAACCTGTCTCCAGAAGGATCTGCTCATCATGGAGTTAGTTGTGCCTTCCCTTTCTTTTCAGCCCAGATGGTAAAGCCAGTTCCCACATGGAGATAAAATTATATTTCTGTTTCTTTTTTTAATTGTTGTTTTTTAAAATGGTGTTAGTCCTACTTTACCATGGATGCTGTGGTGGTGAATTGAGGTCTGCAGTCCAGAACAATTCCTTCAATTCCCTGTGGAGTTATTTCCATCTCCAGTGTTTGTGCACCACACTGTGGTAGTGTCATACAAACAATTCAACATTAAGCCTGGGAAGGAGTCTCAGCAGGACATGATTAATTTATAAGCATGAAGATTTTATTAAATTTATTTCCTATCCACCAAAGACAAGTTCCCTTTTAATATCCCCTCTTAATTCTCCATGTCAGTTTTCTGATATTGGACTGGACTTTTCTGATATTGGCTCTTTCTTAAGTGGACAGAGGAATTTTTTGGTGCATCTCATTCGTGTCTGGAGTGCCTGGGAGCAGGGAAAGTGAAAATCCTGAAGGCAGGTGGGTTCAGGGGGGTGGCAGGTTCTGCTTTCTCTCACCTGCTCTGCTCCATGAGCTGCTCTCAGTCTCTGTAGCTGCTGCAGAGCCCTGGCCCAGGGTCGGACCTGCTCTGCCTTGCAGGGACAGCTGGATGAGATTCCCCTGCAGAGAGAAACAGGGAGAGGAGCTTTGGAAAGCAAACAGACCAAGCAAAGCCAGGGCTGGCTGCACCTGGGTACAAAAGAGGATGGCAGGAATTGCCCTGCCCTCTTGGACCCCTGGTCCATCGCCTCCCGTGTCCAGCCCCAAATCCCGGCCAACACCAGATGCTCCAAAGCGTGGAACAAGGCCCAGTGCAGCAGGCAGCCATGCTGGCAGGAGGTGCCACTATTAATACTCACCTGTTTCATCTTTTTTTCCGCTTCTTCTCTTTTTCCACTCCTTCTCTATTTCTACTCCTTCTCTCCAACTCAATAATTTAATTTTGGCACATTCTTTTCTCCCAACTTAGCCTCAAAAAAAAAAAGGGGTTTGATTCTCCCACTGTAATACCAGTTTCCCAGTCATCTTTGCTAAGCAGCTGAAGGATTCACTGTGTTCTCTTAATAGCAGTTTAATTCTGTAGGTATTGATAGCTGGGGGAATTTATCTGCACTTGGATCTGCTCTTTGGCTGTGTGTAGTAACTTCTCAGGCAGGTCATGTACTCCATTCCACTGCTATCTCCTGTTCCTCTGTATATTTTTCTGCATTTTTCATTATCATTTGTTAAATACATTCCAACCTGCAATTTATCTTAGTCAGCAGTTTTAGGACCTTTGTGGCTCTCTGAACACACAGGGAATTTAGAAATAAATCACTGCTCTTACTGGTTGTTTTTAATGCAAAAAATGTTTTAGAGAAAGTCAAGAGGGGCTTGGTCAATTTTGTCTGGACTCTCCTGTGCAATAAACCATTTTACATATGTTTTCCCAAGTGATAGGAGAATCCTGATTCAATTCAATTTTCTGTACTTGCTATTTTTAATTTTTAATATGTATGTTTTTCATTGAATTCAAGCTCTGTTGGTTAAATTTCATGTGTTGGAGGTAATGCAGGCACTAGTCAAAATTACTTTTCTGCTACTTATGCATTGATTTTTGTTGGCAGGTTTTACATAAAAAGAATCTTTCTGAAATATTTGGTAGGTTAGATAATGCAGAATAAGCTAAGAAAACAAGAAACTGCACACAGCACAGCTTTGTTAGGCAGGGTTTCTTAGATATTTAAAGACAGAACCTGTTTTTAATAAGACATTTCCTAAACTACATTGCTTTGCTGAGGTGGAAACTGCATTAATGTAAGAAAAACATGTCTCTTCTTTAAAACCTGTCAAAAAAGCAGGGTTCTTTGAAATGAGGAGAAGGATTTGCATAAAGATCTAGGTCTCCCTCCTGCACCACTGAAACAAGTGAAAGTCTTTGTGCATCCAAGTCTGACTTTGTGCTGGCGTGGGGTGCAGATCCTGCTCCCAGGGCAGTGAATCACCCTTGCTAGGCTCTCCTGCCTTCTCTAATTATCAGTGGGAGGTGTAAAGGGGCTCCTTTGGTGCCCAGCGTGAGCATCCCTGCCCTGTGCCCCTCTGGATCAGCACCGGGGCTGTGCCACCCTCATGGCCCCGGTGTCCCTTGGCTGCTGTGTGGGGTGATGGAGCACCTCTGTCCTCACCACACCCTCTCCAGAGCCTTAAATGAGAATATTTAGGGCTGTTTGCCCATCAATTTGTCTGCTGCTCTCAGCAGGGTGAGTCCTCCTCAGTGCTGGGAGTCACCGAGCACTCAGGTAATGATGTGTAATAAATGATCACGGAGTAAAAAATTGTTGTGAGGGTTGTGCAAAATTGATTCAAATGGGAGGCAATTGTCACAACTCCTTTCAAAAACAAAAGCAGGGCTTTTAACAGACCTGTGGCTATAATGCTTCATTATCACAATCAAGTTTCTGTCAAGAACTAAGGAAGGCTGGGAGCTCATGGGGACCCCTCTTGATAAAGAAGTAACATTCACTTTTTGTCTGTGATGTTAGTCTACAGGTTTAACAAATTATAAATAATTGCTGAAATTAAAAATGACTGAATAATGCATTCAAGGGACAGTTTTCATATTAGCAAACAGGTCTGTTGTACATTCAGAGGAATTTTCTGCCGTGTTATTTAGCAGCAGGGATCAGAAATATTCATTTCCTCACAGTAAGATGCATCTAACAATTTCCTTAATTTGGAGACAATAAAGACTGGAATGTGGAGGGACTATTGCAGTGAAGTGACTCATGCTACACTTATTAGAGAACAATAAGATTACTTTACCTTCTGAAGCAAAACTAAATCTCCCAACTACTTATTTTTAAATAACTGAAGTCTATATATGAATAGGGATAATCGGATTCGAGAGATTTTTCTGTTACTGAACCAACAAAAAGCTGACACATCTATTTGCTGTGCCTGAACAAAAATGAAGGAAAAACCCAACAGTCTAGAGAAAATGACATAAGTTTATAAGTACAACTGATCTTTGCATGTTTGTGTTAATACTTTTGGGGTGTTTTTTGAAGTTCTCCAAGCATTGGTAAGATGAAGTTATTTCAGCTGAAGGAGTGGGCAAAACTTTGCAGCTTGTGCTTCCTTATCACTTCATCAAAAATACAGTCCTGATATGTACAGGCAAATTCTGAAAGAAGGCAGCTGCTATCCTGCCAATATGCCTACCCTACCTGTTTTTTATGTGGCAAGGCTGCTACAAAAATGAATTTATGGTACACTACTACCTCTGTCTTCAGCTGAATGGACATCCTCTCCTCAAACATGTTCCCTCCTCAGGCAGACACAAGACTTTCAAATAGTCACCTTTCTGCCTGATCAATCTAAAAGTCATCATTGTATTTTGCCAGAAAGTTCATTTGCTCAGGAATCTGTCAAGAGATGCTTTTTGGGTTTTATGGATTTATTGTGGATTTATTGGCATAAACCAAATTTCAAATCAAATTTTTCACGTGGGCTTCCAAGATGAAAATTTTTTTAATAAAACTTCTCATGGCACAAACAGATTTTGGACAGAAATAGAGAGTCATTGAAATAGGAGATGCCAGCAAAAATAGGATTGAAAATCAGTGTGGGACTGTCCTGTGCAGCCTTTGTGGTTTTCTTTGTTTTTCACTGAACTTTAAGTGTAGTAAGAGACTAGAAGGAAAGAAGAGGTGAAGTCTGGACAGAGGAGGAGCTTTATAGAGATGTGAGGTCAGAGCTTATGAACTGGACAGGTGAGAGGGAGAGCAGGGAAAAGGGCTGTGACCTTGCTACAGCCACAGCAAGGAAGGAATGTGAACTTGTCCTGGAGGCAGGGAGAGAAGAGGAGCAGGGAAAGTGGGATGAGGATGAATTGTATCCATTGCATGACAAAGAGCAGCCTTAGCAGTAGGAATAGTGATGAATAATCAGCTGCACAACCCAGAGCCACAGAGAGCTGCTGGGCAAAGGAGGCTGCACAGAGATAGCTACAGGTAAAGGAAGATGGAGAGATAATTACACAGAAGTAAATCACAAAGCAGTATGTCTGTTTAAAGAATTTAAGTAGGAATTCAGTAAAAATAAGATTTCCTTAAATACCTTTCCAGATATACTTCAGATCAGATAGAATGACTTTAGATATTTGCTTTATTTTAAGGATGAAAGAGGAAGCTCCTTGCACCATCCTTATGAGGGAGGAGTATTGTGACTTCCTAGTTTGTAGGAAGTACAAGGACTTTTAGAAGACAGTTTGCCTGTTTACATTCAAGATCTCAAGAGA
This sequence comes from Melospiza melodia melodia, assembly GCF_035770615.1. Lineage (NCBI taxonomy): Eukaryota > Metazoa > Chordata > Aves > Passeriformes > Passerellidae > Melospiza > Melospiza melodia. The sequence continues at coordinate 138,147,359 of NC_086195.1, forward strand.
ATCTGAAATGTTTTTAGGCATCAATTTAGTAGCCAGTAGCATGCTGTTTGAATTCTCTCAAATTCCTCATTTTTTGCAGATGCAATAGTTGGACACTGAACAGGTTTTGAGTGTCCCCTGAAATAGTCACACCATAAAAATCAGCTCCTTACCAAAACAATCTCCTTTTTTTCTCCTGAGATTTTTTTTCTTCAAATTTATTAAAATGGAAGCTAAGGAAATATTATCAATTTTGCCCAGTGACTTCAGGGGATAATACTCCCACTAGAGATTATTGGTACATACCCCAAACCAAATCCTACCAAAAATGAAATGGATGCCAGGTAAAAAGTAAATTCAGCATGATCTCACAAAAATTATCTGAAATGGTAGGTTCTGACTACCACAACTGGATTTATTAGACTTGGGGATGCTTTGAAATCACAGGGGAATTGTTCACTGCTTTTAAAAACCATATCAGCAAAAGAACTTTATAGAACAACAATAAAAAGCTATGAGTTGCAGGAACTTTGGGATAACCTCACTTAAGATTCCTTTTTACTTGTCTAGCTGTGCTGATCACTGTGATCCTGAATGCAGAAGATTTTAGGAAAAGCAATTTTCTTATCCAATTTCTCAGGGGAGAAAAAAAAAAAGCACAAGAAAAATACTAACATCCAAAAACTAAAAATGCAGGGAGCTCATGGCTCTGTTTGCATCCAGCTGTGAGCCATTACTCACATGAGCAGTCTCACTGATTGCAGAGGGTCTATTTGTGGATGCTGGAGCTCACACCTGGGAGCAGAGGCAGCAAAGGCACAGGAATCAGGCACCAGTTTGGGGAGGCAGGCTGGAGCAGGAAAAGGCTGTTCTGACTGTACTGCAGGATGAGGAGGATGTGCTCCTACAGTCTCAGGCTCTGCTGACACCAACTTCTATAAGGTTTGAGGGCAGATTGTGCTTTACTACCCTGGAACCTCTGCTCTGCACCTCCTCACTGGCCCAGAGGCAACAGGAGCAGTAGGCAAGGGATTGTGAGAGGGTTATTTGGGTTTTGAGTAAGAACAGCCTAACAGAAGTTGAAGGTGATATTCCCAAGCTGGTCTTTCTTCTCCCCTCAATTATCTGGTTCTTCTACTAACAACCCTCTGTCCCTTTCTTACTCTACTCACTCTTCTCCACACAGAATGAGCTCTCCCACCTTTCCATGCCTCTCCTTTATCCAGCTCTCTCTCACTCACCTGCAGTCCTTCCTGCCACATTTGAGAAGCTCACATTTTATTGCATTCCTGTTACCACACAGATATAATTTTTAGCTCCTTTTGCCCTTGCTGGCCCTCCAAGCACTGCCCTTCAGCACCACACACACCCCTGTGAGCAGGTGACTCCTTCACATCCAGCCTGGCACTCCTGCTGCTGAATTGAATTTGCTTGAAGGGTCTTTGGAAGGACAAAGCTGAATTTGTAGCTGAGAAGCCTTGAGCTTTCCCATCTGTGAAAGAGGCTGAGGGAGGAATCAGATTTGAAATCCAGCTTTTAGTGATTCATATGTGAAATAAGTTTTTAAGTGGTGTATGGAATAAAGCTCAGAGATCTCAGCTAATAGCTCAAAGCCAAAAGAATAAGGCATGATGTGTTAAATCCCCTTGCTAAAATCTACTCGCTTATTCTAATTACAGAGATGTCTCTTCAGGACACTGACATGCAGTATAGAACCTACTCCTCAATTTTTTTTTATCATGGGAGAAATTTTTAGTGAGTTCATTGCCGAAGAAATGTGACAGATGAAAGGGAATAAAAATTCCCTTTACCCTTGTTATAGTTCTTCCCTTGGATTTAAGGCTTTTGGTGGGTCTGCTTTTGCTAAATATGCAGAGTATAGTGGGCAGCTACTATAAATGCCTGCTGCCACATGTCTGTGGAAAACTGGAAGGACAACTGGCCTAAAGTTATTCTCTTTGACTTTCCTTTTTTTCACACTGCAACCCCTAATATTTCTTACAACAGCATCTTTAGCCTGATTTAAAATATAACTGAAAAGATCAAAAAGGTGTGTACAGCCAAATATGGCTGGAAGTTTTGGCTGGCTTCAAATTGTCCCTGGGAAACCAGTATGCTGTTCTAGGAAAATATCTTCATTCAATACAATAATTACAAAAATACTTAAGTCTATGATAAAATAAATACTTCTATGGATCAGAGATTAATATCATGATAAGCACCTAATCACCTAACTCCCATTGATTTTTTTTTCTTTAAATGCTCAAAGTATATCTGCAGGGAATATGGATATTTTAAGGTAGATGCCACTTTATGTAAATTGTGTGATTTTAAATTTTTTTTTCTATATAATCTGAATTGTTCTTGTTTGTTCCTGGAATTTATTTCTCCATCTACAAAAGGTAGAGATGATCCATAATTTGGTTCTCTTGCTTAATGGCTTTTTTTGGCATTCAAGTCACTTGAGCTCCGTGCTCTGTCCCAGCTGTAGAAATTTTCTGTTCTTTCAGGTGAGTGAATAGTCACCAGGATTTGTGCATCTCTGTATTCATATTTGTTTTTGTAAGAGCAAGGTGCGTGTAGAGCCCTTCAGAAAGCATTGAATGGTTCATTGAAGGTTTAGATTATTACAAGCTTGCCTCACAGATCCTAATCCTGATGAGGATTTAGCTCTAATCAGCTGTGTTTTGAACAAAGAAATGTTTTTTCATTCTCTTGCCTTAGTGGCCAAATCCACTGTGTGTCAAAGCAAATCTGCATGAAGCCTTCTTACACAAAAGATGGCAGATCATGGCAGACAAACTATTCCTTTTTTATTTTTTCTTACTATCAGGCTAAAAAGTAACATCCTCTCAGGCTTCCTCTGTCCTCCCTCTTTCAGACCTAGTTATTTATTCAATACAAACTGAACTATTTCTGGTACTGAAAGTGAGCTCCTCTGATCACTCCTGAATAGCTGTCACTCACTGTTAGAACACATTCCTTGAAGCTGGAGAATACAAGTTCAAACAATCGTAAATGGCATTCCCCCTATTTCTGTTTATAAACTTGAAAATGTCTGAAGACCCAACCAGGCTGTGCATCTGCTGAGCCCAGCAATCCCAGAATGTGTCAGATTTCATCTGTGTGGCATCCAGCATGTCTAAGGCATGCTGAACTCAGAGCACATTTGCTCTGAGTTGATCCTGAATCTACAGTGGCATTTGTCTGGCACTTTGGGGCATCCAGACTTATTGCTCAGACGTTCCAAATCCGCAGGTTATGCTGGATGGAAAATAATTTCTCCGAAAAAAAAAATTTGCATCGTTTGACTCAAAAGCAAAATTATTCTCAACGTGCCAAAAACCTCACTTTGCATATGCAAGGAGTTAAATACGTGTAAGACTCTGACAGATGATCTGGTGGACTTTGGCAGAGAAATGCAATCATTAAATTGAGAGCAGCCATTATACAGCCTCAACCTTGTGACAAACAGCAGATCTGGTCACCTGTAACTCCAAGATGAGGGAAAGAGTCTTAATCCCAGAGAGATCCCTCTCTGCAGCTCATTATAATGCACTGCATGTCCTGGAATAGCATAAATGTGTGTTTTGGGAGGTTTTGGGAGGAGGTCACTCCTTCAGCAAACTGAGGTTGGTGAAACCCATATATTTACACCAATTTTTTCCAACATCTTGCATGTACTCCTCACTCTGGGCAGGGGATTGCAGTACACAGAAAAGAGTCTAAAGTTTGGGAAATTCAGCCTAAGGCTGGAATTTATGGTCCTACAGGTGGCTGAGTTGATCTTGTGCCTTTCATCCAAAAGGAAGTGAGTTCACTTTTTCCTCCTTCATACAGAACTTGGATACCTCTGAGTTGCTTTTGGAAGTAGCGTTAGACCTTTCATCTTTTGGTGGAAGAGGACTTTGAGAGAAGCTCACAAAAGGTCTTGTACTGAGCTTCACAGTCTATGAACAGCAAGCAAAAATTACTTTTCTTAATGGATGCCCACACTAAAATGAGGAGCTCTGTTTTTTCAGAAATGGAGATAAGTATTGCAGAAAAAACTGACTGGACTATTATCTGAGATACATAAAATATTTCAGACCATGTTTTAGGATTTATCTTTAAATTTTATATTATGTGTTGATCACAGCTGATGGCAAATGCATGTATTGGCTGAACTGGGTACCCTCAGAAAAGCTCAATATTTTTACACAATTATTACATGTAGTTTTGCACATCATGCAAATATGAGTAATCTTATATGTGCCCTCACAGACCAGATGAGGCTTTTCACATCTAAAAAGGGTTGTGCTAAAGTCAGATGTAAATAAGACTATTGTTTTAGATTCCCTGGTCTTACTAAGAATAATGAATATGGTATTGGATATCATGCATTAAAATTTGTTATTTAAAATATGATACATGATATACCCAGTGAAACTTATCGTGATGAGGGAAAATAATTACCAAGAGATGATAAAAACTGTAAGTCACACATGAATTACCTGGAGAATGAAACTTCTTTCTATTGTATATAACTTTTATAAAGATAGTGGTCCCACTGAAGATTTCATATTGCTAGCTCTAAAATACAACTGCTCGCACGAGCTTATGATAATGTAAAAATGTTGGAAGGGGAGTTAATTCACTCCCTTATAATGGTGAAGTTATTGAGCTATGATAATAATTTCTCTGGATTATATATTTATTGGGGGAAAAAATGTGCTCTGGATGGTTGCTTATTGGGCTGAGAGGGATCTGGGTTTATTCATTCTGGGTTTATTCATTCTGGCTGTTCTCCCAGAAATAGATAGTTGACCTAGAAGACATTCAAATCCAAGGTTTTTTTGGAGAGAAGCCCATTTCAAGCTGCAGACCTTGCTGGTGTCCTGGAGCTTGGTGAGAGGGGAGCCTTGAGCACTTGCCCAAAGTTTGCCGTTCCTTGCCATGGGTGTAGGCTGTGCCCTGACAGTGCATGGGGGGCACAGGATTTCAGCCTGCCCAAGCCTGCTCTGCAGAAAATATTTGCTCATGGCCTCACAGCAACTACTTCTGCAGTTCTTTGTCACTTTTCTTCCTTTTTGATCATTCATTCCATTTCATTGGTATTTATGTGACAGAGAGTACAAGAGCACTCGTCAAATGCCCACAGCAGATTCGATCTCGTCGGAGTCTTCAAGGCACCACTCTCACACAGGCAAGTTAATAATGACATTAATAACCTCAGAGAACTCGTGACAGGGCCCTGAAAATTTGTAACCAAAATATCTAACCCAAGGTACCTTCTTGATTGTGCTTTAGTTTACCACAGTAACGTGAAAGCGCTGTGTCTCAAATGCCCTTCAGTTTGAGGGCTCTCCTCATGTAAAATATAGTAAAGCCATCACCATTCTGTACAGCTCAAAAGCTCCTTTTTCTCTCAATTTTCTTGCTGAAATTACCTCTGAGACAACACTTTACCCCTCACTCCTATTAAATGATTATACAGCAAGAGCTATTTCTTAAGTGGGATGAAGTTTGTGGATTTGCAACGCTATTTTTCTCAGTTTTCTTTTTTTAGTAAATATTTGGAGTCCCTCAATTTGGTTCCTTGTTAGATATTATGCTACACATGTGGGCTCTGGCAAGTAGAGGGCTGTGGGAGCAATTCTCATCTGAAACAGCCTCTGGTAAACACAAAAATGAGTGTATACCAATTTCAGAACCTCTCTATCTGGAATTACCAAAACAAACAGCTTTGAAATTGGAAATGTGTTTACCCTGGCCCTTCAGTCTGGCAGAGCAGCCTTGGCCCCATGGAATGGAAATGATGTATTTGAAACATCCCAAACACTATAAAGGTTTGGAGACCAAATATGGAGGGGGCTGAGAGCATTCTGGTTTGAAACACATTAGGAAGGGAGGAAAGAGCTGGCTGGATCCACAAGATAACGTGAGACCCTTCTGCTGTGCAGGGTTAGCCTGCACAAAGCTCTTCATTTTTCAATGCAAACAATCACTGTTACTTCAACAGTCTGGAATTCCTTGAATTCTATAGTAACACTAATTATTTTTTAGAGGCATTGCAAATGTAATGGGAGCTACAGTATGATTTTGTCTGTACTCTCTGTTTGTATTGTTTGCAATGAAATAAGTGACAGGGTTTGTTTTTAACTCTGCCGTTATCAATCTTGGAACTTTTTGGCAAAACCTAATCTGCCATGCTTTATAATTAAAATTATTAAAATGTGAGTTAGAATTGCCAAGTTTGCAAATTAAGTGTCCACAGTGAAAAAAATTATGATCAATGACTTTAATGACTAAATAGTTTGATTAGATCCTCTGAAAATATTATGGAAAATGCTAATAATCTGACAAAGGTTAAATTAAGAATTTTTGTGCATGGTTAAATCACATGGACTTGGCATAAATTTTAAATGTTTTGTGGTTGTCAGGGCTGACAACTATTTTACACCCATAATGAGCCAGAGCTGACTGAAAATAGTTTATCTTGATATTATCTATGGACTAAGGGCTTAAACATATTGTAGCTAAATGCAGTGTGTTTATGGGGATCCTAAGAAGCAGGTAATTAGTGCATTGCAATTTTATTTCCAACATCGACAAGCAATACGAGTCTGTGAGCCAACTTCACAGATGGCATAGTCAACTTTAACTCCATTGATTTCATTGTGATGTCCTTATTTAATCCCCTGATTATTTCAGAATCAAACAATATTTCGGAATCAAGTCTATAATTTCATCCTTTTCCTTGATGATCCTGAACCATTCTAGCCAGTGCTGTCCCACTGATTTGCAGTCATAGTCTGGATTGCATTCAAGTTGCAGCTGGGAGCTGGTCCCATTTCTCTGCAGGTGCATTTAGGCACAGCAGAAAATTACAGTCCTCCCCAAAGTTGTGTGTGTTTTATCAGGGTAAGTCACAAAATGGAGAAGCTCAGTGTGGCAAAGCAGATGTAGCTGAAGACTCAGCATTCTTGTGTTTGCCTTTGGTCTGGTTCCAGGCTGATCCCGTGGACTGAACTCTGTGGCTGAAGCATGTAAGGAGAGCTCACAGTCCTTTGGTTAATTTGATCCAGAATGCAGAAATGTGCACGCTGAGTCTGCTTTGGTATGCAGACCAAGGCACAGTGAACAGCAAGTGCCAAGATTTAATTGCTGGCCTGAACCAAAATGCTATTGTAAGACATTCTGTAAAATATATTCCAAATCACTCTGAGCCTGGAGAGCAGTTTGGACAATTTCACCTTTCAGCAGTCTGGTTTCAAGTCAGAATCTACAGTCTAACTTCTATGTATGAGAGGTAACCCATGACACAGTTCTGGAATTCCTTCCAAAATGCTGCAATTATCTTCCCTCTTTTTTGTTTTACCATGTCCAGCCATGCCTCCCTTTAGGGAAGGAAAGATGTACTGATCTGAGGTTTTTCTCTTCTTTAATGTTGTCAAAAAAAAAAAAAAAAAAGACTAAGGTGTGAACATAATTTACTCCAAAAAATACAGTGAAGGAAAGAAAGGCAATGAATCTTCCAAAGACATGGTAATGCTATGGAAGAAATATTAGATATAAGAAAAAGTAAGAACTATTCAGTGTTTCTTCACCTAAGATTTTACAGTGTAGAGAAATCAATGGAGTACAGGATTTTTGTGTTTGTGGTGATATCCAAGCTTCAATGACTGTGTAAGTCTGCTGAGATGAGTTTGTAAGAAAAGCTTAGGCAGTTCTTGTCTTTGAATTAATTGCAGTGTTAATGAGCGAGTCTACAAAAATCTCATACAAACACTTTAGCCTGATACAGCTGAAATCTCTGCAAGGCTTTACTTTGTTGTGGCCAATGAGCACTTTAATAAAATATTGCCTCATTCTTCTTCATTGAAGCAGTTATGAGAGCTTTGGTGACTTAAGGAGCACCAGCCTGGCTGAGGCAGTGAAGAGCTGAATTTTTATAATGGGCAAATGGTGCCGAGTCCTTGACTCAGGCTTTTAGGTGGATAATATCTGAAAATCTTTCTCTGGCAGCTCCAATATTTATCCTTGCATGTTCTAGCATGACAGCACAAGAGTGAAGGTAGGTACCCCATTTGAACAAGTCTACCATTTCCAATAGCTGTCAGACCTCTGGGATATTTTTTCAACTCTTTCAAAAAACTCTGGACAGTTCTGGTAGAAGAAAGTAAGGAAAGCCAGTTCTTCAATTGAAATAAAGTTTCCATGCATGCAGCAAGCAAAACCATTCAGTTCTATGGTAAAATAGATTTACAAATCTCATAACATGTAAGGGAAAATTATTTATATGCAGTTGCTTGCAAAGTAATTTGAGTTGATATATCATTTGGCAGCTCATGAAATTCTTTTCACCATTATGTGAAAGTAAAATCCCATCAATTTTTATCTGCTTTTTCAATGTACATCATTCATGTCATCTTCATCATATATTGCATTTTATGTTCTTATACATGATACATACAGGTTTGTCTTTGTGTGTATGCATCCAATGCATTATATTTCTACATCCACATACATGTGTGTGTGTAGAAGTATCTATACAGAGAGAATCTCTGTGTGTATCTGGGTGTACAGAAGGAATGAACCTCAAATTAATGTTTCATGGTGTGGTTGTTGTTCTTTCTGGCACAAGGGATGATCACATAACACATTTGCCAAGATGCTGTGGAATAATTTCTTTGTGAGTTCTTTGAAAGGCTTGCCTGTATTTAACCTCTTTGTGAGTGTGTTATTACAAACCAAACAGGCTGAAAAATGATGTAAATAAGACATGGCTTTTGCTACTTTTACATATTTTACTCCTTGCTGTGACATCATCCTTTTTCCTTTTTTATTTTGGTGATGTTTTGATCTTTCTGTTCATGATTACAATATAGCCACTTCTAACAAAATTTGAAGTAACTTTTGGACTTAGGAAGGTGAGCCCCTGCCTGCATTCTCCAAGGGCTTTTTGCCTTTTATAATTTTCTGCAGCATCATCAGTCACAGATGAGGTGAACCTTGCACTCTGCAGTGCCAGACCTGTTCAGGATTTCTGCTCCTGTTTGACTACATGCAGAACTTTCCATCACTGGGTGTCTTCACGACTGCAGACTGGTAATTTCTAGTTTCATTTCTCTACTTGAATTCTATTCTTTTACAGACTTGTTTTCTGGAGGTGCCACACTGGTTTCTAATTCTCTCTTTGAGACATGAGCTCTGTCACAGCTGAGCACATACAGCATCCCTTGTGGTGTGTGAGACATAGAATGGTCACTCCTGCTTTAAACTCAGAGAGCTCAAATAAATCCTCTGTCTCTTTGTGCCTCTCTCTAGTTTCTCTGCAGAGAAACAGCGTTGAGAGGAAGGAAAACTGCAGACCGTGACTGCAAACTACCATAAAACCTGTAATAAAGCAAAATGAACTTAAATAGTTCAGGCTCGCATTTTACCAAGCTGCAGGAGTCCTCATCTATTATCTTTATAATTCTACCTACTAATGAGTTCTGTGGCTTGCTTCTGGACCAAAATGCAGCTTATCAACATTAATGAACCTTTATCACTTTTCCCTTAAAAAGTTTGTGATCTGAGCCTTTGGGCTGCAGGAGTGTTGCTGAGACAGATGCTTTACAAAGAGCTGTTAGTCTTGTGCAGCCAAAGGTTTGACAACCTAAGGGGTTACTGAGACCATTTTCCAGCCAGTCATTTCACATTCCTTAGGCATCTCCTTCAGGGAAAAGGAAAGATATGATACCCAGCCTAGTTTTCTCTCTAACCTGAGAGACATTATGGAAAAAATATTTATTTTATTACAGGTCAAAACAGGACATTTCATCTAAGTGTTTTCTAGAAATTATTTTTACACTATTGCATCTCAAGTCCTGCAAATATATCAGTATATAAACATGAATGGTAGTTGACATAAAAATGCCTGCATTTGTGTTTCTTAGACAAGCTACCTAATCAGTTTAAGGAGTTATTTATTCAAACACTTATTCAGAAGCTGAAAAAATTTCAGGCTTGGAGATGCATTATTTTATGGATTGAATTTAAAACTGCAGCTGACTTCATGCTGAGGTATAGGTCCTGATTTATAGAATGAGAGGCAGACTATACTTTTTCCTGACATTTTTGATTGGATTAACGCTGAGTACAAATACAACTGTTCTGTATCTCTGAACACAGGCATTTTTCAGAAGGACAAAAATGCACGCTGTTTAAATATTAGGCATCCATGTCAAATGTTCCTTTTGTACATATTCTCCCAGTATATTGGCATTATCCTGGTTTAACTTAGTGCATTTCTGCTCGAGGAATCCGAAACCCATTATTTGCCGGCTTCGGATTTTTAGCATTGATAGTTTTGTCACGTCATTCATTACACCCTTCTGCTTCTCCTTGGAAGGCATTACTCCACTGGAAAGGAGCAATAGGATTTCATGGCAGCAGCATGTTAGCCAAGACAATCGATTACAGCTGTAATTTCTCACAGATGTTTTAACCCGGTGGGTTTAAATTGATATCCAAGTAAGTTTTAAGAGACTTCACGGAATGGAGGTGCATCCCCACTCTACACAGGCTTGTCTTCCTGACAGCACAACTTATTATCTGTAAGGAAGCACCATATGGCTTCAGCTCAGATGAGACAGCACCACTGTGTACTAGATGAATTTCTCTCTGAAGCTGAGCAGCAAAACTATAATGCTCCATGCTAAAGTGCATATGTGAGGAAAGCAAGAGTGTTATAAACACAGGTGACAGCCTGGCAGGCTTTTCTGGAAGTATCACCTGTCCTCTCAAGATGATGCATGATGAATAGATATTGGCTGTGCAGTTCTGCATCCTTACTTAGTGCTTGGTGGTGTTTATGCTACTTATGTGTTGGCTTCTTTGGTAATACCATTAATAATGTCAGTTTTGACCTCTAAAGACCTCTGCTGTAAATTATATTCCTTTATTTTAGCTGGTTGACTCTAAATTTGTGGGAAATGCTTGTATTATAGAGAAGGTTTCTTAAAAGTTGTGTTTCCCACTGGGCTGTCACAACAGTTGACATATGGCCTCGTGTTATGTGTGAAAGTTAGCACTGCACAAAACCCACTCCAACTCACATGAAATCTATTAACAACTGGCTTAAATAAGAAATCTCACAAAGAAATTCAAGTGCAGGCATTTTTCCTGGGGTCATGGAGGGATTTGGGTTTTGCTAATGTTATTCAGTAAGTTGCTCGTGCTTTGGCTTTTGTAAACTGATGCCATGTCACTTTCCACCAAAATATCCTGATGTTTGATATTTTGCTGAAATATCTGTGGAAAATTTTGTCAAAGTGGGCTATGGTATAAAGCTTCCACAGGGGAAGCAAAGTTTAAGAGAAGGAGGAAAATGGGTTTCTTATATGAGACAACTTTTCTTTTTAAAATGCAAATAGCAAGGTGACTAAAGGTAAGTTTAACACTTTGAGCCTAGCTGGTGACGCTTTTGCAATGGGATGAGTTTCCAGGTGAGACATCCCTGCCTTTGCAAAAATAAGATTTTCTTGAGGTACTATTGAAAATATGCTATTTCTTTAACTCACCTGTTGGCTGCTGGTTGATTGATTTTGACTACTGATGTCTTTTTTTCCCCTCATTTTTGTTGTACACTAGAAGTGTTTGCTTTGCTGTTGTTATTGTTGTTTTTACTCCTATATCAACTGTGATTTCTCAAGTGCTAGGGCAACATTTTCCAGTAGACTGAACTTAAAATTTTACAACAGGAGGTGAAAGCTGATCCAGCACTCAGGCTGTCATGTACCCAGTCCCAACACAACACTCTGTCAAACAGCCCAAATTTATGCAACCTTTGTGAGGTATGATGGAAAAATAGCACCCTGACGCATCTGTTACCATCACTCTCCCTCATCACTGGCATCACCTGTGAAAACATAGTCCAGGACTTTAGTGCTCCCACCTTCTGCACAGAACTGATGCTAATTCCATTTGTGGAGCAGGGAGACATGAGGAAAAAAAATCCTAAAATCAGTGAGTGTTTCCCCATTCTTTGCTGGAGTGTTTCTTGAGAAAATGGTGTCATTATCTAGAATGTTAAAGCAGAAGTATAACTTAAAGTTATACTGAAAATTAAGGTACTGAAGACCTGACCTTGACAGGTGTGAAAGAATTGTCCTACAGGTCTGGCCAAGTCCATCTGCTCTCTGCTGAACATCCTAATACGGTCCAGAATCTTTTAAACTTTCTTGTTCCCCTGCAGCCACTGGGGCAAAAGACCTCAGTGCTCTTCTGAACAGCTCAATCATAAGAAGACTTAGGAAATATGGAAAGGAAAACAGATCTGGTAACATAGAAAAAAGTGTTTTATGCCCTTAGTAAGTGCTGGCTATTCACCTCAAATGCTGTGTAGTTTTCATGCTACCTGTTAAACAGCTGTAGAAAATCCTAAACTCAATGGGAAATAAACAAAAGTCACACAAAGTAGAATTACAAGATAAAATTTTATAAAAATTTGTTCATGTTCAGGGACATTTTTTTTGTATCATAGTGATAAACTGACCTTGGTTTTCATTGCCCAGGATGAATGAACAGAGATATTGATGTAAAAGCAAGTATAAAAAGATGGAGGCGGTTCTCCATTTAGATGGCATATTGTTGTTTTCTGCTTATAGCAGCATAAATTCCTATGAAGACTCTCTGACTTCATGCTTTAAGAGAGGAAAAAATTTTATGCCTTTATTTAAAATACTTGATGTACAGAAAAAAACCCCAGATCATTGATTTGGTCCATGACATGATTATGTTTTACTCTAGGCATTATTGTGCTAATAATTCTAAAATCTTTGAATTGCCTCATTCAGGTTAGATGGGTTTTGTTTTAATTGCATAGAATAATCTTAATAAGAATGTCTTAATCATCTTTTAATGTCAAAAATGAAGTACAAATAATAATGACTTCATGTATAGCAATAAAGCTTTGGGATATCAGGGTGTATATTTTCCTTTACTTCTACTTTGTTAGGAGTTGGTCAGCGCTAACATACATTAAATTTGAAATTGTGTTCTCATTCCTGAAAAAAAATCAACTTTTTTTTTTTTTTTTTTTTTTTTTTTTCATAAAGAAACAGCACTAATTCAACAGCACTGACTGCCTCAGTGGATACAAGAAAAGAGCAGAACCCTCTGTCACAATAATTCCCACACAAACAGTAAGGAGCCAGCACTCTTCCTGTAGGTATGTATTTTATGGCCATTCTTTGTGAAGTGTTTCATGCTCCAAGATAATGTATCAAGCAAGCACAGTGACTAATAGCTGCACTTTTTGGATATTTTTGGATTTATTTTGACTCACTTTGAAAGGTGTTACAAAGGTGCTCAATTTTAATGTTTTGGGTTGGAATTTGCTCATTTGGATGCTTGGAGTTTGCTCATTTGGCTTCTCTTTTTCTAAGAATTTTCTTTTTCTTATGCAGCTTCTTTCAGTTGATTTCCAAAAAAGATAAACATTTATGTTGGGTATCTAAAGTGATGATAACATGTCTTCAGTATTAATGCATTGATTGCCGTGACAATTGTAGAAATTGATCATGAGGTCTGTAAATTGAGAGATTGTAGTAGTGGTACTCATTTCCTTTGGCTTTTAGACTCGTGAAGATGAATAAATTTCTCTACTGAGTTACAAATAATTCTGGAGAATTAACAATCTCAACAAGGAACAGTGATAAGGTAGGCAGAGTTCCCCTGGTCTTCCAAGCTGACAGAATTGTTTGCCTGATATTTTTTTATCCATACACTTATGACTGAAAGAAATATCTTTTAAATTATGCAGTTTTCTTGAGTACTGAAAGCACATAGAGGTTGTCTCATGCATTTACAACTAACATTGTCTGGTGGTTATTACAAAAACACTCTGTAATCAGCCCTATAAGCCAAATATTGCCCAAGTATTTTGATTAATTTGCAGCAATCCTTGTGAGCAAAGTGGAATCATTTAAAGAGAGTTTAGATGGACTGACCAAATATCAGTATAAAATAAATAATTGCGCAGATTTCTTTAATCTGTTTCCCCTTCCTGCTGTGCCTGTCCTTCCAGTTCCTTGAGGTCCATTCCTTCATTTCTTTTTTAAGCTTACATTTATTAATGGCTTTCTCCACCAGTCTCTTTTCTCCTTTGCACCTCTCAGGTTTCCTCCAAGGACAGCCTTTGTATGTTTAACCATCATTTTTTCAGGGCACACACTCTCAACATATACATTGAGAAACAGAAAAGCAGAATTTACTGTCACTGTCTCTGCAGACTATATGAGTTCCATTTATGTTTTAAAACCTCTCAGATTCATCTCCACTCAGGTCTGCTTCCATTTAGGATCCCTGGTAAGGCAGAAGAATGTGATTATTCAAGGAACTGCAATTCGGGTTAAATTGGAGATAAACATAAAACATTTCTGTTGAGGGCCAAGAAAGTTCAGAGTAGAGAAACCCAAAGCAGGGAGTCAGGCTGAGGAGGCAAACACCAAGAACCAAACAAAACCCCATAAATGGTCTGATTGAGAGGTTTGAGAGTTCCCTACATTTCCAGGTAGTTCACTAACACACCCATATTCCATCTGGAATGGGAGCTTGTTCTCACCAGCATCTTTAACTGTTTTCACACCAACCTTTTCATGAGGAAAATACTTTTTGTGCTTCCTCATCCATGATGCAGTAAAAGGCAGCTGGTAAATAGAGCTTGACACATAGTCCAAAATAGTTTCCAATGAAACGTTTTTAAACTACAAAGGGTTAAAATATCTCATTTCTACACCCTTGTCCCAAATAGTACGACTATCTGTCTTTCTCTTTTATATATTCCTTATTTTTGTTCCTCTGTCTTATTTAGGTTTCCAGTCCTGTTCAAGGTGGGAAACACTCCTAACTGAGAAGCTGATGTGAACAGACATTTCACATGACTATACAGGAGGAAAGAGCTGTAGCAGGTAGGAAAACCAAAGTGTAATATAATGCTAAAAAATATCTTTTGTTCAGGATGTCCACACAGTTTAAAACACAATGAAATCAGTTTCGTATGGCAATTTTATAGAAAAATCACCTATTACTACCATTATCTTTTACAGTGGTTTTCAGGTTTTTTTTTTTACTCTTGTGAGGGGGGATTGCAATCTTCTTCTGATCATAGAAAAGTATTTCCATTCTGCTCTTGTTCACTTGAAATACATTTCCCTGCTCAGGCCTTTAACTATCTCAGTAAAACATTTCAGATCTGAACTCTATGACTCCATTGACTGAACTTTGCAATTTAAAACTAATGTGCTGTTGCACTGTCTACAGACACTCCTAATGGACAACTTTAACATTGTTTAGATGCCAGGTAATTTGTTACACCCTGAATTTCCTCTTCTACTTAATGGCTGAAAGTTAAATGTTTGCCATCAGAGCCAGTGGTCTGTTGAACATTGATCCATGTGAGAACAGTGAACCTGTGTGTCTGCAAATTTGTGAGTCATCCAAGAGGCAAAGCAAAGCTGACCTCGTAATGTCAAATCCCATTTAGAGCTGGTGAATAGGTTGGAGAGAAGGTACTTGATATCTTTTGAGCAGTATTAAAAATACAGTGCTGTGCAGAAGGATGAAAGCCTCAGTAAATTAATGTAGGGAGTCTGGCCTTTCCAAATAATTTGTAGTTGAGTTTTGTCTTTTAGAAGGAATGGGATGCAGTTAATAAATGTTGGGACTTCAGTAAACAGTTTCTGAGCACACAGGTTTCCAGATTAGTGTTAGAAGCTGCAGCTTTGCCCTTCTGTATGTACCATTTTATTTTAAATTGTCTTTCCTTAAACCTCATTAGTAATTACTTTCTAACTTCAATTAAAAGTGGTAACTCACATCACTTAGCTAAAGCATCCTTTTGGAGTTGAATTAGATATCTTACTGCATTTTACTAAAATATGAAGTTTTCATTTAGTCTATATTTTACTTAAATTCTTCATATTCACTGGTTGCTGGCCACAGCAGCACCTCAGGCATAGACTTATGAGCTGAGTGGGGCTGATGCCCCACTCTAGGCTAATGCTTCCATTTCCCTGCCAGGCATCTGTGTTGTCCTCACTCAATAAATTCCACTCTCCTGGATGTCAGCTATGAAATTTTGGGGGCTTCAAGACTTGCACCTTTAAGATCTGATTCACCCAGCTTGCAATTTGCTGCATAATTTACTGGATAGCTATCCACTTTATTTGCCTAAACTAGCAGGCATTGTTGCTGTTTAACATTCATTTTTTGCATAATGGGAATTAAATTTTTAAAGACTTTTTTAAAACAGAAAAGCTTAATAACTGGAAACAAAAATGTTTAGGCAGTAAAGCTTTTGCTTACAGGGCTTGCAAAGTCCCTGAGCAAATGCAGGAAAGATTTGCATCCACTCTCTTTCCAGAGTGTCACTGCACTCTTTTAAACACATATATGCTGGCAACACCCAGGGCAGGATTTGAAATGGAAATCAAAAGTTCTTTTGAAGGGCAGTAGCAATTTATCAGAATTGTCAGGGACCAGTGAAGAGGATGGTTGCTGGATATAAAAACAAGATGTGACTCTGATGGTTGTGTGTGCTAATATATTTATGAATTTGGGCAGAAAGATGATCGGACACTTCATCTGTGCCTAATGCAATTTCATGCAGATTCTCACCAGTTGTGACCTCTTTGCATTGCTCCAGAATGTTATGCCTGAAATAGCTTGCCCTCCTCATCCCAGTATTTTTTATTAGGCTTCTGCTGTGGCCAAAACCTACAAAATCTAACTAAGCAGCCTGTGGAGTGCAATGCTTTCTGAGGAATTTAAGTGGAGCCAAAAACCAGGCTCCAATTAGACAGCTTGCTACATTCTCACCATGGAGAGGAGACAGCATGTAAACTACCCATATGCATTAATTATAATCTCCTCCCCTGCTTTCCATTTTTCAGCTTGCCAACTCTCTCTCCCCAGAATGAATTCTCCTGCCCTTCCTTTGTGGCTAAGATTAGGAGGTTTTGCCCTCTGAAATTAAATGGAGACGGGCACAGCCAAAAAAGGCTGGTCTGTGGGGACCCAATCGGGCTGGTGTGGGGGGTGTTTTTGTAGGTTTTTTGTAGGTTTGTTTTTATTTTCTACTGAGTCATCGGTGGTTAAGAGTGGCAGTGGGGAACAATTAGTGTTTTCATAAAACTTAGACCTAGGGCTGCGGGGAGAGCAGGAAGCAATATATCTGTGGTGAGTAAGCCTCAAGAGCCATCATTTCCCTGTTTGTTTCAGTTCAGATGAGTGCCACCCTGTTGTTTGTTTTATAAACTGTTTAATAAACTGTAATGTTTATTAACAGTAATCCATTAAGATCATCTCCTTTGAGACCTTTCCTGTACAGTCAGTGCTCTGCACTTCAATGAGGAGCCCAGTTTTATTTTCCTCTTGTTTCTTGTTTTGCACCAAATCAGAAACTTTAATGATTTTATCTGAGCTTTTATACCGTGCTGCATAGAGAAAGAGATCTTAAAGCTGTTTAGGCAACCTCTGCCAGGTCCAGGCGTGTCAAACAGAAAAATAATGAAGTCTAAAATATGTGTATGTGAGCCCCATCGTCTGAAATTGTAACAGCTCAATTTCCTTGCTAGGATGTGGGAAAATTAACTGTGCTGTGTCATGTGGTGGATCAAGGTGGGAGGTAGCACAGGTGGTCATAACAACTGCAAAGGTTTTATTACAGAAGGCTCTGCTCATTTTTAATAAAATTGTCCTTGAAACCCAGCTAGCCAGAAATTAATAGGAAGCTTGCAATGAATTTTTTTTTCCCCCAGGAAAGCAAATCTGAAATTTCACATAGTGAAAATCACTTATCAGTGCATCTAAACCGAGTTTTATTTTAAAATACAGTTTTTAATTAAAGTTTGCAATTCTGAGCCTGCTGCTAGTACCTGATATCTTGCTAAAAGGTCACAGCACTGGTGGCATTAATGGCATGAGAGCCTGATATAGGAGATTATGAATGCTCAAATTGCCTTTCAGTGCAGGTTTATCATCAGGAGGGGTGCAGGCATGCCTGGCTGAGGGCAGCTTTAGTGATGGGAGGGGGATGTTCATTTTTTGGCATGGCTGTTGTCACAGAGACCAGGCTTTCCCTGGGCTGGGGGTGAGCAGGGAAGGGGCAAATGCTGCTCCATGGGCTCAGCTCCCTCCTTTGAGGAGGATGCTGCTCCAGCAGCCCCAGCAGAGGTTGGGATGGTGACAGGGGGGCAATCATGCCCTAATCCCTGGAGATAACAGGGGTTAAACACCCCCTCCCTGCCCAAGCCTTGGGAGCTGTCCTTACCAAGAGCAGGAACTGCCCTTTTGCCTCGTGTCACTCACTCTTCAGGTGACAAAAGTGACTTTGCCTGTGCTGCTGGGCAGCCTTGAACTGGATTGGCTCCAGATGTACCTTGAGGTGCAAACAGAAGATCCTTGAGCTGCTTTGCTGCAGCTGACAGAGATTCAGGGGGACTGTGGAGCTTTGGGCACTTTCCAGAGGAGAGAGGAGGTGCAGCTATTCTCAGAGTGGCATTGCACAGAGCTAAGGAGAAGCAAATTCAATTTAGAAGGACCTCACCAAATGAGACAGAAGTAGATGGTTTTTTGCTGTGGAGGGCTGGCATTGCTGTGTTCTGAGCTCCTGGGGCAGCCCAGTGTCACACCCCCTGCCTCTGGAGCATGTCTGAAGTAAAGCAGAGCAATGAGCATTGCAAAGCAATGTGAGTAACTTTGTGCTGCCTGAGCCAGCAACCTGGAGCTGCTGCTGTGCAGGGCAGGCAGAGGACAAGGCTTGAAAATCCTCCAGTTTGGCTTGAGGGAAGATGCTAAGGAGGCCTCAGAGCCAATGCTCTCCAGCAGTAAGCACCAGACTAAGCCGTCTGCAAACAACCCCAAGGATAGATTGGGCACAGCCTTACTACTCTGGTCATAACTCTGAATTACTATTACTTTAAAAATATATTGGTCTAGTGAAAGCTGAAATTAAGTGGAACATATTGCCACTGCCCTCAGGGATCTGGCATGGAACCACCAGTGAAAGCAGAAATGATCATTTGCAAACAGAACAGAAAGCAGAGCTCTGAGAGTCAGAGGCACTCACTTCAGAACATCTGCCAGATGAGCCATGGCATAAGCTGCAGCGTCAGATTATGTGTGTTGGGCTGTTGGGTTTTGTTGCTATTTTCTTTTAAAATTGCTGTTTGGACTCCTATAAAGCCATGAATCTTTGCCAAAGACAGTGCTGAGGGTGAAGATCCAGATGAAGTAATTATGTCTAGCACAGGGTCTCTGGGAGAACATATTTCCAAACTTGTGTTATCCATGTGAAAGTGAGTTAGCAATAGCAGATTTTTCTAAGTGCAAAGGGGGTACAAAGAATGTATAAAGAATGTTTCAGAAAATTAACAAATAAATAAAAGAGCACATTTAAGAGGTTTTTGTTAAGGGATGCAAAATCTGAGCCATGGCTTCAGCCACATTGAGGAAACTACCATGCTAAAAAATACTACCTGCAATTGCTAAAAGTAACTATAGAGTGAAATTTTTTAAATAATCTCTCAGTTTACTTTTCTTGCATAGAGAAAAAACTGCTTATTATAAACAATTACTATTATTTTTATGAAGCATCCTTTCTGTAAGAAGACAAACCAAGTAAACTTTCTAATTTGGAGCCTTGGGAACCACAGCACGTTCCAAAGAAGTCATCTGTGGGAATTGGTGGTGACAAACAGAGGCCTCAGGTAGGTCACAGTGATATCAAAAAGGAACTTTTGTCACTGCAGAGAAATTCTTGCTCAGGCAGAAGAGGTTATGTCAGTGCCAGGCAAAATGGGAGGGAAGCAAAGGTCTTTGTGCCCGAGACAGTTTTATATGGGCAATAACCTCCCCTTGATGAGCTGGCTGAGCCTGGGGATGGGATTTATCTGGTGCTAATGAGCTTTCTGCTGCCTCCAAACACCTGAGACAGCTCAGGGTGTCTCAGAGATTAGCTGACTGCAGTTAGGAACTTGCTTTCTTGTGCTGGAGACTTTTTATTATGCTGACTGCCATTAGGGCTGTGTTTGGTGGGGAAGGTGGAGGAAGTGGAAAACTGTTATTCTAAGAAGATCTCTGTGCAGAGGTCTGTGCTAGAGGTTCAAGGCCAGGCAATAGATCTTAGAAACTGAATGAGTTTCTCAGCACAGCTTTTGTGTTGCTCAGCAGCCAGGAAAACAACCTAAGGATAATGGCTTTTGAGAAAGGTAAAGACTAAATAACTTTCGGTTTTCTCATTAAAATCTTCTCATTATTTAGAAAGATATTCGCCTAAGACAGCAAAATACTGTTTTGTACTTCAGACTTCCTCTGAACTCTGAAAAGTTTATACTGCAAAGCAGACAGAAAGAACAACAAAAAAATGGAAGGAACGGCCTGCTCCAGCTAACAAAGCAGGAATTAAATCCATGCTGGGTTATTCCCCCACCCTCCATGCAGCCTGAGGATGCTGATTTGGCCAGTGCCAGCTGCTCTGTGTTGGTGAGTGACACATAGTCTTTATACTTATTAAAAAAAAGTACAGTCACTGATAAGCATCTCGATATGCCTTGTCCTTTCCACAACAAAGTTACCCACTGGAGGAGGCTTTACATATAAATGAGGCTCTCTTCAGGTTTCAAATCTAATCAAAGTGGAATTCAACTTTCTTCTAAAGGATATGCAAAACTAGTTGGTCAAACATCCTTCAGCCTCTAAGTTTATCGCCAGCCTGACGTCAGTCTGGAAATCCCAACTTTCTTAAGAGATGATAAATGTTATCTGCCAATCTCTTCCACTGAATAAACTCTGTTTGATCTGCATTAATCACACTTGGCAGAAGCTGTTCAAGCCTGCTAGCAGCAATCCTGGTGAACAGCTTGGCATCATTGCTTAATAATGAAGTGGAACAGTATGAGAAAAAAAACATGAAGGAGCCTCCTTTTCATTGCCACCCCAAAGTTAATGAAACACACATTAGAATGTATGGTTTGAAATATTCAATAGGTCTGAAACTGTCTTCTTGTAATCATATTATTGCTCTCAAGGGCAAAACTTATCCCTTTCTTTTTCCCTTTTCTGCTATAATGCTATGCGTCAGAAGTGCGTGGAAAAAGAAGCACCAGATACTTCTGTAATTTTTGATACTTTTTTATCATTTTAGTAAATGAATGTTCAATGTCCTGAATTAATCTTCACAAATTTTGCCCAAGAATATTTGAGTCATTATTGCTTTCACTCCAATACAATGAAGCACAGCTCAGAGCTCAACAATTCCTGCCATTTTCCTTAGTAAGGAGAGAGGGCCTGGGACAGGTCTGTGCGTCACTTCAGCCCAGCAAACCCTACTTTGGGGTGGGCTCTCTGGATATTTAAGCAGTGACTGGAACACAGTTACTTTCCACAAAATTTCCAAAGAATTTCCACTAAAATGATCTGTCTGCTTGCAGGCTCTCATCCAGCAAAAGCTTCAAAACCTCTTTTCTGACTTTTCTTGGTTGTGTGGCTGCACTAAACTCAGTGGGACTGTTGACATGGGGAAAGTCCAGCACAGAAACAAGGAATTGATAGAAACATCTATTAGAAAAAGATGAATAGAGAAATGTGCTCCTGGGGGGTTACACAGCACCTGCCTTGGTTTGGGATAAATGGGAAGAGGGAGTAATAAAGAAAGTGAGCAGAGAGGGAAGTACAGAAAGTGGAGTCACAGCACTGAAAAATGAGGCGTGAGAATGGAAGAGAAAAGGACAGAGGAGGCCAAGTGAAAACAGTGAAATTATTTAGTTTGCTTGTGGCTAGATGGGGAAAATAATGCTTTTTAAGAAGGGAAAAGATATTCCCCAAAACCTTCTGTACAGTTTCTGGGTGTGCAGGGCCTGCTCAGCAATTACTCACAATGCTCCAGTGAGGAATCCCTCTTGTGAAAAAGAACATTGGCAAAACTAGTGTGATTGACAAAGGAAAAGCACCAATTAACTTTTCCTCCATAAAAAAGATAGTAGACCTCTCTGGAGACTTTAAAAATATTTCCATGTTAAGAGTATGCAGGGATGTAAGGATAACATGGCTGATCTTTATAAATGTTCATTCATCTCATCTTAAGCCTTGAATTTTTGAGACTAAAAGACAACTTAAACACAGTTTTTTTCAAAGCATCATCATCATTTTGTGATCTTCTGGGCCTTTTCCTAAACTTTTATTTCTGAAGGTCGAAGTTGCTTTAAAACATATTAATAAGTTTAAAAAAAATCATATTCCATCCTAGTATTCCAACAGATTTAGTGAATACATCCTGGTAAAATATGAACGTCTTCCTCTAGCCTATAATATCTACTACTATTGGGATTTTTCTAATTAAAAACTGTGTCATTTGAATCCTGAGAGACACATGCCTTCTGAAATAATGTAATATTTTAGTTAAAGTAACAATGAACCTTCTTCTTTTTCTCAGGAATTTATTGCATTGCACAAAAGTTTATTACAGAAGGGAAAGTCTTACAATGAGTAAAAAAATTAAGAAATGATGGCATAAACATACATTAGGTAAGACATTAGCATGATGTATGACATTTTTCAGAAGTTTGTATATTCAGACAAAGAAATTAAGAAGGAATTAAGTTATCAAATTTTGGAAGATGTGTCTAAATACTTCAGTTTAGTGCTGGCCACAGAAGCTACTTTCATTCTTAAAACAAACAAGTTAATTACTGAAATTTCACTTTGATTCTTGAACTTTCACATTAGACACTTGGAAGTCTATGAAAATTTTTAATTAATTACTAGTGGGCCAAAATATTTCCTATTACTGGTAATGTGTTTTCTTACTTGCTGACACCTACACTGATATCTCATGAATTTACAGAGATTTGCTATGTATTCATCTCCCTGGAAATACACTTTTGGCTATGCCCACAAATAACTTACATTTTTAATTCTATTTCATTAAAAAATTGCAGTATCCATATGGCAATATATATGTAATGCATACTGTATTAATTCAAATTACTCTCCACTCTCTAAGAAACTGTCAGTTTAATGAGACATCACAAATAAAATGCAATCTGAAAAAAAAAAAAAATCTCTCACCTATAATTGCTCAAAGCATGCATTCTCTCTCCAAGCTTCATTTTCACTGCATGTGTAATGTTTTTAAAGTGGTGTTGGATGTAATGCCTTTTACTCTGAACACTCTTCACTTCCTGGCTCAAGTTTCCTTCTTGATATAAGAGGGAAAAGTTGAAATTGCTTCTAGACATGTAGGGAGAGCACCAGAATACGAATTAAATTCTTTGCAAGGTTTTGATAAGTCAAGAGTCCACTATCTCAGAAGCAGTTAGGCTAATCAATAATGAGGCAATGTTAATTAATTCATGTGCTTGGAGCATCCTTTTACAAACATATGTATAAATATATGTTTTTATATATGTATATATATATATAAATATATGAGGTGACTAAGGTCACATTCTTTTGTCTCTGTTATTCAAAGGAGCATTTTCTAAAGCCTCTACTGAAAACTGAATCTGACCACACAAAACAGGAAGAATATAATAAAAGGAAAGGATGTATGAAATGTGTGAAAGACGATCAAAAAAGCATGGACCCAGAATTAGGGCCAGTGTGGAAACAAAAAATTATGGGTAAAATCTTCAAAAGCATTTTATTCCCAGGTTCCAAAATGGTAGACTGCACCGAATTGAATTTTACATCCATCTGGTGGAATATCTGCTCTCAGACACATTTTAAACCCAGGAGTCTGAAAGCAAATATTGCCCAAATGCATTTTTGTCAGGAACTTTTGTATCTAAATGTAGATGGTGAGACAAAGAGTAAGTTATAATGGCATGATATATACATATTGGTAACTGCAGTGTCTCAAATTCTTTTTTTAAATGTTTTTTGGGGGGGTTGTGTAAATGGCAAGGTTCCTGCAATTTCAGTTCCTTTAAAACTGCTGTATGGTTGGAAAAGGATAATTTATGAGGAGTGGGGCTGTTTTGGAAACATGCAGCTTTTAGTATCAATCTGAATATTTCAGATACAGGGTAAAAGTTGTATTGAGTAATATAGAAAACAGAAGACCTTTTCAAAGGTTAATGTAAATAGCAGGAAACCATTTAGACCATTCTTTTATATTATTATTTTGTTTATTAAGATTAAAGGACTTACTGCTGTTCTGAAGTGAAGCTTCAGTACCCTGGGGAAGGAAAAAAACTTTGCTTAGGAATTCAGGTGCTGCTTACAGACACATGCTTTATGGTGCAAAATATTTGAGGATACTGCTACAGAGGATGCTTAAAAACTTGCAAGGTGATTGGCAAGTTGGAAATCTTTGCTTGCTTCAACATAGCAAGGCATGGTACCCTTGTATTTATAAAACCATAAAAACCATAGCATGACTTAATTAGCCATGTATTTATACCTTAGAGAAAATGGTTATTTATGAATAAATTCGTTTAGAAAATCCAAATTAAAATGGTAAATACTCTGCTGTATTTCTTTCAGAACATCTCATCATTGCAGGATGGACAGAACGGTGAAGGACCTGGAGATTAGAAGGTGACCTCAGGATAATGAAAAATGAATGCATGTGTATGCTGGCTAGATGGACTTGATTCTGATGTTATAAACATTGTCAAGGAGGTGTAAAAATGGTGGAAACACACTTCTGAAGATGGCTCATCAGGATTTCTGGTAAGCACATTTTTTGTCTTCATTTTCTGCTGTAATCTTTGGTGTGGACAACCAAATCATTCCCCAGATTTTAACTTCATGACTACAGGCAGCTGGAATGATGAGGTGAAAGTATTTATCTTCCCAAGGGAAGAAACCAGGCACTGCCAATGGGAACTCAAGGGTTACCAGTCTGAATTTTCCTCCTGTATGGATTTGGCTCTCTGGGTAACCTGCCAGGTCTCTCTCCTCACCTTTTTGTTTTATTTTTCTCAAGTCTCAGATTTGCTGTTGATGTTCTCTTGTGCTTGTTAAAACTCTGTCATTCCTGGTGAGCATGGTTGTGTTTTTCCTGTGAACTTATCTGGAACTTCTGATGGCCCTTGAAGTGTAAACAATTAAACAAATAAGTCTGGTCAGAGTGATGGCAGATTCACTTGTCTTTCAGGTAGCTGACAGTGACTCATTTCTTTCCAAATAAATGCCAGTTTTCTTTGAGCAACACCACAGAGTAGATAAAATGACATGAGAACCTTTAAAAAACCCAAGCACAGCATAAAAATGCGTTGTCACTTAAAAATCCCAATTAAAAACGAAAAAGAGACAGACATAGTACACTTGAAGCATTGGATCACACATGCTGCAGATAAAACTAACAAAGCATCACCTGCCTTGTGGAACAGAAAAGAAACCTTGTTTGAACATAAACAAATGAATATGACAGGATTATTTTTGGCCTGGTTTTAGAGGAACAGAAATGCAGACAGCTGACTACAACAAATTAATTCAGAAACAATGCTTAGAATCGTTACTCTTGATAATTAGAAACAATTGCAATTTTTTTTTCAATATTAAGATATAATGACAAGCACCCAGGAGTAATATTTCCTTTTCTTTGACACATGGCAAATTTTTAACTTTTAACAGTGAGAGCTATACTGTGGAATCTAGAATTTGGAACAATATGGATTTGGACATGTACGAGTGCAGTTTTAGTATTTCTTTTAACACAAGTAGCCAAGATTCTTTTGCCTCTTGGTTTAACCCTCACATAAGGTCTTCCTTGCAATTATTTTCTATCCTTATTATTTAGGAAAAAAAAGCATCAAAGTGTGAATGTGTCAGAGTTCTGATGGTGACTACAGGGACCTGTCTTGGCAGTGCTATATTTTTCTAAATGTGCTTGCCAAAAAAGATGTGATAATGCTGCCACATCAGATCTCTCAGTCGGCACAGATTCCCTTTAAGAATTGGCTACTATTTCTTCAGGGAGTGGATTTGATTGTTTACAGGCCTAGAAGCTCACACAGCAGATCTTCCTGTTTTCACTCATGGGATTTCCAAGCACTCCCCAGTTTTCTGGAGATAAACTAGACAGATACATGTAAGCTAATTTGATTATTTGTTATGACAAGGTTAATTTGATTATTATGACTTTGAGGCTTTGAGATCCAGCTCTGTCATCATTTATCTTGCCAGGTGATGGTTTTTTTCCTAAGAATTTCAAAAATAGAATCAGGCCAGGGTTAACTGTGTGTTTGACTTCCCACAGTGGTTATTCCAAGGTATCTCACTCAGGCACCTGACCACCAGCAATCTCCTTTATCCCCGTGGCCTTCATCCCTTGCTGTGAAGATGAGTTTATGCATTAAACCCCTTGCCATAATCAGCTTAACAACTCTGAATTTAGGTTCCTGTTTGCAGTTGCTGCTATCTCTCGGGGCTGACAGAGTTAATGGCAGCCTTCATAAACCACACCAGTGTTTTTCCTGTAAGGAAATAATAACTGCAAGGGAAAAAAAAAACACTGAAGCTAAGAACAAGATGATTAAACAAGTATCTTTAAACAAGGCATGATACAGAGCAGGTAAATAGCTGTGAAACAATTGAGACCTTGTTTCCTGCTTTGTCTTCAGATACGTGTCATGCTGTGAGCTCCTGGCTAATTGTTTAAAATATTTCCCTCTAGCCTCTTCCTTTTTTTTTTTTTTTTTTTTTTAATTCCTTCTATATTCATGGCCAGTAACAGCTACTGCTTCACTCTGGTACAAGCAGTCAAGTCTGAACAAGTAGCAGGCTGATCCATTCCTTGTGGTCTTTATCCTTAAAATCCTTATAGCAATGGACACAGAGAAGTTTCATCTTTAACTGAATATGTGGAAAAGAGAACCAAATTTTCCATGATGTAATTGCACCTGAGCTCTTTAATAGAGACAATGAAAGGAGCATGCATTGGTTATTGACTGGGGGAGGAAAGCTAAATGCTCTGCCATCTGGGGATTTTATCGAGCAGCACTTGGAAATATTCTAAAATGAAAGTGAGCAGCCTGATCCATGTGTTGGCAAAGGGGAAAATGATTTGAATTAAATTTGCTACTCTGGGTTCTAAGACACTATTGGTCATCGTAACCTTGGAGGTAAAAGAGGTGTAATTGCTTTCCTGCAATTATAGGTGGAGTTCATACAGAAATAGTTCCTAAAAAAGACAAAGGAAGTCAACCAAGAGCCAACTATTGCAAGCCAAATTATCTGCCCACAGAAAGAGACACAACCCCATTGACACTGGAGGAGTTTTATCCACTTTCAATAGCAAAGATCTGCCTTCTCACTGAGGTTTGTTGTTGTACACAGTCTGCCCTGGGGTCACTCTGTAATTACTACAGAAAATAGTGTACTCACTTGATAACTTCTTCGAGCAGAAAAGCAATTAGCCTGCCAAGTGACTTGATGTTCCTAAGAAGGTGATGGAGTTTCGGAGGCTGCAGGTTTTCAGCAGAAATAAGTGGAAGGGGGAAAAGTCTGGCTGGCAGAGTACAAAGGAGAGGTCTGGCTAGGGAGATATAGAGATGGCCACTTTAGGGATTACAGCTCCCAACAAAAACTCCAAGCTTTGAGGCAACACCAAACTCAGAAAAACACTGCTGCCAGCTAATGGTACAGGGTTCTTGCAATAGTGGGAAAAACAACTAGAGATTCTGCCTCAACAATTTCCTCAGGCTGTTCTAGGCTGGTGAGCAGCAGCCATATCCTACAAGATCAGTTGTCACATCTTTCTGATCTAAAATATTATTAGTGCAAAAAGGAAAGAATTCCTTCTGTTATTATCATTATTATCTTATGAATATCATTGCTAATGTGTAAAATGCTGCTTGACCTGTGCTTCAGCCAAATCCAAGCTTACTGGATCAGGATGGTGCTGGTGAAATCTCAGTTTATTGGGCACAAAGGCAGGGATGGAAATGTTAGTGGATATCTCAGATTGTTGCAGTATTGTTATCACAATAGCACAAAGTATTATTTTGTTATGGAAATCAAGACAATTTCTCTCAAACAGAAAATAGATGCAACACATGATGGACTGTGCAGGGTCTGAAAAAACTGCTTAGGCAGTTGGGAATTGAAGAATAAATTAAAGTGCAGCAACCCTAAAGAATAATAACCATTTTTTGACTCTATTAGAGGGGAAAATGATTTTGCAAAGTGTGATTTACCTGGTTCCATAGAGCAGGCTGTATTGCAAGCCTCTGTTGCATTTTCTTTTCTCGTTATAACTCTCAAAAAACAATTTTGAATCAATATGATGTGGAATATTGGAACGTCAGTATCTATTGAAAATGAACTGGTTTATGCTGATCTGACCTAATTAAAATCAATGCAGATATCTTAAGATAAATATTTTCTTTTGGTGATGAAGCCACATAGGGTTATTTGGTAAATAAAATGATCCCAATTGTCTGCTTTTTTAGATAAAATGTTTATGTGATTGAATCTCTGTTTATCAATAGCTAATGTTCCTTTTTGTTCCATGCAAACTAGATTAAAAATGAAAAGACTCATAAATCACAGTGAAATTTATTTTAAGAGATGGGACTATATGTATATAAATGTGTAAAATAGATTTTTTCACATCTGCACGTTACTGACATTAGTTGGAACAAATAGAATGCTAAGTCCATGTATATCTAAAAGCTTTGTTTCTAGATGCAGGAGAAATAGTAAGATTGTATTTCCCCATCTTCTTTCAAAAAATGAAAACAAAACACCTGCCAATTAATAATAAAACTCATTTTAAAATCCCAGTCAAGTTCCTAGAAGGCTCCTACTAGCCTGATTTGAGTTTTGTAAAAGTCACTGTAAATCCAAAAGAAAGCAAATCTGTGCAATGCCATGCCTCTGAGGAGACAAAGAATGCAGACTAGATCTGAGGAAAAGGAGGGTTAATGTTTTCTTCTGATTAGAATGCACATTATCTAAGTTCATAAATTCTTCTTGAAATCTTCACTTTTTAAGGTAGAAAGAAAGGGAGGGGTGGGAAGCAGTCTCAAGTTGATATTTTTTTAAGGGAAACTTTTAAAATTAGTTTTCACTTTCATTTTAAAAGAAGAAATATACTTTCTGTGTTCAAGGAAGTAGATTCTGGTTACATTTAAGTGGCCATCAAGCAGTTTCAGGACAGAATTCACTTCATGCATCAACCCATCTCAGAGGGTGTATGACATCAGGAGCTCTCACTACTCTTCAGGGACTGCAGCTGGTGGGAGGCTTCCTGAGAGAGAAAGAGGAGTCAGGAAATACAGAATGTCTTATAAGCACCAATGATTTTATCCTTTCCTACTTTCTAGCCTTTGTTGGGACAAAATCCTGCAGATTCACGAGCAGGGATCCTACAGATCTCACCTAAAAGAGTGAAATCTCCAAGGTGAGGAGAACTCAGGTAAAGTTTTATAATTGATGCATATTTATGAGCATGTATCACTTTTCAGGGATATTAGATGTAATGAACTAGTTAAGTTCAAGTGTGAGCCTGTCATTGCTGCAAGCTGGGAGTAAGAGTTGCAGCCAGCAGAGTTCAGTCTGCAAGTATTTGACATCCATATGCAATGTCAAATAATTTTCTAGGGCCAGATAGTCATGAATAAAAGTTCATAGATTAATTCCACAGTTTTCTCCACTACAATTTTTAATGAGTTCTCTCACTTTGAGATTTACATAAGGCAGCCTGTTAAAAATTAAATTGAGATGCTTCCACCATAAATCTGAACATGTTGTAACATCAAACTCTACTTGGGCAAAGTAAACTTTTAGAGATTTTTTTTTAAACAGCATTTTGTTTTTTGCATTGGTTTTGGAATGCAATTTAATGAAAGTTTTTGGTCTTGTAAAGGTTCTTTGGATACCTTCTAGAAAACTTTGCTTTCAGTCTACTGTAATGGCTGTAATTGTATTTGTCCCTCAGCCCCTTCACTCCAGCAGGAATCGTT
This sequence comes from Melospiza melodia melodia, assembly GCF_035770615.1. Lineage (NCBI taxonomy): Eukaryota > Metazoa > Chordata > Aves > Passeriformes > Passerellidae > Melospiza > Melospiza melodia. The sequence continues at coordinate 138,177,283 of NC_086195.1, forward strand.
TAGTGGTGAGGGTGGTACAAGTTAGGCTGTGTACATTCACAGGTAAAAACAGTCTCAATACAATTAAGTCAGCTAATTGTGAGAGCACAACTTGGTCTAATGCTTGTCCTGTCACTCTATAAAACTGTACCCAAGGGGAAGATGTCATGGGATTATCAGAGGTGACTCCTGACACAAGGAGTCCTGCCTGTTTTCTGTATTTCCACCTATGGAATTTTCACCAACTCACCCTATTGTAAATCACTGGGCTGGCTTTGATGCATCCCCTGCTTTGGATTGCATTTCCAGCAGCTTTTCTTCTCTCATCCCACATGTACTCCCAAATTACCCATCCTGACAGCTGTTTGCAGTGAGCCAGCATCACAGTTTTAATGAGCTGGTTTGTGAAATTTACTCTTTTTTTTTCTCCTCTGAAGACATATCAAGCATTGCAGACCTCTAATTAATGGTACTTATAGTTGTCTTTTGAGGCATTAAGAGATTATATTCTTTAATAGCTCTGAAATTAATGAAAAACATCATTTTTGCTTCTAATTTCTCAGCTTTATTGATATCAGGATATAATTTTGTGTCATGGAATGTGTGCATTATGTCTTTAAGAGGCTGTACTGGTGCATTGGCATGTCACCAGAACAGGGAAAAAGCTCTTGTCTATCAAAGAACAATGAAACCCAAAAAATTGAGTGAATCAAAATTAATGTGTGTGTGTGTTTGTTTCTGTCAGGGAGAACTTCTACTTTTTTATCCTTGGCTGTGATCTTGCAATAGATCAAATTGTCCCTTCTCTTTCATTTGACTGACAGCAGAGCCAACACTTGCTGTAACTTTTTTTTCATTCCTCACGTTTCCTTTCACCTTTTTTTTTTAAACTTCATTTTTCTCTCTTCCTCTCCAGAGATCCATCACAGCAGCATGCAGCTCCCAAGTGTAATCTTTGATTTGTTTGGCAGTGTATGTCTAAATCAAAGAGAAGGGGCAGAAAAGTATCCTGACTGATGTGCAACCTTATAATGATTTTCTTCCATAATCCCTCACAGAGTGTCATTCAAGTAAAAGATAAATAATTACTTTAAAACAAGACCTCAGAGTTCTGCATGTCAAAAGCTCATTCTGTATCTCAATTGCAAGGAATAGTCTATCTTGTCAAACAGTCAGTCAATTAAAGAAAAAACAAACAACCAAGCAACAACTCAAAATCCATAACAATAAGGAGCCAAAAACTTGAAATATTCCCTAACAAATCAGTGATCCCAGCTAGTCGGAGGAGTCATAAAAATTGATCCCAGACACCCCAAATATTCCTTTCTGTGATTAATGTGTTAGAGCAAAAGTCAATGAAGACTGCCTTGAGTTACTTTCCCACCAAATTAAGGGTATTGAGTTGTCAATGCACCTCAGGCTTTACAGATCTTATCAGATGTAGCTAAAATCTGCACTGTAAGAGCATTTTTCTTCCTACTGTAGTGTTCAATTGAAGAGCGATTTCAAGTGTTTGTTGTCAACATGAGAAACATTCAGCAAATTTTAGGCTCTTTTTCTTCAATGGAGCTGCTTATGTTTTGTAATTATGGAGTATATTTATTTATCTGTAAGGTTTGCAATTCTGCTTCCAACATGTCTCTTTACTAGATGTATCACTTTGCTTACCCTATTGCAGCATATTTTGTCATATTTAAAGAAGAACTCAGCCCCTGAGTGCAGCTCTCCCTGGTTTTAAGCCAGTGTGAAGGAAACATCCCAGTGCCTCTGCATGAGCTGGACTCCTGTGATAAACTTGTGGCAGAAGAAAAGGAGCCAACATGTGCATTTCTTCAAAGGTGAATTCATTTTTTTCTCTCTCTTGAGTTCTTCACAATTTTTTTAATGTACTTTTGGCTTTGGCCATGTACCCTGCTGGACAGGCTCAAGTGCCATATGAGAACGTTTGTTAGCTGAGCCACAAATCCCCAAATGTCCATTTCAGTCTGGAGACCCCCTTGGCACCCAAACTTTTATCTTCTAAGCTGTTTGAGTTCTGTGAATAGCACAGCCAGCACACCTGAGCTAATGGCAGCAATTTCATGCCCTAGGACCATTTTCTATGCTTTGAGAAGTTTGTTCTGCTGGGCAAATTCAGAGTATTGCCTTTGCAATCCAGCAGTGACTTTAAAAACTGTAACCAGAGGAAATTAACCGGTCTCTAATTTTTGAACAACTTAAGGCATCTCCCATCGAGGAAATGAAAGAAAGACTTCCTTTCCTAAATATCCCCTTGTATTGCTTTCCCACAAGATAATCATCCTCATTAATTATTAGAATCACAGTTGTCTTCAATTCCCCTTTATTGGCTGTTTGGCTCTCTGAATCTTGGATATTTTTGTAGTATGGTGGCAATGAAGTGTTTCTTTTCCTCAGATCAGTGAACGTCTCTCTGCAGAGAGCATCACACAGGAAGGGCAAAGCTGTGAACTTAAACTTCTTGTGACCAAGGAAGATCAGGAATTGTACTTCTACTTTCAGGTAATTTTATCTTGGCATAATTGTAGGTTAGCAATTATGAGTTGCATTGTTATCCTATTGTCCTAAAAGCCAGTCATCCTCCTCAAAAATTCACTTTGTGCGAGTTCTGCATGCAGGAATGCATTTCCCATATAGCTTGTACAGACTATAGCCGTGGATCAACATTTCAAATGCACATTTCTTTTGGGAACACTTGTGCTGTTTGGGGTGTTGTGAATCTCCCTGTTAGGTGGAAGTCTCATTGTCTTTATTCACTTAAGAGAGAATTTTGGCCCTAAACTGAATTCATGACCACAGAATCTGGCACTAGATTGCTCTGGCCTTTTATCTGCACACATTCACTGTAAATGCAATCAGAAATCCAGATTGCTGAGCTATGGACATGGTCATCATCTCTGCCAGACTTGATTGGGCTGTATTAAATAATTATGCAAGCATGAAAAAATAGCCATAGAGACAATGGTGAAAGACCTCAAAGTACCAAAGGAATGGAAGTTAATTTCATTCTCTTTTCTATTAGAATTTCTATTAGAATTCTATTTCTATTAGAATTCAGTAATATTCTGGAGTACTTTATGGAATCATTAAATACATTCTTATTTTATGTCCCTATACCATATAACATTATACAATAACATAATTATCAGTTATTATTAATTTCTTTTTATGGTGTGTATATCTGAGCTAGACTTTGTTGTTATTAATAATTCAGCTTGTGTGTAAAACCATACGAGACCGAATAAAAATACAATCCCGCTTGTTGTAATGCAATTATATTCAAATCATCCCAAAGTAGTATATAGAATATGTTGTTGTTAGGTATCATTAAAGACCTTCCATTAACGAGGAAAAGCTCTTTGATTGTTTCAAAGATAATTGAGAAGAAGTTTCTTAACATAAGACTAAAAATAACAAGCACTCTCAAACAAATTTATCCTACAGAGAAAAAGCTGGGAGAGAACTGACTTTTGTCCTTTCTTGGTCAATAGATGCTATTAAATCTCTAAAATCATATTAGACAATATTTTAGGGAACTGACTTAAATCCACAAGGGGAATAAAAAAGAATGAAGGCAGATATTTATTCTGAAATTTCATGCTGTTGCTACTGCATTTCAGGGGCTGATGATACACCATGAGCATGTTATTATTCACTTTGGTCAGACAGCAAGGGTTAAGATAGGAATATCATCCCAGGCATTAGCCATTAATCTGGCTATCTCATTGCTTTACTGAGGTTTAGGTTATACAGATAATAACTCCAGGCCATATTCTGACACCTTTATTCATGCTGAATGGCTTCTGAGGCAGCATCAGGTCCCACAAAAATCAGAGGGTTATTTACAGGGAAATGCATTAGTCAATGTAGCAGAATATTGTCCTTTGGCAACATCTGCAGATGGAATTGTGCTGTAAAACATTACTGCACCAGCCAGAGCAGGGTGTCAGAATGGCTTTGTATACAAATTTGAAACAGATTCTGAGATAGTGGCTCCTGATAATGTCATTTTTCTCTCTTTTTCAACGTGTGATTCCTTGCCACAGAGGTGTAATGACAGTACAACACTAATATTTTATCAAAGAATGTCAGTCAGACCATGGATAGGAGTTATCAAAGTTATAACACTGAGACATGTTTGGGACTCAAAGTCAGGAAGAAATTCACTGTGTTGATCTTAAAAACTGTTTTAGTTTGATGTAGACTGCTTTGTGATTCTGTGCTTTCTTTTCATGGTTTTATTGCTTTATTCTGCGAACAAAATCACAGACAATTGTTTGAAAACGTACTTTAAACTTCTTTTGGAAGTAAATTAGACTGTTTTGAAGCCATTTCAGTCTACTTGATAGCCATAATATTGAAAAATATTATTGTAAGGCTTCTAACAGTAATATTTGCGAATGGTAAGTCCCACTTTAATAACCCCAAAGAGCTACACTTACAAGAAACTGGCTTTTGGGGAAATTAAAATAGCAGAGAAAAGATATAGCAAAAATTAGCAATGGAAAACCTGCATTTTAAGAGACAACAGAAAGAGCATTTTATTTGATTGAGTCAGATATCTGGTTTCAGCACAATGACAGTAGTTTGTGTAATCAAAATCCCTCACATCAACAGCTAATAGAAAATAACCAAATGTTAGTGTGTACTTCCTGATAGCACAAAAATGAGTGCACACCATGAAGTCTTGCCAGCAGATGATCAATTTCAACTTCAAGAACAGGAGCTCCAGGAGAACCTTGGGCCTGACTTCAGGCACCTCTGCCATTTGGATCTCATGGTGCTACATCTGTGTCTTCAGCAAGATTTCTGAAAGAGAGACAGGTACCTGTGCATGTGAGAGCATCCCAGGAGATCTTATAAGGTACTGAGGGAAATTGTGATGGTGTTCGCAGGGGTCTTAGGATGAGGGAAGAGACGAGGATCTGACTCCATGTTTCAGAAGGCTTGATTTATTATTTTATTATATATATTACATTAAAACTTTACTAAACGAATAGAAAAAAAGGTTTTCATTTGAAGGCTAGGTAAGAATAGAATAGGAAGGAACGATGACAAAGGTTTGTGGCTCGGACTGTGCCCAAGCTAGCTCACTGTGATTGGCCATTATTTAGAAACAACCAACATGAGCCAATCACAGATGCACCTGTTGCATTCTACAGCAGCAGATAATCAATGTTTGCATTTTGTTCCTGAGGCCTCTCAGCTTCACAGGAGGAAAAATCCTAAGGATTTTCCATAAAAAATGTCTGCGACATGAAATGAAGCAGAAAAAGCCCTGCACTGCTGCCTGTGTCTTTCAGAGGTTGCCAGCACTACAAACACCATGTTGGTGGGAGCTGCTCTGTTCTCCCAGGCAAAAGTTGGTCCTGTAGTGCTGTACAGCACATTATCAAGCTGCCAAGGTCAGTGGTTAGTCCCTACATTGTCACTTTTGTTAGTGATTGATTAGTCCCTATATTGTCACTTTTTTAACACAGGACATAGTGTTTATATTGCTTGTAGAAGCTGAGAAAACCTTTCTGGAGCCTTTCCAATGTTTTTCACCCAAGATGTCAGATCTCTTGCCTGAGAGTGTTGAACCTTGTTAAGATGTTTGGGCTCCTGATGGAGCTGGACGGAAGTTCAGAGCCCAAAAGGTGAGGTATTTGAACAGTCCCTCTGTCTGGAGCAAAAATGTGTTCATGCTTTGAGGAGACGTGTAGTGGGCATGGGGATTTATCAAGTGTGCTGAGAAGAGTCATCAGACACTGAAACACTCCAGAGGACGTCTCCGTCCCACTCAGACCAGAAAACTTGGGTTTTGATAAGGTGTTTCAGGAGCATTGCTTCTTCCCATGCTGAGAACTCCTGCACCACTTAGTGCATCAGTCACGGACAAATGGATGTGGCCGTAAAACGTGATCTCATCCACACCTTCCTGTATCAGACAGTTCACCCAGCAGAACCTCCCGTGGTTCACCTCCCTGGCTCTCTCATTCTTTTAAAGGAAGCTGTTAGATGATTCTCAGAATCTGTATGTGCTCCTTTGCTGTGCTGACATCATGCTGCCAGGCTCTGTCCCTGTCTTCCACTGTTACCCAAAATCTGCTATTTCCTCTGAAGGTCTTTTGTGCCTTTTTGTCTCTATTGCTGCTTTCTTTCCTTGTGTCCTCTCAAAAATTGCTCATCTAGCATATGAAAGTGAGATTTTTTCAGAAGTTAAAACATAGACAAGTTTTGTTATGAATCTTTCTCATGGAATAGCATTGAAGTGTCCATTACATGAAGGTGACTGTCTCTCCTATCCCATTCTGTACCATCTGCTGCTGCTGTCACTTTGCCAAGTTTCTGCAGAGCAAATAAAAGTTAGAGCTTTTCAACCCAACAGTGGGAAAGCCTTATCCAACCCCTCAAAGCAGCTAAAGCAATTTGCCTGAAAATCCCCTCACCCATATCCCAAAGATGCAAATCCACATGAAAAATTAGTCCAAATGAGACACAAGCAGTTTGGAAAGTTTCATGTTAAGTGATAGGATGATGACAACATAAAAAAAATGAGAAATTTTGTGCAGGTTGAAGATTGGCTGAAACTAAAGGCAGAACTTTTAATTAGAATCCAGATAGTGAAAACAGCACAGCTACTGATACCAGGGCTAAAATCTGCTCTTGGATAACTATTTTGTAAGGAGTTCCTATCAGCTTTCAGCAGAAATATTTGCACAGATCCAGCTATGAATTTCAGCCTAGATTTGCAGGAAGTCATGTTTGATTTTGGTGCTGGCATCATTACCAGTTAAAGCTGGAATAATTTCTGTCATTTTCTATTCCATGCTATGAGGAGAATAGATAGCAGCAGCATGTTAGGATGGTAAAAAGATGAAAAGTTTTAAATATAATTACTTTAAAATATAATCACATTACACTATTGGGCATTATAATACTTCATGACATGCACAGTGCCACAGATGGAAATTTTAATTTTTACTATTGATAAATTATTACTTTATAACTTCCTTGGAATTTTTGATTCTCCTCATGGGAGAGTTCCATGGAAACAAATGTGAAGTCAGCAGAGTTGAAATGTGCAGCATGGGTGGTGAAATGGCCAAGGTGATCACTTTGTTCTGGGTTTAGTGGTTGTAGACAATTGTCTTTGATTTATTAAAAGTAAAGAATGCACATTAAAATAATTGAGACCCCAGTAAGTACAAGAAACAAAAGAGAGGACTTCCTTTGGTAGACACAGAGGTACAAATACAATATTAATGCTCAGTATAGGTAAAGTAATAAATTGTCTGCTAAACAAATCTGACTGCATTGGGAATCTGAGCCTTTCCAGGAATTGATACTAACGCCTAATCAATTTGTGTTCTAGACATAATATGAGTAATAGGAGAGAAAAGCAAATTGAACACTTCTATTGTGGCTTAGTAATTAAATTCTGTGTCTTAGGACATTGTCCCACCACAAAAATATTTTCAAATAAGTGGGTGGCCTGTAAGTGCAGCTTTAATAACATTGACTTAGCTACATTCCAGCCTACCACTACATACTTGTGCTTTTAAAATTTAAGGCAATGTTTCTAGTTAATCCTCTTTAGCACAATTGGAATTTCTAAAACATTTGCTCTGAGATTCTGCATTAAAGTTTAGTTGTTGAACTTTTGTCTGGCAATCAAAGAACCACTGCATCATATTGATTGCTGCTGCCAAGTGCCTCTCAGTCCTTAGGACTGAGCAATTTTCTTGGGGAATTGGAGCTAACTAGGGCTAGAACCAGCTCACCCCTGTCTCAGTCTCTGGCTGTTTGCAAAAGAAAACTTCTCCAGTGACTTGAAGTCTTTGATCTGCAGACTGCTCCTCACAGCAAGCAATAATTTAAGGGTTAATCTGCTTTGTCTTCTGCCTCTCTTTAAGATGATCTCCAAATTCAGCTCACAGATTTAAGCCTAAGACTTCTCTGACTGCAAGGCCATTCCACAATCTTAACCCTACTTTACCCCCTTTATTCTTCTGACAGATCTACAGTGATTTGATTATAGGACTTTTTAATAGGACCATCTCCATCCTGAGTGTAGTCCTATATGCTGTGGTTTTGTAAATACCTGTGATGATCTTTGCCTAAGGAGATGAGAGGTACCTGCTCTCATCAGAGCACGAGAGCTTATGCACTTTAACAATCTGATCAGTTTTTTGCAACAACACTTTCCCCAATAAAACAAATCTCTTCTCTCATAAGATCCTGACAAGTTATTCTGGGCAAAATAAGTTTCTGCAGTAGGACTTGCTCCTCTGATCATCAGTGTCAGAGAGCAGAGTGGCTAGCAAGGAGAAGTTGTATTCTCTACAATGCAGAGGCCAATTTAATCTTATGAGGTGCAGGCATCAATCTTAAGATGCCCTGCTGAAAGCAATAATAACAATTTAGTCAACAGGAGAAACAAACATATTTATGAAGTCCTGGCCCCATTGAAGTCAATGGCAAAACTTCCATTAACTTCAGAGTATTCTCTTTTCAAATACTGTGAAGTACAGAAAAATGGGCCCTGAGAAATAGCTGCAGCACCCAGCCACAAAAGGCCAGCTGCTCCTTTCCCCTTCAGTGGCAGTTTCTTTCATCCCTCAGCTCCTGCCATCAACCTTCCCATTTGGGAGCTGTGCCTCAGATCACAGGTAACATTACAAATGATGGGATGTTTTCCTTCTGGTAAAACTCTCTGCTTTTGAACTGCCTGCCTGCCTGCACAGCCTGAACCAGCCTAGGACAGAATAAAGGAAATGCTCCCAAAGGTAAGCCCCAGTCTGCAGTGCTGATGTGAAACAGGGATTGATTCCTTCCATACCCATCACCATCACTGCACATTATCCTTGCTGTCCTTTGAAGCCCAGCCTCATAGCTCATGGGGTGAAGGTGTTTGCAAGCAGCACAGGGTCAGCCCAGCTGAATCCCTGCTCTTTAGCAGCGCTGCAAATAGCACTTTTGCTGGAGTTTTGGTTGGTTGATTTGTTTGTATGTTTTATTTTTCTTTGCGGCTTGTTATTTTTAAATATCGTATATGTGCTTGATCTCTTCTCCTTTTAAATAAATAGCAGTGGCACTCGGGAAGTCAAGAGGGAGAACAAACAAAGTTTGTTAGCACTAAAGCCTTTATTTTTGTCATCCTGTCAGCTCTACTACATGACAGGGGATAAGGTTTAGATGAAACAGCAGGACTGATCCTACATCAAAATAAGGAATGAGCCCTTCTGCTTAAAACTGTGCTCATATGAATGCAACCATTGAATGGTAAGTGGATCTTTGAAGCTCAAAGCTTAAAAATAAGATTTCAGGCATTTAAAAATACACACACACACACATGAATCTTTCTGAGAATTTGACACTTTATTCCTACTGCATTGTTGGTGACAACTGGATGGCCAACCAAGCGCTCCAAGCGCAAACATCCAAAACAGTAAATCCATAAATAACTGTGTCAAGCAGTGCAGAGAGGACTTGGGAGTTCTCTTCAGATATCTCTAGTAGTTTAAAAACAAACAAACAATCAAAAACCCAAAAAGACTTCCCCTACCTGCTATTGAGAATCAAAAAGAAGAATACATAAATCAGTGAAAACTCATTGCAAATATCTGAGTGAAATTTTGTGAGAACTTTTTAGCCATGGGTGCTGATTATTCAGTGACTTTGCTTAGAAGCTTCTTGTTGCATTTGGATTGTTTATATATTTAGTGCAAGATGTTTTCATACAAACCTTCCTTTTTATGGTTGGCTGAGTCCTTTTTTCAAAGAGTATAGCATGGCAGCAAAGCAATAGATGTGGAGTTTATAAGAAGCTCTACACTGAGACAAATCTAAGTGTTTTGATCAAAGGCATGGCTGAAGTGATAAGAAGCCAGTGTTCCCATAATATCCAGTATAGGGTTCAATATCTCGGTATCAGTTCTTTATCTCTGAACACAAAAACAAAGAGCAACCAGGTGATCAACTCCGGTTTTAATATCACAGAAAAGAAGCTGGATTTATCTGTAGGAGCTCTGCAAGGTTTGTTGCTGTTATCCCAAAGGCCAACACCAGTACCACTATCACCATATCTGCTCTGTTAGTATTCAGTCACCCTCAGCCATCGCCACAGTGCTCCATGAAAGAGGGAGAGAATTTGGAGTTGTGCAGACAGGATGCAGGCAGAGGATGGAGAAGACAACAGAGGGGTAGAAAAGCCATGTCACCTTTCAGCCAAAAATGCTCAGGATGATATAAATCCATGCCTACAAACACAAAAAAACACCCCCCAAAAAAGAGAGACACTAGAAGGAGCAGGGTCAGGTGAAAGTTGGATGAATTGAAAGGATCCAAAAATTAGAAGATATTGTGCCATTGTTGAAGTTTCCATTCTCATCTCTGCTTTTTTTTTGCTGTTGCACTAGACTGGTTACTGACTGACAATGTGATTAGGCTTTTGGTCTTTTGATTTCACAGCAGAAAATGCAAAGTTATTTCAGTGCTTCTCATTTCCCACCTCACTCACTTCATATCTTTACAAGTTTAGGATTGTTTTGCTTCCTTCCCTTCTTTATCATCCCTTTCTCCATTTACAATACTTTGCATACTGCAGTTCTGTGCCCCACTGATGTGCAATCTGCAATAATATACAATTAGGTGACTTTTTACTCCATTTTTTTGGTAGTAAGATATCTGTCTTATGATGATTTTTGTCTACTGCCACTGCAAGCATCCATGTTTAAAAGTCATATCTTTTGTAACAATAAGAAGAAATAAGTGAAATCAGATTCAAAATGAGGACATGTTAGATACAACTGGGTCTCTTACATTCCTTACAAGTTTTATTCATCTTTACCATGGTTCAAGAGATTCTGCTTCACTGTGATTCTTCATTATGATTCTGTAAATCAAAATTATTTAAGCTTCAAGCTGGAAAAGAAATAAAGAAGGAAGAAATTACCTAAAATGGGAATTCATCTCTTTTTCCAAAAGATTGTTTTATGTACAAGTCCCAGCAATTTGTCACTGTGCCACATTGCACTTTCATGTCTTTATGGCATTATTACTTAACTTTTTTTATTGAAATTTTTGATACAGCATAAAGACAAGACAAGTAAAGCCTAAGGGACAAAGCATTTGATTTATGTATGCTTCTCTAATGTGTGACAATAAACAAACACAAAAAAAGCAAATATATTTCTCCACCAGATGTATGAAAGTAAACACAGATGAGGAAGTTTCAAAGGAGAACGGCATTAATGGCAAGTTAAACATAACCAAACCATCAAAGGGATCTCTGGTGCAGTATTTCTTTAACAAGAATAGTGAAGAACTTGCTACAAGGAAAAAACCACCCAACTTCTTGTCACAGTGAAATGATGACAGAGCCTGCAGAGCATGCTAAAAGGAGCAAACTAAACATGGTAATTAGACTTTTTGCTTGTCAGCGCAGCCTCTGAAGACTTAAGCAGGCTGAGCTGAAATATCAAACCAGAGGAGAAATTGCCTGCAACAGCTATAATGGCAGAATGTCATTGGAACATGTTCAGGTTTTAAGTTTTTGAGGGTTTTTTTCCTATTTTTTACCACAGTCCAAAGAGTTTACCTCTGTCCCCCACTGCCAGTATTTTGGGACTTTCTGTCTCTGTGAAGTGTGGTTTGCTCTCCAAGAGTGGCACACACGAGCACAGCTCCCCATGCTGGGGATGCCATGTGGAAATGTCATCACTGCTGCTTCCAACCAGAGCAAAGAGCTCACTGCACACCTCTAAGCAAGAGGACTGTGTTCCACTACCATGAGGAATTCTGCTCAACTTTGTGTTCCACTGGAATAATTCCCATGGCATGGTCAGAGAGGTGGCACCAAGTTTCTCAGCTATGTTTCCAGTTTAATGATCAAATCAAGGAGCTGTTGTGGCTTGCACCAACGTACCCAAACTGGATCTTGAAAGTTCATTTATTCTGAGAGTCACTTCCCATTTTCTGGTCATGGTGACAATGTCACAGAGGCAGCTGCCCTCTGGTTGGAGAATAAATCCCAAAGTGTTCATTGATGGTCACCTTGGGCCACACACAGGTGCCCTGTGTTTAGAACCCTTCAGCTGCTTGGAATGAACTCTGGTAGAAGTAATTTGTGCCGTGAATTGCAAGAATGCTGAAAATATCTCGTCAATTCACGGGTTCCTTGCTGCCAAGAGGATTTATTATGTCAATGACTCATCCTGCACTCTACACTGGTGAGTAGCTGATGCTTCTGCAGCAGCCTCAGGGCTGTGACAGAGTGACTCCCACAGTGCTGAAACCCTGGGTCCAGAGGGGTACTGGTGTTCCTGCTCTGTATTTGCTGAGAATTTAGGTGATCAAATAATTTTTGAATATGTTTCTCATCCTCTGCTGTCCCTGATATTCTTTCTCGCCCAAATCTATTAATAATGGAGGTTTTGTCCAGGGGGGGTTTTGCCCAGTTTTCTCTCAGTATTTCTCTGGGATCTCCCATGATATCAGCAGCTTTTTGGCATTTCACCATTAGCAGCCATTTCAGCCTCATTCCTTGTAAGTCCTGGGGATGCAGCCCTGTGTCCTCCTTGCATTCCTCCTGCCAAGCTTGCTCAGATCTCTCAGCCACCCTTCTCTGGATAGCAAAAATCGAGTGGAATCAAAGCTCTGTAGGAACAAATTGGCCCTGTTTTATATTTCATGGGGCCCATTTATTCCTTCACACATGTCTCTCTTCTGACTCCTCACCCAGCCACTTCACTTCTTTTTTTTCCTATTCCCTTCTGTAATTGTAGCACCCCACAGTGCTCTTCTTCCTCAACATAAATTTTCACACACCTGTGTGTCACTTCATCCAACTCTCTCAGGTCATGCTGACCTATGAAAACAGCTCCTGTTCCATTTCCAGGAGCTTCTGCCAGAGAGATCTGAATAACTTCCCCCCTTGACTTTAAATTGGTTTTGTATGTCTTATTTTCAGTGAAGAACTTGGAGAAGCAGATGCAAATAAGAAGCATTAACATTAAGAGATTTTACTGCTGTGGTACTGGTCATAGAAATCCTGAGATTAGTCCTCAGACTACAGACTGCAAGTCACTGCTTTACTCTTTAGAAAATTAAAGTAAAGTATGAATAAATGCAGCAATCCATCAAAGCATAGTCAAGTATAAACTAAAGGCCACAATTATAGCAGAGTGAATAGTTTTTTCTGTCTCATCACATCTGTCACACTCAAGAAGTTCATGAATTCTGAAGAAGTCTTCTCATTTAAAATAGAGGGAACATCTCCTGTATACTGAGATTTTACTTTTAAGGGCAGCTTATCTGGGAACTTCTGTACATGTATAATGAAATATATATATATATATATATATATCACATATTTTGGAATTAGCCAAATCTGAAAAATTAAATAAAAGGTGTTTATACAAGATCAAGGTATGTGGTCATGCCCCCAGCTGCTTTTCTTGGGGATTACAGTAATGCACCACTACAAATTTGCAACTGCTGCTTCTGATTTGTTCTGCCTTGATATGATAAATCTGAATTCATGGTCTCACCCTGTGCTTCCACAGAGATGACTCATAGAAACAGAGAAAATGCAACAGACCCTGCCCCAGTGCTGATGGCTGTGACATGGTGTCTCCACCACAAGGTCAGTCAGTTCAGAGCTGAGTGCCTCTAACCTTCCCCTTTCTTGTAAATTTAATTGCTTTGGTTGTTAGCTAACGTCCTGAAGAAAAAATAATGGAAAGGATGCAATCAGCTGATTTATATTTATTTATTCTGTATTTGAATGTTTTACCGATTAAGAAAGTCATAGCCTGAAATTGTGAGTGCTGCTCGAACAGGAATATTTGCAGCGCTGGCTCACCAGATTAGCTGAGTGCAATATTGCATTTTCAGTGCATGTCTGCGCATGTCCTAATTCAACAATGCACCAAACATTGCTGTTTGGTGCATTCTGGAATTAGACTGCCAATACTTTTGGATTCTTGAATTTGACTGCCCATATATTTGGATGCTACTTATGTTTACACTTAAGCATGCTGTCCAGTGATGGGATGAGTTCCTAAAATCCTCCCTCATAAACAAAGCAGAGATTGAGAGGCTTTAAACTTCAAATTATGGGATTCACATGGATTCAGTTGCACTGGTGTGAAACTGTGTGGTTATGCATACTTTTTCTGCCTCGTATGCAGGTGGGCAGGAGGGCAAGGGAAGCACTGAGACTGTGATTTTTAAAAAGTTAGATTTAACCTTTGGGGTTTATCTGATTTCCTTAAAATTACCAAAAAAAAAAAAAAGAAAAAAATAGTGTGTTCCAATTTATTTAGTCCCTTGCAGTAAACCAAGCAGTAAGATAAGTCTGGCCTGAAAATTGAACAATGAGATGATTTAAATGCAACAGGAGATGGTCCAGAACTGTGTATTGGCTTTGTTTTGCAAAATTTTTTCTGTTATGATGTTCACTTTGTTGAATAGTCTTGTACCTAAGCAGGAATGTTACTGCCTTGACAATCACTGAGGCTGAGTTCCCAGAAACCTCTTCCAGACACTTTTTGCAAGCTTGACTAAATGAAAATGTCGGTCACTTTAGTGACAGTGTCAGGAAATAAAAATAAAAGTCACCCCAGAGACACCCCAGTAGAGAGGAACTAATTAGCAGTGGGAAATGGGAGCAAGAACAATTTTCTTTTCTCAGGGAAGACATTAGGTTTTTGTTTTTTACTTGGATATTAGTGCCATAAAGCCTTGATATGTTAATTTGCTGGATGTGAGTGTGCTCAGGCTCCGTGATGAGGCTGTTTTGACACTGGATGATGGGGATGTTTTGATAGTGCATTTCTGAGGTTGTGCTGTTTTGACACAAAAGGCTTTGACAAGATATTTGTAAGGTCACTGTGACCTACCACCGCTGTTATGTGGAAGTGATGGAAATGTAAATGCTCTGATGTCTAATCAATGGAATGAAGCACTGTGGGGTATATGCAAATTGAGATTTAAATCAGGTATTTTGGGTTATAAATGAGCATGTTAGAAAAATGCTTCATGGGAGCTTTCTTGGCCATCTTGGTTTTCCAGTCCTGTGGATAGAGGAGTATTTAATTTTAAAAACCTTATGAGGCCTTTTGGTGGTCTTCCAGTATTTAACAGGAACCTACAGGAAGGATGGTTTATGAGAAAATCTGCTGATAGGAAAAGAGGTAGCAGGTTTAAATTGAAATAGGTAGATTTAGGTAAGATATTATAAAGAATTTTTTTACTGTGATGATGATGAAAGGATGACATTTTTTTACTGTGAGACATTGGAACAGATTGACCAAAGAAGTTGAGGTTGCTCCATCCCTGGAAGTGTCCAAGGCCAGGTTGGATGGAGCTCTGAGCAACCTGGTCTAGTGGAAGGTGCCCCCGAATACTCTCTAAGGCTCCTTCTAACCCAAAATTTACCTTGATTCTATGATAGCAAGAAAGAAATGTTTGGCTTTTCATAGCTGCCTCTTTCCACTGATTAAGACAGGAAAAAAAAAAAAAAAAAAAAAGTACATTTTTATTTCCATTTAAGTAAACTTGTGGCTGTAATAACCTAATAGCAAATTTGAATTGAAAAAAGCAACCAACTTTACTGGGCCATAATGTCAGCTTAATTTCTGGTCAGCCCCCAGTGGGAAGGCTGGTTTAGTGATGTGGAATCCACATCACAAAATTCATTTTCCCTCTCGCAGGGAAGAGGCTGCGGCCACTTGTGCTCCTGGGATGGCACCTGGATGAAGCAGGGAGAGCCAGCAATGCCAACTGCAGGGCTGGCAGAGCAGAGGCTGCCCTGGGCTCTGGGATGCTGCTTGTGGCTCTCTTTTCTTTTACTGTTTTGTCTGGCCAGGCCAGACAATGGCTGGAGAATCAACAAGGGGCTGCCTCACAAACAGAGCAGCCTGCTGTATTGTTTATTGTGGGATTTAATGCCCTAACAGGAGATGGATCAATATCATAGCAGGAGAGGTAAGGAATCCAAGAATAGTCACAGAAGGTGAAAAGGGAGAAGAGGCTAGAAGAGTGATGAAGAAAGGTTCCTCCTTTCCTTCAGAAATAATATTATTCCTTTTCAATTTTTGTCTCTTCGATTTGGCCTGTGTGCCTGTATATATTTGGGATTTGCTGGAGAGCTTTTGCCAGTGTTCTTTTTTTGGGTTTTTTTTGTTTGTTTTTTTTTTTTTTATTTTTTTTTTATTTTTATTTTTGTAATCATGTGTCTGCTTTATTGCTCTAAAACCTGCCAGAACTTGATGTCAGAGCATTGCTGCCCGAAGAGCTTGTCCTGGCCTCTATTTCCAATCCTGTACAATCTCAATTTAATCACTATGGCAGTCAGCTCAGAAAGTGCCTGTAGGTGGAAAACATCACTGTAACATGATGCAGTTGATTTTACTTCAGCATGGCCTTGAGACAAGCCACACTGGCCCATGGAATGTGTGCAGCAACTCCTCTTTCTCTGCACCAATTCACACACATTGGGAGATATAAAATTGCCCTCTCTGAAAATAGTTTCAGAAAATGTTCAATAAGCCACCATTTTTAGAAGATAAGAGCAAATATTAAACAGATTGTAAACAAGGCAGCCTGACAGAGAAACTTAAGATGGATATCCCATTAAGCAAACACATCATTCCTTGCTCCTTTCTGTGCCCTTTCACCAATCTTATCACTTCATCAATCTTCAATCACTCTAATCATCCCTTTCCAGCTCGGCAACCTGCAAAGAGTTTAAAAATCCCTGCACTGGCTTTGTGGTTTCATTTCCCTTCTCTTTTCTCCCAGCAGCACAAATAAGTGATTTCCCAACCATTGGGAAGGGAGAGCGGAGGGAAAAAGGATTTAACCTAGCTCATCTAATCAGAAGCTCCTAACAGATGGAGGGAAACTGCTCCCTGAGCCCAGCAAGGAACTGAGCCAGGGCTCTTCCCTCATCACCAACTGCTGCCAGCTAAACATCTGAATTTCCTCTCTCCTGGAAGCTTGTGAAAGCTCCAATCCAAGGAATGGCACCTCATTGTCTCCTCTTCCCTCCCTCATGCCATCTCCTTCTCCCACAGCACATGGTGTTACACCCTTCCAGACAGATGAGCTTCAACATTGTGACAATGTCTCAGTCACCATTTTCCACCCACTGTGAAATGGGTGGGAAAAACAGCCAAAAAGAATCAAAACAAAACAAACTCCACAGGAAAAAGAAAAAAAAAAGAAAGAAAACCAGCAAAACCTATTAACACCTCCTGTTTCCACATGTCCTCTCAAGGTTTGTTTTATCCAAAAGGTTCAGAGCACCACTGAGGGTCATAATCTCTGAAATATCATGAAGAACCACATTTTACATCATGAGGGTAAAATTCAAGTGGCTCTCTGGCAAAAGGTAGCATCTATTAGCCAACCTCTTGCATTTTTGTGGGCTTGCCTCTCCTTTTTGGAACACAAATTCCATCCTGCACCTGACTGACCTCCAAAGTGAAGGTGGTACCTTGGTCCCTGTCAGAGCAACAACTTTGGGTGCCAAAATTAAATTGCCCATTACACTAATTACTCATTTCCAGCTAAGTGCTGTGTCTGGGATGAGGGGAAGGTGGACATGTTAAAATATTTCAAATCCAGCTCCTGCCTGGTCATCCAGAAAGCCAGCCAGTATTCCTTGGCTCCTCTCCTGCACAGCACCACTGTGTGCAGAGGATGGGGATGTTGGATTACCCAAATGAGGGGCTTGGAGCAGTCAGCCCCAAGGGCTGGAAATGCTGCAGTGCTGCCCAGGTGGGACACAGCTTTACAAGCCATGGTAGAGAAAGGTTTGCAGACAATGGAAGCAAATATCGGTATTCAGCCCCAGGGAGGCCAGTGAGTTGTTAACTCTTGCAGCTTAAACATAAAAACCAACTTTACCTTCTGACCAAGCAGGGTCTCTGGGCCTTTATTGCAAAAGATCTGCCCAATGCAATCCACCTGCTGAAGTTAAACAGGATAAAAATTCAGGTACAATTCACTTCATTAGACAGGGGGTCAGTATTCTGTATTTCATATTCATTAAAGGAAGAAGAACTTTGGAAAGGAAAAAGAACCCCTTGAATACCAGGTGCAGGGTCAGCTAGACCCTAAGGACTTTCTGAGAAAGGGATCAGAAGCAATGGGTGTGAAACATGGACGTTCAACAAATTTTAGTTTTGCAATTATTGAGTGTGATAATCTTTTGGTAGTTGATACCATGTTCCTGTTCAAATGCTCTACCAGACTCTCCTCCTGGGTTTTCCCGTGTTCAGTTTTGAGACTTGAACACAAAATTCTTCTAAGTTTCACCTGTGTTTTTTTCCAGAGACCTAATGTGGATACAGCTCTACACAAATGCATCTACACCTCTCACTGTAAAGGAGTCCAAGAGTAGGAACCAAACAAGTAAATTCTCCAAAAGTTTTAGAAGAAGGCCCAGGAACAATACTGTAATTTCTCTCTTAATATCCACTATGATATCAATTATTCTATGGCTTTTATTTCAACCTTCATTGGCAAATAATTCCTTTATTTCTGTGTATAGATGGTGTATTTGTCATATTCATTAAAGTGAATAAGACGCTATTTTTGTTTCATAAGGGTTTTGATATGTCCAGTAGTATAAATATCTAGATTGATGTGACAAGTGCACTTTGTCACCTTCTGAGGAAAAACAGGTGCACTTTTTGTAGCTGTTTTATTTTTCCTGCAGAATATACCTTGGCAAGAAGTCTGTTTTGTGAGTGTAATGAGATGTGACTTTCGAAAGTAGTAAACGGGCACCAATTGAAATATAAAACATTCTTTTTAAACAAAAAGAAAACCACTTCTGGGTTTTTTTTCCCCCTCTGTGGGAGTGCTTGAGCACTGCCACAGGCTGCCCAGAGAGGCTGTTCAGTCTCTGTCACTGGAGATATTCAAACCCCAGCTGGGCATGACCCCAAGCAATGCCTCTGTAGGTGACACTGCTTTGAGCACAGGGCTGGACTTGACAATTTCCAGAGATGCCCTCCAGCCTCAGCTACTCTGTGGATATAAACAGTTGTGTTTTCTGCACAGCCACAAAGGGGTAGTTTCTTTTTAGATTGTTGCATAAATTCCTCCCGTTGTCAGATTCAATGGCATCAGTCATCTCTGTGTTGTTGTGATAGCTGAGCTTATCAGAAATAAGAGGGGCAATTCAGAGGTGATTTCTACCTTTCCAGGGAAGAGGGCTGAAATAAAGATTAGCTGTGAAGCTGTTGCAAATTATGGATGTGGAGTTAGAGTACACCTCCTTAAAGTGGGAAATTTTTAAACTTTCATGTTTGTAGTTCTTCTTCTTAATATTTAAAGACTCTCCATCCGTTGAATGCAAAAATCTTCCAGGTAAATTAGAAATAGGGAGAGTTAATGTGCTAAATGATTGAAACAAAACAGCCAAAATGAGGAATTGTCTTCCTCAAGCTGCATCCTAATCTGACATTCTTCAAAGGGATGAAACTAAAAAGAGAGGATGAAATGTGTTTGGATCAAAAGTAAAACTCCTGTGTCAAATGTGTTCAATAAGCCATTGAAAGAGAATATGATATACTGTGAAGGTTAATTACTAATGAAAAAAAATAAGCACAAAAAAAGGGGGGAAATGGAAAGGGGAACTCTGGAGTTTGTAATGATTGAATGCAGCTTGCTTGGGGGACTATTGCCACACATCTGCTTTGTGACAAGTACAGTAAAATTAGTTATGGATCATCCAAGTGATTCCTAACACTTAATAAAATGAGACCAAAAGTGCCTTTTTTCCCCAGGTTCAGACATCTGGGAAAACATTAATCAAACACACAGATTCAGTGGGAGGAAAAATTTGGAAAACAACGCTGTTGAAAAAGACTGAGTGGATAACATTGGCAGAAATTAGATGTGAATCTGCAATGCAGCATCACAGCAAAACAGCCATTTTTGCATTTTATTTGACTTCTATTTTTTTCAGTTTGCCTATGAAAAACCATCATACTCCTACTCAGGAAGGAACAATAATTCTGTTGTGTTCAAGGATGGTGAAATGGAAAATCTTGGTTGATTCTGCAAGATTTTAATGTTTCTTCTAAGTGCCCTTGGGTCCATCTGATGCAGAAGGGAGCTGGCCCTTGGAACACAGAGTTTGGGGCTCGACAAGCCCTCACCTTGAAGCTGCAGAGCAGTTGGAAAGGAAATCAAAGAAATGCAGTGCTGGTGATTGCTGAGGGGACTGGCTCGCAAGAAAAGATTAAAACTTGTCTGATTACATCTGTGCCTGGTGGGATGCAGTGAGGATCTTCCTCAGAACTAGACAGATAAAAGGAGAATTCTGTGGTATTGGCCACTGCATAAGAGCTGATTCCTCATCTGGGGAAGAGAGTTGGCTCTTGTTTCTCTGGTGTGTAGATGCAATCTCTTGGGCAGAGATTTCATCTTGGTTTTCATCTAATTTGCTTTATCTTGAACCCTTCTTCTTAACCTAATTTAAATTGGCAAATTTTAGACTCTGGATTTTTCTTTTTAATCTATGCATTCAATTTATTATTATTTCTAGTGAGTAGCAGATGATATCAAAAAATAAACAGTCACAAGTACAAGAGAGAGAAGAGTCACTGTGCAAATGGGTACAGGGAAGAGCAAGGGAATAATGCTCAAAAAGGGACAGTTGGCTTTGAATATCAGCAGAAATAGCTTCTCCCAGGCCTGCCTACATGACCTGCTTGGTTTGCACAAGAGTGTGACCCCTTTAGCAGTTGCACATTCAGTTCTTCACTGTATCTGTCTCTGTGCACTTGCTTCCACCTCTCCACCCACTCTGAGCTATTTTTTTGTGTGTAGGCGATAAGCATTGTGATATTTTTTGTTCTTTCTTTGGTGTGCTGTGAATCCTCCTGTCTGCAACTGCAATTCTGGGACCAAATTCACACATATCCATTCCTAGATCTGCCCATTTGGTGATTTGGTGGCTTTGCAAGCTATTTTGAATAAAAAGCTGTCGAGTGAGCAGCTATGAAAGCAGAGAAATGAAGAGAAACTCCGTACTCAAAAATCACATTTTCCCTGGACACTTAATTACTTAATCTTGTGGTCTATATGGAGGATGATAAAAAATTCAGATCTATATGATTTCCCCTCCTTTTCTTTTTATTTTCTTTTTTGTGTGTAGCATTTTCTTGTGCATTTGATCAAACTTTAGTACATTATTTCTTAAGGAGTTCACAGGCTGTTTTAAAGGGTCTTTAAAAGACCTTTAAAAGTGGGGGAATACTGTTTTCATTGTGTGTAATGTGGCTATGTTCCCACTGTTATCCCATTTTCTTTTAATATTAGCCTATTGGACCATGAAAAAGTTCAAAGTATGAGAAATGTACTTCTTTTATGTAGCTACTATTATGAGCCTCATAAAAGACACATCTCAGATGACTAAACAAAATACTTATTTTTGCAAAACACAATTAGGAAGACAACAATTTAGAAGATATAACTGCTTCAAGAAACTGTGCAGAATTACACAGGTTGCAACCACCGTGTTTTTCCATATCCATGGGTAGAAATGAGCCTGGGTTTCCCAAAGGCTGTGGGCTGAGCCACCCTGTCCTCCAGCATGTTTCAGTCTGCATTTTCCCAAAGTTTCTGCATTTTTGAAACCTCATGTTCTTTGTCAGATTTGGCTGCAATTTTTGAAACCTCATGTTTTGAAACCTTCCTGTTTCAGCTACTCTCAGTTTGAGGACTGTGGAAAGGGAAGGAGGAAGGACAGACATGAAGGTGGAGAGAAAATTTCCTTGGATGAGCCTCCTTTCCAGAGGAAAGCACTGAAGGTAAGAAAGGATCACAGGGGGCCATAAGGGTGCTACATTTCAAAATGATCAATTCCCGACAAAAAGAGAAAAAAGGCGCTAAAGGTGCAGCCTTTACACCTCCTGCTGCCATGAACTCTTCTCCTTCTCACCTTGGATTTGCTGTCCAGCACAGTTCGTGTCACACCTCTCAGGGACAGGCACAAGGTACACAGGGGCAGCGAATGTGCTTTGGAACAGTGTCAGAACACCAGGGGTTAATGATGCCCGGAGCCTCCTGCCTCACTGCTCCGCCAGTCCCTCCATTTCTTATGCAGAGCTGATTTGCAGCTGCACTGCTAAGTTTTATATCCTGGGGAAAAGCCTCAAAAAATGTGTTTCTGCTACAGCAATTCTGCCCTTTGTAATTGGGGAGGGAAATGCCTATGAAATATGACATGGAGCTCCATGGTGCTGCATCCTGAAATGTGCTTCACTGCCTCCCATGAAAGCTGGAACTTCAAAACCCATTGATTAAAATGAGAGCATTACTGTACTCTGCTAATTAGGATATAGTACTTAACACTATTCTTAGTTTGAACTGTGCACAGTAAGTACACTTCTATTAATAGTTTTTGGGGGTAGGGAGACAGTGTTTATCTTTTTTTTTTTTTTTTAATTGCATGAAAAAGCAGGAGCCAGCAGTCACATTTTAAAACTGCTCTGGTAAGAGAAGATTTCCTGCTGGGAGAAGCCAAATGAGTGGAAGGAGAAAATATATGTCAGATGGCAGAAGGGGGGAACAGAACAGTTGAGAGATGGATAGCTGAGATACAGTGAGCTACTACATTCTCAAAATCTTTTTTTTTTTAACCATTATTTCTGGGTTTGAACAGGGAAAATACTTACCCTTTTGAGCATTTAGGGGAAAGGGTTATCATCAGGCATGAAATAAAATAGGGCTTGTGAAAATCCCTACAAACACCCATTTGATAGTCAGAGTGGGAGCAGGAAATTTTAAATGCATACAACCAGCAGCGAGTCTAAGTAGTGTTTTCTCTGCCACAGTCACTGAGGAAAGGTTAAAACTTCAAACAGCTACAAGTCTCCAGCAGATGCATGGAAAAAACAGGTCCTGGAGGTGTGTCAAAATATCTAATATTTGCTGCAACTTATAGAAGCATAAGGAAAGTTGAAAGTAAGAAAAGTAAAGGAAAAAAAATTAGCCACAAGCCCAGCTCAGTTTCTTGGTACTAACAAGCTGCCTATGCAAAGTGATGACAGGTTTTACACCAGTGGTGCAAAAAGATTCATGCTGGGCTCTCACTTGAGTGCAGAAGAGCAGAAAAACCCTGCACTGACCTTGTGCAGCAAATCAGGCACCTGCAGAGAGAGCCTTGAGCCAGGTTTGCTCACCCAGCAGCCTGAACCTTCCCCTTCTCTCCTCTGCAGGAGATGTGCCAGAGGAGCCCGTATGGACTGGGGGTGCCACCAAGGGGACCCCTGGGCTGTGTTTCCCATCCGAGGGCTCCTTCCAGCGTTCCAGAGGGAGCAGCTCCTGGTGGGGAGGCACGGGCAGGAGCTGCCTGGGGCCCAGCTGCACCCAAGGAATATTCGCATGCTGTCACTTAATGCGCTCTGAATCCACCCCGGCTCCAGAAGAAGCACAGAATATATTTCCTCCCAGCAGATAATGCGGGCTGAGATTTGTGCTGTGTGAATGCAGGTCATCCAGACGTGCAGAAAGCAAAATGGGAAAGAATGGGAAGGGAGTCCCTGCTCCCCTGTGTAAACAAGTTCTTAATCTTTCTAGGTTCTACCTGAGAAAGGATTTAGCATGCTGATCCTCAATTTTTGCTGTCTCCTCTCCATCATCTGTGGGTGTTTACCAAAGCGCCAGGTTGGTTACATAATGTTTCACATTATTCTCACAGGCTGTCCAATGTATGAAGTCTGTCTTTAATTGAAGTTTCTATTTGCATGCTTCACAACCCTTAAAATATTCTGCTTGGAATGTCAGATGAGGTTAATTGAGGAGCCTCTTGATGATGGTATTATTGTAATTCGAACTTGGAGAATCCAATATTAATTCTAGGAGGATTCTGTAAGATTTATTTTTCCTCTTTAGGTTTTATCTTTGTATTGAGAATTAGCTTGCAGTTTAAATTCAAAACGATTTTCAATATAGTGAAATTCATCATGTTCTAATGAACTCTAGAAATTATTCTATTCCTAGAAATAGGATAATAACATTGCATTTAAATATTACTATTTGGATTTTTACCACATAGAAGACTGAATTGTACCATTTTTGGCTGGTATGATTTGAGGAATTTTTATTTCCTCTCGGCTATGTGCAAGAAACTATTTCTCAAATTTGGCTGAGATCAGCTGTAATTACTATTCTGGGCTGTTGCCTCCCTGTGCCTGGAGTTGTGTATTACTTTTGGAAAACAGACTGTAAAAGTTTTTCACCTAACAATAATATTGTTTAGGAATAGCCTGGTTTTGATTTTCCTTGCCATTTGTTTTAGCAGACAGGGCATTCCATGAGGAAAGGTGTTTGCCCCAGTTTAAAACACTGAGTAAAATTATAACAACCTCAGTGAAAGGCTCCTTTGTCAAAGAACTGAGGCATCCATTCAGATCTGTAAATGCAAATTTTATCACTCAAAAGTTATGGAAACTTTTTTTTCCCCAAAGAATATCTTGGTATCCATTTTTTCTGTCATCATAGTAAGCCCATGTCCTGCTGAAGCATTTTTACCTTCTGTTGGCAATATTTCCCATGTTCACACTGCTATAAAAATTCTGTAACACAGGGAAGCAATGGCACACCATATACATCTTAATTCCTTGTCCTATTTAAAACTGAAACTTACAATGATATCAAAGAATACGTGTAACAGCTTTTAGCCCAGAGTTTTGTAAAATCATTTAAAGCCTGATACAAAGGAGAGTTTAATGAATGTTTTAAAGTTGTCACCTAACTTAATATCAATGTATTCACTTCAGAGTTTCAAAATCCTGTCATATCATTCTCAATCAATTGATTTATTTTAGAAGGGAAACTTGAATATTTGTTTCCTAGCACATCATATCCTGCTTCCATAGAGCTGAAATGGAATTTGGATAAAGCTGTGATATTCTTTCACTGAGTCATTAGACAGTGTTTAACAATCGGTATTTCAGGCAATACTCTTGCACAGATTTGTCATTTCAATTTCTGTGTCTGATGCCTCAGAAAGAGAAGAGGCAGACTTTTCCCTCCATATGGAGTCAATGGCTGCATTCTAAGGGTCATCTGCAGGGGATTGTTTGAAAACACCAATTTCATGCTCACGTTCATATCAGTTCTTGAACCGATGTTCACGTTCATATCAATTTTATACAGTATGGCTTTTCTTTGCTCTGCTGGACTGTTCAACAAACTATCTTTCTTTGGTTTTTAACTTAATATTCTGGCCTTTCAGTTTTACTCCTCTGCACACCTGGATTTGAGTCATGAGCTGAGAAGAAATGAGACAATATTTTATTCTAGCAGCATCCAGGAAGAGTTCTCCTGCTTGCCCAGCCATTCCTGTTGTTTCTGTGCAGAGGGTGCTAATTATCCAGTATGTGAAATTACAATGGCAGAAAATAGTGAACATCTCAAACAGAGAAGTAATTGCAATGTAAGACAAATTATATGGTTCCATTTGTTTTTTAAAAAGTGTTGTGAAAAGTTTTCTTTTTTTTTTTTTTTTTTTAATTTCTTTCCTTTTCTCCTAAAAGCTCTGTGCTCACCTCTGTTTCACCGCTCTGGGAACAGCAAGCTTGGAATGCTCAGACCCCCATGGGCCACAATCCTGTGGGTGTTAAGTGCAGATCACTCTGGAGCATGTCTAGCCAGGAGCAAGAGGAGCTGTGGTGAGGGGCAGGTGTCCATATGGATCTCTCTGCTCTTTATACGCAGGGCATTTCCCCTCAGATTTTCCAGCTGCTTCTTATCCTTTTCCCTTTAGATGGGATCTTACATTTGCCTTCCTCTCCCTAAGGTGTCACAGCAGAGGGAGGTGATTTGTCCACAGGTTATTGGAGCAGACACCACATACACTAGGAATTCCCAGTGCATAAATAATGTCCTTGCTAATTAATTTATTTTTGTTTGAGCCTCTCGTCCTGTCCTGTTACTGGCACCTGTGATGATTAGAACAGAAAGCCCAAGTCCTTTCCCAGTCCTTTGTCAGATGGCTGCCTCTTGTGTTAACCGGCGGGCTGCTCTCTGCACCATCCTTGGCATGAAAATTAGCTGCTCTGCAGAAAGGCAACAGCAGGGGAAGAATGGAAATTATGGAGTCTGAAACTCCACAAAAATTAAAAATAAAAAAAAATATTGCTGTCATGGTAAGCCTGGATATAAATAAGGAAGTCATACAAAAGCCAAAAAAAAAAATGTGTCCCCTTGTCCTTGGCCAGGCCTGAGCAGTGAGGAGACAAAAGCTTCCCTCTGAGATGGGATATACAAACAGGACACCAAGGAATGGAAATGATGGGATATACAAACAGAGCACTAAGGAATGGCAATGCTTGTCTGACCACTGATACCACTGCCACTGCATGGATTTCCAGTAGCCACAAGAAATGCACCCAGATCTGCTCTGGCAGCTGTTCCAAGCACTGTAGCAGAGTCTTGTTCAGGTGAAAAAAGACAAAAATAAATGTTTATCAAAGGCTTCTGATTGCTAGAGAATGGTCCCCCTGGCTCCTAATGGAAAGTTACATTTTGCAGAACAATCTATAGATGCTATCTCACAGCTGTCACAGTGAAATTACCTTCAGAGGAGTGAGCCAGGAGTCACAGGATGTGCAAATGTCCTGAATCTGAGTGCCTCAGAGGTGCAGTTTTATCTCATCTTCATTAAAGAAAAAGTGCAGAGAGGAAAGATTTCACATCATTCTTTAAGATAACATGAAAACCACATCAATCCTGGACTGTAATATTCTTATTCTACCCACAGGTAATTTGTGTTCTGTGCATAAGCAGAGCTGCTGTTTCTTCTTGTGCACCCTCAGAAGTATGTTTTGTTTCTTGTTCAACAGAAACTCTGGGTGAAAGCAAATATATTAACTACCTCTACCTCTGTAAAGTAACTATGCAGGGTGCCTGACCCACAGTTCAGAAGGCTGAGAAAAAATGCTCTTTGTTTTATATTTGGGGTTTGGGCTGGGTTTTATTTGTGTGTTTGTTTTTTCTGAACAGTGTCTATGCTGAGAGCTATGGAAGTGATCAACAAACCAGAGAGACAAGAACAATAGCCACCAAAGGGAAGTTCAGAAAAATCTAACTGATGAAAATGTTTAGCAAACGGCCTGGAGAAAATACATGGGAAATGCTAAGTGGTTTTTCCCCTCTTTATTTTCTGTGAGTGATAAGCAGAATGATGGAAAAATATGTGACGTGGGAGTTTTGTTTTCCCAGGGGCTGGACATGTGCAAGAAGCAAAAAGGGCCTAAAATAAGGGTGAAAATGTAGATTATCTAGTGGACAATCTACAGTCACAGTGGACTAGTGGACAGTTCTACAGAAAAGCATTTTGTAACTGAAAACTCTTAGGGAAGTAAAAGATCCTAGCTATTGAATGTAAAAATGCGCACAAAATAAAATTCCATACAAAGCCCTGAAGAAATCAGGAGCCACAAGTCTTGGCTTTAGATTTTTAATCTAAAACCAGAAGTTTATTTTCCACTCATCCAGCAATACATGGGTTAAACTGGCATTCACTGTATCACATACTCTCAAAGACTTGCTCAAATGGCAAAGGTATACGTATATGTATATATGTGTGTATATAAAAGCTGTATATAATATATTTTTCCTGAAAAGTCCAAATCTGGAGAAGGATACTTTTATTTCCTGGTCAGATGTAAAAGAACAATTCCTCTCCTTGGTTTAAGACCAAAACTGCAACATTTAAAGCTGTTTTAGTAAGCTGTGGAGACAGAGAGAAGACTGTGGACTAAGGCAATGGCTGAAGTTGCTGTACCTTAATGAAAAGCTGTCAGTACCATGTTATTACTCAATTTTTTGCTGCTTTGGGCAGAATATTCAAAAGATAGACACGTTCTGACAGGCAGTAATCCTGTTCTTATACCCCAAGTATTTAGATGCTTCAGGACATTTGTCACACCTGCCAAAACTGGATTTACAATCAGCGGATTTCAAAAAGAGAGTGAGATTTTGCCTGTTCTTGCTTTGGGAAAAGGGGGGGAATATTTTCATTCCTTCTTCCCTTTCTCTGCCTACATCTTTTTCACCTGCTTCTGGCTGGACTCAGCTCAGTGATAAACCATCCACAGGAGCAGCCAGGGCTGCTTGTGGCTCTTTGCTGGTGAGGAAGCTGTGCTGAAGCCACACCTCCTGTAAAATTCACACAGCAACTGAGCTTTCCTATCAGGCATCTCATCTTGCTGTCATTCCGTGCTGGGAAATGACAGACAGGGCTGCAGAGTGACTGGGGGAGGAGGGGAGAGGAGAGGAGGCAGTGCTTTGTTTAATCATCCCACTTCAGCCTGATTGCTGCCGTGTTATCTCGAAAGTGAAAAGATTTGGGAGCCAGATTCCTGGTAATTAGTGCTCTGAATATTGTGATTCCAGCACCCAGCACCTTTCACTGAGGATCAGGTAGCAAAGATGGGGCTCTCTGTGCATCCTCATCTCCTGTTTCAGGAGGATCCCATACTGCTGTCCAGAGGGTTTGCAGGCACTGCTGTCATCACCACGTCCTGATGAAACTCTGCTGTCATTTACTGCCACTGCTGAGGCTGGAGTCCGGCACACACAATGGGAAGGAGCTTTCAGCAGCAGCCAAGGATGAAGGGAGTGTGAGTGTGTCAGATATTGATGACACAGGGCGCCCAGTCTGCAGCTGCACCACAGGGGGAAACCAAAAGAATGCATCACAAAAGCAACAGGCATCACAGATTGCCTTCCACAGTGGGAGGTGAGCTGCACTCTTACCTGGACACAAGATAGATTTAGGTTATAATTCACAAAGAACTAGGCTGTGTGAGCTCTCTTGAGGGGCTGTGCATGTAACAGAGCCAATGGTAAAATACCAGCAAAAGCTGTGCAGCTACCTGCTGTCTGAGACAGAGCAGAACAAAACGCCTGGATCCCCAAAATGACTGCTCACATGAGAGCACAACCTTGTGACCACTCCCTAGGTTTGTACCCATTTCAGGGGATGTTTTGGAGCATGTGTTGGATGCACAAGCAAGCATATACATCAAAAGCCAGGAGTTTGCCAAGGAGAGAGAGAGGAACCTTGCTGCCCACCAGCTGTGCTGCTGGCCTGGAGCTTGGGCAGCAGCACACAACACCTGTTTCCATTTGCTGAGTGGTGCTGTGGCCCTGGGGTGAGCAGTGACATGAGGCTTTTCACATGGCCCTGATCTGCTTTCAAAGCCCTGCAAACGGCTCTCAGCTGAAAACATCATGTAGCATTTTGTCCCCTTTATTGCATGCAGTTCATCCTCAGAGGAAGGAGAGCTCCTGTGCTCATCTGGGCTTGGGAACAGCATTTCCCTTGAACACAGCAGGCATCCAACCTGAGGCTGAGCAGGTTCAGGCACTGAGCCACCAAGCTTTGAGTGTGCATAAAGAGGGAATTATGAGTTTTGAGCAGGGGGAGATAGCTGCTAGTTGGAAATAAGAGAAAATGCATTAATAGAAATTCAATTTAACTTAAAAAAAAAAAAAATAAAAGAGAGAGAGAGACCAACCTAGTTAATTTCATAAGGATGCATGAGTCAAAATGTAAGACCTTTAGTTAGGAAATAATTGCACACTTATGACCTGAGGCAACAGTCAGAACTTGCTGAAGAAAAAAACTGGCACATGTCATTAAATTTAATCATTTGTAATTATAGAATCATAAATATTTGAGATTGGAAAGGCCCAGCAAGTCACTTAAGTCCCCCTCCTTACCAATGCAAGGTTGTTCCCTCTTGCATATATGCTGATATGTTTTCTGCAGACTATTAGAACTCATTTTCAGGAGGATTTGCCTCAGATTTCTCAATTCTCTATTTCTTAATTTTATCCCATTGCTCCCTGCTTGTTTCCTGCTAAGTAATTCCTTTCCTTCCCTAGTGTCTCTGTCAGTCAAATATTTGTAGATGGTTGGAATGCCTCTCCTTAGTTATCACTTAGCCAAACTAGACATATTTATTTAGCTCTTTTAATCTTCCTCACAGGTAAATCCCTCTAGCCCCTTAATTATTTTGTTGCTCTTTTCTGAACTCTCTCTTTCCAAACCTTGTAGTCTCATTAAATTCAGTATCCTGGTTCATGTCATCCAGAGCCATGGAAAAATCAGGGGTGCTGCTGCATCTCTGTTGCAATGTGATGTGTCTTTGTGTCTGACCCACTATAATATTTTTTTCCCCCTGATCTATCATGCTGAACACCGTGCAAGGCTGGAGAGAGGTCAAGACAAGCTGTTTTTAAAATTCTGCCCTGCAGCTATTCCTCACGGTGCTGTCAGCAGGGAAGACATTTTGTCTTCTAAAACCTTACTTCTGATAGTTTTTCCATCTGAAGATGTTGTACCTCGAGCCTTCTTCTGCATTGGGCAATAACTTCACTTACACTTCTCTCCCTCTGTGCTTCCTTACTGTCCTCTGCCCCGTGTGTTTGAGAGATCAGTAAGAATGGCAGAACAAACAGAGCAGGAACAAAAAAACCCAAAATGTAGCTTACTGCACAAAAAGCTTCGTCTCCTGGGTTTATCATCCCACAGATTAGCAGCCCAGGATGAGGAAAAGGCTCCAGGGAGACGCTGTGATGAAAACTGGAGAGTGAAGACTGAAGCAAGGAGACAGAGTAGTACAGAAATAACTTAGAGGGCCAAGCTGTCAGGGGAGATGAGAATAGGACAGACAGGGCATGCATTATCTCCCTGACCAGCAACCAGCAGCAGATCCTGCTCTTGAGTAATTGCTGCCGCGTTGATTGCTTCCGAGGGCTCTGTTTTGACTTCTCCTTGTCAGTTTTGATATTTCCATTTACTCTGAAACACTTCCCTCTTCCCCAGACCTTGGCTGCATGGAGTTGAAAGGTGGGCCTTGCATGTAGACCCTGACTTTGCTTTCCTGGCAGGTCCTCTGCCCTTGCCACAGGGTCCCCAAATGGTGACATCCATCTCTTTAGGGTGCACTCAATGGGGAAGGGTTTCTAACAACACCCTGCAGAAAATTTAGGGGCTTTAGGATAACCTGGCTGATGCCCAGGGTTAGAAAGAGACAAGTCAGCAGCCATTCTCTAGAGGTCTTACCTGTTTAAATGAAACCAAATATTAAATATTAAATACTATTTAATAAAAAATATTAAATAGTAAGTAAATACTGCCCAAGAAGCACTAGATTAAAATAATAATCAGTTGTATCGGTGTTCAAGCCAAGGGATTTTGTAGTGTTTGCTTTATCCTTATCTTTTACACTTTTCATTTCATCTTGTAAAATCGTGGCAATTGGCAGAGCTGTGCAGGAATGCAAAAAGTAAATGTGAAAATCTGCAAATACAAAGGTATATATGTAAATATTCCAACAAAGGAATGAGTGTCTGCATAAAAGACAACATGTTTCTTCTTTTTTTTCTGGAAGTTTTCATCTGGTTTGTTTTGTTGTGGCTTTTGTTTCCTTGAAAATAATGAAATTATTGTGTCTCATACTTTTTAAACAACTATTCATATGACAGTTGCCATGATATTTGTGACAATTAATAGGAAATACCTTTTCTTAAGTTATTTTTCATGTAGCTGCCAGTGATCTCTGTTGCATACGTGCATCTGATAAATCATTATCAGAGTAACTCTCTGAAATCATTCCATGGGAGGAAACTGACCCTTGAGAGAAATTTATTTCAAACAATAGATGAAAACCATAAACAAGGAGTATTTTCATCTTTAATAGAATAGTTTTCAATGTTTTATGCATCCAGCCCTACACAGAAGCATGCCTGTGTGCACGTTCAGGTGAATAACGAGTGCCTGAGGATGACAGGATCCATGGAAGGCATCACCTGCCTGTGGAAATCATGGTGCTTGAGCAAGGGCTCCTGGAGAGCTGTCCTGATCAAAACATTTTGCAGTTGCACAGGTACAAGCAGCAGCCACAGAGGCAGAGAGAGCAGGGTATTGTGAGACCACGATTTTCCAGCGTGGGCTTGGCTCTTGTTGTCCACAATCCCAGGAAGATTCCCTTCCTGTTCTCTCTGGGTGCTACAGGAACATAAATAAATTTGAAAACTGAATTCCTGAGGCAAATTCAGATGATGGATCCTGAAAGCTTTTGCCTTTCTCTGACTTATCTAATATGTCAGGCAGTCAGCATGACACAGAAAGAAAGGTGTTTATGCAGCATTTTTTCCCAACTTACATCATTTTCTCAGCCTGTATCTAAAACACTCTGACACTTTAAGTTGTTTCTTCCCCCCTTAAAAAGGTTTTGAGACATTTTGGGGAAAAAAGAAACCATGCAAAACATGCAGAGATTAAACTCCAGTCTCCAAATCTCCTTATTTTAGATCTTGGTTTTGGTGGCTCAGAAAATGAAGGCTATGGGCTCTTGGATTACGTAAACTGACACAGTACATTTAATTTCATTTTCTTCAGACTGTATGCATCAACTTATCCAGAAACTATTGATTGCAGGGGGCTGAAGCTGTCTGCAAGTGCTGGCTGGTTTTAGGAGAGATTTTATTTGCAATTCTGCCTCAAAAGCAAGGTGTTGTTGTTACTTACAATAGAAAGTATGTGTTGAAGACATGCAGGTGTGTGTGGGAGAGGGGCTTGCACTCCAATTCCTAAGTTTGGGTCTTTTTGCACAGTATCTGTGAAAACATGAGGAAATCATCACACTTGAGTCATCCTTCTGGGGCAAATTGCCTTCAAAGCTTTGTTTTCCCTGCTACATCTGCTATCCTGCTCGCTCTCACTGTTTTCCACACTTCTATATCTGCGAGGGATTTCCCAGGCAGAAGCATGCAGCTCCGTGCCAAACCCTTGTTCTGTGCACAAACAGCAGGGAAAATGTTCCAGGGATGGATCACACACCGAGCTCACCCTCAGCAGATCCAGCAAACACGGCCTGGGCAAGCAGAGCTGCATGGCACGACCACAGAAACCCTGAGCACCTCAGAGCTGCATGGCACAGCCACAGAAACCCTGAGCACCTCAGAGCTGCATGGCACAACCGCAGAAACCCTGAGCACCTCAGAGCTGCATGGCACAGCCACAGAAACCCTGAGCACCTCAGAGCTGCATGGCTGAACCACAGAAACCCTGAGCACCTCAGAGCTGCATGGCACAACCACAGAAACCCTGAGCACCTCTGTGCTGCATGGCACGACCACAGAAACCCTGAGCACCTCTGTGCCCACCCGGCCACAGCACAGACCTGGCACCTCTGAGAGAACCAGAGCTCAAAACCTCAGGGTTCTGGGAAAATCTTCAAAGTCTTTGATGGAAGCTGCACAAAACTTCCTCAGACTAAGGGCTGATTCTAAGAGATCCACAGCCACCTATCCAAATGATAGGATGGGACCAATCCCTCTATTGACTCTTGTATCAAAATCCATGGGGATTTTGATACAAGAGTCAATAGAGGGATTGGTCCCATCTATCATTTCCTTGAGGAGAGGGCCAACGATGCTACCTTAACCCTCGGTTTAGGGTCACAGCTGGTGAATACACAGGTGCACATTTTTATTTTTGATCTGCTCCAGTGCCCTCGAGCACCAGGTGGCCCGACAGCCGTGCCAGGCAAGAGCTGGCAGAGCTGCTCCCCTTCCCCACATCCCGTTTGAGATGTTTGCTCGCCCAGCTGGCCCTTGTGGCCTCCTCAGCCCCAGCAAAGGGGCAGGAGCACAAAGCACCTCCAGGGGCGATTCCGCACCCAGGGCTGATGCTGGGGCTGCGGCCGGGGGTGGGTACCGGGATGGGCGCTGCTGCATCGCTGAAGGATGCTCGCAGATCTCAAACAGGATTTTCAATTATTCCCTACCTGCATTCAGGACAGGTCAGATTTTCCCTAGCGAGATAAACACGCTCTTGCCTGACTTGCAACAGGCGCTAAGCGTTTCCGAAGTTTCCCAGGTGTCCGAGGGAAATGCCGAGGCTGCGGGATGGGTTTCCCCGTTTCGCTGCCTTGTGGCTCCGCGGAGCGGCGGGCGCGGGCAGTGCCGGGCGGGAGCGCGGGGCTGGCACACGCTGCCCAGCGGATTGCGGCACAGCCCTGCCAAACCGGGGACAGCGCCCATCGCTCCTGGTGGCTGGATTGGCAAAGGGCTTATCTAGAGAGGCGTCTCTGGGTTTTGCTGTGTCTCTGTTCTGTGCTCTATGTCTTACCCTTTCTCTATGCAGAGCATACAATTTTATTTTATTTCATTTTATTTTATTTTACTTTATTTTATTTTTTATTTTATTTTTTTTATTTTTTAATTTAATCTATTTTATTTTTTATTTCAATTTTATTTTTTATTTTATTTTTACTTTACTTT
This sequence comes from Melospiza melodia melodia, assembly GCF_035770615.1. Lineage (NCBI taxonomy): Eukaryota > Metazoa > Chordata > Aves > Passeriformes > Passerellidae > Melospiza > Melospiza melodia. The sequence continues at coordinate 138,211,600 of NC_086195.1, forward strand.
ATTTATTTTATTTTATTTCATTTCATTTATTTATTTTATTTTATTTCACTTTATTTTTATTTTATTTTTTATTTTATTTTTATTTTTTTATTTTATTTATTTTTTAATTCTTATTTTTATTTTATTTTTAGTTATTTTATTTTTATTTTATTTTTTATTTTATTTTATTTATTTTTTAATTCTTATTTTTATTTTATTTTTAGTTATTTTATTTTAATTATTTTTATTTTATTTTTATTTTATTTTATTTATTTTTTAATTCTTATTTTTATTTTATTTTTAGTTATTTTATTTTCATTATTTTTATTTAATTTTATTTTAATGCATCTTGATTTGTCACACCCATGTTGTCTTACTTTTTTTTTTAAAAAAAAGGATTTCTCCAAACTAGAGCAGTCTAGGTGATTAATGAATCTCACATATTCTTTCATAAACACTCTTTTCAGAATTTAACAGCGCCACGTTGTTGCAGAGCATACAATTTTATTTTATTTTTATTTATTTTATTTTATTTTTGTTTGGTTTTCTATTATTATATTTATTTTATTTTTTATTTTCTTGTTTATTTTTGTTTTATTTTATTTTATTTTAAACATCTTAATTTGTCACACCCGTGTCCCACTTTTTTTAAAAAAAAAGGATTTCTCCAAACCAAAGTGGAGGTGATTAATGAATCTCCCATATTCTTTCACAAACCCTCATTTCAGAATTTAATAGCACCACATTGCAGCAGCTTCTTGTGCTCCTATTTTAGGGAGTCAGCGTTCTCACCACGCAAGGCAGCCCCAGTGACTTTCTCAGGTTTTGTGGCCCGTCTGCCCCGCACTGGAGATCCCCGGAGGTGTCACTGCTGAGGTGATGAGACGTTCTGGTTTAAGTGCTCGTGGTCTCTGCAGAGCACAGCACTGGGAATTAAGCGTGCATCTTATGAACACTGGTGCAGAACAGCATCAATAAATGACTATTCTCCCCTTTAATGTTTACTTTTAGATTCGGGGGGACTACAAGCAACTCCTGATCTTTAATTCCTGCTCAGGCCTGGATTGGTACTGCTGAATTCTGTGCCTCTGGGAAATGGGCACAATACTTGCACTCATCATGGAGCTGTTGTGCTGACCGGGTACTGCCCAGGAAGTTTTTTGAGTGTAGAAGTGCTAAATGGGAAGAAAGGTTTGTGGCTGTAATGGAACAGGGCTTCAGTAATGATTCTTGGCTAAGGTGAGACCACCAGCCCTGTCCAGTGAAATCCTGGGTAGTTTGCCAATTGTCTCAGATGGATAATTACTTTATTTTTCGTGTTATTTCTTCCACTGCAAATACTTCTGTTTCCTCTACCAATATATGCAACATGGCCAGTAAGCCTGTCTGTGTGTGCTCTGCTGCAGGTTCTATGATTTTTGGTTTTTTTTTGGTTTGGATGGCACATTAAAACACAGAGGAATAATCTGATGGCAAGGTAAGCTTTGTGTTGAGGCTAGCACTAATATACAGCAAGAACTCCTTCTGCTTAAAACACATCTATGGTGTCTGAATTATTGTCCCTGTGCAGTTTTCACAGTTATTACTTGGTAGGTTGCCTCTTCAGTGTCAAATTAGAAGTCATTCGGCCAGAACCATTGCAGTGGTGCCTCTTGAGGTTTGTAGGTGCACACACTCCAAGTATATTACATATTTTTCTGAACAGTTGTGCTTTCACAGGGGTCTGTATTAGAACAGCATGAAATCTGCTGCTGTTTACACAGGTTTCATCTAAGCCTCACTGGTGGGTTCACTTTCTGCAGTGTCAGCAGCGCTGAGAGTCAAACTCGGCTTCACACAAAGTTGAAACTTAAAAAGAAAACTTTGACTCAGCTGCTTGAATCTCTTCCAGTATCTTTCTCCTTCCCATTCTTTTCTTCAAGGGCAAATTTGCTTTTAGCTTTCAGATACTGTGTGAACACCAAGCAGTTTCTTTTCCTACTTTTCAGGAGCCATTTCATTTTGCAGTTTTGTCTGCATGCGCTCATCCATGTCACACACTTGCTGGGGTGTACAGAAAGCAGGATGGGAGGCAAGTATAAATTTCATTTACCTTTTTTTTAAACCATATTTCTGGCCATGGAGGATGAATTTTCTGTGCTCAAGTGTTTGTTAAAATGCTGGCTGTGGAGACCATAAAAAAATGGGGAAATAATAGAAGGGCTGATGAAAACATTCAAGGATCTTTATTCACCTTATTCACCTTATTCAGGTGAAGAAGAATTTCTGGGAAGAAATGCTTACACATTATATTGGGCATAAAGTTAGAAAGTCTTTTTCTGTCCCTTAGTAATTAATAATTGGACTGGTTGGTGAAGCAGAGAAGTGTTGTGGTTCTCATTTCACTGTTAAGGGACCTACAGCTGCAAAAATTGAAGGCAGATAGAAGAGAGATATCAAAGCAGTTTAAATTTGTGTAGAAACATTGTTAAAGGGTTAAATGTGGAATTATGCAAAATAGTGATGAATTTTCTTTTCTTCAGGTGCTTCTGCTTTTTTAATTATATTTGGTCTCCCCTGCTCTTTTAAAAATATTTTTAATAAATAATACAAATGGTATCTTATCCTTTAAACTTGTATGAAAACCAGCCTTACTTTTCATGTAGTGCTTTTGCCTGAAAATTGTCACTACAGTGTCTTCTGGCAAATGAGAGAGAGATTTGGGTATGGTGAAAAGCAAATCTGTGTATGGATTAAAATGGAGATTTCCAGTCTCCCCATAGGATTCTTAATCTTAGAAAGTAAGACCTAGATGAGATTAAAAGGAATTATATAGCAAATAAGAGTTAATGCTTTTACCTAATACAAAAGGGAGGGAAAATTTTAGACACAGACAATTAGTTTCAGTTAAAATTATTAAAACTAAGCATTTTATATATACATGTATATGTTTTATATTCTACAATGCATGTTAAAATGGAGGGAACCTGTTAAAGTTCAGGACTCAAAGTAAAAAACTGATTGAAATTTCAGCCTTGATCATGGTTATTAAAATAGATATCATGAACCTGAAATAGTCCTTGTACAGTTTAATTCCTTTGTCTTTGTGAAAGAAGATGAACTGTCACAAACTTTGGTTTAATGCTCCTTTATCTTTTCTGGAGAGAAGATGATAACATTTCCCTGTACTGCAGCTTGTGTTTGCAAAGCATTATGGACAAGTGGGTTCAAAGTGACAAAGATCCACTAAAATACTTCCATTTATATTAGGGGTCATTTTTTTATGTGAAATCATAACAGATTGCAGCAATCTGAAGAGAATCCTTATAATCCCTTTTCCATGAACAGGAGAGGCACAAATGTGGCAGTTACTTTGTTTGTCGGACACAAGAGTTTATAAAAGCAGCATCTTCTCTAATTTCCTTCACTGTGTCAATCATACACATGCAGGAACACACATCACATTTTTCTTCAAAAGGCCTTTCTTCAATCCTGCCCAACATTTTACTTGTGTATTTTTCAATGAATTAGTTTAATTTTGCTGCTGGGAACTAATATTACTTCTGGATTATGAACAGATCTATCCAGAGCAGGGATGGAGCTGTATTGTCTAAGAGGGAGTTGTGATGGATGAAACTGATTAATATAGATTGAGACTCTTGGGACAATCCTTTCTTTGGGTACACCCATGCACCAGTGAATCAAACAGAAAGAGGAGGGTCCATGGAGCTCCATTCTGCTGTTGGAGCTGGGAGTGCAGGGCAGGGAAATTCTGGAGTTTCCTGAAGCCCCAGTGCAGATCCAGCCGGGATTACAGGAGCCTGGGCACTCTCTCCAAAAGGCTTTGGCACACCCTCAGTGGGAGCAGCTACACCCCTGATACCTGCCCAGAGACATTTCCATCCATAACATAGGATGTGCTGACCCAAATCTTGGAAGTTTTACCAAGCATCTGCTCAGCCTTCCCAGCAGGGAAGTGGTGCTTACACGGGAAGGTGCTGGGCAGAGTCTGCTGCGAGATTAATGAGGGTAAGCAGAGCTTTAACAGAAATGACAAAAAGAAGTATCAAATGAAATCTTGTCCAGGCCTCTCCTGTCTGCAGAGTGCAGCTCAAATCCCTCAGCCACATAAGAAACAAAAATAAATTCTTTCTAGGTCATTTTATTGTTGAAGATTAACTCGAGATCAGAGACTCGCATCACGCTGTGCCGATGCCTCTGTATTTTGCAATATAGTTATTGGTACAGATTTTTGAGGACTAAATTGTCAAAATATCTCAGTAGTTGTGTGAAATCTAATAATTTTGTACAGATTACAGTGCCTCTGTGTTTGAAATGGATTTTCAAATTCCAATTGCTGAGACTGCATCTTTAGCTGTTCCCTGATTGTTTGCAGGTATTGTGAATGCCTTTGGATCATGCCAGAGAGATAATGACTTGGAGCACAGAAATGGACTTGCAGCTGGATTCCCAGGAGAGCTTTCCACACAGGGTAATAGCTCACATATTGAAATGTGCTCACCAAAGAGGTGTTAGGGAAGCAGCAAGGAGAACCTAGATGGGCCTGCAAAATGGGTATTACACAGAAACCAGAGCAGGTAAAATGAATCTATTTTCTCATAAGTTCTAGTAGAACTCAAACCTCATTATTTTCATCACTAATTATAGGCCAGGATCTGAAACCATTGCTGCAGGTACCCATTATCTTGTTCCCAGTGCAATTCCATATACTACAGTATGTGTCAAAGAAACATGGACAATTGTTTTTCCCAGGCTGCTTAACACAAGTGTCAGAACTGTTGAGCCTTTATTGATTAAGATTCTAAGTTCTTTATATGATATAACCAGCCTAAGCAGAAATAGCCGATGTCAGTAGATTTTATTTGCAAAAAGAACAGCATGAGAGGATCTGTGCTGCAGTGATGTCTTCTTTACTGTTGCTGTGGAGCTGAAAGCCCATCCATCTGTCCTTCTTATTATGTTAAATTCATTCTTGAGTCACTTAACTGAAGTATCCTTAACCCAGTGCTTCTGCAAACTAGTACATCCACACAGAAAATAGTTATTAAAATAAACATCTCATTATGAGCAGCCTAATGCAATACCATTGTGAGTAATCAATGAGGTCTCTGGCAATCATGGGAATTATACAATATAATTGAGTTATTTGTAATAAAATTGCTGAAGAGTTGCTGACTTTCCCAGTTAAACATTTTTTTCTTTCTTTCATACAGCTTGCTGATCTTGCTCTGAGTTTTCAACACATTATATTTTCTTTTTGTCCTGTCATAACTTTAGAATAGAAATCTATTAAGCTAAGCACAGGTTTATAAAAGATCATGAAGTCACATAACAGCATCACATTGTGTTCCTTAAGCTTTAAAAACATCACTTCAGGTAAGAATTTTATGCTATCTTCCAAAATGAAATAGAAGCTGAAAAGATACAGTACAAATTTTTTTTTATTATGTGTTGCTTCCACCTCATGCTGACAGTTTATATTTTGCCCCTTTTGCTTCAGTCTGTTAGTCAGCCAAGCAGTAAAATGGGTTTGAATCCCCTGCACACTCATTACAGAGAGCATGTAAGAGTCAGGGCAGTGCTGGAGCCTCAGCTCTGAGTAAATAAATACAGGAATAAGAAGCCTTCAGCAGACACCATAAAGGCATACAAATGCCTTTCCTCTGCAAGCCTGTGCTCCCCTCCCCATCTTTCCCTTCTCTTCCACTGACCATTGCCTACAGACAAAAATCCTGGTAGAAGGTGCTGCTCCTCCTCTAGATATTTCTACCTTAGCTTAAACAGGTGATGAGGGTGATGCAAAATAACCTTGTGTATTTTTTTTTTTCCCAAGAATGAATGAAGGAACATTCATGTTCTTCAGTTTCAGGAGTAACTGGTAATCTTCTGGGAGTAGTAAAGTCATTAACCACATCCAGCGCTGGGTGTTTGCCCACCCCTGCCTGGAAAGGGAAGGGATGCAGGGGCAGCTGTGATCTTGCCCTTTAGACTGTCTGACAGTGTAGAACACAAATGCACTGGATAGCTCTATGTTTATCACAAATATTTTTTCCTCTCCATCAGATGCTCTGGCAAATGTTTGGACCCTCAGAATAAGATGGTCATTGAAATTCATAGTCCAGGTTCTCATCAGCACAACTCAGTTGTGACACCATTGATATCAGGGTTTTTTTAGGAGAAAATAGGCTTGTCCCCTTTCCTGTGGGCACAAGGTTTACAATGCTGTGCTCTGGTTCAAGATTGAGAGGTTAGAAGACACACAGGCCACCAGTGTGAAAATGAAAGGAATCAAAATCAGAGATCCAGTTCTGTGCCACAAAAAATATCCAGAGAGCAGCAGCTGAAGCTTGTGTGTCTCTCGGGGAGATGTATTTTCAGGTGGGCTGGCTCCAGGCTGCACAGAAGCTGGGGAGCTTTCCTGTTGGCTGACAGCAATGAGCTGGGGACACCTCACAAGTCAGGCGGGCAAAAGCTGCTCCCTGCAGGTACAGTGGTGCTCCCAAACAGAGGACACCATGTGTCTGAGGGAGGAGGAGGAGGATGGGAGGGTTAAAACGTGGTCATGACTGCTCTGAAACACGAGTCAGACCTAGATTCCCTCAGTCTCCACCCAGCCTGAGGGACAGACAAGGAAAAATCACACGGAGGCTTGCAGAGGATGGTGCCTTGCACCTCTTTTAATACATGGGAGTGATGATGGAGGAAGGCTCTTGCCAGCTTTTTTCCCCTCATTTGAGGGGAAAGCTGTGCTGCTGTGTTTCATTTTACTTAATGCAAAAGTGGCAGAAGGAGGGAGGCAGAAGAAAAGCGTCTATATCAGACACAACAGAAGGAAATATGGGAGGAGGGTGGGGAGGTGGGTTGGTGGTGTCTGCTTTATGGCCCTTCTGTGCCATCTGAATGGTACAAAAGGCTAAAAAACAGCCTGAGCATCTGTGTTGCTCTCTGCACCACTCTGATAATGAAAATGCACAAATGCTTACAGGAATAAACAACATTTCAAGTTTCCTGAGGTTATATAAAAGAAATATTTATTCTATCCGAAAAAGACTATGCAGAGAAGTATTGGAGTTAAAAAAAAAAAAAGTCATAATGTGTTCACAATGTGAGAGAGAAGAGCAGCACAGCAAGCAACCTTAACTAGGCTGTTTCCAAACTTCTGGCTGCCTAACCATGCAGCTTTAATGCTCTGTTACCATATTTGTCATGCACACAGTATTATATAGATATATATAATACCAACTGTCTGGCTAGATATAGATATCTTATTTTTATTGGAATTTTATCCCCAGTCTCCTCTCTGCTTCTCTTTTCACAGTTTTTCTTAAGCAGAATGTGAAAGTAATGCTTTCAAATTTCAGCTGCAGTTTTGAACTCGTGATATTTGAAAGCAATTTTTTTCTCATCACAACCCGAAGCTGATATGTTGTTACACAGGAAATGTTGCACATCTCAAAACTCTCCTCTCACAGAAGAGGCTGAATGTGTCCTTCTGAAGGTGTGGGATGCACGTGAAAAAAGTATCGAGATTACTCGGAAATTATCACTGCAACTCTTTTCCCTGCCTCTCTTTCTTTACACAAGTGCCAAAATTGTTTCCTCAAAATGCTTAGAATTCATCTTCTGTCTCATGTAGATGCTGGAGTTTATTTTGGAATGCAAGCTTGTCTGAGAAAGCTGTATTATGCACGTGTTTGTGCTACCTAAAAATATTAACATGAACTAAATCCAAACTCAGGTCTGTGACCATGTTCACAGGGGTTCTTGGATGGGGGAAGAGATGAGGATCTGACTCCATGTTTCACAAGGCTTGATTTATTATTATATTATATATATCACATTAAAACTATACTGAAAGAATAGAAGAAAGGTTTCCTCAGAAGGCTGGCTAAGAATAGAATAGGAAGGAATGATAACAGAGGTTTGTGGCTCGGACTCTCTGTCTGAGCCAGCTGACTGTGATTGGCCATTAATGAGAAACAAGCACATGAGACCAATCCCAGATCCTCCTGTTGCATCCCACAGCAGCAGATAATCAATGTTTGCCTTTTGTTCCTGAGGCCTCCCAGCTTCTCAGGAGGAAAAATCCCAAGGAAAGGATTTTCCATAAAAGTTGTCTGTGACACAGGTCCATAATTAGATCTAAGAGAGGAATTAGCAAAGCACTTAAGCGATGCCCAAGGTTAAATCCTGTCTGCCCAATGAAAGCCAGTGACACTGGAGCCCTCCAAGGCCTGTGATGATCAAATTATCTTGGCACCCAAGTATTCTCAAGGATTTAGGTACCTAAATCTGCCATCTATAGATGGACAATTTCTTCCTATTTTGTTACAAAGGAATTTGATTTTGGTGACAAAGAGAAGAGACAGAAAATGGAGCACAGTCCTTCAGCCCATGTCTTGAATTTGCGGCAGTTAAATGAAACCACAAAACAGCCTTCAAAGCAAGGAGAATCCTCATCCAGGAGGGAATATCAGGAGGGAGATTGCTTTTTGTCACTCCTGAGCAGGATCAGATGCAGGATAGGAACACCAGGGAACTTTCTGGTGAACATCCAAGTATCTTTATCCTTTTGGATGCCAGCAAAGTTAAGAAAGGGTTTTGTGAATTGTGTTTTTGGATTCAATGTCTAAATCTCACATAAAACCTACCCAGGAAATCTAACTGCCTCTGCTGAATTGATTTTGTTTCCTACTGCTTTTTCCTGATTACTTTTATATATATATTTATATTCCTTACATGTGTGCATTTTTAACCCCATAACTGCGGATGTACTATGTGGCAAATCAAATTTTGATAAAGTTTTGAGGCCAAACTCCTAACTTCTTTTCATTCCTGGAGCTCAGTAACTCTGGATAGGAAGCATTTGTCATCCATAAAAGTGTTGATTCCATCTCCAGTAATCACCCACCCCTCTAATCCATCATACTCCACCTGATTAAATGTAAATCTGATTAGCTCACATAAGAACTAAGAACTTTTTCTTATTCCCTTTGGTAAACACATCAGTCCAATGACCTGGGCATCAAGAGAAACAAGCTTTACACTTTACAGGGGAGCATCAATAATCTCAAGGATATGCTGATTCTAAGTGCTCACAGCCACCAGGAAGGCTGAGGGCAGTTTATGAGAGAAATCCTTCATCTCTTACACTGCTCAGAGCCACAGATTTGCTTGGTTAGCTGATCATGCTTCCTTCAGAAGGCCTATCTGCTTAATGCAACAGCTCAATAAGGCAGCATTAATTTTAATTAACAAATTGCTTGTACACCTACAGCTCTATCACATTGTCGCTGTGGCCAGGGTTAGGAAATTGTCCGAAGAAAATAAATTTGAAACAACTCAGGCACAGGTAAATAGCCTGTTATTATCCACCAACCATTGTCATTATGGTCATTTCTGAAAAATCCTGTGTATCCCATGGTTCATTAAATCTGTTTTACTGCCTGGATAAATGAGCTACTTTGAGGTGTCAGCAACAACCCCAAGCAGGAGGCTTTATTCTGCTAAGAAAGATGGCAATCAGCAGCAAGAAAGGCAATCCAGAAAACATCTTATACAAAATTCATGGGTTTATTAATTCATAATGTTAAGTGGTTTTGGCAGCTAACTAGTCACAGAATTTCATCAAGATGTGCACTTATAAACAAAGGGAAAGCAATTGGCTTTTCTTTAGCAGCATTGCTCTGATACTTTAAGTCCTTCAGGGGAAAAAAAAAAGAAAAAGTAACATTCTCAATATGGAAATTTTCTATTTCAGCAAGCCTGTCTACCAGATTGTCAGAAAATGTCTTCAGGATGGCCAGCATGAGGCTTCCACCAAGATTTATCGACAAATGAGTCAGAAAAACCCCACATCATGGAACCAGGAACCAGGAAAAGGTAAGAAAGGAGCAGGGGAGGAGACAATGTGCCCGTTTCAGGCGGGGATTTGTGCTGCCCTTGCCACAAAAACAGATTTTAGAGCAGGCCAGGCTGGTTAAGGTGGCTTTAGTTCCTCAGCAGGCACTTACACGATGGCACATGGAATTTATTTCATGTGATGCCATTACAGGAATGCTGTGAAGAGGGAGAGCAGAGACAAAGAATGGTGCTGGAGCCTGTGCTGTGGTTTGGAGAGAAACACCCCAGAAATAAGAGAGGAAGGGGAGCTGCATCTTCCATTAGAGCATCCTAACATGCCAGACTCCCAATTCCTCTGGAGGGAAGGGCAGGACAGGTGGTGGGAGAAGAGGAAAGCAGGGAAAGTCTGAAGGAGTGAGTGCTGGAGAATTTCTGAAGGGAGCCAGAGGCTGCTGCAGAGGAGGGCAGATGTACAGGAAACCTCAGAAATGGCAGAAAATGGCCTTGAGGACTCCAAAGAGAAGTCAGGGGAGGGGACATTTTATCTAAAACACAGAAATACTGAAAGTTGCTAAAAATTTGAAAGAAAGCCCAGAGAAAAGGACCCATGCTTCTCAAGAGGGATATTTCTTTTCCAGCTTTTCATATATTTTATTCCTCATATTTAAGGTTCTGAATTTTTCCTGCTCAGCCTGCTATCTTGCTTTACTCTGTGTGAGGTGTTCAGAACTTTTCCCCATAATTAATCCTAATTTAAAAGGTTACAAAACTAATAATTTGAGATTAATGGGAAAGGTTTACTTTTCATTTCAAGGTGCAGGTCCTGTGAGCAGGTAACCCTACCCCACCAGCTGTAGAGCTGCCGGTACTGACAAACCCCACAAAAGCAGAGGATGGGTAAGGAATAATGTTGAATTACTTTAGCAGGGCTGCACAGGGACAAGGAGAGGAAACTCTTCCTCCCTTCCTTTCTCTAAAATCTGCAAGCAGATCTGTGCTTACATGCAGATGTGTAGCCAAGTGACACTGCCCAGCCTCTTGCATCTTTCAAATCCAAAAATCTAGCTGGCCTTGGGCATGTGCATGCAGCAGAAAACTGACGATGAGGAGACAAGGAATCACTTGCTAGAAATCAATGAATGACAGCCCTAAAAGCTGTCTGTGACTTACCTGCAGGTGTACAGTGAACAGATTCCTGTTGATGTGCATCCATATTACATGGTGGCCTTTTGTAGCCTCCCCAGCAGAGCAGAACCCTGCCTGTGACCCAGCACTGCCCGTGGGGCAGCCTGTCCTCCAAACCAGCCACACTCAGGATATTGAACACACGTTTTTTTTCCCCTGAGTGCAACAGGGTGAATGTGGAATATTATATTGGTTTCCAGCCACCTGCCAGGGTTTGATGGCAGGAAATTTGCACGGCTCTTGTTGTGGCCAAGTGACAGATAATAAGTGAGAGGTGCCATTGTTGGAACTATCACTATCAGATTTTCTAATGCAGCCCTGGTGTAATGAGATCATACACATTGCTCAAGCTTCAATCAGAACTTCCACCGAAGGAACAAGCCTGAATAATAATAAAAGCAGAAAGCATTTTAAGTAAATAGAATTTCCCAGATACTGCATAATGGTGTTTGTTATTGCTATCTTTTATGAGCCTCGAGAAATATTTTGTATAAGAATGATTTCCTTCAATATAAGCTGTTATCATGAAGGTCTCCTATGTCAATTCTTATTTAAAATATATTTCCTTACAGTCCCAACATTATGAAAGCACAAATTAATGCGACCTCTTTGCTTCCATTCCATGTTCTTATAAAACCTCGCCGCCGCTCTCCAAAGAACAGTTACGTGCCATGCTGTACAAATGTAGCCCAAACCACTCCAAATAATAAGCTCCATTTTGGCAGTAAAAATTTATTCTGTGTACATCTTTCCAAGCCCCTGAAAAGCCAAGGTCTTTCAGTGAGGACTGCAAGGAGCTTTTTTTTTTATTTTTTTATTTTTTTTACTCTGAGCTTGAGTAGTTCAGAAGCGTGGAGGGAGCTGATATCCTGCTCTGCTCTCCTGATGGAAAACCTCCACGAGCCTGAGCAAGCCACACTTCTTCTGCAGAGATTTTGGGAGCACAAACAGGGATCCTGGCAGCCAGTGCAGAAAGAACACCCCAGCAACAGCACAAGGCAGGGCAGGCTATGCTCATGAACTGCAGCATTATTTCCTTCTTGCCTAAAGCTTGCCATTGGCAAAAGGACAAAGCCAAAACAGTGTGCACATTCCTGTTTAATGTTTCCCATTTTCCTGTTTTGCACAGTTTGCTTTTTGGTTTAGTATGTGTTTATTATTGCTGGCAGCAGATAAAAATTATTTCATTATATCGAGTTCTGACCACTGGATCTCAATAGACTGCTTTCTGGTAGTGTAAAAAAATTGTATGATTTCAAAATTTCTCCCCTAAGTAGTTAAAATCTTGTTTACAGGCAAAGAGAAAACATACCTTATACATAAAGTCAAAATTTATCATTAGTACAGTTGAAATCCCAAGAGTCTCATCCAAGAATTGTTATTATTCCACATGGAAAGAGAAAGAATAAGTCTGTGCAGAAAATATTCACGAATGAAAATAATAATAAAAATAATGCAGTTAAATTTTTGCACGTGCACTTAGTTTCTGCCACTTTTCCTGATGTTCTGCTCACCCTTCTGGTGTCCCTCTTACCCCTGGGGTTGGGGGTTTCTTTCTCATGGTGGTTTTGCTCCCGGTGAGTTGTCAGCACCCAAAATCCTTTGCCAGGAGGAATACAAAGTTCACTTTGAGGTTTTCCTCTATCAGTGTGTTGGATTCTTTTGGGGTCACTTTTCACATTCTTTTACAGCCAGGCTTTATTTCACTCACCTGCAGCTCTGAGTTACAGCCATTTTTAAAGGCGGATTTACATGTGCTGGATTCTCTTTCTTTCTTTGCTTGCTTATCCTAAAAAGCAGAGCAGCCCAGCTCCAGGCCTGCATTTCTTTAGCTGTGGGGCTTTTAGGGTGAAGTCTGTGTTCCATATTCCATCATCCCAAATCTCTGCCCCTCCACATTGAACTCTGTGTCTCCTTTATCCTGCCTGGCCACATTTACCAGAACTGGTGAAACCATGGTGGCACCACAGAAAGATGAACAAAGGTAAAGCAAATCCCTCAGGAAGTCCTAAAGAGCTGGAGAAATTCCTGTCACAACCAAACCAACTGAGAAAAGGCTGTAGGCAGGTCAAGAAAAGTTCAGGCAGAGCAAGTCCTGACACTTGGCAGACTCAGTGCAAAGTTTATGGCAACAGCAATGCGGTATTACAGATCTATATAATGACAGCATGTTCTTACATAATATCCTTTCACTTTTCTTAGAGACATGAAGCAGGTTTACCTTCTTTATGCTTTTAATTGTAAAACATGAATTTCACCCCCCAAGTAATTCTACAGTTCTCATAAATCCTTTACTTTGTTTTGTGATCTTCAGTAAAGTGACAGTGATAACAAAGTAGTTATGTAATGTAGAAAGCATAGCTTGCTGAAATGCATCATAAGGGACAAGGTGCTAAATTTCCTGGATGTCACCTTTCTAGACAGTGTTTCTTGCTATTTTAGGTTCTAGCATTTTTAATTCTGTGATCCAATATGGCTCAAAACAAACCTAGAAGTTGTAACTTATAAGGAAATAGAAAAGCTGATAGGGGCTGAGTGTTGTGTAAGCAAAGGCAACAACTGGTGAGACTCTTCTGTGCACTTTAAAAAGCAGCAAATGCCCAGATCCCATCACTGGATTATCCACCACAGGTCCACCACAATTAGATTTAATGAAAATTCATACTCGTATTTCCTAAATAATGGCATTTGAAAGCATGGTATCTCTATGAATACATTGTTTTCATCTGTTTCCTCCTCCTTCCAGTAAGTTTTTGGACTATTTCCCATACTTTGTCTATTTCAAAACAGGGCAACTCACCCCAGAAACTACTAATTTATTACTGAGGAAACATGGGTTAGTCCTTATAAAACACAAGAAAATGCCATCAAATACAAGAAAAAAACAGGCACAAATCTGCATCTCTCTAGTCTTTGGCTGGGATGTTCTCAGGGCACATCTTGCTGGGATTGATGGATTGCTGGGCAGTGTTCAGTGCTAACCATTGTAACAACCCCTATCCAGGTGGAAAAAAAAAAAATACTCGGAAAAACAGTGCAAAGCCATGAAGCAGCTGGTAGAATTTTCAGTCTCAAGTTTCCCTTCTGTTTCCTTGGGGTTTTTGCTTCCACCTAATTTCCAGTGCTTTTTTAATTATGAGATTTCATATTGGAAAGCATTTCTCTGTGGCAGATGCACAGATATCTTTCTTACCATCAAATACTGTATTGGTGGCCTGTACTGAGTGAAGAAAACCAGTTCCTTATTCTGTTGCTATTTCTCTCCTTCAGCAAGTTCTAGATATCCCAGGCAGAGGGAGAGGACAATACTGCAAGATGCTGCCAACACATACAGTGAGCAGCAGCTTCTGTTCTGATGAATCTATGATTATCCACTCCATTTATCTCAATGAGAAGTGAACTTTTAAATTTGCATGGTCCATTAGGGCCTCAAGTGAGCAAGGCATTTAAGCATGTGCTTAAATCCATCTGTATTCAGGAAACCAATTAAGTACATGCTTAATTTTAATGATGGATTCTGTACTGAGGGCTATAAAGCTAAACTGCCTTTAAACTTGGACAAAGTCCCCTTTCTCTTTATTTCTAAAGAAAACAAGGAAGGTCAATGCAGGAGTTGGTGTTGGTGCTAAAAAAGCTTTTCAATTTCAGCTATCAGGAATGGAAGCAGTGAGGAGGAGCTGTAATAACTTTAACCTAGAACAAGCAGGGTTAATTCACAAAACTCTGCCTAACGAGTCAGGGCAATTCTGAGTGGCAACACAGAGACCAGCACAACCAGAGTGCAGCTGGCAGTCACTCTGGATTTGTGCAGCCAGGCCTAGAATCCCACAATCTCCCACAGGAGACACTGTAAAAGTACAAAGCAAATTAGCTAACAGAACATTTCTTCTCCTGTGCATTTTCATCTGCAGCTTTAATCATTCCATTAACAGTGCCATAGATGCCTCTATTTTGCTTCCTAAGCACTGCTATCATCAGGACCCACCGAAGCTATAAAGGTATTTCACACTGAGATGTGTATGATGCCTGTTGATGTCCAAATTAAAGGTTTCTGATGAAGAAACAGTGCTGCAAAATTATTATTCATTCCCTTAATTGCTCATCTGGTTTGAATCGGATGTGACATTTCATAATATGTTCTATTTCACCCTCTTCACCACACTATGCAGGGCAGCTAAGTACTCTGGAAGCTTTGAGGAGGCATTTCCATTCCTCAGGGCAAAGGCAATATGTGGGCATTCCTTAACAAAGTAGGTCTGAAGCAGCATTAAAAAAGAAATTAAGCAGCAGCTTATTTAAAAGGAGCTTTATTGACAGATGATTTTAGCAAAACCACCAGTATTTGAAATGACTGGGAAGTACCCAGCAACACCACAAAATTACATGAGGAGACAAAAACCACAGCCTCTCTCTGCAGGTGAGAGAAGCAACAAGCCAAGGCTGGCCTGTCCCTGAAGGACTAATTTTGACCTGTATTAACTGCTTAATCCAGGGAGTTCAGTCTAACACCATTAGAAAAAGCAGAGCACACGTTTAACAAGTGAACAGACAAAAAAAAAAATACCTCAAAGCTCCAGCTCAGCTTGTACTACTCAATAGAGCTGTTAGAGCAACACTGGCCTGGGGCACATGGCAAGTGCTAGAATAAGAAGATAAAGAGGTCAGCAATACATTTACAGATACTAACGTTATGCTTCTGGAAAGTATTTTGTGTTCCCTTCTCAATGTACACATTGGCAAAAAGGTAAAGATTAATTTCTGAGCAGTGCATAGATGGGCTGATTTTTTTTCAGGAGACAGTTATAAGATGGACATTGTTAGTAGCATTTGTGCCCAAAATTCTGCAGCATGTGGATGTGCAATGGCAGGAAAATTCTTCCTTACTTTGCCCCTCCCCTGCCTCTGTTAACTTTTCCATTCTGTACCTAAATTCCCTCTCCTTTTCCCAACCACCAGGTAAATTGATCCAGACCTACATGCACGCAGTGTTTGATGTCCTTGGCAGCAAGAACCTGTGATGGCAGCCAGGATGAGCCCACGTGAGTATTGGGCTCTTCAGTTATCCCCCAGGAACCAGCAGAGCTCTCACAATTCCTTTTTCTTCTTTGCAGTCTTCAAGATTTTGCTGGGTTTGCAATGTGGCAATTATTGCCAGAGAAATGGAAGAGATCTCACGTTTCCCTGGGTGAGAAATAGTTAAATATTTGCTGGGTCACAGACACAAAGCTAATGTGTGCTGCATTTCTCTTAAATTAACCCAAGGTGCAGAATGGGCCGGAAAAGAAAGAAAAGGCCCCTCATTTCCAAGGGTGTTTATCCAATGTTGGCTTATTCCAAAGCACAGAAAACACTGCTACAGCCCTGGGAGCAGCTCCCATTTTCTTGGCTGTTGGGTGGCTGCCCACACAACGAGGCTGCTGTGTGAAAAGGGGGCCCACCTCCTCCTTTGGCCATCTTTTAAAAGAAAACCACCTGTTGCCTCTATATCCTCTCCATGCCCTCCAAAAACCCACGGATCAGTCCTCATTTGGAGAGAGGCTTTGTTTCTATGCCCCAGCTGACACGAGCTCTGCTTTGAGCCTTTGAGAAATGCAGCAATTCTTTATATACCTACAGAGAGGTGAGAAAGTTGCCAGTGGTGTTTGGGCAGGGCCAGAATTGGGATGCTGATCAGTGGGTTTGCTCTTGGATGTGGGTTTGGATCATGTCCCTGAGCTTGCATGTGGGCAGGAGTTGTGTGTGAGAGCTCTCATCAGCATTTCTCACTGCAGGAGCCTCAGCCTTTGCCACAGAATCTCAGCTTTTTTTTTTTTCTTTTTGCCTTTTATATGTTTCTGAAAGCGTCCTAAAAACATATGCTTTTAATCTCCTTTGAGTCATCAAAGAGTTTGAAACAACACTCCTGAGAGCCTGGGGACAGGAGCAATGCTGTGCCACCATGAAATCTGACATTTTGCTAAGGTACCACATGAGTCAGTGTTTTACTACAGATTTAATTATTTTGCTGCAATCAGAAGCCTGAACACATTAACTTTTCAGAGCCCATTCTTGAGTGAGACTGGATATGGCTGCATCTTGCAGAATGTAGATATTCTTCTCTGCCAAAGAAGAATACATTGATGGTGGTGGGGATAGGAAAACCAAAGCTGTGTCACCGAGTCTAGGGAAAAAAAAGAGAGAGCCCAGAAAGCAGAAATATCTTCCTACTAACCCTATTTGGGTTTTGGTGAGAGAGATGATAGCCTGACAAGCTGAGGAGAAAACACTCCTTAGCATCTGCTGTGACTGTAGGATAGTGAGAACAAAGGAAAACCCTGTGCATCCTTTCCCATTGCCCTGTGTGTCCATCCAGCACTTGGATCCTGTTGCAGCTTTGTCTTCACTGTGTGAAGGCTTTGTTTCTTTGATCTTGGTGGATTTCTGTTCTTTGAACAATCCTTTCCTTGGGCAATAAAAAGCCCACGTGTTTCTACGAGTACGTACCCCCTCAGAACAGGTGCTAAATAATAGTTACAAGGAGAAAATGAATGTTTGATCCTGATAAAGTCACCCGGTGGACAAATGACCTCAGAGACGTGCCCAGGAACGTGCTGGATCTGCAGCCAGCTGGAAATTGTGTGGGTGCCAAGGGCTGCTGTTAAATTGTGCTGCTGTGCTAAACTGAACTGGTGTTCACCACCTGTGGAGCTGCTCCAAGGTCAGCAAGGAAGAATCAGGGCAATAATTAGACATCCTGTTTTTCAATTAGAAACCACACAGTAATGAAAAGCTTTCCAGAAGATCACTTACTGTATTATTGGGTTGGGGTTTTTTTAATTGGCTCTTAAAATGAGTTCTTCTTTAGTGACTAACTGGGCAGTCACTATTCAGCTTGGGAAGTGCAAACAGGCTGGGGTAACCAAAGCAAAAAGGACTGAATTGATTTTCATATTAATAGGAGAGTTCATTCCAGAGAGAAAAGGTTAATTTGCTTTTCAGTGAGTTTATGGAGAAAGTGCTTGTGGTCAGAGTGATAATTTGTAGCTAAATCACACGTTTAAAGGCAAAAGTGATTGCAGAAAGGCTAGGGACAGCATTTTCAGAACTATGCAATGGAACTGTCAGCAGTGTTTTCTGTGCTTTCTTCTTCCCGAAGCACAAGGATTTGAGAAAGAAGCCAGCACAATAGCACTGTCACCTGTGGCCTTATTTTTTTCCTTTTTTTTTTTTTTGTATACACATCAGATATTTAACAAATACAGAAGCAGAGAGAATGCTGTCTCACCCAGCTTTAATGCTGGTCCTGCTTATGGTCTGGGAGCACTCCTCAAATACACATGACTTTTGTTGGGCTTGGCTTCCCCACAAAGGTGCTGTCTTTAGATTTTAATTTTAATTTTTAATTTATTTTTTGTTAGCATTATAATTCTTGAGATTTGTGAATTATTAGAGATGCAAGTGAAACAATTTATGCTTAACATGATGACTTGACATAGATAAAATTCTTGTGAATATGGGTTGGGGTTTCTTTCTTTAGTTTTAGCCAAGAAGAATCTGTGAAATTTAAACTGAGTATGAGATGGGCTAACTTGTTTCTTTGGTTTAGGAGTTGAAATTTTGGATAATCACCTCCAAGGCAAAGAATGAGTAACAGTGGTAAGTGTGCTGCTGATTTAAAAAGTGATGTAACAAATGTGACTTGGGGAGCAGTGACAGCAGCTTGCCCATCCTACCTTTGATGCTTTATCAAAGGCTGAAGCAAACAGGCAAACCTAGACAGGTAAACAAATACCAAGCAATGCCTGCCCTTTGGAATTGTTTAAATAAAAAGTGCTAACAGAACACCTTTAGAACTGTGGGGTTTGCTACACCTGATGTAGCTTGCACGGGGGTGGAATGAAAAGCCCAAGTCAGAGAAACATCCAAAAGGCCACACTTTAAATTTCTGTCCCTTCTTGTGTGAGAAGGGACAGAAATTTAAATTTGCAGAGTTCAAACTACTTGAAAGTGAACTTTTTGTTGTAGCTGTTCTGTGTTATCCTGGTCAATGACTGAGACTCGTGGGCTGCTTCTTCCTGGTCTCTGTTGCTGTTTGGGGAGGTCAGAGCTTTGTTCCACTGGTCCCTCTCCTTGGCCTCACCTTTCTCCTCCATCACTCACCTGGTCACATCTTACACAGCCCTCATCTCTCCTGCTGCCCAGTGCCACTGCCAGGTTCTGGCATTGCCTGCAGCCTGAGACTTTGGCATCTGCATATTTTCCTGAGGGCTCCATCTGCGACGTTATTTGAGCCTGGTTACATGGGGATACTTCAGACTAGAACCACTTTAAACTCATTTTGTAGTACAGAAGCATCCCTGAAGAAATGAGGAGGAAAAAAAAAAAAAAAAGAAAGCAGACCTGCACTTTATAAGCTCTCTTGGATGACATGTACAAAAGTGCATGCAGGTATTTTTACAGACTATAAAAAAGAGTTCGAACTGATCAAGACATAGATAAAACCAGTAATCTTCAGGATGCTATCTGCAGTAAAGATTCTATATTTCAGATTAAAATCTATGCTAAAAAGGGTATCTTCTTTGCTGTGCCAAAAGAATGGTTGAACCTGCCACATTTCCAAGCTCACATGTGGGCATGATAAAATCTTAACAACATGCCATTAAATATGCTTTTACAACATCTATTCTGCCTCAGCTAGATATATCTGTGAATCCTCCCTTTGCACTGGAGATTAAATAAACTCCCTGGACAGCTGAGAAGAATTAAAGTATGACCTGATAGTTTCTCTGCTTGACAATAATATTGTCTGTCAGTTTGTGCTGTATCCAAGATACTGTTCTCTGGCCCATGCTCAGAAAACAGATATTGATGGGTTTAGCTGATTAACATCTCTACATCATTTGTCCCTTCAGTCTCAAAATATATTTTACAAAACGTTGCAGCAGGTGCTTTCTAGTCTTTGCACAGTGGTGCTCAATGCAAATATTTCCATGTATCCCCTAGCTAAAGCCTTGAAAGGTTTTTTCTGTCTTAGACAAACAGCAGTGCTGTCACATTTGGCCACTGGAGCCCAACATTTTGACTGAGACAGGGTTTATATTCTGGTAAGAAGGTATAGAAAGATTGTCTGACTATTCCAAGCTTCTCTCAAAGGACAGAATATCAGTTTCTAGCTGGTCTAAATGCAGATGTGCTGATACCCCAGCAATTTTGGGTTGGGCACCTGGACAGGTGATAACATCTGCTACATGCTTTGAAGCATATTGACAATTCTTAAAAATAACCATGGTCTTACCTGTCACAAAAGTGGAATATCCAAATTTTGGTGTTCATCAAGTGATGATGTGAGAAGGGAGAGGTTGTGAGTTTTCCTTTGGAAAAGGAGAGAGCAAAGCTGGATATGGGGCTGCTCATGGGCTGCAGCCTGCTCCCTGACCTGAGATGCCTGTAAGAAAATGTTTGCTCATGCATTGTTTATTTAATAAAACTTTCAGACCTTTCATTTATTTAGGCTTTACATCAAAATCACCCAGACTTCCTTTAAACAACAGTATTTAGTCCATAAGTGAAAGCAGCAGTGACTGGGATGTGTCCCACAGGAACCATCACTCACCTCCAAGGCTGGTGAGGAGAGAGGGGGATGCAAATTTGGGGAAACCAAGAGATCACAGATGGATTTATTATCCATTAACTTTCTTATCCTAAACAGATGGCCCAGTCCCAGATCCTCCCTTATTTTAGAAGGGAGTGCATCCACTTTCCAAATTTGGATCTGTGTGCCAAAAGTGAAATTCACACTTCCCATGAAAAGGAAAACAGTGACAGCATCCTCAGAGACTTTCCCTCCTCAACCAGCCTATGGAAAATGGATGGGAATTCTAGGAAATAGGAAGTGTGGGCAGCAGGAACAGTTCAACTGCCCCCAGGCCCCTGGATCCAGCAGAGCTGAACACCTGAGCATCACCCACTGATAACAGCCCAGGCTGGCTCTGCAGGAGCTGGGGATGAGAGGCACAGCCATGAACTGCCCAGGCCCTGCACTAAACACAGCTGGGGAGTGGTTTGGGCACTGCTGGGACCCCTCCCAACACCAGCATCGGCCCCAGACCCTCCGAGAGGCCCAGGGCAGAGGGAGGAGGCAGCTGTGCTGCTCTGGTCCTGCTGGTGCTCAGTTTATGGCCAAGATGTGCTGGTCCAACTTCCTGGAGCCCACCGTGCCGTGCAGACGGAAAAGGGGATAAAGCACCCACAAAGTGTGTGGTGGCATAACACAGATGATGAAATACAACCATGGCTGCACAATAATGGTATATGTTCTAGTAAGCATAACAATGAATTAAGGCTGCAATGAAAATGCATAATTTCTCCTCTTTTTAATTTTTTTTTTTAATTTTGTGTTCATTAACTTCTGCCAGCTTGGGAGCCATTCCTGTACACACTTCCAAACACCATAAAGTCATTTATGCACCACTGGAAATTATTTTAGATATTCAAGCCCATATTACCACAAACTGCCAGTTGATGACCAAACTATAGCTTTGGAATCCAATTTAAATTGGCCATTTTAGCACAAAGCTACACACTTTTGTTACTGCAAATGTGTAGAGGAGTCATTCTCCATTGTAAAGTAAATTGTATTTTGTTTATCTAGTGTTTAAATGTCCAGTGTTAAAAGAAAAAAAAAAAACTGAGGTAACAAATTAACATGCTAGATTGGCATTTTCCTCCAGCATGATGATTTTAAAGCATTTTTTTTTCCTTCATTTCTGGACACATTCTAACATTTCATAGCAAACTGCTATTCATATTTGAATTCATCTTTCTTAGCTATGGCTGATTAAAACTGGAGACAGCATTGCAGATGAGGTCTAAGCAGTAAAATGGCATGAACTCTCCCTCATCCTTCCTGCAAGGAACCTGTCAGAGGCATTTTTGGACAGTCATTGCCTTTTCACAGCTCTGGTGGCTCTCAGTTGTCCCATGGCCAAGACCCCCTGATCCTTCTCAGCATCAGCCATCCCTAGCTAATGATCTCCCACTACAGAGCAGAAAAGTGATAATGGGCTCGGTCCCCAAGCCCGAGCCCATTTACCCTCTGCACTATAAAATTTAATTCCACTTCTATTACTTTTCCCCCTGAGGCTGTGCAGTTCTGCCTCCCGTGCCAGCCTGATGCTCTTTACACTGGTGCTTCCTCCTGGTGCCATCAGCCAGTTCCATTGGTGCCCTTTGTGGCCATGAAATAAATATTAAAATAAATATTTTAAAAATATATATTAAATAAAACCACACCTAAATAATAAATAAATAAATAAATAAATAAATAAATATTAAATAAGACCAGACCTAAATATTAAAAATATATATATTAAATAAGACCAGACCTAAATATTAAAAATATATATATTAAATATTTAAATATGTGTATTAATATATATACAATTGTATATTATATATAATATATATATTAATATATATTTAATGTATATATATAAAATATTTTAAAATATATATATTAAATAAAACCACACCTAAATAATAAATATATATATTAAATAACAACAGACCTAAATATTAAAATATATATATTAAATAAAACCAGACCTAATTATTAAATATATATATATATTAAATAAAACCAGACATGCTTTCTCACTGCTTTATTAACAGCAAACCAGGAAATTATTAACATGAAACTAAAGCGAGTCCATTCCTTTAACAAGGATGTTGAACAGGAAAAGAATTTAGCCAAGTACAGACATCCTAGACATCCCTACAAGGACCTCTCTTTACTCTGGTGCCTCCTCCTGGTGCCATCAGCCAGTTTCATTTGTGCCCTTTGTGGCCATGAAATAAATACTAAAACAAATATTAAAAATATATCTATTAAATAAAACCAGACCTAAATTATACATATATATATATATTATATATATATATATAATAAAACCAGACATGCTCTGTCACTGCTTTATTAACAGCAAACCAGGAAATTATTAACATGAAACTAAAGCGAGTCCATTCCTTTAACAAGGATGTTGAGCAGGAAGAGAATTTAGCCAAATACAGACATCCCTACAAGGGCCATCGCAGATCCAGCTGGGATCCAGCCCTTACAGATCCACCAGCATCACCATTTCTGGTGTGACCCAGCATCATCAACCCCACCTGGCTGCCATGGCCAGGGCCAACCCACAGCAGCCACCGGGCCCATGGGAGCAGCCAGAGAAGGAAGCAGAGATCCTGCAGGAGGTGAACACAACAGATGTCTCAGCTTCTCATTCTGATGGTCTTCAGCTCGTCTTGCCACTGGCTTGAAGTGCCCACGTGCAGGAGAAACATCCTCATCCTCCTCCAGCTTTCTGCCCTGGTCATGCAATGCACACACTTCCATCTGAAGGAAGCCCAAGTAAGTGAAACTCTTATGGCCTCGGCTTTTATTCTGAGCACCCCATGCAGGTTTTCTGAAAAAGGACTGTTATAAAGATTTTTCAGAGAAATTGGGGTCACCTGCTGCAGTGAACTGAACATAATTGGGAAGCACTGTAGATCTCCTCTGTTTGGAAATGCATTGCGTGTGGATGGGGCTAGTTCAGCTTTCTATGTGTTTCTGGCTTCACATGCTATTTTTAAGAGCTGTAAATGGAGCAGGTCTTGCCCCCCTCCTTCCACCCTCTCCTCCTACTCACTGATTTCTCATCTTAAATTAAATTGGGTATAAACACTGTAACAAATAATTTTCTCTCTACATTATAAGAAGATAGGCACAGACAGAAGTTCAGAAACATACAGCATGTAGCATCTTTACAAGATAAGATCAGCACTGTGGCTTTCTGTCACAGGGTTTGCCTTTAAAAATTGCAATCATCAGCTCAGAATGTTTATCACCCCTTGAGAGGGATACTCTTACCACTGCCTATGAAGAGAGAGGTGTCTGGGATAAAAGATTGTCTTTATGTTTATCAGAACCTTTTAATTGCCCACAGCAGGCAATCCTTGAGCATCTAAACAAGTGTGGCTTTGCAAGAATTTACACCAAGAAAGGAAAGATGTCACTATCATTTGAGAAGATGTACATGTTAAAAAGCCTAAATTTAAAAGTGGAACTAAGAGGCTGCAGGCTTCCCCAGCTTCCTTTGTCCTCACAGGAGAGAGGAGCTAGAAACCAAATATCCCTGCCCTGCTGGCTTTTGCTGTTTTCTGCTTTTTGCACCTCTGAGGCAGGTGCAGCAGTGCTGGTTTGTTGGATCAGGAGACTGATAAGAGCAGAGCAGACACCCCTCTTGTCTCCCCCAGCCTTTCATGAGTGTCCCCCAAAACAATTGGCAGAAGCTCTCAGTTCCACCTTGCTGGTTTAGCTCAAACTCAGTTCTTTCTGACTTGTGCCAGATAGTGCCTGCTTTGATGAGCCAGATGCCAGCTGGAAATGGGATGTCCCAAACTCCTTGTGCCATTTCATGTGGAAAAAAGCACTGCACCGAAGGGCCTCCTTTGAGGTGCAGAGAGTGCTCCAGGTGTCTTCAGAGCCCAGGTTGAGGTGATTGGGTGTTATTGCTGTAAATCAGACCTTCCAAGCAGCTTCTGTTTCTTTACAGCTCTGCCCTGAGCTCTTGACACTTTTTCCTGCATTTATCACTGGTCTCAGGACCATTTCTATGCTTGGTCCAAGTGGTCAAGCAAAGATTCAGGGTCTCACAGTCTATTTCATCTAGGAGAAGAAATTGATGAGGGCATCAGATAACTTGGAGATAATTGTGCACCTTCTCAAGGAAAGGCAAGGTCGTCTTTTCTACCTCTTTAGGGGAATTGAAAACCATACACTCAAATCTCCTTTCTGAAAGGGCCTCCCAGGGCCTTTCCTTGGGCCAGACTCACTTTGCACACCTGGGCAGTGCTGGTACAACAATCACTGAGTGCCTGTGATGTCTGTGTGTCACCCAAACGCTCCAGCTCTTCACAGAATTGAAATGTAAGCCCACTGTTCTGGCCAGCGGGGTTCCAGTTGCTCACATCTCTGGTTTGAACAGGGATGAGGCTCCTTCCTGGCCTCTGGAGATGACAATTAACTCAGCTGCCTGCTCTAGAGCTTCTTGCAGCCCAGGACAATGGTCTTTGCCACCATTTTGCCCCAGTCTGCAGCAACATCTGTGGTGCATGTCCCCAAAGCCATATGGTAAGGAAATGGCAATTCCTTGCACCTGGCTGGGCTGGCTATTTCTTAAACAATGTAGGCTGATTCTGGGTAACAGGGAGATAATTTTGGATCTTAAACCATTGCTTTGCTGTTTTCCTGAGGAATGGCTGAACAATTTGAATTCAATGCAAAGGTTCTCGCTGAAATCCCATTTCAAAAGCTGCAAGAGTGTTCTGATTCCCTCGCTGCTCCTCACACACACTGTGCATGCACTCACCATCTACTTGCCCTTCAGTGCTTGGCAGATTTTGCTGCATTCAGCCCAGCAAGGCACAGGTGCAACCACAGCAGATGGTGGCAAGCTTCATCTAACAGAGGCAACTTCAAGGAAAAGCAGATTTTTGCTCAAGAAATAGAATATGAAAGGGTCCAGATACCAAGGGTTATGAATCCAGCAATAACATAGCTCTGCTGATAATGACAATGTTTGGAATCATTTTTATTTGAATAGATCTGCCTGCATTACCAATATCTACAGTGTTGCTTGGTAACTATTTCCCGATACCCAGAGACTGAGAAACATTTTTTCAGAACTAAATTACAATTCTGATATTAAATTTCACATTTTAGTGGTTCCAGTCTCCTCTGTATGGCTGTTTAGCCACAGCAATATTCCTGGTAGCATTTTTTTTATATTATCCACTTTTCTACATTTTTTTTACTTTCTTTCCTTTCCCAAAGGTGCCAAGTGAGGTTACAAGTAAATATTTCATACTCCTTCCTTGGAAACATGTTGATATTTTAAGAAGTGTCAGTAAAACTGTAAAGTGAGAATACTGGTGATCTCAGACTCGAGTTGCATAATTCAGGATGAGTTTCAAAACCCAAGTATAAAGCGATTCTAAATTATCAGTGGGTGGAAATAAAATTGCCACATAAAGCAGTAAAGCAAATGGTATTAAAGTGTTGCATGGAAAATAGGTGAATATGTGTAAATATTAGTCACGCTTCTCTGTATTTGTTTTGCTGTTGGTGCAGTGCCAGCATTCACTTATTATCCAGCAGCTGCATTGTGTGGTCATGAAGATAAAGGAAAATACAATAATAATAATAATGATGATAATAATAATAATAATAATGATGATGATGATGATGTAGCACTGTTGTTGGGATCACAATTCAGTAACAAATAAAAAATCAGAATGCTCTACTTAATTACTTGTCAAAATTTACCTCAAAATAAAAAGGCAAATTAAAAAGAGGAAGGAACAAACCCCACCATGCTGCAGTTTCAGAAGTGTATCTGCTGATTTCCTCATGCTGCAAATTTTAGTTACAAAGTCATGCCTCCCCCATTTTTTGAGGATTAACAAATTCACTTCTGCCTTCCCTGCTAACGAGGACAGCACTACAGAAGGTGGTAGGCTGCTTGTAAATGCCAGGGTTCTGCTGATTTGTGGGTACTTCTGTGACTAAAGGAACGTAGCAGTTGTGTGAGACGACCCCTAATATCTCTTTTGCTCCCTGACAATGCCAGATTGTGCAGGGAGCTGTGCTTGAAAGTGAAATTCCCACCTCCCCAAATATATGCACAGTGACTTTCTGGAACATGATTTTCACAACAAGTACCCACACTTTGTTCATTTGCTTTCCCGGTGGCCTCTTTTGACTGAAGGCTTGAAACTGGCAGCTCAGAGCTGTGGAAGGTCAGAAGAAAGCAGATAACATTTGTTTAACAGCTATTTGTAGTATAAAAAGTTTAGCTGATTGTGTGGCTGATTGCATCAATTCTATTCCATAGCTCCTACAAAAGAAAATAGATCTTGAGATCACTTTGGAGCACCCTTTCTCTGGCTTTGAGGAAACAGCAAATTTTACATTCTGGTAGATGACTGAGTTCTGATTCCTACAAAAATCTTCAGCCACGCTTAGAAATGCACTTCCTAAGAAATCCTCAATTACAGCAAACTGGACAATTTGGAGAGGACTGGGTACTTCTAGACATTGTGAAACGTAGAAATGGAGGACACCTGTAGAAAAAGCTGCAATCTAAACCTTCCCCCAGTTCATTCTCAGGTGAAACTGACTTCTGACATTTAAAAAATAGAAGTGGAAGGTTTGTTTGTCCCCAGGGCCCAACTCTGTCCTAAGTGCCACATTCCTGTCGAGGCTATGGAGCCTTCAGCACTGGAAATCTCTAAAGAAACAGATCAGGCAGAGCTGTCTGGAGTGACATCTGCAGGCAAGCTTGCTGTAAGACAAAGGAACCCAAAAATCCTGGTCTCACTCCTGCCATTAGATCTCTAACATTATTAATAGCATTTGGTAATAATAGCATTAAAAGATTTGTCCTTTTTAGTGCAACTATGGGAAGCATTTAAGCCAAGGCCAGCTATGTTCCAGAAGGAGTATTATATCTCTCCTGAGGAGATTTTTGTTCTGTGCTACAGAAAAGGTCAAGCCCCATGGCTGCAATTATCCCAAACAATTCCAGATTCACAGAATACATCACAGCAGTTGTTTATTCATTGTTATACTACAGATGTAGTTAATATTGCCCAAAAGCAGACACCATGGGTTTGGCACATCAATCCATCCCCTCTCACCCAGATTAAGGCATCTGTGATTCCTCAAATGGCTGTGGTGTGGTTTGTTCAATCACACAGGAAATAACTGGGACAATAAGATGTCTCAGGAGTAGGCTCCAGGGTACTGCCATCCCAAAATACTAAAAAATCTATTAGCTCCATGCCAAGAAACAGCAGTTCAGAAGTTGTGAGTTTTCTTTTTTTGCTTGGGGTGGTGGGGTTAAACGCCTAGATGTCACATCAACATTTTTGATAAAAACCATGAAGTTCTCCTGAGTTTGTGTAAGTCAGTCTGGTGGAGCTTTTCAAACAGCATTATCCTAGAATAAGCCACGCTTCTGAAAAATTTAAAAAATTATTCCCTATTTTCCCTTTTGAGGAGAAAAAGAGCATATTGTTGGGTGGCTTGGTGCTTCATAGGTGTGATAAGCTGAGAACTCAATACTCCTCCCAGGTTCTGGGAATTTAACATCTCAAGTCCTCAGTCCTTGCCGAACTAGAAATTACTGTTGTTACCTTTGTGATCTTTTACAATTAGACATTTTCCTCGTGTGTTTTTATGCTTTTGATCACTAATATTGCACTGTTTATTTCTCTGCTAAAATAATATGTGGGAGAGAGATGCGCTCAGAAAAGACAGACTTTAGTTTTATTCCTCTGCTCACACTGCAAAATACAGCACACAACAAATCTGCAAGCAAATCTGGATTTGTGACTTATGTGGGCCATTAATATTTAATGCATGCAGCATCTCCTCTTCTGCAGGTTTGTCCATATTCTATTCTAATGTCCTGTAAACAGTCTCCAGGTAATTTCTGACATCTCTGGAGCAAGAAACTGCTATGTATACAAAATTCAAACTGTGCTGGAGATGAGAAATGATGGCAGAAATAAGTGCTAGAGCCCTTTGATCCCCCTTCCTCTCTGCAGCAATAAATATATTCAGAAAGGCAGCACTGTAGATTTATAAATGTTAGCACTCTGAGTGAAGTCAAACTAATTTACTCTGTGAACTTCTCTGACATTATGAAAACTTTACAAAGAGATCATTGCATGTGAAGTATTAAAATACTATAATTTTAACTTAAAAACCCCACTCACCAGACCTTCAAGTTCCCTTCTGTATATCTGCCGTGCTTTGAAGTGTTTTAAGAATAAGTGGGAACACCATAAAGATGGCAAAATAAATTACAGCTCTTGAAGTTTAGGAATAACACCAACATAAAATAAAATTGTGTGAATTCATTTTTATGGATTGGGACTTTGGCGAGGGAGGGAGAGGAAGAGTAAAAGGGGATTGTCCTGAAGGAGGGGATGGTGATGAGGAAGGGACAAGTGGCACTGGAAATGTCAAATACAGTGACAGAGGGGTTGAGCCTTGTCTCATCATTTGTTCTGGGGGAAAATTAATTGATTGGGTAAATTGAGGAATTGAATATTTGCAAATTTGAGAGTGGTGAGTACAAACATCTCCGGAGCCATCAGCACTGGGTCACTTTCAAGGTTTTTGGCTTGAAGATGTGAGGCAGCACTTGGCTCCAGTGGGGAAGGAGGGCACGCAGCACCACTGCCCACAGAGCCCCAGCAGCCCAGGCAGGAGCACCAGCTGCAGTTTCAGACCTTTCCCTTTGCTGATGGGTGCAACAAAGGGAACATCTCAGAAGGAGACAAAGCCCAGAGGCTGGATCTGAGCAGATCAGTCAGGAAGGAGGATAAATCATGGCTAGGGGAGTGCTTTCCCTCCTGGTGTGAAACTCTCTGCTGGCAACAACTGTAAGCACCACTTTCCTAGCTTCTGTAACAAATCATTGATGCCTTAATTAGTTCAGAACAGTGCTCTGCATCTTTTGGCCTGCTACAGACCTGTAGGAGCATTGCTCCCCTCCCTCTGGTGATGCCCCATCGATTTTAAAATCCTGTCCTACCCTTGGTTCTCATCTGAGAAGGTCTCAGCAGCCACCTGGGACTGAACTAGAGGTCACACAAGACATCTCCATTTTCTGGTGTTTGCCTGGAGGACCTGACCTGTTCCATGTGCTGATCAGAGGATGGCTCCCGCCACTCTGCAATCCTAAAGGGAACAGAGTGCAATCCTAACCAGTGATGCATCCCTGCTTTGTTCAGCTAACAGAGGTGCCTGTCCAAATCTCAGCACCCAGGTTAGGCTGCTGAGACTTTGCTTGGATCCTTTTCTTCACAGCACCATCTAGTGCTGCTAATGCAACCCACAATTTTCTTTGTCCTTGCCTTCTTTCACATAAATACACAAAAACACATACATTTTAAAATAAACACAGAATGGACTCCAGACCTCTCAAAAAATATATACTTGAATAAATACTCCTCCATACTGAGGAGTTCTTTTTCCCTGAGGAAATGATGAGAGAAAAAAAATCACTGCTATAGATATGCAGGGATTTGAAGTCTAGAAACAATGCAGGTGAAGTTGTTACAAGAACCTCAGCAAAGCAGGAGGCTAAACTAAAGTATAAAATGAAATAAAATGCTGCCTCTTTAACTATGCCTTTTGTCTGGACTAAGAAACTGTGTATGGTTAAGTGTGGGTTTGCCTAGATGGACTCCCTTGCCTTTTATATGCCTTGCCCACTTTTTCTAACATCAGAAACTTTTTCTAACCTCTAACCTTTTGCTTAACATTGTTAAAACATGTTTAACTTCACTAAATAATGAATGCCAAAGATAAAGATTGTCTTTGCCAATACCTCGCCAACCTTCATCAATTGCAGTGTGAGTCCTTGCAGGAAACTTTTCCTCCTTGATGATCATTGCTATAAGAGACAAAGATCCCATAGCCTCTCCCCCAGAATTTGGTTTGTCCTTTGCTATGGTAAAAGTAAATGAAGGAAAAGGGAAAAGAGTCAACATTAAAAAAAAAAAAGAAAATAAGAGAAAGGAAAGAGATGAAAAGGACAAAAGGGAAAGGGTAAAAGAATGAAGCGAAAATACAGGGAAAGGGGGAAATTATAAAAAGGGGGAAAGGAAGAGGACAAGGAAAGGGAAAGTGGGAAAAAGTAAATACAGCCAAGCAAGAAAACTGCTTATTTTATTATTTTATTTTATTTTTAATTCTGATTATAGCAATTTAACTTTTTCAACCATTCTGAAAATTGCCAAAATACCAAGAGGGAAAGCAGCCAGGCATTTGCCATGGAGTTTTTCCCATGATCACCTTGTACTGCTGCAATAAATTCCTATGGAATCTCCTGGAGATCACAGTGGGAACCAGGTGGAGAAAGCTGCAGTGAGTGCCAGAGCAGTGCATATCGATGGGAGTTGGATGTGCAAGTGTTCTCCCTCCACTAAACAGTGTCTAGTCGAGTCCCACATTCATTTATTGCAACTTTGTAATTTGACCTTGACAGCTTGTAAATTTTCAGGACACTATTCTTAAAAGCAATTCAGTCGTGTTAGGCTTTCAAATCACTGGTTTCATGGCTGGGCTTTATGGGCAAAGGTGCATGTTTTAAATAGCTTTTGTGTAAAATCCCTGCAGGCTGTGCCAAAGGCAAACTAATGACCACTGGTGGAGCTGCAAATGGAATTGGATAATATATTGATACCAGCAGTAAACAGCATTCGATTTTAACAGCAACTAGTATAGAATAACATGTCTAATTTAATTTATGAACCTAATTTAAACATTGGGGAGGCTTGACACAGAAAAACTAGTTGCTGTGTTGCTCCTGCACTTTTATTTTCTGCCCATCAGAAGAGGGGAAGGATGTTAGCAGTTGATGTTAATTTGTTCATCTGCTTATGCTGTTGGTATTTCTTGCCTGCTCATGGCACTTTTGCAGGTAACTCTAGCTGCTCTTAATCCTGACTCAAAGAAACGATTGATTTTCTTGTGATGATTTATTATCATTGATCAGGGTGCAAATAACACATTTTTGCTTTTAGCACTTTGTACAGCCATAGCCAAAGTTACCAACCTTTTTCTGTTTCTCTCTGCAGTGCAGAACTATGGCTCCAGAAGTGCAAATTCTCTTTCTTTGTGAGCAGCCTTGCCCACCCAATTAAATCATGTAAGTAAATTCACATGCACAAGACCTTGACACTGGGACCAGGATGGTTGTGTACAGCTCAACCCCAAAGTTTCTAATTCTCCTTTTCTTTATGGCATACATTTTAAAAGATGTTCAAGCTATTTTTATTAATAATTGAGAAAGCTGAGGGTCTGAGCCTGCCTGACCTGCAGCTGTAGTAAAATTTTGAAAGAGAGCAAGGGGTCTTTACCATGAACAAGCAAAAATATCCAGCTTTGTTTTATTTGGGTATTTGAATGATGACCTTTTGAAGTATATAGAAATGAAAGAAAGAAGCATTCTCCAAAGATTTTGTACAGAATAAAACAAGCGTTACTAACTTCTGTCTCATTTTCAGGTCTTACAGGCCTGTCTTGCTTTGCATGTACCCTTGCTAAATAGAAATGGTCACTATGTTCTTGTAAAACATAGTTAAATGGGAAGATTTCACTCGAGTAACCACTGAAAGACCATAAAACCATACCACAAAACATAAATACATTCACTAGAAGATACCTTTCACTGACTAATAAGGAAAATATTTCTGACTTTCATAGGGAGAATAATATTAATGCTTTTTTAATTATCCTTTGTGCTGGTTAAGTGTGGCTTTTTCTTGGCTTTAGGTATCAATTTTTTCCAAGAATTCTCCATCCTGTAGAGAACTAGAGTCCCCCCAGTCACTGAGAGTGAAAGGGAGGAGGTTTTTGACCTTCTGTGACCCCCAGATAAGGGACCTGTCAGGATTTCAAGAGCAGCCCCTTCCTTCAGGTATTTTTTTGGAATTGTGGGTGTAGGTCATGATGATATTGATAAAGAAAGCAGCACAGCAGAACAATCAAACCCTGCACCAGCTGCCCCCATGGCATTTTTGGTGGGCAATATTTTTCTCAGTGTTCTACTGGGTGTGCTTGGGTACCTGCAAAGCTCAGCTCAGCAATGCCAGGGGGGGTCCTGAGAAAAGCAAAGTGGCTTTTAACAAAGCATTTGCAGCTAAAGGTAGGTTTGCTAAAATCAGAAAAGGGTGACCAACTTCTGGTTTTAATGCTAGCGAGAACTGGCACAGCCATGGGAATTCTCCTGCAACGCTTCATTTATAGGATCTGAGTTTTCTGACCAAAAAAAAAGAGAAAAAACTAAGATTAGGGAAAATTTTTTATAGCTCATCTACTTCTGCTTCCCAAACTGTGCCTAATGAAAAGAAAGATGACAATTATTCCCATTCTGAAAACTGGAATTTGTCACATTAAGAGTATTTTTCCCATCACAAATCTACACTGGGATATTGAGAATTGGGCTACTGATTCATGTGCACTATTTCAGACAACACTTAAAACCACAGGTATTTCAGGCTTAGAAGAAGTAAAAAAAAAAAT
Organism: Melospiza melodia melodia; assembly: GCF_035770615.1. Taxonomy (NCBI): domain Eukaryota; kingdom Metazoa; phylum Chordata; class Aves; order Passeriformes; family Passerellidae; genus Melospiza; species Melospiza melodia. The sequence goes on from NC_086195.1 coordinate 138,244,730, forward strand.
TTACTCTGAATCATCAATAGCTGAAAGTAGAAATTCTTTGTGTGCATGCAGAGAAAAAATAGATTTGGAGTGGAAACTTTTTTGACAAGTATGAGTCTAACAGTATTTGAAGTAGATGAGATATTGATTCCCCAAAATAAATAAATAAATTCAAATGCCCAACCATTTTAAACTTCAAAACTATCTGCAAAGTTAACAATTTTACGCTTAGAAAATTGATAACAAAAGAAATCCTTTCTATACAATTGCCATGTAAAAAGATTTCTGTCACTTTTCCTTGATGAGGACAGCAGCATGCATGGCTGGAGAAAAAGTGCCCAACCTCAGGAGTGGTTCCTGGGCTTTGGGATCCAGGTCAGACCAATCTAATAAACAAAGATGGATGTTAAAAAATCTGCAGTCAGTGTCCAGACTGGCTACTAAAATAGCAATTTAAAAATTTTTAAATAAAATTTAAAAAAAAAAAATCCCAACCCTGCAGCAAACCTCACTCAGGCTGGAGTTTCAAGCCTTCCTCTGGACTGTTCCTGGGAACTGAACACTGTTAATTTGGTAGCACACACTTGATGAGAGCAATGAGGAGATGCTTTCAGACTGACAGCAGATCTGCACACTCCCTGCTCTCCAGCTGTGAGTCAGCTCCAGCCCACCAACCACAAACACGTGCTCGAGCCCCAAGCTGGTGTCCTTTACCTTCCAGCTGCATTTTGTGCCCCACACCAAGCTCCACGTTCCCAGCTCAAGAGGAGCTGCTGGCACCCAGCTGCCCTGGCTCGTGGCAGCAGCACTTTTATTTGCATTTTTATGATTCCTCTGCAGGATCCCACTGCTCACACAGAGTTTGTGTGCAATAACTCAGCTCGCAGCCAGGTTTGGAATCAGCAGCAGCTCTGATTGGAAACCCAGGATCCAACAGCCCTGAGGGTCACAGCTGCCCTCTGCTTCATTCCTGCCCCAAGGGCTCAGCAAACCCAGGTGAGCAGAAATGTCTCCACATATGTGGAGTTCTCAAAATCAGAACAATTGCAGTAAAACATATATATGTACACCCTATGTAGGTTCCAAGGCATTTGCTTTTTTGGGTAAACTTTAAAGCAATAAAGTAAATTACTTAGAAATGTGTCTTTATGTGTGTTGATGAGCTTGCAGACCTTACATGAGTAGTCAGAATTCTGGGTTCATAAAAGAAATACAGAAATCAAAACACAGAATAAAGGCTAAAGTTCAAATGCTGAAGTCTCATTGTCTCAGTAAGTTTGATCATTGTGTTTACAAAGTCGGATCTGTTGATAGAATGAACGCTTTAAGTTTTTGCTTCTTATTTGTATATATGAACTCTGCAGGCCTCATACAAAGATGGTCATTCAAGGTGACTTAACTCATCCTGTTTTGTGAACTTCTGCAGTGTTTTGCAATCAGTATCCATCAAACATGTGACTGTGCCTTCTGCTGCAGTGTCTGTGGCCACAGTCCTTCTAGCGTGGCAGAAAAATGAAAACTGCTGTGATAATTTTCTTTTGAAAGATTTTTGGGTTTTTCTAAATTGCTGTAGTGTAAAATAGCCACCCTTAAAGCAAGCAAGAAAACTGCCTTAAACAAGCAAAAAGAAATACATTGAGTAGTGGGAGATTTTAATTTTGCTGATGTGCCTTTGTGTAGAAAACTTACTTAGCAAAACAATTTTGCTAAATAAAGAAGTAAGTACTATAGCAGAGCTAGAGTTGTTTTGCTAAATAAAGAAATATGTACTATAGTAGAGCTATGTAACACAAAGTAGTTAATAAACAAGAGAGTTAAGAGAGTTTCTTTGTATTTGTACCAAGAGGGGGAATTTGGGAAGCATAGAAAAGGTAAGAAGACTTTCAGAGAGCTGTGAAAGCAGGCCTGACAAACAGAGAGAGCAGGGAACTTAGAGCTGCAATGTCTGAAAGCAGGAAAGTTACAATAGTACAGCAAGCAAGGCCATGAAACAATAGCTTGAGTTTTAGGCTTGGCTAAGATAGACCTTAAGACTGCAGAAAAATATGCCTGGCAAGTAGTAGAAGGTTTTAAGCTTAATAACGGAGTATTGTGTATTGTTAATAGAAAGCATACAAGCAAGTATTGTGTGAAACAGTGTACTTTTACCTTTAGTGATTGGTTTGAACAATTGTCTGTAAGCTTAACAATAAGTTATTGGCTAGAAAGTTTTAAAAATGCTCTGTAACAAAGAAATCTTTGGTAGAAGGTGAGCTGCTGCCATCTTCCAATTGTCTCAATCCTGTAATGAGGCTGATGCTGCAGTAAAGCTCAAGGAACTTACCCCAGCAGTCCTGTCCCATTTGTGCAAAATATATTTAACAGATGTATCTGTTATTATTATTTATCAGATTTATATCTGATAAGTCTGTCAGTTTCCAGAGCTCAATGTTGGGATGGAAAGAAAGGGGAAGAAGGGAGAGAAAGAATGAAATTGCCATTAAAGCTCAGCAATCTGAGAGGGACACATCGTGTGGCTGAGCTGAAAGGCTCAATTAGTTCTCCCAGGTTTATTTCATTAAAACACTGCAGAAGCATTTCAGCTGCAGCACCAAGAGGAACCAGAAGGCTTTGCAGGGGCAGGTTTTGGTAGCAGGGAGGCTGCAGGGGAACTGCCAAAATCTTTCTCCATGTCCAGCAGACCCAGGCCCTGGTGGCTCCAAAGGTGAGCACGCTGCTGGCCAGGGCTAAACCCAGCAGGAATGGTGGGAATGCCTCTGTGATAAGAGATTTGAGAGGAAGAAATAAGTTGTGGCACAGATGTAATTGTGGCCAGAGAAGAGCAGGATGAGAACATGTGAGAGGAACAGCTCTGCAGAGCCAGGTCAGTGCAGAGGGAGGGGCAGCAGGTGTTGTGGTCCAGCTGATAACAGGTCAGAGATGAGACTCGATGATCTTAAAAGGATTTTTCCAACTTAAATTATTCTTTGTTACTAAGTTTAGCTATTTAGTGAACTAAACATAATATACAATGAAAGAGAAAGCAGTTTTGAATGTTAAAAATGTAATTTCTTCTAAATTAAAAGTATAGCCCTGGCCTACACAAAAGCATAACTGTCACAGAAAAACCAGGAGGTGAAAAGATATATCTGTAGATATGAAAAGGTATATCTGTATGCAAATATAGTGCAGGTTATGTGGAAAGACAAAATTCAATCAAATAAAATCCATTTTAAAGATGAACTGCCACTGTAGTTCTTCTGGGGAGGGGGTGGATGAGGAGCAGGAGGAAGAGAATTAAAAAGCTTTGGGCCAGACTTTTGGATTTAGCTTATCAATAGACTTTCAGTGGGGATTTTTGTACCCAGGGACTTGTTTAAATTGTCTGATAAAAATGAAAAGAAAAAAAAAAGAAGAAATTACATTTATGAACTTGGGAACTTGGGAAACAATAAGTGGGAGCTTAAGAGTTCCTACAGAGCCCTGTGGAGGTTATATGGTCACAGTGAAAAATCCAGAGTTCATAATTACACACTTAAAGATCAATAAATTTACATGTACTCTAAGACACCTGATGCATCATGCCCTTGGAATATAAAAGCTTTCTGTTGACATTTTTTCCCTTCAGCTCCAAAAATTGAAGTCTCTGTATCTCAGCTTCTGAAATGTGGTCTTCTCAGAAATACATTTTCCCAAAAAGAGAGTTAAGGCAGGCAAGCATTTCAGGTATTCTGCTTCAATAATCTCTCATGAAAAACTACAATTTTTCTGTCATTGACTCACTTATAAAGCAACTCTGGATTTATTGTGGCCAGTAAGCCTCAAGGATAAGTAGATGTTCAATTGTAAAATATGAAACAGAAATGAAAAAGGGAAAATATCCATCCAAAACATATCAGAGGGCACTGGCCATCATACCAGGGCTACTGTGAGACAGATTGTGGTTTCCAGGGAGTGTGCTGGTAAATGGTCTCTGTATAGAGGTTTTATAAAGTACAGCTGGAAGCAGGACAATGAGCAGGCAGAAGGATGGGGCTTTTTTTTTTTTTTTTTTTTACATCAGAATTGGAGTCATGTGAAAAAGAGAAATCTGACATTTTTTTGTTTTGGTTTGTTAATTTTCTGTTTCCTTGAAGAGCTGGAATCTGTCTCTCTGACTTGTTACCTACACCTTGTTACAATGCACAACGTTTTAACTATGCGGTCCCTTTGTGAGCACCTCAACTCTGATGTATTCCAAAAGGTTTTGTGCTTCTGAAAAGCTGCTGTTCAGCATCTTCACATCCACTAGATGTCACTCAATAGTCATCTTTTCCAGCACTGACCCAAAAAAAGTCATCATTTCCACACACACACAAAAAAAGGCAACAAATATTTTTTTCCTTCAGACTCAAAACAGACTGCTTTCTAAAAATTTTATTCACTGTTTAAAGTTAATATGTGGTGTCTGAAAGGTTTTCAGCATCACTTCAAAAATTAAAACTTTTAGATGATTCAATTAGAAGCTGTGGTTGTCACCTGGAATTTGCATATTCCTTTAGCATAGTTCTTTCAAAGAAAAAAATATTAAAAAGATAATTTGGAGCGTGGTGGACTTGATGTTAATGGATAATTGTGTCTCTGGACCATGACCACATTGTTCAACATTTTGATCTGCCTTGTCCAGGTTTAGTGGGGAAGAATCCCCCAAAGGAGCTCCGGTGGGAAAAGCAGATCCAATCGGCCTCTTCCCCCAACTGGTCCGGGAGGAAAAAATACCTCCTTGGAGAAAGGTGGAAAAAAAACTGTTTATTAAACAATAAAACCAAAACAATATCAAACAATGAGACCCCTTGCCACTCTAAAAGAGATGACAAACTGAGAAAACCCCGGGTTGCAGCTCAGCTCACTCAGTCTCTGATCATTCCCTCAGTGCTGGAATTGTTGCAGGCCAGGCCCGGCCCGATGGGCCTCAGGTGCAGCTGCCGGTGCTCCCCTGGGTGTTCAGTCCAGAGCAGTTTCAAGAGATCCAAAGAAAAGGGAAAAAAAAAAAAAAACAGTCCAGGGAACTTCTTTGCCTCAGCTAGCTAATACTAACTAAAAAGCAAAAGAAGAGCTCTGTCCCGCTGTCTGTTTGTCCACAGACAACACAGTCAGGAGCAGGAATGTGGAGGAGTGGAGTACAGTGTCTGAAAACCAACTGCTGCCTCTTCTCTCCCCACCTTCACCCTCTGGAACGCTCTTAAAGGTACAAAATTTATTATTCAGCATAAACAGAATGAGATGATTGGGGATAAAAGCATCACATAATCAACCCAGGACAAGACAGAACACGGGAGGGACAGGCAAAAGTGGAGGCTCAACGAGGATGGAACCATCAGTGCATACCTCAGTGAGCAACTGGTGCTTGATATTGAAGCTATTTAAAAACAAAAACTCTCAAACTCACAGGTTTTAAGTGGGTTTTTTGATTAAGGTTAACTTCCATAGTCCAGCTTTTTTATTTTCCCTTTGTACTTAAGGTCAGAAACTGAATCCTACATTTGCTGCCCAGTTGCTTGACAGTGGGACAAGAAACAGCAGGGCAGGGAGGAACCTTTCTCTTTGGATTCCAGAGGTTTATTTTGATCAGATGAACTGTTGTGCTTTGGGGAGTTAAGTAGTGCAGATGGCAAGGAGTGCAAGTTACAGAAGACAAAGTGGTGAAGGAAAATCAACCACAAAACAGCTCAGAAAGGGAAAAGGAGTTGAAAAAAGAAGGCTGGTTAAAATTGTCATTGCTCAGTTGCAGAAACTAGCCCCCTACCTCATGGAATTCCTATTTTTCAGCTGATTTTCCTACTTGGTAACACTTCTCAAAGCTTGTATGTAATTTTTATGAGTATTTCTTTCAAAAGCTTTTCCTTCATGACTTTCTTTTGTTTTTAAGGAGGAAATTACTATGACAAGAATCACATCATTATGAATCAGCCAAGAGGAAACAGACCTTCACAGAAATGGGATATTGAAATATTGTGAGTAAAATCCACCCCAGAGATGGACTTTTTGTGGGCTACCAACAAGTAGAGGGGAAAAAAGAACCCAACTACTGAAGTCACACACCACTGGAACCATAAGCAGCAACTCCTCTCTGTTTTCCTTCGTGCCAAGCACCAGCTACTAAAAGAAGTGAATTTTGCACAAATCTGGAAGATGGGAGGTTGGTCCAATGTCTCTCTGCAGGAAAGCTGATTCTGCAGGGGCTGCTCCTGTGAAAGTCACCATTCCTCTTCCTCTGAAGTATGAAAGGTCAATGCAAAAGAGCAGGCAGAGGTTCTGCAGCATGGGAAGTGCAGGAGATAAGAGGGGAAGGGCTCTTCAGAAATGCTGTCTTTGCCTTCCTCTCACCCTGCTGGAAGCTCACTGAGCAGTGAAGGCACTGGTGAGCTTCAAGGAACTTGAGTTGGGCTTTTGTGTCCCAAGTGAAACTGTTTAGGCTTCAAGCGATCCTGAATCACGTCTCTCATCAAAACGCAATTAGTTTTGTTCAAAAAGTTCATTTGAGCTGGAATTCCAGCTCAGCATGTGAGATGAGGCAATACAGGGGCCTTTCACTCCCTAAGTGACACTGGTAAGCCTTTGTCTTCTCTGCTTTTAGCAGCACCAAAACCAGCTCACCTTGGCATGTGTTGCCAAAGGTGCCAGCAGCTGCACTCCAGGGCTGGCTTCACGGTGCCAGAGCGGCTTGGGGACATCAGGGGCACCGTGGTGGCACCAAGGACAACTGATGGGCAGAGCTTGGAGTGCCAGGGCTCTCCTCCATTTCCACACTGTGCAACCACAGCCATTGCTCCAGCACAGCCAGACCTCACTGACTGCAGGTGGTGCTTGGAAAGTTTCTTCCTGGCTCAGCCACAGCCCCTTGGAAGGCTGTGAACTCCTGATGGGGAAGAGAAGTCCCTGAGCTCCCCGGCTTCAGCAGCACTAAATTAATCTTCATTGACAATATGTTTTTTCCAGCATTTGTACATTCAGGGCATGTATTTCTAGGACTATTTCAAGAGTTCAGGTTAGCTGAAGACAGATATTTGAGATTCCAAAAGCTATGCCTGCTGGGCACTCAAACAGGATCATCCCCAAACAAAGACATAACTCTAAGTTTGCCACAGAAATAAAATATATGGATGTCTATTTTTGTATGAAATGGAGTTCTACATAGTACTATTTAAAAAAGAAAAATCTACTTGCACCTACTATTTTACATTCTAAAATTATCATAAATCTGCTGTTTGAGTAAGATCCTCAAATGTATGTATATATTTTTTCAACTGAAGCACTTGTTTAGCTTTTTTCCATATAAGTCAGTACATCAAGTGTTCTGCATGTGACTTTCCAGATGAAATTTTAAAACCCTGTGTAAAAAGTTGTAGTTTTTAAAGTGAAGAATGACTAAATCATACTTGGCGTCTCAGTGTTACATAACAAAGTAAAGCAGGCTTTTGTACTTAAGAGACCTTGAATGTAAATTGCTAAAGCATGTATATTTTAACTGTATAAAACTTTTCAGGAGAAACATTTTGCTGGTTGGATTCTTTTTAAACAAACTAAATAATAGTTTTCAGCAGATGTTGAGCACATTCCTGTAAAATATTTCTTTTCCAATGGCCAAAAAAGGGGGATAAGTATATTGAGTATGTGGCTGTTAGGTGAGATTGCATATTAAAAATCAATGAAGTATTAAAGTAACTGCACCACACTCATCAAAACTCACTCAAGAGAATACTGAAGATTGTTCAGTTTTCTTGAAGATATAGATATAGATTCCAGCTGCAGGCTTTTGGGTTATTTTCACTTGAAATTGGTGCTGGGGGAGGTAGAGGATAAATATGATTCTTTGTTTATTCCAGGGATGGCAGCATCTGAGGGAAAAGGGGTTTTCTTGGGCAAAGTTCCCTGTGGGAACAGCACATGCAGCTTTTACCGGGAAGCTTTTGTTCTGTCAGGGCAATCAGACAGATTTTCCTGCTGATGAACTTTACAAATGAAAAAAACAAGTTAGAGCATCAAAATTCACACTGTCATTATCAACATATTTTTTTCACTTGGTTGAGTTGGCCACTTTTGCCCCCAGCTCTTAGACACTAAGCCCAAACTTCAGGGTTTCAAAATGCCAGTGGATTTCAGCTTAAAAGGACAGAGCAGTTCCAAAACAAGAAGAAACTGCTCAGGGCTGTTTCTCTGGTGGCTTTGGGTGTGGAATGTGATGTACATCAGCATTCCCCAGACTGCATTCTCCTCTATTTTTTTTTTCATTTTTTACCTTTTTTTTTTTTTTTTTCACTTTTAACCTATGATGTAAGATTTTGGGTTAAAGCCTTTTGCATTGGACACTTGCTGATGGGAGCCTCTGCCTGGAGAGCCCGTCAGCATCTGCTGCAAGACCATCCCTCCTTTGGAGGACATGAGCGTGCAGCTTTAAAGATCCTGCTTGTACAGCAAGGAGCAAAGGTCTCTTTGCAGGAACAAATTATATCCCAGGGCTGCTTTGCCTTCCAGACTATTTGCAACTTCTTCACCCAGGGGCATCTCCTCAGCCCAGAGAGAGGGAAGCTCCCAGTGCACCACCAGCTCCTCTCCCAGAAGGGAAGCAAGGAGTGACTTGGAGCAAATGCCCCTTGGAGTGGCAGGCACTTCAGCCAGATCCCAGCAGAGCCCAGCCTGGGGAGAAGAGAGAAAAAAAATGGAAATCAAGAACTGCTGCCAGCAGAGACCAATCTGCAGCCAGTGCTCAGGATTTGCCTTCAAAAGTCTGGCAGGACATTGCAAGAAGGCCATTCCCCATGGAGCAGCCAGGCTTTGGGGAAGGAGGGTGGGACAAGGAGCAGGTGCCCAAGTGACAGAGCCAGTGCAAGCCCTTCCCTGGCTCTGAACCTCAGCAGGGAAGAGCAGCGAGAATTCCTCTCCTGGGCAAGCTTCTCTTCTCCCAGCAGCCTCCTGTTGCATCAGAGCTACAATTTCATTGCCCAGGAAAAGGGGAATGGGGGAAAACAAAAGAAAGAAACCATAACAAAATCAACACTTCGCAAGAACACCACAACATTCAGCCACACAGTCACTGCACCAGGGGAAGGACTGGATTGGGAAGGGGGAGAAATGGGACACAGGTCCAACACGTTGCTCCCAACCCCCCCCCCAAGGGGACTCAGGCTCTCACATCAAGATCCAAAAACTTCAGCCATAAGATTGAGGATTTAATGAACACAGTATTTCCACTCATGCCCTGGAAAAATTACACTCAAAAAAAAAAAAAAAAAAAGAAAGAAAGAAATCAGCCAGATCTGAACATGCTCTGCCTCCAGTTTGGAGCTCAGCTCTACAGTTCAGCCTTTCAAAACCCAGCCACCACTAGAGCAGAGCTGGATCCCCCCCTGCCATCCCATCCCCTTACACCTGATGTCATTGTCACAGGCTGGGCAAGTCACCTGTGGGAGAGTGGTACTTGGAACCTAATCCCTGCCCATCCTGGAAAAGGTCAGGCTCTTCCAATCACTGGTTTCACTGGGAAAAACCTGCATCCACCAATGTTTTAATTGGGAAACATCCACCCTAAGCAGGAATAGTTGTTTCAGAGGCACAAAACTTCAACCTGCACCCCCCACCTCTAAGGGATTTATGTCCAGGACATGTTAGGGAAGCTTAATTCTGCTGTGCCAAGCTGCTTTCCCTGTCTGGGTTCCCTGGATTTATACCTGATTTTCAGCCCCTCTGGCTGGCATTTCACACAGCAAGTAATGTTGCCTTTTTGCTCTGTCTGTGCCCAGAGCACTAAACCCTGATCCCTGCTGGGCATCTCCACACCCTAAATACAAAAAAAAAAAAAAAAGAAAACCCATAACAAAGCTCAGGGGGTGGGGGGATTATATTCACATTCCTTCAAAAGTGAGCTTTCCAGCTTCATGCACCACATTTAACCTTTTAAAGCTAAACATTTCCATCTTTGCTCACAGTTTTGCTATCTTTCTTAGAGATGGAGTGTGATGGACACATTGCCAAGGTGTTCCAACAGAAATGAACTCTGGGAGGAGCGGGAGGATATCAGGAATGCCACTGAATTCCAGGTCTACCCCAACCAAACATCTCCAGGGCTGCAGGGCTCTGTCCTCACAACCAGCCAAGCATCCCCAGGGCTCCTGGCAGCTGACCCAGGGTAACTCCAACCGGGGCTGACACTTCTGACCTTTGGGTGTCACACAAACCCTGCTGGCTGTGGGGAGCCCAGCAGAGGAAATCCCTGAGGCAGGGCTGGGCAGGCAGTGCTTCATGGCCCTGCACACATCCCCTGCCCCACAAACTCCATCTCCTGATGGGTGCAGGCCCATCCCTGCCCTTGGCTGCTTCAAGAGAGGTGCACAAAGCTGGGGAGTGCAGGGAAAGCTGCTGGAGCCATCCTGGGGCAGCAGCACACACATCTGGGCACTGCACGGTGCCTCTGCTCCCCAGGAACCTCTTGGAACCCCAGAACCATTCAGGCTGGAAAAGACCTGGAGGATCAGAGAGTGCAGGCTGTGCCTGATCCCCCATGGGGGATTTTGGGTGTCCCAAAAGGCTCAGGGCAGCCTGGCCCTGCAGGAGGCACTCAGTCACAGGCATCCTTGGCCTCCACACATGGAGTTTGTGTTGGCAGCTCTTGCTGGACCCCACTGGATGTGCCAGTGTGTGATGCAGTGTTTGCTGGGCTCTGGAGGTGATTCCTGCCCCCAGCAGCCTTTGGAAACTCCAGATGCAGCAGCATTGCCCTGCCAGTCCCTGGTGCTGCCGGGCTCATCACCTCTGGCAATTCAGGGCAGCTGAGAGGAGTCAGGGGGGAAATGGGGCAGTTTGGGATTAAAGGAGGCTGCAGCCGAGAGAGAGAGAGAGAGACAGACAGAGAGAGACAGAGAGAGACAGAGAGACAGAGAGAGAAATAAAACGGGAGAGAGAGAGAAATAAAACGGGAGAGAGAGAGAAAGAGAGGAAAACCCAGGAGAGAGAGAGAAAGAGAAAGGAAAAAGATGGGAGAGAAAGAGAGGGAGAGAGAAAAAGAGAGAAAAAACATGAGGGAAGGAGGGAGAGAAAGAGAGAAAAAAGGGAGAGAGAGAGAGAAAAAACAGGAGGGGGAAGAGAGATACAGAAAGAGAGAATAAAATAGGAGAGGAGAGAGAGGAAGGGAGGGAAAAAGAAAAAACTGAGGGAGATGGAGGGAGAGAGGCAAAGAGAGAATCAAATGGGAGAGAGAGAGAGAGAGGAAAAAAATGGGAGACAGAGAGAGAAAGAGAGAAAAAATAGAAGAGGTGAGAGAGGAAGGGACAGAGAAGGAGGGAGAGAGAGAAAGAGAAAAAAAAATGGGAGAGAGAATGAGAGACAAAACCAGAAGAGAGAGGGAGAGAAAGAAAGGGAGAAGGAAAAACCCCCTTGGGCACGTTCCCCAATGCCTCTCCCTTTACTGGACTAAAGCTGCAGGACTCTCTCATCTCTGGGACAAAGCTGTGGCATTTCCTGACAGGTGGGGAATTCTCTGGGACCCTGGCACTGCCCAGCTCCAGCTCGTGGCCAGAGGGGCTGGGGGTGCCTGGCCCAGTTTGGTGCCCCCAGTTTGGGCCCAGCTCCCCTGGGTGCTGCTGGCACCTGGGGGTGCACGGGGCACCTGAGGCTGTCAGGACACAGGAGAGGGGACATGGGGGCCAGGGGCAGGCACAGAAAGGAGCACATGCATGTCCAGAGCGGGCACTGAGGGACAGGCAGGAAGGGTTTTGGCAAATCTCACTGATGAGTACTGTAAGAGCTGAAATGAGAGATGCAGGACCCCAGGCAGCTCTCCAAAATGCAGTTTATTGTGTCCAAGCTGTTTCAGCAGCCCAGGGCTGTGGGTGACAGAGGTGTGCCCACAGCTGTCAGCTCCAGCTGCAGGCAGGCCTGGAGACCCTTTGTGTGTCAGGCCAGACTTTGGTGACACATTATCTCTTACAGGGTACACAAAAATGGTCCCTGTGCCATACAGCACAGCCTGTCCTGTGCCTCACACGGACACCAGAGCCTGTCCCTGTGCCTCACATGGACACAGGGCCTTTCCCTGTGCCATACAGCACAGCCTGTCCCTGTGCCTCACATGGACACCAGAGCCTCTCCCTGTGCCTCTCACGGACACCAGAGCCTGTCCTGTGCCTCACACCGCACACCAGAGCCTGTCCTGTGCCTCACACCGCACACCAGAGCCTGTCCCTGTGCCTCACACCGCACGCACACCCAGCCTTTGCTGCAGGGATCCCGGGACAGCCCCGGTGCAGGGCCCGCAATGCCGGTGCGGGCCTGGAACTCTCATTTGTGTGGGGTGTGCTGTGTGGCCTGAGGGACAGGGATTCCTCACAGGGACAGGCAGGGCTGGACAAGGGCAATGGCCTCAGCATGAAGAAAGGCAGGTTTGGATTCGGTATCAGAAGAAGTTTTCCCTGTGAGGGTGGGCAGGCCCTGGCACAGCTGTGGCTGCCCTGGATCCCTGGCAGTGCCCAAGGCCAGGCTGGGCACTGGGGCTGGGAGCAGCTGGGACAGTGGCAGTGTCCCTGCCATGGCAGGGGTGGGATGGGATGGGCTTTGAGGTCCCTTCCACAATTTAGTGATTCTGATCTGTATGATTCTGATCTTTAGTGATTCTGATCTTTAGTGATTCTGATCTGGGCTTGCTGAGGTCAGTCATCCTGAGGAGCTGCTGCAAATTCAGGCTGAAAGATGAGTGCTCATAATTTACACTGTGTAAAGCAAGAATGAATGCCTGAAAAAATGATAATGCATGACTGTTTGGGGCTTTTTTTTTTAGTTTTTGGTTTTTGTTTTTTTTAAGGAAAGGGATGGGGCGAGCTGCTTCCTTTTCTTTTCTCCTGAATCAATGTTATTTCTCACTTACAGCTTAGTGGAAACCTTATTCTGCTCTGCCTGCTCAAAGACCCTCGGCAGCATCTACAGGTGCATCTCAAGGAGCCTGGACTGCAAGAGAGATTTGTTCTGTTTCACTATTGACTCCATTGAAAGGTGAGTACAGAATGTTTGTGTGCCAGCCCCAGGATTGCACTGAGGGCTCTCCTGTTATATCTCTGGGAAGTGCAGAGGTGGCTTTTTCTGCTGCTCTGCCCCAGAGTGGTTTTCGGTATTGCTGGTGAGGAGCCTGATTTTGGAATGTTTGATGGAATTGGCCCAGTAGCTTTTCCTTCTGGGCTTCCCATAGTCTGTCCATGGCAGGTCCAGCCTGTGCCTTTAGCTTGGAGCCCTCAGTCCTCATGGAAATGAACCTTTGAGGAAGTTGTTACAGCTCTGCCCAGTGCTTTATGGATTGGGATGATTTTCTGGAATTAGTCTGTCCATTCTGACCCGTTTGTTCTCTCTCCCTGCAGACTGTACCTGCTGAAAGGCTGAGGTGACACCAGGATCTGTGAAACCCCTGACTCCCTGTGCCTTCCTGAGGCGGAAGCCACATTTGCTGTCAGTGACCACAGAGTGGAAGATGCTAAAGACTGAAAACTTGGGGATTTTTCTCCTGAATCCCAAGACTCTCTGCAGCTGTACACTGTCTATCTCTTAAAAGAGTTTCTGGCTTTATAAAGGTTTTTACATTCTGCAATATTTATCTGTAACTCCATTAAAAAGACTCATGCTGTATCAATGTGGTGTCAATGACTTTGTTTGAGTTGGTTAATTAAAGCAAATTATTGATAAGGGGCTTGAGCATCCCTTAGTTGGAGCTGTCAGCTCTTCTTTATTTTCTCTTCATTCCTTTAATTCCTTTCAATTATTTCTTAAGCAATTACTGCAGTTAGGATATACAATAAGGACAGCAGCATTTCTGCCCTGCTGGATTGGGAAATCCAAGCCCAATTCCTCGGAGAGACTGAGGGGATGGCTTTTGACAGTGGGAATTTGGTGAGGAAGAGAGAGGAGAGGTCCCACAAAAAGTGGTTAAGGCCAGTTCTGCTGGCTTTGGGTGCTCCTACCCCAAAAATCATCCTGGCTAAAGGAACTTGGGGAAGCAAGGGGCCCTGTGCCGGGGCCCTGTGCTGAGACCCCTCAAATTGCAGCCAGAGGCGCTGGGCACTGCAGACTTCTGGGACACGGTGACTGAGAGGCTCCACGGCCTGATCCCGAGGGTTTTCCCATTGTTTCCTGTCGTGCTTAGCACCGGGCAAGGCATTACAGCCCCACAGGCTGAAAATCCCATCGGAGCAGTTGGAATCACAGAAGAGCACACAGAAACCAGGCTGGGAGAGGACGTGGGCTGCTCCACAGATTTATTTTTCATAATGTGTTTTGAATTTATACCAGAATCTCTCCCCTCCCCTCAGATCCCGTATTCTTTAGTTTTGAGTTTTCTCATAAAGACTCCTCGGCCACACTGGGAAATGATTCCGTGGCACCGGGGGAGCGGCGGAGTCTGGGGGTCCTGGGGCCGGCACGGGGCTCCCCCCGCCCCGGCCGGTTCCCGGTTCGGTCCGTGTGGAGCCTCTCCGTTCTGGAGCTCCCGCTGCCCGCGGCCGTCCCGGCTCCGATCCCCGCCCCACACCGCGCCCGCCGCGGGAGAGGCGGCACCGCTCGGGACCTCCCGGCAGCCGACACCGACAGGAGCCGAGCCAGAACCCCGGCCCGTCCCGGCCCCGCCTTAGCGCTCGGGGCTCCGCGCAGCGCCGGGAGCAGCCCCGGTTCGGCCCGGTGCGACTGGCGGGGCCGGTGTGGGGGACACGGGCGGGATCGGTCTGGGGGACCCGGGCCGGGCCGGTGTGGGAGACACGGGCCGGGCCGGTATGGGGGACACGGGCGGGATCGGTATGGGGGACACGGGCCGGGCCGGTATGGGGGGCACGGGCGGGGCCGCGAGCGATGGCCCCGCCCCCATCCCAGGCAGGGCGGGGCGGGCCCGGGGCTCCGTGAGGCGGGGCTCAAAGGCGGAACCAGGGCTTACGTGAGGCGGAGCCGGGGGCGGGGCCTCGGCTACGTAAGGCGGGGCCAGGGGCGGGGCCTAGATCTCCGTGAGGCGGGGCTCGAGGGCGGGGCCAGATCTACGTGAGGCGGAGCCGGGGGCGGGACCAAAGCTACGTGAGGCGGGGCCGGGGCGGAGCTTCAGGGCCGGGTCCCGCCTCCGGCTCAGGTGTGCGTGGTTGGGGCCCGCGACCGGCTCAGGTGTGCGGGACCCCAGCGCGGCTGCGCGGGGCGGGGCCGAGGTTATTTAAGATCCGGTAATCTCGTTAACCGCCATTTGCTCACTCGGAGCACGCTGCGGACGGGTGGCTGCTGTCCCCGCTCCGCAGCTTTTTCTCCCCTCCTGTTTCCTCCTCTACCTTTCCTTTCTCCTGCTTGTATTCCCCTTCTTTCTCTGCTTTTATCTCTCTCCCCTTTTCTCTCCTCCTCAAAGCCGACTCCTCTCCCTCCTCTTTCGGCCTCCCCTCCTGTCTCTCCCTCTACCGTTCCTTTTCCTACCTGTATTTCCCTTCTCTCTCTTGCCCCCTTTCCTTCTCCTCCCCTTTCGGCCTCCCCTCCTGTGCCCTCCTCTACTCTTCCTTCTTCTCCCCGTATTCTTCTTCTTTGTCCCCCAGACCCTCCCCTCCTCTTCCCCTAAACCTGACCCCCCTCTCCTCTTTCCTGTCCTGTCCCTATGCCGCTACTCCTTTCTATTCCCCCTCTCTCTCTTCTCTGTCCGCTGTCCCTCTGTCCCTTTCCAGCCTTTCCCTTCCCTTTCGCTTTCCTCCCTGCTATTCCTCCTCTCTTCCCGTTCTGTCCATTCCTTCTTTCCCCTCAGCCGCGGGGCTGGGGTTGCCGGACAATAATAAAGCCCAGAGGGCCGGAGTCCGGCGCTCCCGGCCCCGCTGGAGCCCCGCTGGTGTCCCCATGCAGTTCCATTGTTGAACGCAGGGGGCGCCGCCGGGGCTCCGCTTCCCCCATCCCACGGGGGCCCCTCGTTTGGAGGGGGTCCCGGGATGGGGGGTCGGGTTTGGGGACCCCCTTGTTTGGCGGGGGTCCCGGGGTGGGGGACACCCTCATTAGGAGGGGGTCCTGAGGGGGGGTTAGGAAGGGGCCCCCTCATTAGGAGGGGGTCCTTGGGGGGTGGTGGGGGGGTTAGGAAGGGGCCCCCTCGTTAGGAGGGGGTCCTTGGGGGGTGGTGGGGGGGTTAGGAAGGGGCCCCCTCATTAGGAGGGGGTCCTTGGGGGGTGGTGGGGGGGTTAGGAAGGGGCCCCCTCATTAGGAGGGGGTCCTTGGGGGGGTAGGTAGGTAGGTAGGGCCCCCTCCGGAGGAGGGGGTCCCGGGGGGGGCGGGGCGGGCCCCCTCCGGAGGGGGGGGTCCGGGGGAGGGGGGCGGGGCGGAGGGGGGGCATTCCCCCCTCCTGGCCCCGCCCCCTCCCCCGGGCCCCTTCCTCCGGACGGGGTCCCGGCCCGGCCCCCTTCCGGGGACCCCCCTCCTCCGGACCGGGGCCCGGGGGGGGAGGGGGGGCGGGTGGGGTGGGGGGAAGCCGAGGGGGGCACGTCACTCTGCGCCGTGAAACACACGTACACGTGTAAAAAAAAAAACACACACACGACCGGCCCTCCCCGCCCGGCCCCCCACCCCACCCGCCCCCCTCCCCTCCCGGGCCCCGGTCCGGAGGAGGGGGTCCCCGGGAGGGGGCCGGGCCGGGACCCCGTCCGGAGGAAGGGGCCCGGGGGAGGGGGCGGGGCCAGGAGGGGGGAATGCCCCCCCTCCGCCCCGCCCCCCCCCCCGGGACCCCCCTCCTCCGGAGGGGGCCCTACCTACCTACCTACCCCCCCCCAAGGACCCCCTCCTAACGAGGGGGCCCCTTCCTAACCCCCCACCACCCCCCAAGGACCCCCTCCTAACAAGGGGGCCGCTGTAACCCCCACCCCAGGACCCCCCAGTGTGATGTAGGGACAGCCGGAACCCCGGCGGTGTGGGGCGGTGTATTGAACTGCAATGGGGGGACCCGCAGAGCGGCTCCGGCCCCGTGTGGGGACCCCAGCGAGGGCGGGGGCGCCGGGCTCCGGCCCTCTGGGCTTTATTATTGCCCGGCACCCCGCGCCCCGCGGCTGCGAGGAAAGAAGGAACGGGAGGAATACAGAACGAGAATAGGGGAGCGGGAGGGTACGTGAGGGGAAGGCGGGGAGAGGTCGGGGTGTGCAGGGCAGCAGGGGACGGGGCTGGCAGGAAGGCAGGGTGGGGAGGGAAGGAAAACGATGGAGGAGTAGGGTAAGGTAGGGATGAGTAGGGTAGGGGTGAGTAGGGGAATAGGAGGTGGGATGGGAGGGAGGGGGCGGGGGGCGGCCGTAGGGGGGGAGGGAGGGGAGGGCTAGGGGGGAGAGGGAGGGGGGGGGGTTTGGGGGGGGGTGGGTGTGGGGGGTGGGGGAGGGGAGGAAGGGAGGGGAGAAAGGAGAGGTGTAGAGAAACAGAAACACAAAAGAAAAGAAACGCAGAAGAAAATACAGAGGACCAAAGATATAGAGCGCCGACCGACAGCAACCTACCCCGCCGACCTCCGAGGAGCAAATGGCTCTGCCCGCCCCTCCCCGCGCCTTAAATCCCCCAAGGCCCCGCCCCGCGCAGCCGCACTGGGATCGCTCACACCTGTGCACGCCCCGCCCCTCACACCTGTGCCGGCCCCGCCCCCGGAGACACACCTCCTCCCCGCCCCCCCTCCCGCCCATAAAAGCCGGCCAATCCGCATCTGTCCCGCTTTCTTCGGGGGATGCTCGGCTCGGGATGCCGCGGGAGCGACGGTCGGTGCGCTACAGGAGATCCGGATCGGGGGCTGGTGCTGGTGCTGCGTAGAGCCCGAGGTGCTCAGGTAAGACCGGGATCGGGCTCTGGGTCCGGGGGCTTGGGTCCTGATCCTGCCGGTGTCTGCAGTGGGAGGCGGGCAGGGTGTGGGTGCTAGGTGAGACCGGAATCGGGGTCTGGGTCTGGGGGCTCGGGGCCTGGTCCTGCCGGTGTCTGCTGTGGGAGGCGGGCAGGGTGTGGGTGCTAGTGCTGGATGGTCGAGGCGCGACTGAGCCCGGGATCGGACCGACATCGCTGCAGGTAGGGAGAGCCGCTCCAGGACAGACGCTGGGACCGAGCCCGGCACTGCCACTCCGGCTGCGGCCATTGCGGGGCTGGGGTCCCGCCGGGGCTGGATGGTCGAGGCGGGACTGGGGCTGGGATCAGGACCGGTATCGTTGCAGGTGGGAAGAGCCACTCCGGTATGGCTGCTAGGACCGTGCCTGGTGCTGCTCCTCCGGCTGCAGCCAGTGCGGTACTGGGGTCCCGCCGGGGCCGAATGATCGCGGTAGGATTGGGACCAGGACCGGACCGGCATCGCTACAGGTAGGAAGAGCTGCTCCGGGACGGGGGCTGGGACTGAGCCGCCGCTCCTGCTCCAGCCGGTGCGGGGCTGGGGTCCCGCCTGGGTTCTGGGCCGTGGGGAGCCGGGGCTGTGATGGTGCCGGGCCGCCAGGAAGACGGCGCTTCCCTGGAGCAGCTGCTGGATCACGGCTGGAAACGGGTAGGGCAGGGGAATCGCCTTGACAGCCCCGGGACCTCATCGGCATCGCCGCTCCCTCAGCGCCGCCGCCCGTCCCGCAGGGCGCCCCCTGGCGGACACGGTACCGCTCCTCAGCCCCGCGGGGACACCGAGCCCGGCCCGGCAGCACCGCGGCCACCGCGCTCCCCTGTACCGGGACACCGCATTCCCTTGTGAGAGCCACAGCGCCCACATCCCCCCGCTCCGTGACCGCATCCCCGGGGGATCCCCGCCGAACGAGCGGGGCTGGGGCCGCTGCTCCCGCTGCGGCTGTGCCTGGTGCGTGCCTGGAGGAGGCCAGAAGCCCCCGAAGGGCTGGCAGCCCTCACGTCCCTTGGGATCTGCGGGAGAAGCTGTGCCTGCAGCGTGCCGAACACACGTCCCGGTGTGGGCACCAGGGTACCGGGACAGCACTGGCACAGACACGGCTAAAGCGCTGCCTGTGGCCCCTCAGCCAGGGGCTGCTCTGAACAGGTACGTGGAAACGCCTCAGCCCGGACAGACACCACCGACAGCCCAGAAGGACCTGAAGGAGCAGCTGGCATTGCCTGATATGGAGGCACGGGCCGTTTGCAGAGGGGCTCAGACAGCAGTTCCTGTTTCTGACCTCCCAGAGCTCCCACACAGCTCCCAGGTATGTCTCGGCCACCCCAAATCTTCTCTCTCCTTTCCAGCCTGAGGCCATTGTTCCTCAGCAGCGCTAACACCAAAGCCATCTTCCCTCACAGATATTGAATCCCAAGCAGTATACCTGGGACATGCCTCAAAATCAGAGATTCAAGCAGGATGAAGTTTGGAACTTCCCAGGGAGCCAGCTGAAGTGCAGAAGTGAAGGAAAACTTTTGCAGGTGGGTCCCACTGGAGGTGTGCTGAAGGCAGGGATGTGCATCCCTTTCCTGAGGGGAAAAAATGTGCAGAGGCTGCTGCTGAAGCTCTGAAAAAAGCTGGGCTTCTTCAGGGAGAGGTGTGCTGCTTCAGCACAGGCTGGGAGTGCATCCAGCCACTGCCTTGTCCTGCTTTAAAATATCAGCTGGAGCCTGAGCTCCAGGGGTGGGGGGTGAAATCAGCTGGGTTCCAGGGAACTCTGCCAAGTGACCCCAGGGACATCAGTGGAGCTGGGGGATGAGGGTTTTAAACAGCAAGTTCTATGGAATATAGACCTATCCTTGTCCTGATCCCACTCAGCTTCCCTGGAACCTCTGCTGGCTCCTAATACAGCTGGTGTAAAAGTGGTAGCTCTGTGTGGGAATTTCCACTCTCCATGAGTTGCTGTCAGGTTATTCCAGCAGGAATTCATCAGGGAATGTGGGGCTGTGGGTGTAACTCACCTGAACTAGCAAAGCTGATACCAAACCCCAAATCCAGGCACCCCAAATCCAGACACCACATAGAGAACAGTTTCTGTACTGCCCTGTCAGCTAAAACCCCTGGGCTGGAAAATTTCAGCAGCCAAATACATGGAATACTCTAAATCCCAGCAGTCAGCATTCCCCAGGCATACAATCCGAGTTCCAGGGTGGCAGCTGGTGTCCTTCCCCTGCTGCTGGTGGGACAAATTCCCCTCAGAACGAGCAGGAGGGGTGGGAGCGGCATGGGGAAGTGCCGGGAGATGAGGCCGCTGGAATGCCGGCTGAATCGGGAGATGAGGCCGCTGCAATGTCACCTGAATCGGGACATGAGGCCGCTGGAATGTCACCTGAATCGGGACATGAGGCCGCTGCAATGCCACCTGAATTGGCTGCAAACATTCCTTCCCTGCAGGAGCCAGAGCAGATCCCTCCTGGCCAGGCTGGGGGGCAGCTGCTGGGTCTGCTCTGGGGTAGAACCCCCTGCCCTGCCAGCAGCCCTGACTCTGCAGGGCCGCCGTGAGGGAGCTCAGACCCAAAAACCCCACAGCCCACAGAGTGAACGATCCCAACACAGAAATGCAGTGTTGTGATAAAAATTCTGTTAAAAAGGCTGTGACAACACTGTAATGGGATTCCCAGGAACCTTCTGGTTTGCTCCTGGGTCTGTTTTTATGTATTGTTAGTCCCTCAATGGGCAGTTTGTAGTATTTATTCTGGGACTCTGGGGTTGATCAGGGCTGGCTTTGGATTGGCCTTCGCCTCTGCTCCCCCTTGGGCCGAGCTGGGCGGACTCATCCCCTCAGCTCTTCCCTCCAAAACATCCCTGACTCATTTCCCTGCAGGTGACCCCGGGTTTGGCCCCAAGCTGTCCCCTCCTCGCCTGCCCTTGCCCTCACGGTGTCCTTTCTGTTCCCCACAGTGCCCTGGTGACACCAGGGAGGTCCCTCTGCCTTTCTCCTGCCCCTCTCCAGCCCTGGCCGCTCCTCTGCTCGCTCTCTCTGCCCCTGTCCACACAGCGGGGCACAAAAGGGGAAAGGGGTCATTAATTTAATTAATTCTGCAATTAATTAATTATTTCCAACTCCCCAGTGAGAAGAACATGAACTCACAGCCACCAAGGCCTGACAGGTTCCTGCAGTGAGAGCTCAGTGCACGTCCACAGAGGTAAGTCCAGCATCTGAAGGAAAAAACAAAACACAGGAGAAAAATGTGATTTATTTTGCTTCTAAGTTATTTCAGGTTCTTAGAGCCCAGCCAACATTTGCTCTTGATTTTGGTTGGGTGAATTGTGAGCAATGGGCACAGGTCATGCCAGTCGTGGGGGCAGAAAAAGTAGATTGAGCTCACCTTATTTCAAGTTATTAAAAAAGATTTAGAACTCTTTAAACACAACACCCTTCAATTACCATAATGTTTCTTCCTTGATTTTAACTGATTCTCAGTACATTTTATAGAACTTAAAACAACACCTCCTCCTTAGCTGACTCATAAAACATTAGACCAAAAGTCCTAACACCAGTCCCAGGCTTACACAAGAGACCTGCCCCATAACAAAACAAAAAAATCAAACTAATGTACCAAAAGTAGACATTATTAACATTAAAAATATAATTCAACCATATCCAAAAATAACTCCAAATTTATTTCCTCCAAACACCAAGTACTCTTCAAATTCTAAATCAAAAACTCTTTAAAAAGTAACAAAAACCATTAAAGATTATTCAAATATCAAAAACCTATAAATAAATATTACTCAAAGCCCACAAAAATATAGAACATTCTAATCAATATCCTAAATACAAAAAAAAACCCACTTTAAAAATTAGTACCATTCTAAATAGAACATAAATAAAAATCTTTTACCAAGAAACATAGCTCCCAATAAATAAAACCACCATGTAAAGATATAGGTAGTAATAGTAACCCAACAATCTAAGGTTTCTCCAAAACACTTTCAAAACTTCAATATTTATAAATAACAACCTTCAGTAACTCAAGTATTAATAAAATCAAACACAATTAAATTTCACTACATTTAAGTCTAAATAGTCTTAAATTTCATTTTATTGCTGTAATGGTCTAATAAAATAAGGTTTATTATTCCTTACTATCAGAATTAATTAATTCTAAATCTTATTTAATGAAACTTACCCTAAATTTTATTATAAATAATTTTTCCAAACTATAAAGTATGTAGTTAATTTTCTTAAAAAAGTAAAACAACTCCAATTAAAACAACTACAATAAAACTCTAACAAACACCTAGTCATTATTACATCATCCATTTCATAAAAAAATCTATTCTTCATTACAATGTCTAGTTTTTATTTTTTATAAAGAACACCAAAAAAAATAGCAATTACTATTAATATCATACTGTTTTAAATTTTTTACCCTATTTCCCTAATACATAAATCTTTTTAGAAAGTTATCTTAGGTTCTCCAAACACTTCGTACTAATAGACTAATTATAAAAAATTAAGTTTATAATAAACATTATTTATAACATATTATTAGAATATTTACAACTGACTTTCACATACTTCACCATCTCTTTATATAATTACCAAAACCACATAATTTCAAAATCCCACTTTTTTATTCTCTACTTATACATCTCTGAAACCAAGTGAACTCCCTAACTAATCTCTACACTAACTGTAATTTAACATATCTCATAATTTTAAATATTTTTCAAAGTGAAAAAAAACTTTATTAAAAACCTCCTCCAAACTATTAATCTTATAACTTTCCTCAGTTATTATTACATGAACACTTCTATAAAAAAATCCAACTACAACATTAATTTATTTTTCTAAGTTCCATACTAAGTATTCAGCCTCTCCTACAACTACATTTCCTCCACCCTCACACTCTCAATATCCAAATCCAAATTCACAATCCTGTCTATAACCACTTTCAAATCTTAAAAAAAATAAGTTTACTGTACTCAAAACATCTCTATTCCAAAAATACTTTTAAAAACCCAATTATTCTATGATTTAATTAATCTTTAATCCTAAATTTTTTACTCCTAACTGCTATTTTTAAAAACATTACATAAAAATGTATTAAGTAACATGCAGCAATTACAATTTAAACTATAATCAAACACTAGCACTACCTAAATAAAATCATTAACAACAATCCCAAATGTTTGCTATATCAAAAATAAATTTCAAATAGTTTTAACTTAACAATTTAACTTTATCAATATAACAACTAAACCTATTTTTAACTATTGTGCAACCTTCCACTAATTTAAAATTTATCAACTGTTACTAACTCTAAAATAATATACAATATTTTAATACTTAATAAATATATAATTTCACACGTTACTCATTATATATAATCGAAATAATTCCTAATTATTTTTTCTTTATGGCGTACATTATTTTAATCTAATATTTCTCCATACTTACAACAAAAAAAATTATAATAATAATAGCATCTTAAATAAGTATCTCACAAATCTCTATGCAATTTTATAAATCAAGATGTATCAACAGTTTATTTCTCATATGAAAACATAAAGTTTACTTACATCTCAGCAGGTACAAAAACCCAGGTAAATTTCAATAGAAAACATAAAACAACATCACACAAACAACCACACTGACCACTCCAGCACTAAAAAATCAATGGAAATACAAATGGAAATTACACAAAAATTCCAACTTACACCTAACATCTTGTATTATGCCCACCAAAAACTATTAACTTTAAGTGTCTTTATAAATATAAAAATCAATAGTATAAAATTCTTATTACATAATATCTTAAAAATATAAAATTCAACCAAATATTATGCCTCTATTTAGTTTGTTTACTTTTAAGTATACAACTTTACTAATTAACCAGCCTAAACCAAACATTTAAATAACTTCAAATAAAGTTTCAAGTTGAAATACTTTGTATTTGTCGCTACTCAAAATAATCTGTTCTTTACTTACTTAATCAATATACCAATTACAAATTATCCATATAAATCTATTAATAAAAATTTCTTAATACAGAGTGAGAGGGGTGATGTGGGAATTGGAAAACCAGAAACTTCCAGAGACACCCAAAGATTGGATCTGCAGCCTGGGAAGAAGCTTGGATTGATGTCAAAATACAACACACAGGCATTAACAGAGAAATTATACATAAAGCAGGTAGAGCTGTGATGGTTTCTAATTAATGGCCAATCACACTCAGCTGGCTCACACTCTGTGTCCCACCCACAAGCCTTTGTTATCATTCTGTGCTATTCTATTCTTAGCTGGCTTTCTGATGAGATCCTTTCTTCTATTCTTTTAGTATAGTTTAATGTAATATATACAATAAAATAGTAAATCAGCCTGTGACCCATGGAGTCAGATCCTGGTCCCTTCCCTCACCCTGGCCCCTGTGAGCAGTCCCAGGCTGGGCTGGCAGCAATGGCATCCCCAGGCAGAGGACAGGAGGAGCCCTGTGTGCCCCTGACTCACCCACAGCAGGGCAGGGCCTGAGCCCTCCAGGGCAGAGCCTGTGCTGGGGCCTCTTGGCTGTGGCTGCTCAAACTCCAAAGCTTTTGGCAAAGGTGGCAGGAGTTTGGTGATTTGTCCTGGCCTGAAAGAGAGGAGGAAAAGAAAAATACTGCACTGTGGAAGTCAAAGGATCCAGCTTTCACACTTCTGCTCTGATGGCTCACTATGGGGTTTTATCCATGGGAGGTGACACCAATTCAGACATAAAAGTGCCCTTTTCCAGCATTTCTATTCCTAACTATTTCAGACATTAAAAGCAAGCTCATTTTTCTTATTGCAATCTTTGCCTCATTTTAACAGAACCATTTTTATCTCACTTGTCAGTCCTTTAGCACTGGGCTTTGTACAAAGGGAGGGTGCATCACAAGCAATCCCAAAGAGAAACCCCTCCAAAGCTGCCAGGGCAAGGTTCCAAGGCACTCCAGAGCACAGCCAGCTGTTCCTGCCCTGCCAGGCCACACAACCCTGTCCCATCCAGCTGGGCTGGGCAGGCCAGGCAGGGGCTGCCCTTCCTCCTGGGAGCACAGGGAGACAGCCTGGGCAGCACCTGGGAACAACAGGGGAAAGGCAAAATGAAAATGGTTTCTGTCAGAAAATGAGTGTCTGTAATCAGAGCTTCTGGACAAATTCAGTAACAGCACTTTCATGTGATAAATATGGGCCCTGCCCATCCTGCCAGCCCAGGTGAAAGCAGGAAGGAGAGCTACAGGAACAGCAGGAAGGCAGAGTCCCTTATTTGGATGGATTTCCCAAAGTCTCTTCTGCACTGTACACTCTCTGTGCTCTTTAAAAGAACGGATTGCTGCTACAAAAATGATATTTTATCAGCCACAGCCAGGGCAAGGTGAGCTACAGCTGCAGGGCCAGGTGTGGGGCAGAGCTGGAGAAGTGAAGAACAGGCAATCTTGTCAAAAATCAATCTTGTTTAGATTCACCAGTGCTGGGAACAAGGAGAACACGCTGTCCTGGATGCATCAGGGACACAATGGCCTGGTTTGGTTGTTGTCCTTTGCCCCCAAGCTCTGGCCTCACCCCTCTCCAGAGGAGCAGGGAATTCCTGCAGGGTCAGGGGACTCTGCTCCCACTCCAGGGATGTGCCCAGGAAAGGAGGGAGCTGTTCACAGTGACTGAGCAGTGAGGAGCTGTGCCACGGGCAGCTGGGGCTGGAAATCCTCACTCAGGATTGCACACTGGATGTGCCAGGAAGCACATGCACTCACCTGTGCCCATTTCTGTCATGTGTCAGTCAGAAATCATGTCACCAGCACCTTGCTCCTCACTGCACCACTTAGAAATATATTAAAAACAGAAAAAACCCAAACAAACCAACCAAACAACAGCCACAAAAGAGAGGGCTCAGTGCAGCACCATCTCAATGTTCTGCTCAGGGATGGACAGAAAGGAGGAGGAAAGCTGTTCCTCCAGTGCTGCCAGGTCTGGCCCAAGCAGTGTGAAAGAGCCAAAATTGCCTCAGCTGCAGCTTCCCCCCTTGCCCTGCCTGCTGAGGGACAGAGGCAGCACAGAGCCCAGGCTGGCAGCACTCACACCCCTGCTGGCACAGACATCTCCATGTTCCATCTCTGGCCAAACAACCCCAGGATGGTTCTGCTTTCCTGCCAGACTTGGCAAATGTCACTGACGTTTATGCAGGCACAGACACCCTGTGTGGCTCTGGGGTCAGAGCCCCCATGGCACAAAAACCCCAGAGAAGGTTGGGAGGAATCTGATAAATCTTCCTCACACAAAGCACCAGTTTATCAGATTATGCTCCTTTCTGACCCAGACATGGAGGAACTGAGGCATTTTAAAAACTTGGATTCCATGTTCAGTCTCATGTGAAGGGTGAGACAATGCAGATGTTACAATTCACCATCACAATGAGCAGCCAACCATTTCCTGATTCCAATACACTGTAAGTGTTTCTTGGCCTATCAGCTTTTGTCACACCCTGTGTAAATGCATTAAAGCCAATCATCTCAAATTACCCCTTATGAATCTTATTATAGAGCATCTTTCATAGTTCTATCTCTCTAAGGTATCCAGTCTTATTTACAAGGTCACCCTTTAAAACTTGTTTCTAGCTCCAGTTCTCTCTCAGCAATGTCGGTCCTATTCCGTGGCATTTCTAAGTCAGCATTTCTTATCTCAGAATTTCCATACAGATCCACACTATGTGAGCCTTCTGTCAAACTCTGGAAATTTCCTGCACATCCATTTCCCTCCCAGAGCCGTTCCCTGGCCAGCCCAGGGGCTGTGGGTGCTGCTGCCGGGCACAGGGGCTGGAGGAGCCCTGCAGTGTGACATTAAACCAGCAGAGCAATTGCCAAGCACAAAGAGATCCATCCTCACCTGCTCTGATGGCTGAGTCCCTGGGGCTCATCCTCAGCTGTCCCTGCTCCAGGGAGGAGGGCCTGGGCTCACACGCTGCCCTGCCAGCAGAAGGGAGAGGGTTAATGGAGCTTTTGGGCACGTTCTGTCCCCAGAGGGGTTTGGCACAGGCACGGGAAGCTCTCACACACAGGGAAAGGGTTAATGGAGCTTTTGGGCACGTTCTGTCCCCAGAGGGGTTTGGCACTGGCACGGGAAGCTCTCACACACAGAGAAAGGGTTAATGGAGCTTTTGGGCACGTTCTGTCCCCAGAGGGGTTTGGCACGGGCACGGGAAGCTCTCACACACAGAGAAAGGGTTAATGGAGCTTTTGGGCACGTTCTGTCCCCAGAGGGGTTTGGCACTGGCACGGGAAGCTCTCACACACAGATTATCCCGAGCCAGAGCCCTCCGGGGCACCCTGGAGACAGAGAGCAGGAACAGACCCGGCTGCAGCACTGATCCTGCTCCTGCTCTCCCAGAGGGGCAGGGACAGCATTCCCTCCCGGCCCCGAGAGCCCCAAGGACAGTCACTCACTGGGGTGGCTCTGGAGCTGCCACTTTGCTGGCACTCCTGCCCTAGAGCCAGCAGGTTTCTGTGGGAGCAGGAGTTATTTGTGCAGGTCAGAGGCTGCACAGCCCCAGAGCATTCCCTTAGGGACACAAAGCTTCCCACGTGTCTTTTGCAGTCCAGTTTGTAATTGAAGTGCATTTCCAGAGAGTTTCAATGGGAATGAGGTGCCCTGGTGCCAGCCCAGCATCAGATATGGGGCATGAGGAGACTCACCAGACACATTCCCTGCAGACTCTCCCCTCTCAGGGCTCCAGCTGCAGCATTCGCATTTCTCACCGAGTTCTCCTTCCAGGATTCCCAGCAGGAAACTGGCGGCCGCTTCCAGATGCAAATCCCCAAGGCAGCGCTGCTCCTCTCCCCCCCGAACCCCCCCTGCCTCCAGCCTTTCCTCCTTTTATAACCACGGCTCCACCCAGGATTCAAAGGGAGGCTCCCAGGTGCTTCCCAGACCCAAATCATTCCAGGTGTTTCGGGAATTAACAGAAATAAGCTCGTCCCTTTTGGGGTAACAAATTATGTCTTTCCCCATTCCCCCTTCTGCCTCCTGTTCCCTAAGGCAAAACACCCGGATCAGGTGGGGGCCAGGGGGAAAATGTCAAGTCCAAAACCAAACCAAAGTTGTTTTTCCATCGGTTTCCCTCAGGACTGTTCAGTTTCCCCGCTGTTCCTCGGCCACAGGAGCAGCTTCTCTCTGGGGCCCGTGGGGTGGCACAGGGACCCCCGTCCCGCTGCCTCCCGAGAGCGGAGCCCATCCCATCAAACCGCAGCTGGAGCGCGGCGCGGGTTTCCCTCCATGGAACGGGATCGCAGCGAGCCGCGAGTGCCGGCACAGACCCGGCCCGCCCGGCAGCGGCTCCGGCAGCAGCGCCGCAGCACACACGGCCCTGGGGGCGCCACCCGCCCGGGGGACCCCTGCGCGCCCCTGTCCCCTCCGGCGGCACCCGAGGGCACCGTCCCTGCCCGAGCCAGGGGAATTGTCCCGATCCCGGCACAGGGACAGGGCGGAGAGAGCGACCCCGCGTTCCGCAGGGCGGGCACGGGGCTGGGCACGGAACCGCAGCCCGGCCGCCTTGTCCCGGGACAGCAGCTGTCCTCGGTCATTCCTGCTGCTCCCGGGGATAAAACCCGCCTGGGGAATTGCTTCTGATCACGGCCAGCAGGTGTCTGACGGGAGTCCCTGAAACAGAGCTGAGTGTCTGTGACAAATGAGGGTGCTAAAGATGGAGTGACAGCAGAGGGAACCTTGTTCCTGCCAGTTACCCATGGGAAGAAAGCAATTCCCAGCGTTTTATGCTTGGGAAACAGGGGAAGGGAATTCTGTGTCCTCACCTTCTTAGGATACACATCTTCACTGTCCTATAAAGGGACCATTTGAGGCTTTAGAGAGATGGCCGTGGGTCAAGGATCTGCTGCCTCGGCAGGGCAGAAGGTGGAGCTGCTGTTGGTGATTGTGACAATGACCTGAACAATTAGAGATCAGTGGGAAGTTGTTCAGTGCACCACGAATGACAGAGAATGTGCTGGACTAGTGTCACATGCACAGCTGGGACAATGACCCTGAACACCCCAAAAAGGCAAAGAAACCCTGAGCCACGCTGTGATCAGACCCCATGGGGTCGATTTATTGGAAGCGCCAGTGAGGAACAACGGGAATTCCCTGGCGCTCAGCTTGGTCCCGCCTGCCCTCACCACCGCCCTCGGGAAGCGCTGCTCTTCCCGGCTGCAAAGCCAACAAACATTTTTTCCTCCGTCCCTTAAAACTCTTCTCTGAAAACCTCTGTTCTCCCGCGCTTCTCCTCCTGCAGCATCCTCCTCCTCGCGTCCCTCCCCGGCCCGTGGCTCCGCTGCTCCCCGGCAATGAACAGAATGGATGCGATGAATGTAATCGGTGTGAGCCTCGCCGGGCGGCCCGGGGCGCCGGGGGCTCAGCCCAGCGCCGGCCGTGCCAGCACCATCGGGCGCTGCAGCCGCTCGTAGGACACGAACATCAGCACGTTCCAGGAGCCCAGCCGCAGCAAGGACGGGACGAAGCCGTGCCGGCACAAGCGGGGCTCAGGGGACGTGCGGGGACATCCCCAGAGCGGGGATCCCCCAAATCCTGCCCGTGGGTCGGGGTGTTTGGGGCTCCGTGCCGCGGCCCGGGCGGTGACCGCAGCCGGTCCGCAGGAGCTGAACTCACCCCTTGCAGAGGCCGGCGGGGCCGTCCTGCATGAGCAGGGCCAGCAGGCAGCTCAGGGCATTGCGGGGCTGCCCGGGGCTGCCGTTCATGGACCGCGTCTTCACCACGTCCACCGGCGACGCCACCGCCGTGGCTCGGAACCCGGCGCCGAAGGCGGCCACGGGGTGGCACGGGAACGTGTGAGCGTGGGCAGGGCCGGGGCTTGGACGCGGCAGGGACAGGGATGGCGCCCGGCCATGTCCCCCCCTCCTGTGCCGTGCTCACCTGTCACCGGGATCAGAACCGGGACCGGGATCAGAACCGGGATATCGGGACCGACATCAGAACCGGGACCGGGATCAGAACCGGGATATCGGGACCGGGATCGCGGCTGGGAACGGGCGGGGCCCCGGGACCCGCCAAGCCCCGCGGGCGCCGCCTGGCGGACACAGCGCGGCGGTGCAGAGCAGCGCCCTCCGGTGGGCGGCGGCGGGACTGCAGCGCGACTGGGGCTTCAATCAACAAAATTTATTTTTATTTTAAAATTTATTTTCTATTATTATTGTTTATATAATTATTGGGTTTTTATTTTTATTTGTTTTATTCTTATTTTTATTTTTAATGTATTTTCACTCGTGTTCACGTTGAGCCTCTCGCTGAACCCAAGAGATAAGGGAATTTCTTGCCAATTTTTTGCTCGTACTGACCAACTGAACCCATCCCAAACCCCCTGAATAATTTGGAGGGGTTTTTTTCCCAGCCTAGGCAGAAAATTATTTTTGAGGAATAAAAAAAAACCGAGTTAAAAGATATGGGGTCTAAGGGGAAGAGAGGTGTTGTGTGTTCAATTAAAAAAGCACTAGGAAAAGTAAAGCCCTGGAAGGTTTCATATTCTCTCCCAGCCTGATTTTTGTGTGATTTGCTCTTGATTCCAACTGCTCCCAGGGATTTTAAACCTCTGGGGTTAAAATGAGCTGCTCAGCATGACAGAAAATCATGGGAGAACTCTCTGGATTGGGCAGTGGTAGTCTCTGTGTAGTGCCATAACACAAAACAATGACAGACTGGAGGGGAATACTGACAGTTTATTTCACAGAGCAATGCAGAGTTTATTTTGATCTAGCTCTAGTCTCATCAAAAAAGTCTCTTCCTCTGCTTTTTTTCAAAAAAAAAAAAAAAAAAAAGGTAGCAAATATTCAGGACAATAACAGTCAGTGCATTATGCATAAAAGTTGGGTCTAGTTTAAAAAAAAATAAAGTTAATTGTAAAAACAACTCTTTGTTGGTTTGCTTTTATCATTTCCAAGCTTTTAAGCAACGAACCTTTCAATCAAGTCATCTCCAAGGATAGAAACATAACATGCAGGTGATCACCAACAGATGCTGAGGTTTAACAGCATCTCTCACTTGGCAATGACAATCCACCAGGAATGGTTCAGAACAGCACCACATCAAAGGGAGAAGCAACTTCGTTCTCAAAATACCTTCAAATCCACCAAATCTTACAGTTCTGCAGAACAAGACACGCTGCATTTCAGGGACTGGAGAGTACCATGAAGAAGGACAGTATTTGGGGAAGGTAAGAGGAGGGGCTTATTCCACTTACACTCATAAAAACCTGGGGGAGATGCAATTGATTTTGGGTGGTGCTTTTTAAAGCATCAAAATTCACATTGTCATAATCAAAGTAGGTTTTTTTTTCCACATAGTGAAGTTGGCCCCTGCCATCCCTATCCCCTTACACCTGATGTCATTGTCACAGGCTGGGCAAGTCACCTGTGGGAGAGTGCTACAAGTACCTGAGCCTAATCCCTGCCCACCCTGGAAAAGGTCAGGCTCCTCCAGTCACTGGTTTCACTGGGAAAAAACCTGCATCCACCAATGTTTTAATGGTTCTAATGGTTCACATCCACCCTAAGCAAGCAGGAATAGAATTGTTTCAGAGGCACAAAACTTCAACCTGCACCCCCCACCTCTAAGGGATTTATGTCTAGGACATGTTAGGGAAGCTTAATTCTGCTGTGCCAAGCTGCTTTCCCTGTCTGGGTTCCCTGGATTTATACCTGATTTTCAGCACCTCTGGCTGGCATTTCACACAGCAAGCAATGTTGCCTTTTTGCTCTGTCTGTGCCCAAACATCTCCAGGTCTGCAGGGCATTGTCCATCCCCTCACAAACATCTCCAGAGCTGCAGGGCATTGTCCATCCCCTCACAAATAACCAAACATCCCTATGGCTCCTGACAGCTGCCCCAGGGTAACTCCAACTGGGGCTGACCCTTCTGACCTTAAAGATCAGCTGGTGACAGCAAGGACCTTTGCAGGGGCTGCAGTAACCCCTGACCTTCACCCTCCTCGGGGTGTAGGGGAACAGCCAGAGCATTTCCGTGCCAGCCCTGCCATCCCTGTGGCTCTGTGCCATCCCAGGGCTGCAGGGATGTTCTGGCTCTGTGTGTGTGAATGGCACTGGCCTGCAGTGCCACGTGAAGGCAGTGGGGCACAGAGCTCAGCCAGTTTGCCATGGGATCCCTGAGTGCTTCCTGCTGCCAGGGGAGGATTTCCAAACGTGCAAACAGGTTTGGGGTGTCACAAAAGCCCAGCTGGCTGTGGGGAGCCCAGCAGAGGAAATCCCTGAGGCAGGGCTGGGCAGGCAGCGCTTCATGGCCCTGCACACATCCCTTGGTGCACAAACTCCATTTCCTGATGGGTGCCAGGCCTGACACTGCACAGGCAGTGCTTCATGGCCCTGCACACATCCCTTGTTCCACAAACTCCATTTCCTGATGGGTGCAGGCCCATCCCTGCACAGGCAGTGCTTCATGGCCCTGCACACATCCCCTGCCCCACAAACTCCATTTCCTGATGGGTGCAGGCCCATCCCTGCACAGGCAGTGCTTCATGGCCCTGCACACATCCCTTGGTGCACAAACTCCATTTCCTGATGGGTGCAGGCCCATCCCTGCACAGGCAGCGCTTCATGGCCCTGCACACATCCCTTGTTCCACAAACTCCATTTCCTGATGGGTGCAGGCCCATCCCTGCACAGGCAGTGCTTCATGGCCCTGCACACATCCCTTGTTCCACAAACTCCATTTCCTGATGGGTGCAGGCCCATCCCTGCACAGGCAGTGCTTCATGGCCCTGCACACATCCCCTGCCCCACAAACTCCATCTCCTGATGGGTGCAGGCCCATCCCTGCCCTTGGCTGCTTCAAGAGAGGTGCACAAAGCTGGGGAGTGCAGGGAAAGCTGCTGGAGCCATCCTGGGGCAGCAGCACTCACATCTGGGCACCTGCACCGTGCCTCTGCTCCCCAGGAACCTCTTGGAACCCCAGAACCATTCAGGCTCGAAAAGACCTGGAGGATCAGGGAGTGCAGGCTGTGCCTGATCCCCCATGGGGGATTTTGGGTGTCCCAAAAGGCTCAGGGCAGCCTGGCCCTGCAGGAGGCACTCAGTCACAGGCATCCTTGGCCTCCACACATGGAGTTTGTGTTGGCAGCTCTTGCTGGACCCCACTGGATGTGCCAGAGATCAGCACTCCAGACCTCAATGGCAAGAGTTGCAATGCTTGTCAGAGGGCCCTGTTGGGGTTAGAAGAGCTTTCCCTCATTTCATTCTCTTACATGGCCACACCAGAACCATTCATTCTGTGGCCTTCAGTGATGGAGCTGAAATTGCATTTTATTTCAGACTCCATAAGTAGTGAAATTGTCTGGTGTTCCATGTCTGTACCAACATCCATTCAATCTTGCCTAATGCAGCTATTAAATTAAAAGACTGGTTCTAATTGGTCTTCCTGAGTCAAAGTGTTTCTCCATCCCACTTTAGGTAAAGCTCCATAAAGGGTCTATTTATAAACGTTGCCAACGTGGTTAATGCTTTTGACCTTTGATGGGGAGCAATTCTAATAATTGTGCAAAGCAGCAGCAACATTTTTTGTTACTGTTCTGAATGTTCCTGTTCAGGAAAAGTCTGATGGCCTCTATTTCCCCCTCTCTTCCTCTTTCTCTGTTTTTTTAAGTCCGCCAAATAAAAGGATTTATTTGCCCAGAGTGCAGACCAGCTGAGTTTAGCAGAAGTTCATGAGCAGTAATCCAGAGAACAGTTCCCACACAGCTTCTGAGAATCCACCCCATCAAAACACACAGTCCTTCTGACAGGTGTTTTTAACAATTAGAGCCAAAATGGGCACAGGGGGAGGACAAGCACATGTGTGATAAAGAATCTGCTGTTACATCTTTCTCATATGAGTGATGCAATGACCTCCTGGATTCTGACTCAGGACAGCTGAGAGGAAATTAAGGAGGGGCTTAAACAAGACAATTGCTTAAATTGTAAACTAATTGTAAACTGTTCTACAGCAAGCAAACAATAACTCAAATCTTGAAAAAAAATTATTAAATTATTCCATTATGTTTTCATCAGCACTTGTATTTTATTTTCACGCACTGCTTTACAAGTGCCCTACAGCTCTAACCTAGCTGGGTTTTTTTGATGTGTGATGGACAGACTGGTGCATGCATGATTTCAGAGGGGCAGGAAACAATAGTGACACATCCTGATCAGCACAGAGCTGGAGCTTTTGAGTCTGTCTGGGTAGAGAAAGCCTTGGGGAGCACAGGGGAAGGGTTTGGCTGGGTAAAGTCACAGAGTTTAAATCCCTGTCATGTAGGTGAATGCAAGGGAGATGTGCCACAAAACAGATGGGTGTGAGGAGATAGAGGGATTCCTCCTCATCATCAGCACACCACAGAGCATTTCCTTTCAATGTCCTCTCAGAAAACTGAGTTCCTGCTTTCCTACTTTCCTGAATTTTTGCTTCAAGATTTTTTACTGTTTTAGCTGTATTGGAACCAGATTTAAACCCTTGGTTTGAACTGCAGAAGAGGGAATTGGTGATGAAAGAAATGTTGGCAATCATCCTTTTTTTGAGCTGCTGGAGTGAAGCAGGTTATGCCTTTCTAATTGTTTGAGTTTGCAGCAACCCCCCCCCCCCACTCCCCCCAGGATTCCCAGCATAAATTCAGGTCTGGGAAAAGGCCAGAGTCAGGAGCACCATGCCAACCCCATGTCATCACCCTCTGGCAATCTGCCACAGCAGAAACTGCACACTTCAAAACTGTTTGGTTACCCCAGCAGTTCATATTTTCTTGCTGGAAGGAGGCTCATCTCTTGTACTGAGCATTTAAAAAATGTAACAACTCTAAATCTGGTATTTTTCCAAGTGGGAGGATGGTGAACAAATAAAAATTATTTTTTATATATAATATCCTTCCTAGATTGCTCCTGGGATCCCGGAGATAAGAATAAGAGAATAATCTGTACTCTTTATGGACAAGTGAACCAAAGTCTGACTAAAGTGAGGACTACACCTCAGAGAAGCACTGAAGGTTCCACTTTTGGCAATTCCAGAGGAGAGACTCTGCTCACAGCCTGCAGGTGACTTGTGATGCACCACACAGCAGGAAATATTGACCTCCTTGGCTTTAGGGAGAAAACCCAAGATTCCCCAGCTCTGGCATCCACAGACCAGCTGCCTGGGATGCTGCTGAGCTCACACAGCCTGGGACTGCCCTGAAAATAAACCCATGAGCACAGAACACACCTGGGCCATGTTTCCTGCACTCACAGAATGCACAGCTGGACTTCCCTGCCTGGCCTGCTCCTGCTGTCTGGAGCTGTCCCCAGTTGTCCTTTGGGGCAAGGACCTGCCCTTGTGCACTGGGCAGGCACTTTGAGCACCTGCATGAAGCTGTTTCAAATTTCACTCCTGGAATTTTGGCTCCTTAAAATTTAAGTCAGCAGTATCAGCAGCTGGGGGCTGTGAACAAATCACAAACGGGACAGGGCTGCTGTGGAACGTGCCTTGAGCTGGTTAATTTTCCAGCATCAGTCTCATTACATGGCTATGACAATGGGCAGATGCCACCAGCTCACACCCCAGGCAGCAGACCATGAACTTAATGTTACAACTTACTTGATAAGTTTTTTGACCAATCACACAAAGCAAAAGCACATTGACAGTAGTTTGATCCAATCACTATAAGCACACATACCTTTGGTTAAACAGTCCTTGCTTATTTTGAATACAATACCTACTTGTAAGCCTTAAAACACAATGCTCAGAGCTCCATTATTAAGCTTCAAACTTCTTAATATCTTGCTAGATAAACTTTTCTGTAGCTTAGAGGTTTATTCTACACAAGCGTTAATACACAGATCATTGCTCTATTTGCCCTTGATTTTCTACTTTTAAATAAATTTTCTGCTCACCTAACTCATAACTACTTAGCTCTAATCATAATTCTACTTTATCTGAAACCTGCCTTTTGCAGCTTTCCCAAAACCCTCTGATTTTGTAGATTCCTACAAGCAGAACTACTCCCAAACTCACTGGTGGATCTGGCCCAACACCACAGGTCCAGATACAGAACCAAAACTAGGATTGAACTCAGACAGTCAAAACAAGCAAAGCAAATACCTAAATTATATTCTCATATACACAGGTCACAGAGCAAGCTGAGTGCAGTAGCAGCACACTGCCTTCCTTTCATTTGCACAGAACAACCAGAAAGAAAAGGTATTTTTCAAATGCCAGACTAGAATTTGGTTGATGCTGTTGTTGTTTATCTCCACCACACTGGCAGCCTTTAATTCAGTGTGAATTTGAGTCCATAAGAGGCTGAGTGTGGCAGCAAAGGAGCCCACATTGGGATCCTGATTCCTGACACATTGCTTGCAATATTTGCCCTCCAAGGATGCTCCTGCCTTATGTCTGCACCTCCTTCAGCTGGGAATTCCAGCTGGGAATTTCAGTGCACCTTCCTCTGTAAGGTTACAGATTAATCCACATGCCCCAGTAATGGGACCAAGAGAATCATGGAAAAGGAGCAATTGACAGCATTTCTTCACATTCCTAGCCAGACAGCATCTGTTCAAATGAGATTTTGTGAATTTGATGCTGTCTGAACAGCAGGTCTGGTCCATAAGCCACCAATAACTCTTTTTCCTTCCCTCTCCCTTCTCTAATGAAACAATCAGCTCTAAAACAGATTCCTTGGAAAGAGATATGTGCAAATGGATTTTTTTTTATGCCAAACAGAGCATTCCTAACACCAGTAAAATCAACGTGGGTATAAGGGATTGCTCATTAAGAGGTGGAATCTCTATATTCTGCTCTTCTAAGAACTGGAATATGTTAAAGACAAACATATTTCTTATTCATCTTTTCTCCCTGGTGACAAGTTGCTATTGGACACCTTATTTAATAGTTTCACAGACACTCCCTGCAAAGAAAGAGTGTGAAAATTTATCTCATCTGAAAATGGATTTGCTTTGAGTGGGAAAATCCATGGATCCAGCTCACTTGGCATGAGGATTATAATTCTGAGAAAAGCTTAAACTGTCACATCCATCCAAACAGGTTTGGGGTGGGGTATTTTGGCCAGAATGCTTAGAAAGGGAAAATGCATGCCACAGTTTAAGCTTCCTTGAATTGCAATTCTTCCTCTTTCTTTCTCAATGAAGGAAAATTAAAGAAAGATGAATCTCTTCATTTAATTTTACTACTAAAATTCACTAAGTGCAACTTTCTGTGCCCCTTCCAGAAGACTTCCTGCAGACAAAACAGGAAAATCTTATTCATGCATCAGAAATTCTGGCACATTTATCTAAGCGCTGTAAAATACACTCTGTTCACAGCCATGTAAGAGAAAAAGAACAATTACACCAGGCCAGATCAAAGATCCATCTGCTCAGCCTGCAGATTCTGAGGGCAACAAGTAGGGGATATCTGCAGATAATGCACAGAGTGACGCTTCCCCTGCACTGTCTTTAGACAATAATGCAATTAAAATAATTCACCATCTCCATCAGATGCTGCTAACAAGATTAAATTAAACTCTGACCTGGCCATTTGCATACCACAAGCAGAAAAATAAAAGCCAAAGTGAGTCATTTCTCACCCTGATTTATTTGGTCACATCAAAAACTAGTCCAACATGATGAGATGAGATGAGATGAGATAAGATTATCTACATATTTCTTTCTTAGCTAGTAATTACACTTCACACAAAGTATATTATTCTTTCATGGTCAGCTACAAGTTAAAAAACTTCTGGAACATCTGTAATCTTAGATTAGCTTCTGAGGAAAATGACAGTTTCTCTTAGCACTTTAACAGGAATTATTTTCCCTTCTAGGCTAATCCAGAGCAGCAAATCAATGCCACAAAGGTTATGTTAT
The DNA here is from genome assembly GCF_035770615.1 of Melospiza melodia melodia. Classification (NCBI taxonomy): domain Eukaryota; kingdom Metazoa; phylum Chordata; class Aves; order Passeriformes; family Passerellidae; genus Melospiza; species Melospiza melodia. Next base: position 138,282,414 of record NC_086195.1, read on the forward strand.
GCCTCCTTTTGCTGTAGAACAGCAAGCTGTTGATGTTTTCCTTTTTATAAATGGCTCATTATATTAATAAAGAATCACATAGTGTCTCTCTCTCCAATCACTGTCCCCTTAGGATTTTTCTCCCTTAATGCAGCATAGTGGCTCTTGAAGCTATTGGTTGGAGGGAAGTTTGTTTTATGGAAAAAAATTCCAGATGATTTCATGTATATGGCATCTTTGTCATGTTAGGATTGAAATACTCCCCCACAGTTTCTGATGAGGCTTCTCAGCTTTTGAAAATGCCGTTCAGTTTTTCATTTTTTATGCTAAGCAAGGAATGTCACACAACAATAAAAATTAAGCTGCTCACAGGAAATGTGCAATAATCCACCCTCAGCCAAGATAGCTAATGAAAACTGGGATTTATCAAATGCTGCTAATATAAGAAACTAACTGCATTCAGAACATGTTCATGTGGCATTCTGGCAACACATAACTGAAAATCTGTCTCTCCCTCCTTGATCCCTTGAGGCATAAACATTAATAAAAAGTAGCTGCATTCTGTAGGTACTTTCTTAGAAGTCCTTCCAAGGGACACTTCCAAGGGACACTGTACTTCCCTGAACAGGAGGGACACTTCCAAGACCCTTTGGGTTGGCAACAAAGGCTTCTGTGCTAAAACCCATTCAAAACGGATCTCCCTAAACAAGCTCATTATTAAAAGGACAATGTAATACTTAAAATTATTAGAAAATCATAATTAAAAGCAGCCTGACCTCTCCTTCTGCTGGTCACTACACCAGCAACACCCCAGGAGAAGAGGCGTGTACTTTCAGGACATTCTGAAATACAGGTATGGAGTTCACCTGCTGCCAAACAACGCAGCCACAGCAAGGATAACAATGCACAAAGTGGAGGGGAAAACTCAAAAGGGAGTGGCAGAGCCATCATTTGGATGGCAGAGCCATCATTTTGATGGTAGAGTCATCATTTGGATGGTAGAGTCATCATTTGGATGGCAGAGCCACCATTTGGAAGCACACAGAGAGGGGGGATCTTCCCTGCTGCCACAACCTGTGCTGGAGTCAGTGGTGGAAGAGAAAGGAGCAGCTGGATCACCCCAGAGCCAAAAAATAAAGTACAAGATCTGGGCAAAACCACCTGGCTATTTCAGCTACAACTTCTTAGAGGGCACAGAGCTGCTGCCCCTCCAGCTCTGCACTGCTTTAGGTGCTACCAGGAAAAAACACAGGAGCTGGACATAGGTGGCTCTTGCTCTCTGTCTGTTCTCTCCCCTTTCCTGCTTCCCTGCATTTATCTGTCTCCTTCCCTCCCTCTCCTGCTCCTCCAAGTTTTATTTCTTGGCTCAGTAATGCACTGAGATTATTTTTTGTTCAGCTGCACTGGAAATGCAGGATGTTGGTAATGTCAGGCTCAGGTAGGGATGAAAGAGTAAATGAAGCTGGAGGCCATCCATGTAACAGTCTGAGAATTTCTATCATAGATCCTATTGTTAGGGACAATAAGAGAAACTCCTTTTGCCCTTATAATGAAAAAGGGGGGGGGAAAAGAGGTATATTACACTTTAAATTTGCAGCTAGTAGAGCAGGACAAAGAAATATTTTAGTAAAATTATAAAGAATAATCAAAACTGGGGTTTGCTGCTCCATGGCAAATCAAATCCCAATCTTACTTATGTTAATAAATATACCCTACATAGGTGTGTGTGCATATATAGGGAGAGAGAGTATATTTTTTTATATAGGGCCATTGATTTGGAATTGCTGGAGAGATTTGATGAGAGGGGAGAAAAAGTGGAGCCTTTTCTTACATTGCTAGGTTGTGACACAGCCATTGCTGGAGCTGCAGCAGGGACTGCCTGCCTTGTGGTGCCCAGATAAATCAGATTTGGCAATGCCTGGTCTGACTGGCTTCCAAAAAGCAGCAGTAAAACACAGCTAGTATGTTAAGAACAATGAAATAAAGCATTTCTAGACTGGTATTATAAATACCCCTGACATATTGCATTGTTTTATCTGCATTAGCAAAAACCATGAAAACCAACACCTTTAACTGCAATAATCCATAGCCAAGCCCCTTGGAAATTCCTCTAACCCAAGCTATGGTAAACAAAACATCTTAGTGAATTGGCACAGGAATTGTACCAACATACTGGCTACTGGAATATTGAAAGATTTCCATGTATTTTCTTCCAGTGACACTAACACAGTACATTACAAATATATTTGTAAAACAGGAGAAGATGTAGACAGTACAAGTAATAGACATAATTGGAAATTTGAGGTAATTTTTTTTAATTACTTGAACAAACCTTTCATACCCACTAAATATTCACAGGTGAGACCTAACCTGGAATGCTGTCTGATTTTAAGACCAAGTGCTGTTATAAATTCATATCTCAGAGTGTTTCTAAGAAGTACATCTTGGTTTCTGCGCTTTCAATATAAAGGAAGAGCTGTAAATCTCAATTCTAATTTCAAGCAGCTCTTGCTGGGAGACAAATCTTCTAAACTTGCCCAACTACATGGAACATTTCCCCAGTCTCCTTCTTTACTGACTCTGACAAATTTTATGTGGTGACAGGATAATGCCACAGACCCTGGGGCACTGTGCCACACACTAAAATAGTGCACATGTTCTCTCACAGCACTTGAGCACAGCACCTGGAGGCTTTGGGGATGTAAAGCTCCAAGGCAATAAATACATTTTCATCTGAGGTGAGAAAATTTAAATTTGGAAGGTGGAAGCCAGCAATGATGCCAGCCTCAGCAGAAACTGAAATTTTGAATCCAGATTCCTTAAATGTGGCACAGTTAAATATGAGCAGTGCAGATATCGAGACTGCAGATTCAGAGGGAGAGCCAAGGATGGTGGCGATTTGTACCATTTTCACATTACTTCTCTGTAAATTAATGGGGAACCAGCAAAAAAAGGTTATCTTTACAATGAGAAAAGCAACTTTCACTTGATAAAAAATTTTAATGACCTCCTGAGAATTCTCCAGTTTATTTCTTTCCTGCCCCAAGTTTTGATCTCACAAAAATATTCAGCAATCTGGCATTTTTCAAATATTATTTCTATTCATTTCTGTATTACTGCTACAAAAGATGCAACATAAACAGAACATAAATCAAAAAGAACTCTGCTGCACAATTAAATATCTGTTTCTTACAGAAATGCAATTATTATATCTCATAGAGGGGAAAAATATTTTAAAAGCACTGCAAAGAATTCAGGGTGTCTCTCAGTCCCTCAGGTTCAGTTCAGGCCTTGTAACCCCCAAGTGTGATTTTTTCCAAGGTACTGTGAAATGCTCAGGTTCACCACCCTTACACTGATTATCACAATTATTGCAACCCTTATTGTCATTACAATAACTCTTAACCTCAGTGTATTCACAAAGAGAAAGTTATAGATTTCATTTAAAAATTAATTTTCTAATGACAGAATTGGAAGTCTCTCAGTCTCTCTTTAGCTGTTCTTGACAGCTAAAAGCCAGAAAAGGAATTTCCCTCTCCTCTGTGCCAAGGTTCACACAAATGTGAACATTAGGACAGAGAAAAGTTTATTAAGGAATGTTGTGGCAAGGTATAAAAGGCTACAAAACTGTGCTTGGGGCTCCTCATGACAGATATAAAGGGTCTGATGCTGAAGCAGGACCTTTAAATTGTAAAGGAACCAATAAATTGTAGAAATCAAGATCTGAGATGGGTTTTAAGCTCACTCCCACTCCTTTCTGATTTTATGTCAGCCAGTATTTTTTCTATTCCCTTTTTCTGCCACACTGCCCATCTCTGTGCCCTGATGAGGAAAACAGATTTGATACTTCCTTTTTGTGCCTCGAAATTGTTTTTCTTTTAGAAGTGCTTCATGAAGAGGGTCATTTCTGCTCAGCACCTCTCCTCCCATGTGTTTCACCAAGTGAATTCTCGTGATGTGAGCCATTAAACTATGGGCCAAACTCTCTTTTAAGAGAGTGCTTGACACCAAAGCCTGTAAACTGACCCACTGAGGGATAAGAAGTGGCATGCTACCTAAGGTAGTATTTCTGAAGCTGTAGAATACCTCCCCAGTTGACAGAATACCTCCCAGTTGCCTGAATGTACAGGTGACTGTTCTTCCACGTGTGAAACTGCTACATGCTACAGAAACAGGAAAAAATGTGAAGTCACATCCCTAAAGAATGGAGGGAAAATAGGTTACTTCCCTCCTCTGCTTACTGAAAGAGAAACTAAAATTTTAGATTAGTTAAAAATATGATGGAGTTTTGTTCCTGCACTTTAAAAATCTTCATGAGGAAGAATTGTAACTTTTCACTTTGGCAGAATCACATAAAGAGAACTTCAGGCTTTTCTTTGCCGTTGAACTATTTACCAAGTTTAATCTGAGTTGAAATAGTACTCAGCTGCTCTGAGAGCAGCAATTTTAAGAGGTAAATCTACCATTTCTGTGTAATGCAGTTTCCACCACTCCATTTCCACCTCAGCAGTAGATACATTGGCCTAAAAGCGAATCAACTTCTCTATCAATATTCCTGAAGCAAAGCTCATCAGTCACTGGGACACAGGACAAAGGAAAGCTCCACACTCATGTCTGGCTATTTTTCTCTGAGATGGAGCACAGCTCAAATATAGATTACAAGTCTGGTGAAGGAATTACAAGGTGCTATGGTCTGAGTTAGACAGGACGTAAAATATTATAAAACATTTATATTAGTTCATTTGAGGTTTCACTCTCAAAGCTTCTGTCAACCCAGTCTGTCACAAAAGGCAACATCCTATCCATGAAAATTAAGAATATCCAAACCAGGGGAATATTCTAGAAGATAAGGCAGCCACTGGTTATATTTCACTATTTAGTAGAAGCTGAGCACTAGAAAGTACAATTTTTAAATTACATAGTAACCTGTTGATAAATAGGGAATTTTTTTGCTGGTACGAACCAATAAATTGTTTTTCTGGAATATAACAGCATTGGAGACACACATCAAGGAGTTTAAACAAAGCAAACCATCATGCTAGAGGAATTTTAAATTTTAAAAGAAAATGTGAATAGGAATTGAGGTAGATAAATTCAGTAAAGTAGATTCAAACCAAGAAGATCAACGCATTCAGAAGGCACAGGGAACAGTGCTTGTTTATTTACTGGTGTGACTTCAGAACACAGAGTATCTCTGGTGATGCCATTGCAAATAACATCAGCAGAAGGATTTACAGCCAAACACACACTCAGGATGTGTTTCAAAACCTGAGCATCCCCACATTTAAGATATTTATTACAAAGACTACTCAAGGTCTATGTGGCTCTTCCCTTACCCTGGTACCAGTGAAAGGCAGCACTATCTCAGCTGGAAAATTTGCTTGAAAGACTTGAAAGCCTTGAAAGCCTTGTCCTGAGGGACTTTGTTTTCATAGGAGTTAAAACATTTCATTTAACTTTTTGATATTCAACTCAGGGGGTTGAGAGAAGTTTCCTGGGGAAGAAACGTAATTTATGACATGCTTCTTATTACTTTATGCTGGAAAGGTGCTAGCAGGGAGGCTGAGACAATTTCACAAGTGGATGGCTGTAAGTGAGAGGGCTGTGCTGCCTCAGGTTTTATATCTGTAGGTCGGGAAAAGCTGTTCAGAGCCTTGTCCAGGAGGTGGCAGGAGAAGTTAACCAATATTAACCAACCCCTCCTGTCGTGCCCTAATTCACAGAACCATGATGAGCCGGGAGTTACCACAAGGAAAGGTAATAAAGTCTGGTTGCTGAAAAACAGAAAAGCCTCTTGCTGACTATTTCTCCCTTGAATCTGATATCTGTGCCTGTGTAATTTGTCCAGTTATAAACACACTGCATTTTAAAGGAAATCCAATTTACAGCAGCATTCCAGCACTGTAATTAATACCTGGAGTACAATTTCATTTTTATTCCAATTTCATTTCTGCTCCGCTCTACAGAAAGAGCTCTTGCAACACTCAATTTACCCAAAAGGAGACAATTTAAAGGAATCCAGTGGCAAAACAAAACAAAAAAGAAAAAGAGAATAAAAAGAAAAATCAGTGGCCCAACTGAAAACCATCCATCACCGATGTTCACACTTTGTAGCTGGAACATTGGAACACCAAGTATTTTTATTGAGAAACCTCATTAGTACTTTTATATTTAGCCACATTGCAGCAACAAGGGGAGCCCAAGCCACAACACTAGATTTGGTACAGAAAAAGCCATTCCCCAATTTGAGTTAAAAATAAAAAGAATGAGTAATGCAAAAATCAGCCTCTGCCCATATTTCCTAGAATCTGTGCTTTGTTCATCCTCTTTTAATTATTTCAAACCCTATTTGTCACTCAGTGCATTTTCCTTTCCTTTCACAACCACTGTGCACGAGAAAAAGGATCAGTCTCTTGGGAAGTCTATATTGGTCAGACACCAGCCACTAATTAAAATGAATCAACTTTTCTGACTTTGCAGCACTTTTTTTTTTTTTTGCTCCAGTAGAACAAAAACCAATTTAGAGAAATTATTCAAATTTAGGCAAAATACCAGCCTTGAGGAAAAAAAATTACACAGAAAAATACCTTCTATAAGTTGGTTACCCATAAATGGACAGCTTGGCATGAGAATGTTTAATATTAATATTTATCAGACACTTAAGTGATGATAATTTTTTTTGTTTGTTTCTAGAAGCACAGATAGTGTGGTGTGCAAGTGACAGCAGAAGAAGAAGCATGAAGCAAACAAGTTCTCTTTTGTGACATGCAGCACAGAAACGCTGCCCCCAACGCGCAGAGAGCAGTTTAAGAAGCCAAAAGCCTTAGGAAATATCAAGCTCCTATGATGGCAGATCAAAGAATGCCACAGGAAGGCTGTGACAGAGCTCCACTGCAGATTTCTGTGTGCCCTTGCAAGAGAAAACTTGTTAGATGGTGGTGCCCTAGCAATTAGAAACTCTCACCCAAGTTAAATGATGGAGAATTCATGTGCCTGGCATTCTCTCAAACATTCCCCTCACGTTTTCAGTTTGGGGAAAAGGAATTAAAACAAAATAAAGGCATTTTCTTCAGAAACATGAGGTTTTGTAGGGAAGTTATGAGGATTTCCCTGGGTTCTCCCTCCAGTGTAGTTCACAGAACTTGCTGAGCTCTCCAGTAGCCTGTCAAAGGGAGTGCTGGCACCTCTGTCATTGCAGGACAGGTACAAGGTGGCACAGAGACCTCACCAAGGCACTGCAGGGTCAGCTTTACCCACAAAACAACAGAAAAATGCAGCTTAGAAACAACAGCCCTGAAATCAGATTTTATCTCCTTCAATATTAACAATCCATCCTGGGAAACAGGAATAAAACCCTGCTGGTCATCTTATGCACATCCATGGGCAGAAGCACTGGGTGTGATGAGGTCACAAGGGCAGGAGACACAACTTTAACCAAAGCAGAGCATCCAGGTGGATTCCCACTCCTCAGCTCTGGGAGAGCTTCACAGCCAGAGTGAAAACTCAGAGCTGAGCACTTGTGAGAGGGGAAAAGCAGAGGCAGGGAAGGCAGAGATGGCAGCAAGCCTGACATCCAGAGCAGAAGTTGTAACTTTCTTTCCCTAGCCCAGCCTCATCTTCAGGTCATCAGATGCTTCATTTATTGCATCATTGGTGCTTTGCTAATCAGATGGATTTAATTCTCTCATTTCACTGGTCTGTCTGAGGAGTGCAGCTCTGGAAGTGCCAGATCTGCAGTGCACAGAGATGTGTTTGCCATTTACTGCATGCTCACATTGCAGCCGTTTGATCCCAAGCAAAGGCAGAGCCATCTTAATATTCTGTAATATTAAAAATCTTGGGTTTTTCCCTATCATTAATTTACTAATGATCCTTAGGAAGAAAAGAGCTCAGCCTCAGACTATGCTGCTTTGGTCTCCTAATGACACCAGTAGCTAAATTCAGTTTCAGAGGGGAGGGAGGTCATGAAGTATTCATTTTTATCCAAAAGTGTTGTCTCTGCAGTATTTTCTCCACTTGCATCAGAACAGGATGCACTAAAGGGTAAACTGTTTTGCTTTGCCATTAACTTTAAAAGCATGCAATTTCAGTACTCCAGCAGAGCAGAGAGCCCATAAATTAATCTGTGTTCAGCACAGGAGTGGTGGCCACATCTGAAGTTCCCCCAGCCCTTGTGTCCATGGGAGAGCTCTCTGCAGCTGCTCCCTGGTTGGGTACAGAACAAACCATATCAGCCCCAGCTAACTGCCCTCTCAGAGATGGGAATTTTGTGTCTGGATGCTGGAAAGACACAATGGTGGCCTGGGTCACCTTCTTATTGGGAATGAGAACTGAGTGTCAGGTCCGAAGTGGTGTATAAAAAAAAAAAAGAAAAAAAAAAACACAAAAAAATCACAAAAAATCCCTCAACCAAATCACTTAAAAGAGTTATCAGTGATTTATTTTCCAAATGGAGGGGAAAGGACTGTGCAGGGAGCTGGTGTGGGTGTGGTGCAGGTAGTAGTTATCTACAGAAAGTTGAATAAGTTGGGACAGTGTCCTTAGTTTGGAAACTGATCACCCCTGCAAGGACTTCAAATGCAAGAATAAAAAAATGGCACTAAGTCAAGTGGCAGAGGGGAAAAGCTTCAAAATGCAGAGCAAAACTTCAATATTTTGAAGTTGCCTCCAAATGGCAACCACAGGAGCAGCAAGTACACAAAACAGGATGGGAGACTGGTCAGGAAACAGCCTTGTGAAGATGACCTGGTATTAGAGCAGATTACCTCATAAAACAAAACAAGATAACTCCCCAAACAAAGCAAACAAACCCTGAGATATAGAAACAGAAACTCCAATAGTCTCATACAGTAAGTCTTCCATTTTATCCTGAACTGACACAGCCTGTGCTATGTAGGTTTCAACATCTTGCTTAAAAAATAATGGAGATATATTAAAGAAGAGGTTTGATAACTATTACAGGCATAGAAAAAATATTTAAGAAAAAAGATCAACACTTTTCCTTTTCCTCTTAGGAGAAGTGTATTAAGCTTATTAAGTGTATTAAATCTTCAGATACAGAATGGTTTTAACAATGCTATTTTGCCACATTGAGGCATTAAAGCAGAAAAGTGTGGATCCCTTGTGCTAGATCAGCAATGTGTTGCACATCTAAGATAATATAGGTTAGGGTCTGTTACAAACTTCCCTCATAACTTCAGAGACAATAGTTAAAATTCTGTCATTAAAAGGCACTGGCTTCCTCTAGGCAGAATGGAGAGCAAATGTAAGTAATAAAATGCTCAAAAGCATTTGAGCATAATGGGAAGTGATCTTTGGGCATTCAGTAAGGAAACAATGTTTTAGGTTAAGATAATGCAGGTTTAGAAACATTTCTGAAAGGTAGCATAGCATGGACCTCAGAGAAAACCTGACTATAAAAATGGTCCTGAATAGGGCAACCACAAGTTTAGAACATAATAGATCATATAACCAAGCCTATTATTTCAAAAAGGCAAATCTAAAAAGTCAGGGAATTCACCTGGACTGAAAACTCAAACAGGTAACTGAGAACTTAACCAAGTGCACCCTGAGGAAGGGGATCAGTGATGTGGCCCCAACCTCGTGTAAACTCAGTACAGGACCAAATGCAATTACCACCAAAATGTGAAAAGGGTTGGGATAGCAGAAATAAGGATACAGCTATGAAGATCAGCAAAGAAACTAATCACTAGGGAGATCTTTAAGTGGGGGAACAACGCAAGAATTTCTAGAAGTAGAATCAGAACTTATGAAGCAAATTACTAACAAAAACAAATGGTTCAGTAGCTGTACACTGGGGAAAAACTGCTAAAAAGAAGTTTATCATATAGCAGAAGGGAGAGTTTAAAACATAAATTAATCCACTCAAATTCTAAGGAAAGATTAATATTCTGCCTCCATTTTCAGTGAAGTAATTGTAATGCAGAATGCAAGATGAGGAGCTAACAAGATGAAAAGTCATTCCGTGTAATAGAGAAGCCAAAGACTGCCAGATTGCCATGCAACACATTCCCATCAGAAGGCTTGGATCCCTTCCTCTTAAAATGCTGACAGATTTTATGTTTGAAATCCCAGATCCTCTAGAAAGGGCTTGAGAGATGGGATTTGGTGCTTTAAAAGATGTCAGACTAAAGGCAGCTTAAGAAAAACAAGGGCCAATAATACCTGCCCATAAAAAGGACAGTAATATTCCAGAGCTATGAAAAAGTCTTGCAGGAGATAATGAGAAACAGGGATAAACAAAAAGGGAGAAAATGAAGCATGTGTTCACTAAAGTTGTTGTTGATAAGCAACTTCTATTTTATTAAGATATCAGTTTGACCAGAAAATGAGCTGTTTTAAGTCAAATATGCTCAGTCTTTTGGATCTGGTCTAACATGCACAAAATGTATAAAATTAATTGTCAAATGCAAAAAGGTATGGAATACTCCAGGACTGACGTAAGTGAAATGAAACAGAAAATTACATCAAAGATCATTCACTTAGCATTTGATAAGAATATTTCTTACAAATTTAAGCTCACGAACCAAAATAGACCAAGAAGGAGGAAGTCCTAGAGAATGGTGAATCCACCAGTGATGTACCCCTGTGAAAGGACAAATATGAAATATTTGACTACAAATATCAGGCTACATTTCCCACAGAAATAAGAAAGCACAAAACACTGTTGAGCTCTTTCTTACAGATATAAAAAACCTGAACCATGATCAAGGTAACCCAAAACAAAACAGGGCTGTAAACTCTTGGACCACTGGCTCTATAATCAGAAAATGTGCAGGACAGAGTGATTCACTAGGCCTGCTAAGATGAAATGTTTGCTGCCTATCCTGATGAAGTAGAACCACCAGGGAAGAAGGAAACTCATTTAAGCTAAGGAGCAGCATCACCCAATAAGCTTTAGAAGACCATCAATTAATTATAACAAACTTGAAAAAGGTCAAGACACAAGGAAAGTGATAATTTGAAGGAAGTATTTATCAAAAGCACTCAGGAGAAGAAATCACAGTAGTATGGTTCATAAAAGAGATAAATTACATGAATGCCCATGGCAGAAAAAAAAAATATTTCTTTGCCTAGGTGCTCTTTTAGGGTGCACATTCCAGATTGGAATAAGAGCCTGTGCTCTTTTGTGTTAAGAACAGCCAGCATAGTTGTGAAAAGTTCTCTGAACGAATCCAAGTTTTGTAGGTTAATTTTGATTTGGGAGTTGGGTCAATCTTCTGTTCAGAGTTGTTTTTCTTCTCTTCTCCATCTTAAATATGATTCACTTATTGCTAACATGTGCTGTGTCTGAGTAGCAGGAGGAAACAGTTCTGCCTCTGAAGCACAGGATAAAAAAAAGTACAGCTGGCTTGTGTATACACTTGAAAAAAAAATGCTCTTGCTGTTTTTACTCCTTTAGAAGTGTTGGGCAGCTTGTACTTTTAATGCCATATCATTCTTTGAAGGCAGATTCTGATATCTGTGCCAGGAGGAGAAATAACTTTCATCTTTTAAAAGAATTAGTTGCTGGTGTAAGAGGTCATTACAACATTTTCCTGTGAATCATGAGCTGGATAATAAAGCCAATAGTCTAACAAGGCTCTGCATCCCACTATTGCCCTGGGACTCTGAAGAATGCACATCGAAAAACCCAAATGCAAATTATCTGTGACTGCACTGCACACAATTGCTATTGTGAAAAAAAAATAGTAAAATTCTAGAGAGAGATAGAAATGCTTATCAGATTAGCAAGAATGATACACAAAAAGAAACTGACTGGGAAGCACCATTTTTTTTTTCAATTTTGTTTTTATAAACAACTGGATATGATCAAAAATATTTCTATCACTTTATGTTCATAGCCTGCAGAGTTGCCGTGGAGCTGTCTTGGGCCCTAGGAGCTATTAGAAGGTTTACCTACTCATGCAAGCATCCAACTAAGAGTGTCTTATTCACTGTACAATTTCCCCTCTAGTCCAAAATCCTGAGCTACACCACATCATTCAAACAATGACCTACAGCAGAAGAAGAAGCCCAGCTCGGGGATGAAGCTGTGGCAAAATTTATTTGTGAGGCACAAGGTTGATAAATTATTATTTCACATATGGCAGGAAACATAACTAAGATGTAGGAACCAAGGAACCACCAAAATAATAACAAGTACCAAAGATCATATGTATCAAACCAGATTTTAATTATAAAAAAATAAAAAAACAAATGTACAAAAAATGCTCATTCCCTCACACCTCATGTTTTCTTTGTGTTCCTAGCACACAGGCCTGGATACTGGCTGGCTTCACCAGGAGCTCTCACTCCTCCAACACCCACAGATCAACCCATCTGTGTGACTCTATCACAGGGCCCAGAATCTCCTAGTCCTAAATGTTAAGGAGGTGACTAAAACCATCCAGTCTGCCTTGCAAAAAACCCAGAAATGTGGCCATGGGTACGCTGTAGGAGAATCCTGGATGGGAGCTGGAGGCGAACTCAGCCCATCCTTCTCTCCTCTGATAATGTGTAGCTGCACCAAGAGTCAAACTACACTAAATCACAATTTTTTTTTTTTTTCTTGGCAAAATGCTTTTCATGTCAGCCATTAGAAAGAAAATCACCACAGTGAAAAAGGGGAGTATCAGCTGATCTTCCTCTGTGATTAAAAAAAAGATTTTTCAATCCAAGTTCAACTTTGTATTCTCCTTTCAAAATTACTTTATAATGTTGTTAATATTTCCATCATTTCAAGAGGGTTTTTTTGGAAGTAATTTTCCTTTCTTAAAGGCAAAATTATCAAATTACCAAATATCCTACCACACCATGGTGAACTTCTCTAAAAATTCTTAGCAATTAGTTAGTAATATTTAAAATGCTGAAGCAGAGTGTCACCCAGAGAAGGCCCTTCCCACATTTGCAAGGTTTCTTTTTCCTAATTTTTGCTCATAACAGTAAGGATTTTATTTTAGGGGCTTTGATAAAATCTCCAAAGCAATAAGTTTTTGAAGTGTAAGTTATGAAGCATTGATCTTTCTTCCCTGGTGTTTCTGCTCAGGTAGGCAAGTAGATGAGAAAACAGTGATTCCAACCCAGGGCACGCTTCATCTTGAGAAAAACAAAATCTGAAAAATGGAATTCTTCCTTATATGGAATTATGAATCCATGGGCAGCTCTCTCTCACAGTTTCGCCCTCTTTGCAAGCACCATTCTCACAATGGTGTAAAGCGCTGAGGCACAGCCACTCCCAGGCAGAACATCACAGGTTTTGCTGACTGATATTTCCATCAACCCTAGCTTTGATACAGATGCCTCACTGAATAAAATTTTCATTTTGTCTACAGCTATGGCAACCTGGGCAGCTGCCAGGAGGCAGCTTTGGTTGACAACTCGTAAGAGTGATTCTCAGGCAAAACAATCAGTGGTAGCTGCTCTTTTCCAGGGAGGCAGACTTCTTGGCAAATTGCACAGCTAAGTCAGAGAATTCAGACAAGCAGCAATCCAGCCTGCTCTGCCCAAAGGAAGGAATGCAGGTTTTTATAGCATGGAAGGAGGAATTCTTTTGGTTTCTCACTGGAGCTCCAAATAGCAAAGCTCCATGGTGGCAGGATAGGTGCCCCCAGGGCTATCCAGGGTGCCACAGCACCAGCCATGGAGCTGTCCTGGGGATGAATCAGCCCTGCAGGGACAGAATTGCTCCTGCCAGGCCCAGAGCTGCTCACCAAGGCACACCAGCTCTCTCAGCTGGGTGATTTATCCCTGCGCTGTGCTGTAGGAAGCACCACATATCCTCCCCTGCCAGAGGGGCCAAGCCCATCCTTAGGGGGCTGGTTTTGGGTATCACTGGCTCATCACAGTTCCCACCAGATAGAATGCTGCTACAAGAAACTCTAAACCACCTTAGAGTCCCACAAAGCCTTTCCAAAATCCCCTCTCTGTCCCTCTGCCCTTTCTGGCTCTCGCTCCTCCAGAGCTGCCAGGCAGCGCCAGCACAGCTAGGGAAACTGCTTTGCTCATTACCAGCACAGTAGCAATTGCAGGTGAAACCCTTCCAAAGAATTTGCTTAAATCATGCTTGGAGAGTGGCTGAAATTGCTTGTGAATTGCTGAGCTTAGACCCAGGCTTTCCTTACTTCCCCGTGCTTGATTCACAAATTGCTTTTTGGTCCCCTCCACACACATCAGCAATTTCCAGCTTTTTCCATGAACAAGCACTGAGAGGCAGTGCCCCTTTGTAAGCACCTCCCTGCTCTACATGGGATTCACTGGCCTTGCTGAAGAGACCCACATGTTACATTTCTTTCATATATTTGTTGTCTTTTTAAATACTTCAACCCTACAGTCTTTTTGTTGGTATCTTTTATCAGATACCTCTGTAGAAACAGCTTACAAGTGCAGCCCAAACTTACAGGACAGTTTAAACATGCTGTAAGGCAAAACAATTAGCAGGATTCTGTCCCCAGGGAGTTTGCAGGGTCATTCATACACAAACAGTGTTGGTTTATTTGGAGCTAGGAGTCAAAAATCTAACGCTCTTTAATAGGATCTACATGCACAGAAAAACTTTCTGTCCATTCAAATTGTCCTTTTTAAATGCGATAGATTTTTATTTCCCTTCCTATATATTTTAATTTAATTATCTGCATAATTTTGCTGCCATAACACCCAACAACAGCGAATAATATTATTTGCTCTCCATTTGTTTTTGCTTCCTGCTGTTGAATGAACAACCCATGTTTACAGATTAGCAGCAGTTGTAAAGTGCCCTGACTTTCTCTCCCCATTTCAAAGTATGAGTGAGAAGCACATTATATTGGTTGCTCTGGCATTTTTGGAGTAGCTCAGGCATTCACAGTGCAAACCACTGTTATTCATACTGTTATAATTCCTCTGCAGTTAAGTCATTACTAGCAATCAGAGCAGGCTTGTAGTACAATTCCTTTTTTGGGAATGTCATGTGAGATGCCCAGAGCAATATGAAAAAAATAAAGGCCAACTTGTCTGGCTGTGGAGGGATTTATAGCAGGCCCACTGGCAGAGATCTGCTGGGAAGTATTAAGAGCTCCTGCTTAGCTGATCATATAAACACCCAAGCCAGCAGGTGCACTACATTTGTACACTGTCTTTCTCCTTCAGGTGCAGTATTAAAAATCCTGTCATCACAGCATGTTTATAGAAATGTGAATTATAGTGGCCTTTTCCTGCAGATGGTTGGGCTGAAGTTTTTGTCTAGGTAAACGTGAAATTAATTTAAAATCACTTAAATATTTTTGTTCTGCTCTTTAACAAATGGCAATGTTGCTAAGAAAAATTCTTCTTCAGACAATATGTTTCTTTTAGTGAGAAAGAAGCCTGTCTTGGAGCAGAAATTTCTGATTAGACAACATCTGAGGGTGTTTATTTCCAAACAGCTACTCTCAAATCAGACTCCCTCCTTCCCAAAACATGGATATCTCACCCAAATGTGAAAATTTGGATAAGTCACTTTAAATTTGACTCAAACCTATAACTTATATTGTAAGCAAATACCCAGATTATTTTAATGTGCAGAACATTTGACCAGATTAAAACATTATCTACTTCATAATAATCATACCCTAGGGAAAGACAAGACTGAAGTTAATGAATGAAATTATTTGTGGTTAAGGATACAGTAATAATCAAATTATTAGGAACAACTTAAAAATTGCTATTTTACATGAGAAAAACCCACCCACCCCATGTTAATGCAACCATCTGCTTGGACAGTCAAAGAATTATAGTCAGGAAATGGATAAATTAATGGTTTATATGTAATTTTAGCTTAGCTCCCCATCTCAAGTGCTCGAATACAGAGACTTTAATTGCACAATCACATTCTTTTCTGCTCTCCACAGCAGCCCTATGTAATACATAACTATTTTCTACTGTAATGCTTGATGAGTCACTACTGTAGAAGGAACTGAGTATGTTTGGGAGCATGTGTGTTTAATGGAACTATAATCAAAAAATTCTCTCTTCCTGTAGTCTCCTTTTATGGAATTCAGAACAACAAAATGGAACAAAAGCTTAGGAGAGGGAGGAAGGATGATCCCAAATGTACAGTGTCATCCTCACCCTTCAAGACTTGCACTCAATCTCAAACCCTTTCTGTTCAGCCACTGTCCTGCTGTAACCTGAGCTAAGGCACTTCAGGAGAAGTTTTGCAGCATGGTTTCTTCCTTTTTTTCTTTTGAGCAAGTGGGAGTGTTGCTAAGAAAAGGCCCACTTCAGAAAATCATTACCTGTTACTAAACGAAGATTCACTTTCTCTAACAGAAATATCCCCACTTCTTGCATATATTTTGCTTCAAGTTGCCATCACCTCTCTTGCCCTCACCCTAGCTATGTCCTGAACCCCACTGACAGAAAATCAATAAGCAGGAGAGAGAGGAACACATTTCTATCAGTTTAGAGAGCAGAATCTCCTGAACTCATCATGGTGTGAGATGAACCCAAATACCAGCCCAGGGGAAGTGGGGAGATGATTTTCACAAAGCAGCAAGTTACCAGGTGGCCAAATTTGGTACCTTACTTTGACTCTCTGAGCCTCTGTGAGCATTTAATAATTTGTGGGGACTTTCTGAGGATAAACATGCCATGGGTCACAGTGCACTTGCTACAAGTACAGGAGCCCTACACAGCCACTGGACAAATTGTTTTACTGCACTGGTATGTCCTGTTTTATAGAGGAGAGTTTGTACATGAACTCATCATCTTGGTTAGTTTTTCGTGACATTGCTGGAGTTCTACCTCCAAGTTGTTTTCCATGATGCTTCAGAAGATTTAGCATTTATTAGAAGCAAGAGGCTTGCACATGTAACACTGCTCAGGGTTTAATTTTCAGAGATAAGCACCTCTTTCCAAAGAATTTGGTACAAGAAAAGTCTGCGTCAAACCATATGTGTTGCTCTAGAGACATCCTCACCTAGCACAACCTGAAGTACCTTATCCCTCCTCCCTCAGAAAAAGCCATCCTGGCATTTAGCATTTGTGCTGCAGCAAGGCAGACACCCTCTCATTCTCTAACCTCATATGTTATGCTGATTCTCCCATCTGTGATCTGCTCACCAGCTGCTCCTGCTGCAGGAGGGCCCCAAGGAGGAGGCACAGGGCTCTGCAGCGTGGCCATGGCAGGGGCTGCACCCCAGCCTGGCCTTCCTCACACACAGCAATGTCCCCAGCTGGGAGTGCCCCCAGCACTTGGGCTATCAGCTGCAGAGGGGGAAAACAGCTGAGGTCTCAGCAAAGGGTACAGGAAAGCAGACAGAAATAACCCATCACACTCCAGTGGGAGCGTCAGAGGCAAGGAGCGAATTTGGTGACAGTGGAAGGCCACATGGTGATCACTGGCTGCCAACAGGGCCCTGTGTCTGCAAATGCTCAAGGTTTCCAACCTAAGGGATTTAAAAGGCATGGAGGGATTGAGTGGGAGCACAGGGCAGGTGAGTGTTTATGAGCTGTAAGAGGTGATCTTCCTTGCTCAAGGCATTTGCTGCTGTGAGGACAGTGCTGTGTGTCCCCAGCCTGTTCCTCGCTCACAGACCTTGGATGACAAGTCAGGCCATGATGGTTTAGTGACCTGGTGGGCCTGTTGGATCTTCAATCTGCTGTCTCTTGATAACACCAGCTAGAAATTGTCAGACCTGATCTTTCCCTGGCAGAAAAGGACCTGGAGATGCTGGTCAGCTGGGCCTGACCATGAGCCAGAGTGTGCCCAGGTGGCCTAGAAGGCCAATGGCACTTGAATCATGGATGGAGTGACCAGCAGGAGCAGGGCAGGGATTGACACCTGAATCATGAATGGAGTGACCAGCAGGAGCAGGGCAGGGATTGCTCCTCTGTGCCCAGCTCTGGTGAGGCCACACCTCAAGTCCTGTGTTTGTTTTTGGGCCAAGAAAGGCCTTGAGGGACTGAAATGAGTCCAGAGAAGGCAACAGAGCTGGGGAAGGCTCTGGAGCACAAATCTGATTAGGAGTGGCTGAGGGTGTTTAATCTGGAGAGTAAAGGAGGCTCAGGCCTGGAAGTGCTCAAAACCAGCATGGACATGGCACTGGGGGACACGGCTTAGTGGTGGAGTTGGCCATGTGAGGTTTACAATTGGACTCCGTGATCTTAAAGGTTTTTTCCAACCTATACAACTCTGATTCTATATTACTGGCAAGAGATTAGAAGATCTGTAAGAGGAGAAGAAGAATTTTAAGGGATATAATGGCAGAATCTGCACAGAAAGGGTGTATTTTCCAAGGTTGTAGAAAGAACTGAATTCATGTTGGCCTAGAAGGTAAAGGAAGAATTGAGCATGGCTTTCCTCACAGCAGAGGGAATGCAGGATAAGAGGGAATGCAGATAAGGATAAGGAAAGGTTTCTTTCAGGGTAAAAATGACCAAAATTTTTATAATCTCTGAGACAAAATGATCACTGTTTGAGTCTGGCCAAAAGGGGTGATTTCTTGGCCTTCTTGTCAGGAAACAAGGGCTAAGACTGGATGAATCAGGGACAGCACCTTTTTGACTAGTCAGTGGCTAGAACTGCAAGCCTTTGGTGACTATTTTGTTCATTGTGCTAGTTCAGGTAAGCTTTTCTCTATTTTCCCAATAACTTCCAATCATCATCACCTCACCCTGTGCCTGAAACATGTACTATACAAGCCCTAAGTGATAGATCACAGAAATTTCTCTATTTGAATGAGACTTTTTCCTTTCATTCAATATATCAAATTTATGTCACGAAGTGACAAGTGCTAACATTTTGCCCACATACAACTTTTAAGCATTTAGAAAGAATTTTTTATGCTTCAGCAAAAGCTCAAATTTTACTCAGGTAAAGAAAAAGAATGAGGTTAAAATAAAATCAAAAGAAAAAAAGCCCACAAAAACTAAAGAATAAGGTCATGAACACTACTTTTAGTCTGGAAAACTTTGTTTTCTCCCCATAAATAAAATGTGCAAAATTAATTCTGCAAACTGGGACACCAAGCCCTTTACCCCAGAGTGGCTTTAGTGGCACTGGTGGAGAGCTTTACAAAAGCACAACCTCCCTGCTCTGCTTGCTGGGCTATCATTTCCAATTTACACTTGTGAGGGGTCCAGCAACCTCCCATGGAACAAATGGGTGCTGGGGGAGCAGCTGTACCCTGGAAGCTCCTCACATTTCTCTTGTGTTCCCTCTCACTGGAGCTGAGCTGCAGGCTCCAGGCTTTCATCAGCTGTTTTCCAGTTTAGTGGTGAAAATATGAGGCTGATGGTGGTGGCTGAGTGTGGATGGAGGCTCTGTAAACTTCCCTTTGGAGCTCAGCTGAGCTTCCTCTCCCAGCCCAAAGGAGCCTCAGCCTTGCACAACTTGGGGTCTCCTGAGGAGAAATCACAGATCGTGCCAAACTGCAAGCAGTATAATGGCAAGGTGGGGAAATACTAATTAGGTGTCAGATTGAGACCACCAGCCTTATTTAACTGTGAGGTCAGGCTGACCGAAACCTTGTCTCCAAATTAGATATAGACAAACTGTTTTGTGAGCAACATTTCTGATAAAGTCTCCTTTTTCTTCTGTTTACACACAGGAAGCAGACTAAAACTCTCAAAAATGTGCTCTTAGTTGTTCCTTAAACCGATTTTTTTTGTGACCAGAGAGGAATGAGTAAGGGCTAGACTGTCTGGTTTTCTTTGTCCTGTCAGCCCCCCAAAACATGATCACATCCAAAAGTTAATTCATGCCTTCTCTGTCTTTCTAGACTCAAAAAAATAAAAAAGTATTTGGAGAGCATTTGTATCCATCCAGACAGTACAGGGCATTTTGATCTTAACCCCTTGGCAGGAATAGATTGCACTACGAGCACGTTGGGTTGGGCTTGGGCGCACACTCTGCACCAACTTTTATGGCCCAGGAAAAAGCAAAAAAGAAAAAAAATAAAAAAAAATCTGCTCTGAGGGAGTTTGCTTCCACCAGTGACAGAACCCCTTATGTGGGAATGAGTTTCCTTCTAAACACATCACAACTGCCCCATGTAACGTAGCCATAAAGATCTCAACAGAGACCACATCCAACGAGGAGCCCTGGATGCCCAAACAAAGAAACATGCTTCCTTGGATAATGGAAGTGACAAGGGGGCTGCACAGGGCCATAAAGCTCAAAAGGCAAACAAGAAGAATATTGTTTTCTTCTCCCCTCTCTTTTTTAAAGACTTTCTCTCAAGAGGACAGGAAACCAGTTTAATTCCAATGATATAATACTGCCTAAACTGGCTGTGGTTCAGCTCCTTGTAGTGACAGCACTGTAAAGCTATGTCTTTTTTTTTGAGCTAAGCTTGTCTGACTTGAACTTTCACTTCAAAGATGTTGACTGTTTAAAAGGGAAACAAACTTTGTAAATTACAAGTTCACTAATGATCGAATTCTAAACTATGATAAATGAAAGAATCTGAGAAGAAACATTCATGTTAACCTCTGAGAACCAGGTAAAGGAAAATTTCTCCTTCATAATGTATAAAACCTTCACACAAAAAATAAAGAAAAAAAATGCACCTATTAGTAAATTTTGACAGCACAAGAGCCTTAAAATCCCTTCCTTCCAGAAGAATGAACACATCCTTGAGCTATCTTTCTGTCATAAGTCCAAATGCTGCTCTATTCAAAATTTTAAAAGTTACCAAATAGTCTGATTTAGAGTATACGTGTCTGGCATTTGAGAAATGGGACAAATCTCATAACAGACACAAGTAATTGCTTTCCTCATGAAATTGCCACAGGAGGAAAACTTAAGGCTATTTTGCAGATCATTTGAACAAATGAATTTTCATTCAGACACAATTATTGCTTTCTCCCAACACATCACAGGGAATAAACAGAGATTGTTTGCTTTGCTTTGCTGTGTGGAGGTATAAGGGCTCTCAGTTTTGATGTGTTTCCCTTGACTTAGCTTCTTTTCAATTTCAACCAGTCACTGTAAATTGCATCTTTGAAGGAGAACCAATTTTACAAGCACCAAAAGGTGAGGAAACAGGGCTTTTCTTTTTGATATAAGTTATAAGTTTCCCATACATTTGTCAGTATATGTTGGAAAACTGTTACATGAAAATGAGTAAAAGCTAATTGGATGGCTCTCTCCTGGGATTTACAGACAAATAAACTGTCCAAACTTTGAGGCAAAAAAATTAATTATAAAGTCAGAGTGTGCTTTGCACTCTGCTAAGATAATTCATGTCAGATCCAACACTGAAAAGAAGACATTAAAAAAAGAGAGATCTCTGATTTATTTTTGTATTTTCAGCCTGTAGAGGAGCAGTATTATTTCCCAGACTGTGTCCCTTGTTTTCTAGAACAGCTGTATTCATAAACACAACACTGGAGGAACTAGTTGGAATTTCTTCCCCAGATAAAAAACAAACCAGAGAAAAATCATGTAAATTTCTGCCTTTTTATTTCTTTCACCTTTTGGTTGAAAAATGGAAAAAAGTTGTGAACCTCTAGTTTTGTCACTAGTATTTTTCTATGGCAAGAAACTGAAAGCTTTCTCTGAAGGCTCATCGAATGAAAAATTGGAAAAAAATTGTCACCAATCATCCAAAAATTTATTGCCAGCTATTCAGCAACTTTTGCCATGGCACATGCATCCTCTTTGATTTAGAAACCCCCTCCTGACAGAATGGGAACTCAGCATCTCTTTAGGTGGCCCGAATCTCCCAGCTACTGTACACCATATATATTTTACACTGTTTAGCTTCACCAGATTGCCATGCACCGCTTCCCTGAGTCAGTGCAGAAGGATTCTTGGGGCTGCTCTGAGGACAGTGGCATTTGGGGGAATCTCAGTTATGCAGGGCATTCACAAATGTATGTGGTGCCACTCACTGCCTGCCACAAAGGGCCTATTTTTTAAACTGTCAAAGAAACACTTGTGGCATGGCGGAAACCAGAGAAAAGCTGTCAATTCTATTATTAAATTGACATTCCACGCATGCTACTTTGAGATGATAGTCCATAATAAAGTTGCCCTATTTCTTTGCCCTCTATTCATGTCACTACCTAAAGTTTTCTCTTGCATCCTCCTCAGACACTGAGTGATAGAGCAGCAGACGTGTAAGCTCAACAAGAGGTCGTCATTGCGGAGCAGTGACAGATGTTTACAACACCTGAAGAAAAGGAGGGGACCAAGGTCCTGAAGCACCCCTGGCACTCCAGGCTATTGCAATGCACGGAGCAAGGACAGTGACATGGTCCCCAAAGCACCCCTGGCACTCCAGGCTATTGCAATGCACGGAGCAGGGACAGTGACATCTCCCAGGGTATTGTCAATCAAGGAGTGTCCAAACAAAGGCAGACAACAGGGACCATTGTAATCCCATTGGAGGGGAGAGGGGGGAAAAAAAAAGCATAACAAGGCTTTGTCCTGGTCCTCAGAACACAGCCCCATCTGTGTGTGTCTCTCTAGCTGCTGCAAGCTAACAGGATAACACGAGTTGATCTGACCCTAATGGGAACTGATACAAATTGGATGCTAATTCCATTGTGCCCAGTCCTGCAGTGAGGCCTTCCCAAAGAGCAAGGAGCTCCCACTTTCCATGCTTGTTTGTTTTTAGACTTGTCTAAAAAAGATATAGGTTGCAGGAGCCTGGGTTTCCCAGGTAAGCTGCCCCACCATGCTTCCTGCTGGGAAGCTTCTGTGAAAATCAGAAGACAACAGAGACTCTCACCCTCAGGGGTGTCTGATTTAGTAAGGGCCTGTGATTGACAGCTGTTAAGGGGAATGACAAGATATTTTACATCTGTTTGGTGTCCTGACTGTCACCCATTCCTTCCCACACTGGCTATTGTCATTCTTCCTATATCCAGGAATCCTACTGCTGCCAATGCAAATGCCAGACCACTGTGGAGCTATAGTGCCACGAGCATACATTACACAAAAATGAGAAGTGGATCAGGGTCATTGCATGGGGAATGCAATGAGTCCAAAGTATGTTCATTATCCCAGACCTAACATTTTGGACCAATAATTGGACCACCAGCTACTCAGTTGTGCATATCAAATCAGAGAATAAATCCAGCACACATGGAGTTTTCTCTATTTTTTTTCCTTTTCTTTGCAATTTATTTATTATTTACTCTGCAGCAAACCATGAGCACAGGTGCAGTGGACACTCAACAGGTCACTTGGTCCACACGTCATTGATAGGGGTGCTACTGAAGATCCATTTCTTACATGCTACTAAAAAACTGTTGGCCAGGCTTTAATTGCTGATCGGAACCCATTCAAATATTAAATCTGAAATAATCAAATATTTGGTACCAGAAGTTGAATGTAACTTCTACCTGACCTGCAGCCTAGTCAGATCTCATAAACAATGCTTCACAGCCTAACAATCCTAAATATGTTCTTATTGCTCTTCCTAACTAAACAAATTCCTACTAAAGAAGATGGTTCTGAATGCACTTATAAAACATAATGATACTGAGAGAGGGCAGTTTTGCTCTCCAAGCCTTGAGGTCCACAGAGGAAACTTTGGCTCTGGGTTTATTTCTCCAGCAGGCAGCTTTGTTTTTCCCATGGAACATCGCTGTTGGCATAACAGAAGAACAGGAGGCTGGCAAAGTGGCATGAAACAAACAGCCCAGACCTTTCCCAAGCTGTTCCTGCTCCCACTGCACAACCAAGGGTTTAATAAAATGTGCTACCAAGATGCAAACATCTTGCACGCATTCAAGCATTTTCTTTATTAACTTAAGTGATAAACCTGCCCATTCAATGCACATGTTCAAATGCAAGCAATCTCAACCATCTGAGCCAAAATCTAATATAAAAAGACAAAGTGATTTTCAGACAATGATAATAACATTCAACATACTCTTTGCCCAGTTCAAATGTAAGATGGAGCAAGATTCCTACAATCTGCTGGCTCACAAGAGAAAAGAAACTATTGTGTGGATTTGAACTCTAGTGTGCTGCCTTTAAGCATTTGGTGGTACTCACTACTGCTTAAGAAGATATTTAGAATTCCAACATGAAAGGTCTGTTTCATATTTTAAGCCCAATAAATCTCGATCACAGCTCTCAATTGAGACAGCAGTCTGGCAAAACTACATGGACAGCAGACACTTTACTGTGGCTCTTTCTCCCCTCTCAGCCTCTCCCTCCCCCACCTCCCTCAAATTTAGGTTTATTGTTGCCAGAAAAAACAAGAAACAGCATATCTGAAATTTAATCTTCCTTAAATTTGCAGAGCAAGCCTACAGAGAAGATTAACCATATAAGCAGGGCATATTTTCTTATTCCTCTTGGGATATGTGTCATGCTTTTCCCCCCACTCTGTGTTCTCTGTTGTTATTGATCATCAAGTTTTACCTCTCAGCCAGGCCAATCTTAGCAAAGTTAGTACTCCTTTGTGGGGTGGGATTTTTTTCTCCTTTTTAAAACACCTTTGCTGTGAAACTAAAACTTGTTTGATGCTGCTGGGGAGACATTGTTGAGAGATGAATATGCTGGTAGAAGACAGCAACTTATTTGATGCCTAATTAAAACACACTAATTCCAGTGAAATCACCAAGGGTGTTACAAAGCACAACTTTTCAGTATAATTCAGAAATTATATTTATCTAATTAAAGCTTTCAGCTGGCCCAAGAAGCAGACAGCTTTTCTGTCCCTCCCCTTGCCCACCAACGATACCTGAAGGGTAGCTGGGTCATACAGTGGTTTTGACTGGTATTATTCTTTTTTGAGATCAAAACCTGCTTAGGTTCATCTGGAGCCTGATGAGGCTTGTAAAAACCCTCAGGTAGCCTCAGAAGGTTTTGGGAAATAGGATTTATGGAGCTGAATCAGTGTTGCTAATGGAGCACTTGATGTTCTTCCTGGTGATTATCATTTACAGTTTAAACAGAGAGAATACCCTGTGAGGTATTAAGGGGCATTCCTCAGGAGAGCTACCAGTGCAAGTACAATCAAAATGTGGCAGCAGTTTGCCAGCAGATTGAGGAAGTTGTTTCATTTCTAACAGAAAGTCAGCATTTAGTTAGGCAGGATAAATACAAAGACTGAGACATGTAAAATTCAAGTGCAAGTGAGTTTGCTTGCATAGGTTCACTGCTGTTTACATGAGAAAACACATTGAACATCTCACGCTCATCACAGGCTAACAGAGGATACAGGTTTGCATCACCTAATTCCTAAATCAACCCTTTACCTTTCCTCTGACTGAGACCATTTCTCTGTGGAAGTCCTGCTTTCAATACCCTCAGAAATGAATTGTCTATCAGAGATAAGTTATTACTACAATGAGGACCTAAACTAAAAGCAGTAACATCTTGTGTAAGCATGTGTTGGGCCAAACAATTTCAATTTTGGCAGAAAAAATAAAAGGCACACTAACTACCACTTGAAATGTTGGCTCTGCTTTGCCATACCCATGTGGCACATGTGAGAGCACGTGTGAGTCCAAAAGAACAAGAAGAAAAGAAAATCTAAATCCAAGTGAGTTCTATTCAGTTTGTGCTTCGAACTTCCTTCAGATGTGAATGCAGAACTTCAGTTTCACTTGCATGACTGATTTAACAGTATGTGAGGAAAAACTTGCGCTATCCACGATTTTGGCAATTTTATAAGGAGAGCTATTTGTGCTCAGAGAATAATCACAGGGGCCAGCTAGAGAAGCTGCTCTGGATGTTAAGGGAAGGCCTCTCCTCTGGAAAAGGGCCCACTCATAGCATCTCTTCAGTTTGTGCTTATTTCACACTGAATCCAACGTGCTGAAGAGCAGATCCCACAGCAAAGGAGATTTGAGCACGAGGCTCCAGCCAGAAGTGATTCCTGGGGCATTAATGCAGACACAAAAGTGCGAATGCTCAGAAGTGTTTTGAAGTAAAGAGGAAATAGGTGATACCAAAACCTTGGGCCCTACACAGCTCCATCTGGAGCACTGCAGTGCCATGGAGGGCTATGGAGAGAGCTCAGCTCACCATCTGAAGGTTTATTTTGTCACACACGAGGAAGTTACACATAGGAGTAACTCTGTAGGCAGAGTGTGAAGAAAGCGGTCTGCTTTCCACCTGGCCTGATTTGTCATATTCTTCAAGTATCTTGAAAAGGGAGACTTTCAAGGAGGTGCAGAGAGGATTAATTACACATCAACTGGGTAAAAACCCAAACCAGATCACAATGACCATCTTTCCTCCAGCTGATGACTGAAAGAACCCTTCCAGCTTGTTCTGGGCTCTCGGTTTTGGTTCTGATTTGTTTTAACTTGAATATATTGTCCTCAAGGTTTTAGTACCACACACAAGAACTTCCAGCCCTTTGATTTTATGCCAAATATCACTTCAGTCCAAGAAAAAGTGTTACATCTGCTGAATTCACTGTCTCTACTCCATCCCTGTCACAATTTGATGCAATTTTTATATTAAAAGTAATGCAAGGCCTCCTTCAATGCAGAATCTACTTTTTTGCCCTGGAGAATTATTTAAATCAGAGAATGTTAGTGAGATTTTCCTTTTCTCTTAAAGGCAGAGGAGAATGAAGTAAGAATATGGAAATTGTCTTTTTTTTCCATGAATAGTTTTCATGGAAATATTCTATCGCCTACAGGCTGTGGTTTGCAAAACAATTTTTCTTTTAAACCATCTAATAAAAAGAAGGGGGCACTCCTCTTAGCAGAATTAAAGAACTCCAAAGAAGATTTTTTCCTGATCAGCAGCATTCAGAAGTCACTCAGATTACGTGCTTTATAAAGCTGTTACAGTACCAGAGGCCAGATTAAAGGGAATTTTCTGAGTCCTAGTTCTCCTCAGATCTAAATCTGCCTTTAGATGACCTTCCTGATTTAATCCAGATCATGAGCATGCTCAACACTCTTTTCTATATATTTGGTAGAAGCCAGTGAAATGGAATGCAGTATCAGAGCTGCCCTTATTTGTAATTTGGCTGGGAGGTGTTCCTATAGATGATAAGCACAGCTCTCCTTTTCTTTTGTTATGCTTTTATGAAAGGCTCATCTAACTTATTGATATCCTGAATAGGTGTTCCATTATAAAGAACATGGTGTTTTTGCTATTGTAATATTGTGTATTTTTTTTTTTCTGCAAAAGGTATTAAGTTTTTGTACTTAAAACTATCAAAAGGGGAAAAAAGAGAAAACTCAAAGAATTAAAAATAAAGAGAAACAGCTCTTTCTCTGGGATATCTTTCTCCTTTTTTACTAGAATCATTCTATATTTAGATGCTATTGGTCCAAACACAGTCTTTATTTCTAGACCTTTCATTGCTTCAATTTAATTGCCTTGTCCTCTATATCTGAGAGTCAAATAAGTAAGACTCAGAGAAATACAATATTTAGATGTGACAAAATGTACTGTTATGCTACCGTACTGTTTCCATGCAGAAATTTTCTTACTTCCAGAACCTAGATCTTGCAGGGTGAAAGTTCCTCAGAAAAAAAAAATGTTTCTTTTTGTCCCTTAATTCAGCCTTGTGACAACAAAGTGGGGATTTCAAAAGACATAGAAGAAACAGGACTTGAGAAAAGGCATGGATCAAATAAAAGCATAATCCTGAATGTGATGCCCTTAAATTTCTGTCTTTTAAAAACACACTCTTTACAGATTAGTTGCTGGTATTATTGTTTTTCCCACCACCTGACATTACAGAACTAAGCTTTCCCGAAGGAAGACCAACGATGCTCCACAAAGATCCACAAAACCACAGATCCACAAGAAGGTGCTGAAAAGTTTTGTACCAAGTACAACCCAAATTAGAAATGGCCTTGGCAACAAAGAGGAGGAGAGGCAGAGAAGTTAAATGCTTAATGCTCACTAATGCACTCAAACATATGATCACAGCTATTTTCCCCAGACTGCACACCATTTTCTGTCATTATAATAATTACAATATTAAATGTCTTTGTGTTGGACTGAGGGAACGCCTCTGTTTAAGCTTCTGTTTAAATGATTGTTGGGAGTGCAGTTCTCAGCCAGCAGGCCACAGCACTAGAGATCAAATACAGTTTGCTGAGCACTGTATTTGAACTCTGTTAGCAGCTATTTGGGCAAGAGTTTTTAATACACATTTTAGACTGGGCAATTTTCAGAAAAGCAGTCCATGACCTTGTTAACTGTGAAAGGCAAAGGAAAATTTTCCTGTGCAGACAAATTTTGCAACCAGAGGGCTGCAGTACCACCTTAATTCTGAGTGCCCAGGATCAGCCCTGGGTATGGTTTATAGAAAAAGATTAAAGGTGTCCCTTGGGAAACCCAAGGAAAGAGATATTCCTAATGTAATTCCCTATATTGTCTTCAGCTCAGATATGAAATATATCCATGAAAGACAGATGACCAAATATAAGAATTAATGTCTCAACCCACAATGATATATATATATATAATATTTCCACTTACATCCAATGCTGACGTAAATTGGAATAAGGGTATAGCTTCAACCCATTATTCATGAAGAAGACTAAGGTGCACATCATACAAGAGAAAAACAAGTGTATGACTGATGGCAGGAGTTCTCTGACCCAGCCTTCAGATTTGAACATCCAGCCTACCTTGACACTACAAACACGCTTGGAGAAGGCAGCAGCTGTGTCTAAATAACTGCAATTTGCTACAACATTGGAAGATAGAAAATTTGAAAAGCTCTTCAGAAAACATCCCTAGTATTATGTCTTTAAAATGTTTTTCAGTTAGTGATTCAAGAAATTAAGGCTCTAAAAACAAGGCTGTGGTGGAGGACCAGAGAACCCAAGTCTATTACTGAAACCCAGGAAGGAACCAGAAAATATACACTTGTTTTCTCTCTCTCCTTTCATCTTGCAATTTGCTGATCCCAGCTGAAGAATCATCTTCTATCTCAGCAGATCTATAACCTTGTCCCAGTGTGTGCCTTTATTCTTTGCCTCCTTATACTCCTGTTTCATTTTTTTCATCTTCAACTTGTATCCACTACTGGCTGTGCAAAACACCAAAGGCTGAGTTCACTGGGTGGGTTTGGTCCAGAGTGAGGGATAGAGTGAATCCTTTCACCAAGAGAGCCAAGATGTCCTTTGTGAGCTTTCTATACTCAACAGAAAGTTCAATAATGCAGGGTAGTCACACTTGTTCAACCAAAGCACTTTTCTGCAAAAGAAGGGAAAGGCCTCTCCTGAAATGGTTCCTTTTAGAGACATGTTTTGTTCCAGTTTTTCTCTTTTCTGCATAGGTAAAGGAGCCCAAAATATTTCCACTGTGTTCCTAAAAGACAGGATTTTATGGAAACATTTAAAGTAATCGGAAAATAAAGCTGGATTTCTCAGTGCTCATCTGTTCTCCCTGAACCTGTTGGTATTTGCAAGCAAAGCATTTCCTAAGTTTTTCCATTGCATTTTCTTACCATTTTTCTAATCAATCCCAGTTCTAAGAGCTAGGCCTTTGGGCTGAGGAATCAAGGAACCTTCTGGAGACACTGAGCCCAAAAAGGCCAAATTGTCTCAGAGGCTGGCCAAAGATCCTTGCACTCTCATAGATCCCTGCTGGCCTCAGCCTCCTGCTCCTCCAAAGCCAGCTCTTAGCAGCTCTGCTTCAGAGCAAGCACGCAGACAGCGTATCAAAAGAGGCTTTCAGCAGCCTGCTCTCGAGCTTGGTTTCCACATAGATGGGAAGAAGTCATTCAGCTCTTTATTTTACCCAACCGCGGGACTCGGGCCGCGTTGTCTTCAAGAACCGCTTCAAGTACCGGGAGTTGTTGAAATTATCCGAGGCTCTCTGCTTGCTAAAATATTCCCTGCCATATGCTGAGTGTCCACTTTGAAACCCTTGCTCATTCTTTGCTGCATCTGGCATAGATTTCCAGGGGGTGGGGCGGGCCCTGCGGTCGGCGTGAGACGAGCACGGCTTCGCAGCTGCTCCCTCCTTCCTCTGACAACGCAAAAAATATCTTCAAGGAGGGAATCCCATTTAACATGCAAGTGCTGATACCAGAGGTGCTTCAGCTTCTCATCCTCCCTGGGACAGGGTCCTGAAGCAAACAGTGCAGCTAATATTAACCCATAAGCTGCCCTCCTCCAGTCTGCGCTCCTTCTCTTAACTTCTGTTGTGACTGAGCTCAGCGTAAACACCATAAAATTAAAATATAGTTTACTAATTCATAGTGAACAATTCTCTTTGGTGAGCTTCATCCCCTTTCAGATATTTTTTTCCAGACAGCTTTGATTTTTTTACACATCCATTTACATTCAGTTGATATGTGCCAAGTAGAATTCCAGTCACAGACTATTCTTCCCTACTTTTAATAATATTTCTGCATCCTGGCAAAACTGGCTGCATAGAACGTTTTGCAGGTAAAGAAATCCTACAAGGGTCAGGGTATTGTCCATACATATAATGGAAACACTGAATGTGATGAACTAAACAGAAGGGACAGAGGCACCTCAGATGTTAAAGTTTAATCAGAGTCTCTTAGAGAGCTTATGTAGCTAAAACTTAAAAACCCAACTTGAGGACACTTGGGTGCAGCAGACCTCAGCCTTGGTATGTTCTGGATGGAAAGGGATTTATTTAATTAGAATATAAAAAAGATGCAGATTGCATTTAGTTGCAGGCGGGTGAGCATTTTTAGGAACATCAACCACAGCCATATTGTGCCCAAAGTGGGATTTTTTTTTTTCCTATACCTTGCCCTTGCTCTTCAACAGAAACAATACTGGGTGATAAAAAGTCACCTCTCTTTAGGGCTTCTGTGGAAACTGCTGGTGTGGAGTCTCTATAAGGGTCAATAACATGGTTTACCAGGACCCTCTGTGTATCAGAGTTGGAAGGAGCCCTCAAAAATCATCAAGTCCAACCCACAAGTGAATAGGCCAGCACTGAACCCCCAATCGTGGTGTTACTGACACCATGCTCTAACCAGCTAAGCCCATCTCAGGGTCACAAAATCACCTCCCAGAGCAGGGCACAGACAACTCATTTTTTGATCCTCCTAAAAATTTTACTGAGATGCTGCTGACCTTACCCAAAATACATTATTGAGATGAAAAAGAAGAGCGAATTAAGTGTATTCCATGCATGGGCTAAGAGATGGCAGTGCAGTTTCCCCAGTCTGTGCAGAGTGAGGACTATCATGTGCTTAAAGGAGAAAACTGATGAAATGGGTCAGGTTTAGGAGGGGATGTGGGCTCTGCTCAGCCAAACTTAAGCCAGATCAGCCCATCAAGATTAAACTCACAGCCAGGACACTTCTCTGGGCATGTTAGCAGAGCCACAGAGCAGCAGCTGATCTGGGCATTTCAGGAGGGGCTTAGGGCACACTCAGGGAAAAGCAGCTTGGGCTAAGTGGGGGAATGGGGATTGCAAAGCGGTGTCCTCGGTCCTGTTTAACCCAATTCCTTCCCTGCCATTGCTCTGCACAGCCCTGGGCAGTGGGGAAAGCATCAGCACCATCAGGCAGGTCTGACATCTGTCCCAGGACACGGCAGGGAGCAGCAGAGCTTTTCCTGCCTTCCTCGTGCTCCCACAGCCCAGCTGGGCCCAGCTGGCCCTGCACGCTCGCAGCACTGGGAAAAGAGATGAGTTACAGTCACTCAGACTACCTGAATTAAGCACTGAGGGTCCAAGTGCTTTAGAGCAGTTTTGCCTTTAGAGTGGTTTTCTCTGCCCGTCATTTCTCAGCAAGAACATTTTTGATCCAACTGCTAGTCCAGCTTATTTTACATGGCGCTATAATTTTCAGTGCCTTTCTACAAGTGCTTGTTATCTACTTAGATAGGAATGCCTGGTCATATTTTTCAAACAATGTAAAAACTATACAAGCAACTGGATTTTATTCCAAATCAAAAAAAACTGGTACAAAAGATGCATAAATCTTAAGCTACCCCTATGCACCAAATGAACAGCCTTCATTAAATCAATTGGTTTTGTGTTATTTGCACCTGAATTTAAACCAGAAGTGTTACCATGGTTGACCAATTTTTAAGTGAGGAGTGACCATCTCCAGGAAAAAAAAAACTTCAAAAAGAATCTTAATACAGCAATGATCAAATGCATTCAGTGCAAGGAATAACTGTCTGCCTGTGAATTGCTCAGCCTGGAGGGGTCTCCATGAGTCCTGGGTGACTGAAGATAAATGTATTAATTTCTCTTTTTGCTTCTACTGGAAAGATTATTTGTGGATAATTTCCGCAGAGGTTTTCCCTCCCTGGCCCTTCCCAAGCTGTTTATTCTTATGGAATCAACCTCCTGCTACTGTGAACCTGGAGTAGTTTGATTTAACATGTGCCAATTACTGAATGTGGTTTCCTTATACCTAAACAAAATTAAAATGCTACATCTCCCTTATTCTCAGTGACAGCATGGTCAGCTCTCATTCAATAGCAGAGTTTAACTCATAACACACAGCTGAAGCAGAAATGAATCTTCACAGAGTGAAATAAATGCATTAAGAAGAAGACTAAGGATGGCACAGTGTTTGTGGCTTTGGTTTGGTGGGTTTTGGTTTTGGTTTGTTTGTTTGTTTTTTGGGTGTTATTTTTGATGGTGATTGTTTTATTTGGTTGGTGTTTTTCTAAGATATTCAGGTATTGAAATCAAAAGTGAAAAATATATTCCTCCCTTTTACACTCTTCTTCTTAACAAAAGTCAGACTATTTCAAGGGGGAAGAAGTAGTAAACAAAGAATATTTCTTGCTGATGGGTCAGCCACAGTTTTATGTAGGCTGCAAAGTAGATTGCAATTCTGTGAAACAGCAGCATACTTTTGTTCCTCCCTCCCTGCCCCCATGCTGAAAACACACATGGCTTGACAAAATGCCACTAGAACGTGCTTGAAAACAGTGATCTCATTGTGAAGGCTGAAAACTCAGGGCTCAGTATAGCTGGATGATTGAGAAGCACAACATGCTCAACAGATGTAAAAACTGTATAATTCATGACTTTCTCAAGTGGGGAATGAGCTTCCACAGCCAGTTACTAAACCGCTGCAAGAGGTGTAAAATATCCAGCGATTTCCTACGCGAGCGCACCAACTATTCCAGATATGCACACACTGCTTGTGAGTTTTGGCCACTGGTCACTGGGGTTATTTCTCTCTGCTCTGTTCTGTGCTTGTTTTGGGGTGTTTTAATAGGAGAGGAGAGACTCAGCATTTTAACCTTGGTTTTCCTATTAAATGGCAGGAAGGCGGGGGGAAGGGAACAAGCAAACAAGCTCCAAGCAGCTCAAGTCCAGAGAAAACTTGAAAGGAGATTACAAACCTCGGACTTCCCACTTGTCTTAGTGAGCTGGCAGGAAAGCCAGTTTAATCCAACTGGGTTTGTTGCTCCCTTGGGTCTGCAATGCTGCATAGACCTCCCTGGCAGGCCCTGTAATTTTGGAAAGTTAACTGAGGCTCGCACGATCCCTTTTCATTTTTATTTTTTTTTCCCAAAGAGTTTCCATCCCTTGCTTTCTTCTGAACCTCAGAACCCAAAGCAATTCATTTCTGAAACTTTTTTTTTTTTTTTATTTCCATATTTTCTTCCTTTAAGCTGCTCTCTCTGCTACTGCACATAATTTCTGCAGGGCCTCACAGGGGAAGGCTGCTGAGATTTCTTGATTCCAGATCCAGCAGACAGCTGGAAGACATTTTACCTTTCCATGCTACAGGTTAGAACCATGTCAAGGCTGCTCTAAATCGTGCCCAGAGGACTTCTTGCTCACTAAGGACTGTCATTCCCATCCTGGCTGCACCTTCTCCAGCTCCAGACATATTCCCCCAAATAGGAGCAGCCATCCCCACCTTTCTAAAACTACTTTGTTTCAATGCTCTTAATAGAACTATGTGCCAGAAAAATAAAGAAAAATTAATTAGTGTATCAGTGCAATCCTGGGCGCCAGATTGCCAGCCTCTGGTCAGAAAATAGGGAATTAGACTGGGAAACAGGAGAAAAAATAGATATCAACCCTGGCTCACCAGCTATGCCCCAACATATATAAGTTTTGAAAGAAGAACATGAATGAGACAGAATTATGGCATTTCCGCCACCTCCCAAATTTTGAAGAAGTCTTCCCAAATCAACATGCTTCTTTAATTTAGGCTGCAAAGAGCCTTCTAGACAGCTCCCCAGTCCTCACAGCTGTTGGCAGGTAGAAGAAGATGGAGCAGGAGAGAAGGGCAGAAGTGGGAATTTTCCTTTTGGGAACGCACAGCCTCTGAAAGCAGAAGCTGATTCAGAGATTTCATTTGGCACCTGCAGAGGTTATTGTGATGCTCCCAATGGCTGTTCCCTAGCATTAGTTTGTCACTGCTGCCATGCAGTAGCTGTTTGGGACAATATTTTAATGCAAAACCTCAATTAAAAAAAACGTGTAGCTTCCCCTCCTTCTTTACTGTTTTGGGCAAAAATTTCTTATTCTCACTGAATGCCCAAAGTGCTTTATTATTTCTGGCCATGTCTGAACACATGCACGTGCAAAAAAGCATAGGTAGTCCAACTGTTATATATGGTTAAATTCTTTATTGAGATGGAACAAATCATCCTCCCTTCTCTCCTCTCTCCCTTTTTCTAAGGTTTCAGATTTGGCAGGTCCCTACTACTGAATGCTGAACTCCTGCCTTGTCCCAGTCAAAGAATTTTCATTTCACATAGCACAGGAATAGCACGTCAGGTGCATTGAAATTTAACCATGCAATTAGATTTCTTTTTTTTACTTGGATCTCATGGAAACAGGGCAAGGTGCTTGACTCCAAGGAGAGCCACAATAGACAAACTGTTTCACTGGCTGGCAAAGCAAAGCTTTCCATCGCTGTCCCAGGAGAATGAGGGATTCCCCCTCCTCCTCCAAATAATCTCCCTGCTGCAGTTAAAAACACCTTTTCCTTTCTAATTTTGATCTCCTTCCTTCAACTTAAGAAACAGTCATACACATTCACACGCAGAATGAACAACTACCAAAAAAACCCAAAAAAATGAATGAAGATCCTTAAGTCAATATTTCAGAACTGTAAATATAGACAACCTCCCTGCCAGCTTTGCAGGCATGAACATGCCACATGGCTGTAGGTGATGGTTTGGTGAGGCTCAAGTAGCAGGTATAAAGGTTGCAGAGCCTTGGCTTTCCTGCAGATTTCACAAGTTAAGCTGCCTAATTTGTCATTTGGAGAAATGTTAGCAAAAACTAAAGGCACATTTTATCTCAAGTTTGCCTTAGTATTTGAGATAATAAATTAAAAAATATATTTAAAATATTTATTTTTCATAAGATTCCTACCTGAATTCAGCATGTCAATCCATATTCTCCACATCTAATTCTTGTATTCCATGACCAGGGACACTAACCAGAAAACTGCCAATTTTAACAAAGCTTCTCAACTTTGTCAGACAAACAACTCAATGACCTACATCCTAAAACCTCTGATCTTTATAAACACACTTTTATTGTCACAAGTGACATGAAATACTAAGACCACAAGATGCTATTACTTAGTGGTAATTGTATGAGACAATTTGTACTAAATACATTGCTGTCCAAAATTATAAAAAACTCTTTGTGACTTTCCTGGTTCAAAAAGGACAAGAAACCCAGAAAGAAAAGACTTTAAAGCACAACTTCATTTAGCTGAAAATTAAAGTGTATTTTTGCTGTGCCTTATTACTGAATAGTGACAACATGTGCAAGTCCACTGCTGAGGAAGTCATTGTGATTTTTTTTTTTCCCATTTCAGCGCTTCCACATCTGAGATGGCTTTCACAGCCCTATCGCAGCTGATCCACCTCAAAGAGGTTGCTTGAAGTGTAAGACACACCAGGGAGATGTTTATTTTCATCCTCAGGTTCACTGTGAGAAATCCCTTGAGCTGCAGTTTGGGCAAAACCCAACTGCTGTGACATCAGTGCAGTTTGTCCACCCATTGTGGGCAATGCCACTGACTTCTGTGGAGCCAATAGTCACAATTTGTGACTATTTCATTGAAGGAAAGACACACAAAGTTAGCCCTTTGCTGCACATTCAGAATTAAGAAAACAACCATTGCCATGATTTGCTTATCATCAGTGTGATCCCTTGAGTTTGTCTCAAGAACAGGGCACATCTCTTTAATTAAGTAAAAAATAAGATCGTGGTGATTGTGCGTTTTTGTTCATGTTCCCCCTCTCAGGAAGAGTTGCAGTTAAAAATAAGAAGATAGATCATCCATCTCCATGGAAACCAGGAAGAAAGTCAGTGCTGAAGGATGTATTTCACATGGATTGAATCAGGTAACACACTGGTGCTTCACCCTGAAGCTGTTGCATATTCAGACTGTGCTACCTGGGCACTGGCTCTCCCCTGTGACAACAGCCAGAGTTAAACCTCCCAGTACAAAATGCTTCAAATCATATCTGGAGGACTCTCTTCCCTCCCAGAGGCAGGGTTAACACAGGAAAAAATTCTGGGGGATGAAATCATACCCTGAAGATGGGATTTGGCAATTTTGCTGTGATCTGGAGCTTGGCAGCCTGTGAAATTGTCTTGGAGTTACTGTTACAGTCCAAACAGGTGGGAATACCAGTGGTTTTGGGGTGCCTGCTGCAGAGAGGACAATGGTAGGGGTGCTGTTTCCATCCAGGGTCACTCATCCCCTCCTCAGCCATCCCAGGTCCTCACCAAAATCCATCCACTCTCAAGGAACCCTGCCAAACAACTTCACCTGCTAAAACTCTTGGAAAGAGGAAAACTGGGGGGGAAACAAGGTAAATCATAAAACTGCTAGAAGAGATTTGTCTTCTTGCTGGTTACTCATGTTTGGGAATCTGGCGTAATCTGAAAGGCCTTGCCATTATTTATATTTTTCCTGTATTTATAATCATTTGTATAAGTATCTGGTGTTTGAGGACAGGCACTTTAAAAGCAAAACTAAACATTGGCTCAGACCCTGTTCCCAAATGTTCTAAATAACAAAGTCCTTCTGAAAGCATATTGCGACCTTGCTTGGCGTTGCTGCAGCATGATTGCCCTCCATTCTCTCAAGGAGAGGTGAAAGTTGGACACTTTAGTCAAAATAAGCAGCCTGGCTTGCTTAAAGACCCACTAAATGTAAAGACTACTTAAGGACTTACTAAAGCAAACCAAAAATAATGAACTAACTTTGATTGTTAAATAAACATCTTTGAGATTGTTATTTTAACACATCTGGTAACATGAAGTGACCTGTTCTGAGTCGGACAAGCCTCCATGTATGAGAGCCCCAAGTCCTCATAAGCACAAAAGGAGCCACTCCACATTGTTATTTTCCTATTTGTCTTCTGGTTGGGATAATTTTAACCAAAAAGTGCCACTGAACCTACAGCACTTGTTTAAGTAGGGGATTGAAGAGGAAATAAGCATAAAGGACAAACAAAGAGTAAATCCCTGCAGATTAAAGGATGAGGGAATAATTGCTGGGGTCTGCAAAATGTTTCCATGGTATGAGCAAGCCCAAAAACAAATCAATAATCCTTATTCCTAGAACCATTCAAATTCACAGAGCACCCATTCACTGCACTGCACTTCTGGGCAATGTCACTGCTGGTGTCCAGGTCTGGCAAGAGGGTAAGAGCTGCTCCAAAGGAGCTCCTGCACTCAGGGCAACTCTTGTCTACCAAAAAGTCATCCTAGACCATCACTGTATGGTGCTGGCATACAGTTTGAAGAAAAAAGTAAAATTTCCCAAACCCTGTGAGTGTACCTAACCCAAATTTCCTGAAGTGCTTACGTTGATTGAATATATATTCAACAATTCTTCTGAATTGAGAGCAATTCAGATATATGACTGTTTAAGTTTGTCTTAATATTCCAGAGGTGAAATTTCTTGAAAGACAAATCAAGAAATGAGTGTGTAAAGTCTGGGTGAATAAAAACTACAGAGTTCCCATTTGTCAAGAAATAATATATCAAATTATTGCAAATCAGATTATTGCAAGGTCTTTGTATACAGTAATATTACATATTGCAATATTGGCCACACTCAGCTTCCTGTATTTATAATTTGGAGGCATTATGGAGCTATGAATTCTCCATATTATTTTTAGCTGTCCACAAATTCTGGCTTCTGTAACTCTCAGCAATCAAAACTAATCCTGAGAGTTACAGAAGTCAGAAAACCAGTTAGTAGTATAAGAACATGATTCAAAAATGCTTTTGGGGATAATATCTTTTAAAAATATGTATCAAAATACATATGCACACAATGTATACCCATCCCACAGTAATCTTTAAACACACATGCATTGATTAAAAAACTCCAAACACCAATTTCTCCATTTCCTTTGTATATGCATATTTATATATATTTTATAAACAAAGGCAATATTTAACTTTCATTCTGCTGTGAATCTTGAGGTTACTTTTACAGAATATTAAAGTGACAGTAAATTTTTTACTTTATAATACCATAAAGTAAACCTTTCTTCTCTAAAAACCCTAAATTTCACGTGACCTTGTAAATCCTATATTAATTTGTTAGACTTGTAGCCTGGAATAATATGAATGGTTTCCAGAAAAACCCATTCTTCTCTTGCATTGGTGTAATGAGCTTTACTACTCAGACTCACCCTTTTTAGTGAATACTATTTCAATGCAGCTAGGGAAGAATCTGTTACCAAAATGCAAGTGCATACTATAGCCTGAGGACTTCCAGACACTCTTTCCAATATTAATAAATATTCTCCCAAAAGTATTTAGCTTAGTTATCCTAGTTCATTGGAAAAAGAAAAAAAAAATAAAAAGAATTATCGCAAAATCTTTTCCACTTATGCAGCGGAGATGATACAGAGAAAAATTCTGCAGCTCTTTCAGACAGATGTCTGGTTTGCCAAAAAGCATCAAACTTTAGATCTAGACAAAGCAGTGTTTTGTCTCTAATACCAGTGTGGTCTCTAGTTACAGGCTAGGGAAAGATTGCTAATTTTTAAGATGTCACTATCTGTCCCCTGAACCATCTATTCTTCCTGTGTAGTGGCAGTGAATCAGGGAAAAAAAGGGAAGTAATTCTTTGATGGACATACCAAGGACTGGCTGCTTAGTTAAAATTTAAAAAAAAAAAAAAGATGTCTCCATTAAACAAGTCTTGTGAGTTGTACCAGGTGCTTCAGCCCAGGAATCTCACCACTTACGATGGGAAAAATTATCATTGAAATATGAATATTTTACTTTATTTCGTTAGTATTTTACACATCCCTACATAACAAGCAATGTCACTCAAGGATACCAACATAAAACCAGCAACCAGGAGCTAACCCAGTAAAGGCAGAACCACCTCCTGTCTTTTCCTTCCTGCTCTGCAGCTACAATTTTCAGAATTCCCATCAAATCAGTCTAAAACAAGCAGCTGCTCCTCTGTGATCCCAGGGAAAGTTAATGACTGGCTTTAAACTGCGGTAATTGATAAACATGCTTTTCATTTAAAGGAAAGCAAGCATTTTCTTCACATTTCCAGGACACAGGGAATGCCTAAAGCCAAATCTCCCACATAAATTACTGTGTCTAGATAGCTAGACCTGTTTCTATTGAATTTCCTCCTCCTGAGTAGTTCCTATATATTACAAAATACGAGTCAACATGAGCAAAGGTGGAAAAAACTGGCTCCTAAGGCTGGGTTAATCCTGGGTTAATTGCAGGGTTGAAATGCAAATATATACTAAAATGTGGGCAGCCAATAGAGTAACTCTGGCTTGCTCTGGTGTCCCTAAATAACACCTGCACCACAGAGGATGGCTGAGCATTGCAAAAAGTTATTCCCTTTGCAATAACAGGAGGAGGAGGAGCAGATTGTTGCATGCTCAGTTTGCTCTGGTTCAGGATCACAAGAGCCATGGAATGAGGTCTCAAAGCCCCTCTTGGTTTCCTCAATAACTTTACAGCTCTGTTTCAGGGGAACTGGGAGAAGAACAGTGATTCAAGGATGTTACTGGAATTCTGCAGCGCCTTGGCTCAGAGTTTAATCCCCATTACCCACAGGTGCCAGGTTGAGATCATCACAATGAACAGAAATAATTGGCCAGAATCAAACCCAAGCAGGAATAAAGAAATTACGTTATGCTTGCAAAAGAAAGAGAATATCCTTTCTGGGAAGCAGTTGCTGCAGAGCTGTACCCTGTGGCTGAGGGCGTGCACCAAGAGATCCTGAAGGACAGAACACAAGTTCAGGACCTGCATTCCTGTCTGATTCCTGCACTTCCTGCAGGAGACCATGGAAGGTCAGAGAGCCCATCAGCTCCTCACCAGCAATGATCTGACTGCAATTACACCCGTTCTTGCCTTCCCTTACAACACTACAGATGTGGAATTTAACAGAACGAGAAATCAGTGACCTCAAAACAAACTGCAAAACCTGAGATTGCCTCCTGTTGCTTCTCCAAGAATCCTGAAGTTTAGGTCTTCCCTTTCATGACAGCCTTCACAGTTAGGCCTGGGTGCACCTATGCACTCGAGTTTTTCATTTGCTATCAGAAATTCTATTTGGCACTGATAGCACTGGAATAGAGGTGCTTCATCTTTGCCAGGCTCAGGACAAAATTCCAGGGAATTCAGTGTCAGCCCTAAGGCACTGACACTTTGGTGGGTCTGGACAGACACACAGCCAGATCTTGAACAATCAGGTAAGCAAATGCCTCAGCAACTTTTCTAAGGAAAGAGATGGCAACAGAACTTTATCAGCTGTGCTGACTTTAAATTGACCAACAGAGGTCATCTGGTTCATCTCTAGCAGGGCAGAGCACTCAGATGCTTCCATGGCAAAGACAAGACATTGCACAGGTCAGGATTTTTAACTACAGGTGCTTGCCTGTCAGGCTGAATCACATTATTTTTGTTAAACACCAAGTAGTTTCTCTGAGGAATTTCATGGCAGGTGGCAGCAGAAACCCAGGACTCTAGTGTTTAATTTGTTGCATGCTCACACTTTCTGAGATTTAAGAGCACAAAGGAACCACTAACAAAAGTCAGATTTGCCTGACAAAGCTGTCAATGCCATACATGCAGTAAAGGTGCATCCATGACTGTACAACATGTGTGAAATAATAAAATAATGTGTAATCTTTACACAGGTTTTTCACCCACCCTAAAGCACAGGCCTTGGGAAGAAAAGAATGCATATTAACCACATATTCCAGGAAAGAACTTCCTTGGGATCCCAAGAATTTTTATTTGTAAATTTGGAAGATGAAGATCTAATTCCCAATGGACTGCTTTAAAAATTCCAGCTGCTAAGAAAATCATAACAAAAAGCGGGGACTCCAAGCCTGCACTTGAAGGACCTTGACAAAATCAATATAAAAATCATACCCAAAATTAATTGGAAAGAATCAACTATGCACTAGTTGTTTGGGATTTTTCCCATAAAATCAAGCTAATGAGAAGGCACATGGATTGAACAAGTGAGAGACTGACTTATGTAAAAATAAACCACTCCTGCTATAACCAAACACCATTTTAAGATACCTGTGCAGTTGCTTTACTGTACAGCTCAATTCTCATCTGTCACTTCAGAGGGGCATTTTTTAATGTATTTTTCTCCATATTGCTTTCTGGAAATCTCAGTGTGGCCCCTTTGCCCAACACATGACCCCTCAGGGGAAGAAACGCTTTGGACATTTACTTGTTTCTTCATTGCCCTGTGATTCTCCCATTTTTGCAGAGTGAGGAGGCAAGAGGAGGAGGTGGCACAAGAGAGTTCCTAACACTCTGAGT
This sequence comes from Melospiza melodia melodia, assembly GCF_035770615.1. Lineage (NCBI taxonomy): Eukaryota > Metazoa > Chordata > Aves > Passeriformes > Passerellidae > Melospiza > Melospiza melodia. The sequence goes on from NC_086195.1 coordinate 138,324,037, forward strand.
GATAACCCTCACTTCAAATGGGATTTTAAAGTGCTTGGGAAAGGCTGTGGTTACATTTAAACCTTTCTCCTGACCAAAGGCCACTACCACCATGTGTGCCCCTGCCCAGCAGACTGTGTGTGGAGTTAAATCAGGAATAAATTCACCTTCTTTGCTCATTTTTGAGCCTCATCCTACTCCTAAAGAAGGGGGAAAAAAACAGCCTGGAGGCAGACCCAGAAATGCTGGTGCTCAGATATCATGCAGGAGCTGAGGCTGCAACCCAAGACAGCTCTGGTTTTTGCCATAATCTGCAATTTCTCAGCAGGAAACACTGTCCTGGCTGGGGCTTTACCACAGGACACCACATGGTTTTTGTAGCTGGGTCTCACAACTTTTCAGCACATCCTTCTGCACCAGGCAAGATGCTACAGCAGGTTTTGTAGGACAGCCTGAACCAACACCTTTCCAGGATCATGCGCATCCCTGAGCCCACCTGAGCTCCAGAGTGGACAGGAGCAGATTTTTGAGTGTTTTTTCCCAGAGTTTCTGCAGCCATCCATTGTCATGGCAGTGTGGAGGGCACCATTTGTTGTGTCGTGCAGGATCCCAGCCTGGCTGCTGCCTCAGTGAATCACCATGGCACCAGACAAATGGCTTTCAGGGAAAAGCACCTAGAGAAGCTGGCATGCATGTCAGGTCAAACATTTTGACACTGGCCATTAGTGTGGGTTCCCGACTGAAAGAAATCCAATTTTTCACAAAAAGGAAATCCTGAAAATAATTAGTCTGGCCCCATCTGAATTAAATATTCATTTGGTTCAAGCAAAGCCCACTTACGCTGAATTGCGACTACTTTTCCAATTAGAGACAGGTTAACAAAGGGAAGAAGGAAAGAAGAAAAAAAGAAATTGTGGATGTGTATTTTGGGCAAAAATTTTGAGTATTTTAGTCAAAAAATGCTATACAACCCACCCAACAAGGTCTGAAACTTATCTCTGCTAAGTGCTTTTATTTTGACAAATGACCCTTTTCTAGGAGACCACAGCCACCAGCTGTGCAGAACTGCATTCACAGGACCCACTGCCAGAAATAATTCCTACACTGGTACCCAGCACTGAAATAAGCAAAAAGCAGAAAATCAGAGGCGAAAAACAGCAAAAGAGGAAACACTAGGTCAAGTAAATCTGCTACACTCAGATTCAAGGAGTCTCGGGTCAGGCAAATAAGAGTTTAAACTTCTAGCTCACCAAAGGACTCAGGGTGTCAGACAATTAAGCCTTTATGCAAAAAGCCATTGATTCCTGACCTGGGCAGTGATTCCTTTTGCACTAGAAGGTGTTGGAACAGCAAATCAGATTATGGAGAGCAAATAATGCACCAGCAACATTATCAGCTACTCTGGGACACGACAAGGACAGGTATTGCTAAAGGCCACTTGTTATTAAGGTATTTCTAGTACCCACACAGGTAGTACAAATCACTGCCCACAGGCAAGTTGTACAGATGTCTTTAAAAAGAGAATCTACCAGACTGTGAGGGAAAAGGATGGCTTTGCTTCTCAAGGTGTTGCTTCTCTGTAGCATTAATCAGGCTGCCAGAACTGCTGCCATCTCCACAGGCTGCACATCCAGCAGCTCCACATCCCCGGGCACAGACCCACTGGCTCTGGAATTCAATGCAAAGCATGCTTCCAGCATATTTCTGTGATCCTGAGGAAAAGCTGCCTGCCTTCTGTTCTTAAAACAAATGGGATTGTTCCATATTTCCAGAATATGGGGTATTTATCTCATAACAGTGCCATATTACAGTGATGTATGTTTACAATAAAAGAATGCTGAAGTGATGTATTTCCTAATTAGATTCTCAAAGAATCCACATCCAGTGCTAGCATCTGAACCCCCTCCCAGAAGTAATAATAGGGGTCCTCTCCACTGGCCTGGGAGGGAAAATAAGCCCACAAGTCATAGAAAATTATATTTAAAATTCCTTCTAGAGGGTAAAGTGCCCTCTTAGGTGGCTCTTGAATAAATGGAAAGGAGCCCACAGGATTCCTGTCATTAATTTTGACAGGGTTTGGACCTGTCCCTATTGTTTCATTAAAAACTGGAAATAAGTCTTGTCTACTCAGATAATTTGAACCATACTGTAGCTATGCAAGCATAATTCACTGCAGCCCCAGCCTCCTATGGGGATAGAGGCATAAATTCACATTATGTGAAAGGGACATAATCCATAAGTGCATCCACAAGATGGCTCTGGCCAGGAGAGCATTTATTGATCAGAAAACCACCTGCCTTCCCCTTTCCCAGCCCAGCCCTGCACATGGCACAGCAGCTGTTGGTCGGGGCCCTCCTTTCCCACACTCCTCCTAATTTGTGCCCATCACCCCTGAGCATGCACACAGAGCCCTCCAGCTCCCCTTTGCAAGGGCTCCCTGCTAATCCACAAAGTCAGGACATGAAAAAAAGGAAGAAAAAAAGAAGGAAAAAAAAGGAAGGGAAAAAAAAAAAAAAAAGAAGGAAAAAAAAAGAAGGAAAAAAAAAAAAGAAGGAAAAAAAGAGGGGGGAAAAAAAGGAAAAAAAAAGAGGGGGAAAAAAAGGAGGGGGGAAAAAAAGAAAGGGGGAAAAAAAGAAAGGGGAAAATAAAAAGATGGGGAAAAAAAAAGATGGGGAAAAAAAGATGGGGAAAAAAAAGAAGGGGAAAAAAAAGAAGGGGGGAAAAAAAAGAAGGGGGAAAAAAAAGAAGGGGGGAAAAAAAAGAAGGGGGGAAAAAAGATGGGGGAAAAAAAGGATGGGGGAAAAAAAGGATGGGGGAAAAAAAAGATGGGGGAAAAAAAGATGGGGGAAAAAAAAGATGGGGGAAAAAAAGATGGGGAAAAAAAAGATGGGGGGAAAAAAAGATGGGGGAAAAAAAAGATGGGAAAAAAAAGATGGGGGAAAAAAAGATGGGGAAAAAAAAAGATGGGGAAAAAAAAAGATGGGGAAAAAAAAGATGGGGAAAAAAAAAGATGGGGAAAAAAAAAGATGGGGGAAAGGGAAAAAAAGAAAAAAAAGGGAAAGAAAAAAGTAAAAAACAAGGAAAAAACCACCAGCTATTAAATACATGAGCAAAAAAAAAAAAAAAAAAAAAAAAAGGCAAGCAGCCAAAATATCTCCCAGAGACTTGAACTGCTGATGCTACTCCTGGATATGGCCTGTGTGCCTCACAATGGGCATCTCCGACACATTCCTTAAGAGTAAGGAAGTGCTTGAGTGCCTAACAGAAGGACACATTTTAAAAGCAATAAAAAGAAAAAAAACACCCAAACATCGGAAAAATAAAGAAGACCTTGGCCAGCTGCCTCCTGATCTGAGCAACCCAGAGAGGTTGTGGAGGTTTTTGCCTTGGAGATATTCAGAAGTTGTCCTGAGCAGTCAAGGCCAGGGGATGCTGTTTGAGCAGGAAGGCTGAGCAAGGTGACATTCAGGGCTCCTTTCTAATGCCAAGCATTCTGTGAAAAAGTGACTTAGCCCAAGTCCATATGGGTCTTTGGAGCCACCTCTAATATTCAGAACAAAAGCATTAACTGGGCATGTACTGTGATTATTTCCAAGTCACTGTCTCCTTTTTCTCTCCCCCACCAAAATTCAAAGTTGCCTCCTATGAGCTTTAAAGATTGTTTTGAAATAACTGTCCAAAAATATACACATGTTGTGCATAGCCCTACAGAGCTTGCAGCAAAGCAAATTATGATCTGGGCTGGATGAAGGAAGCTGAATCAAAACATATCTCTGTACAAAATGCTTGTGGCTTAGCAAAAGTGGTCTTTTTCTTTCCTCTCGTGGTTAAAATATATTGTGTTATGAGCCATTGTCATGCTATGAAGCACAGAGAAGAAACCATGCTGGTCTTTTAAACAGAGAGTTTTGAGACCAAAGCTAATCCACAGAAAATTCCAAATACCTTTGAAATGGAAGAGCTGCACTGCTGCCTCTCCTCAGATGTCTGACAAACAGCCTCATAGTAAATTCTATCATCATGCTCATAACATTATATTACACACAACATTATGCATTTTAACAGCATTCAGGGATAGGGAGAGGAGAAAACATCTCTGAGTTCTGACCAGAGTCCATTCCAAGCAAATTTAAAAGGTCAAGTTTTCCTCTCAAACCAAGCAATAAACAGGTGCAGCTGCAGGTTGTGCTGGCTCAGAACACAAGCAGATTATCTCAGGTACAGATATTTGAATATCACAGAGTTCAGTGCTGGCCAAAACTCGCTGGTACTTGGACCTGATCCCACTAAACCAGTCTGGGGGGCTTCCAGTGCCCTGACTACATAGTGATCAGCCCCCAGAGAGGGGATTTTAACCCCTTAGGCTCATATTTAAGACCTAAATTTGGTCTCTCTGGTTCATCACCCAGCCTCTGTCTTTCAGTAAGAGAAAGCTGAGCGATTCATACCGGTATTAGCAATTTCTGCTATGAAAATTGCCTGGATACTTGTAAGTTTCCAGGTATCCTCCATAAGATAACCTAAAGCATCAAATGCAGCTGGGTGCTCAAGCAAGCAGCAATGATTTTTGTATTTTGTGCACCAAACTGGAAATAATTCATTGTCCCTGGGAGTCAGGGGTGCCACAAGGCACTTGGCTGATCCCCCTCATACAGACAGGTCACATTTTGAAAGGTTCCTCACAAGGAGTCATTGGACAACTTTAATTAAAAGTATTGGCATCAATCACGTGGCGTCAGCTTCTGTTTTGGCACCTCACCTCCCTGCATTCCTAGTGTTGAATAGCTGGCTGTGATTTTCACTCCATTCCATAATAAAAGGTGCCAGAATTCAGCTCCAGAAGGAGAGAATGTGCAGTCTGCTTACTTTTAATAGGCAGATATTACTCCAAGTACAGTCCTTCATGGATTTGTGTAGTAATTATAATTTGCAGATTATATTTTATTTTTATTTATTTATATATATTTATTTATATATTCATTTTTATATATTATTTATTTTTATTTATATATATTTTATTTATATATTTTATTTATTTATCTACATTTTTATATAAGTAAATATTTATAATATGTATTCACAATATATTCATTTATTATTATATATATATTTATATTTATATATAAACATACATATTTATTCTATTATTTATATCTTTATTTTTATTTTATTTTTTATTAAATTATAATTTGCAGAGCCTCAAAACAAGGAATTTTTCTAAAGTAAATAAATAAATATTGAATCTTGTACTTCTCTGGTACAGTCACCATTCTAGTCCACTTGGACTAAAATCCATCCTCTCTCTGCAATCTGTGTTTTGCTTTTGATTTTTAAGCCTTAATAACAACAAAAAAAATATTTTAGCACAATTGAAAGAAGCCAAACCAAAATGACCACAGCTGAGCTTTAAGACTGATGTCTAAAAAATGCAAAGAGTTTCAATATTCAGCATGGCTGGGGAGGGGGAGCTGCAAGTTTTTTTGTTTCTTTGTTTTTTAATTGGTGCAAGAGTAGAGCAGATAGATGAGCAAAAGCTTTCTCAGAGCATCTCATGTCTTGTGCTGCACTACATGGTGTGCCCACTTCAGAGGCAGCGAACTGCTTTTAATCATCCCAGTAGGAGACCATCTTATTCCTAGCAGAAAAGCTTCAAGGGAAATAAAATAAAAGGCAAAAAATAATTTAAAAAATGAAAAAAAAAAAAAAAACAAAAAAACAAAAAACAAACTCCAAGCTGGCAAAGGCACTGTTACCCAGATAAAGTTTTACACTGGGGTCCATCTATTCATCCATTGCTGGATGCTGTCTGGTGGGAGCCAGGTTATGCAGAGAAAACCTCAGGGTCCTCCCCAGCATCCCCAGAGCATTTCCTTGCTTGCTTTGGGCTGTGCCCTGCTCAGCACCAAGGGGCAGATGGAATTGTCTGAAAGGTGTCTCTGCACCATCCCCATGAAAGAGGCTGCTTTGGGCCAAACTACAACTTAAAGGCATTTAGCTCATAATTAAATCCAAGAATTCATCTATATTTATGAATTCAAATATATTCATGAATTTACTATCCATAAATACATAATCTCTGAAAGTTTCCTGACACACACAGCTCCCTGCCTCCCCTCATTTCTGTCTCTGTGGGGCAAGAGTTGGATTTCTCATCCTGAAATGGTGCTTAGAGTTGGATTTCTCATTCTGGAATGATGGATCCTGGGGGCAAGGGAGGGCCAGGCCAGAGCACAGGAGTGACACTGGGACACTGGTGACCCTCAGCAACAACTCCAGCACTTTTTAAGCTGCTCTGATTTATGCCAGAGCCTTGGTTTGCCTTTGAAGAGCGTGGCTTTAAAAGTTCCACTCAGCCTTCCATTAAGCAATTAAACCACATCTTCTGTGCTCTAAATCTGTTGGATGTTTTAAACAGATTTATTTCTCCAAAAAAAGTCACTGAGTCACTGAAGGTGAAATGATTTCCCACTCTGGAAAGTATTATCTCCCTAGAGCACCTACACAAGCCCCAGTGTAATTTTCTACACCCCGTGCCTGCAGTACTCCTGTTGAAACATCCGAGGCCCAAATTTACGCTGGAACATGTGCAATAGGAGGCAAAATTTGGCTCCCCAAGTGTGAAATAGCTCAGTTGTCTACTGACTCTACATCAAAAAAAACCAAAAAACACCAGCTTCTTGGAAAGGATTAATTTCAAAAACCCAAAGTAATAAGGAGGTGAGGAGAGAGAAAAGAAAAAAACCACTTAATTTTTCACAGCCAATATCCATTTATAATGCTCTGCTGAAAACACTGACAACTTCTTTACCTCCAAAATAAAGCAAAATATTTTCTTGCTATCTTGAATTTCTCTTTCATCTTCCTGGCTAATGTTTATAAAGCAGTTGTTGATACACTCAGGCTTAATTACAATTTACAGGAGCAATGCTCATCACACCATCTGCATCCAGGCTCCTCTGAGAGCCAGCAGGAGCTGAGCTCTGCATTGACCGGAGCAGCAGCAGCTTCTACGCTTATTTTCAGTTTATATTTAAAAAGAAACCAGACTTAGCCTCCCAATACTCTGATAGAAATGAAAACAGAGATCATTCAGTGAGATTCGACTCCAGTTCAAGCCAAACCAGAGCCGTGTTGGGAGGATGAGGAGCGGCTGCTCCTGCTGCGCATTCCCAGCCGGGCAGCCCGTGTTGTCACCCAAGCCTGGGGAAAGGCAGCTTTGCTAAAGGTGCAGCCAAACCTGCGCCACAAAACCCCTGCTGACAAGCCCAGGCACTCAGTTCCAAGCGCAGTGACATTTTCCTGGCTCCTGTGTGAGCATGGATGGTGTTTGAGGAGAATAAATCACCCACGGGCTTCGCACGCAGCGGGAGATGAATTGCTGTGGGAGATGGGAGCAGTGGGATCACCCTGAGCACATCCCTCTGCTCCACCACAGGGACTCCTCCGTGTCCCAGCGGTGCCAAAGCCGATTCCAAAGCTCTCGGCCCTGGCTTTGCTCATCCCTGGAGCCTCCCTGCACGCATTCCTCCCTCCCGTCACGAGCAAAGCCCGGGGATTTCTGCGAGCAGGGCTCTGAGTGCAGGGGATAAAGCCCTAGGACCCAATACCCCACGACATGAAAGCAAAAGATGCCAAAGTCTTAAAGTTCTTTGGCAGAAAGCTAGCTCTGAATAACCAAGAATGCAAGCTCTGTGGTTACTTTAATCCCTGGAAGAGCTCTGCAGATTTCTGAGTAATATTGCACAGGGCAAGTTTGGCTGTAATTTTTTTTTTATGTATCTTTAAATTACTTACTGGTGCATGGCCCTTTCTTTTTTCTATATGAGCTTTCTTCTAAAACATACAGGAGAAGTGAGAAAAAAAAATTATCTGTCTGAAAATATCTTCTACTAGAGAAAATTTGAATCCTGGGAGAGAAATTAGTTCCAGTAGCTGCCCAAGCAGCCCCATCTAGAAAGGATATATCTGCCTAAAAAACAAGGATTTTTTTAAGGAAAGAAGCATTCAAAATATTTTTGTTTCGTTTTATTGCTATTTTTATTGTCATTAATTGATTCTGAAGCTGTCAGAGCTGCACTAATCTGTATTATTGTCACTCTTCTGTGTCCAGAGAAATAATGTCAGAACAGAGAAGGAACAGAAAGGGGAATTGGAGTTGCATGAATGGTACAGATGAGTTGGAGTTATTGCAGGGTATTTCAGAAATATTCTCTCTTTCTTCCCCCTTTCTAATATTCTCTTTCCCCCCCTCCCCTTTCTTCAAACACAGGCTTAGCATCCGAATACAAAACTTTAGTTTAACAGAGAAAAGAGAGAGAAATGCTTTATGATTTCCATATGTTTTGGTACCTTTTAAATAAAGGCATGGTAATACTTAAATAGTATTAAGCTTCAAACAGCTGGTACTGTGTTTGTTACTGTAATCATCTCTCTAATTATAGTGGAATGTGACAAAAAAAAAGTCGAAAAGGGGGGTTGCTTTGACAGCTCTGCACTCAGGGCTCCCAACAGGCCACCAATTAGAACCTGGAAAAAGGAAGGAACTTATAAAAACTAATGACTGCTCAGCAATGGGATATAGGCCTATTTTTGTTATAAAAGTTCTTTTTTTCCCCCCTACAATAAATCTAGCCTCCTTTAGCTACAGCAACTTTATTTAGGTCACGTTCATGATATATAAACAAAATTAAAGATCTTTTTGTCAGTCAACACTTCTCCTCTGTTTTTTTAATTATATCCCCTGGTTTCTATAAACACGCAAAACCTGTCATGAACCTAAAAGTGAGTTCCTGATGATGAATGAAGAACATTCTGATTTCCAGAAGTTCATGATCAGTCTGAAGGGGTTTAGTCAGTGGTTCTATGTAAATTTGAACAGAATGATCCACATGCCACAGCATTCAGAGAACAGGTTTACAACGCACTTATCCAACCTCTAACCAACAGTGAAAATTTATTTTCTCTCAGGCTCAGTGACACCTCTCATGCTTCAGGAAAAAAACCCAAATATATAAACTATATAACATACACAGTAATGCTGATCAGTGTTACTTAAGGCAGCATGAAAAAGCTTAACACACAGAATGAAATGTGGAATACGCTCCGCTAAGGAAGTCACTTATCCCAGGGTGAGTTTAATCCAGCTGCACAGAGGTTAATGGGCATCTTTCTCCTCACTCCAGTGCAGCTGGATTTGGCCTAAAGTACTTTCTCTGAAATGAAAAGGGCTTTTTGCCTCTGCTGCATTTCTTTTGCTGCTGCTCTGTAGCTTCCATATCTTGTCTTTTCCACCACTCTGCTGTTGACATTTTAAAATAAAATTACATTTCCAATGTACAAGCATAATAGTATGTGAATTCAAAACTCATTTAAGTGAAGGCAAATAAAGCTTTTCAAATGTTTTCAGATCTTGGTTTTGGTGCTTGTCTGAGTCTATTCCACAATACTTGGCAATTCAATTTTCTGTTTTGAAATTGCACAGAATGTTTTTCCACAGACAAGACTTGCCTAGGAAGTTCAAAGAAAGCCAAGACTGAACAGGCATATTTTTTATTTTTAAACCCCTGCATTGAGGTTATTTGTACCCAGGAGCTCTGCTCAATGACAGCAGCACAATGAGAGCCTCAGCTGGAGGAAGGGTTTTGCTGGTATTGTCTCCCATTTCAGTGGGAGATGGTTCTAGCAAGAACCACTTATCTGTAAACACACATGGCATGCAAGGAGTTTTGTCCTCATACCCAAAAAATTCCTTTTAATTTAGCATTTAGAAACATAGCTTTTGATGGGAGAGGCGCATCTTTTTTGGTTGGGGGTTGATTGGTTACTCAGTTGCTCAATCCAACTTTACTTAAGAGCAAAGACCCTGATTCAGCCAAGGACTCATGTCTAAATATCAGCACTCATATAAGCTGTAAAGTTGTCCCAAGTTTAGATGATGGGCTGAAAAGCTGTGAATTTGCAGAAAAAAAAAATACACTTATAGTTTATACTCAAATACATGTGAAAAAATGTATAGGGAATAATCAAATTGAGTTTTCTACTAACATTTCCTTCAGTTCTTTAAGGCTCCCATTTTCCACTCAACTTCCTTCTCCATTTTGTCTACATATGATAAAGTCCACACATCTTTGAATGCCTTGCAATGAAAATCAAAAGTAATGGCCTCTTGAAGGTGCACAGGGCTGTTTTCAGTGCTTTCAGTATTTGCATTAAAAGAGAGAAGGTATAAAGAGATGAGAATGTCATCTTGAATACCTGCTACAATTTAGAAGATGCTATAAAAGCCCCATCAGTTAGATTGTCTCACCAGTTATTAGCATGGAACAAATGTTCAATTGCTCCATTTCTCTTCATGGCATACCTTTGGTCACCAAATTTTTTGTATTTATATCAGCAATTATAACAGACATTTCCTAAGAGAAGCCACAGAAATTTAAAAGAGCATTAATTTTTAATGACTCACTATTTTCTTACCATTGCACATAATAGGCATATGGAGAATGCTTCCTTGACACTGCTCTAATGTGTATTTCCTATTATTTCCAACATTGCAGCAGGCACTCAGAAAGCTCTGCAAGAATCTCAAACCATATCAGGATGTGTTCCTACACTGCAACATTCTTTCCAGTTTCTGTTGTGAGGTTAAAGTCTGCGTGCTTTTCCAAGTCCAGCTTGTGAAAGCAGTCAATTAGTTAATGCAGTTTTTCCATTAACTGTTCCACTGAACAGACTGAAATTACTGTCAAAAACCAACATTGCATCCTCCCACACTCTGCAGCTTCTTTCCTGCTCCCATGCAGAGCTGTGACAGTGATTGACAAAAAAAAAGATTTGTGGGGAACAGCAGCAAAACCCTTTCCTTTATCAAAAGATACCTTGGTCTTATTAAGGCCTTGATTGCAAAGGAAGCTGCTTCTGAAGCAGATATTCACACTACATATCATTTTAATCTAAAGTGTAAACAGAAAAAGACAAACTCTTAACAACTATGAAGCAAACTTGCATAAAGCCACTTGGGAAGCCCTATTTCCACTCGGACCCTGCAGTTTAACCAGTGGCCATTTGTGCCAGCCTGGCTGCCCCCAGCCATGTGCCGTGTGCTCAGCCAGGCACATCAGCTTAGCTGTCTCCTGACAAGCATTAACCCAGAGCAATGCTCCATCCCAAAGGCTCACAGCCTTTCCTGAGCTCCAAACCCAGCCCTGGTGCAAGAGGTTACTGCCCAACATGAACAAAATGCAAGGCTCAAAAAGAGACAGATAAGCAAAGGGTATTTTTTCCTCTTTTCAAACATGCAGGACTGGATATTTCCACTAAACCTCCTGGAGGTGGACTGATACATCAGAGATTTCCATGCAACTAGTTAAATCATGGTTTCTACTTGTTTCACACAGATGGAGATGCAAGAAAAAAAAATTAAAAACCAAAAACAACAACACAGAAAACATGTCAGAGAGGAAATCTGGTCTGCTGGCCTTCTCTAATAGTGCTGCAGCCAATCTAGAGGCTCAAATAAGGATCTTTCCAGAGCAACAACACCGATAGAAATGACAGTGTAGGGAGGGTTTGAACACATTCTGCAAAACTTCTGCCAGAAAAGGCTGATATTTCAAAGAGCACCTGCAAGGGGTGATGGTGACCCACACCCACAATGACGGCGCTGGGGCCGAGCTGCCCCTCGAGCCGTCCCCAGCAGCAGCAGCAGAGCTGTGCCCAAGCCGCTCCCAGGCGCCTTTCCTGGTGTGCAGGTCTAGCTCAGGGAAGCTTTCCTCTCACTTCAAAAGCCAAACAACTTTCCTTCTTTCCTCTGTTGTGTTCCCCTTCCTGCACACGCGTGCAGTTTTTGACCAACATAAAAATTTTCATTTTCAAGGGCACCTCTGAGACCGCGCTGCGCACCTCTCTCAGCATAACAAGTTGGTTACAATAGCACACATTTATTCTGCAGTGTTAAAAGAACAAAATCTCAGAGCAAACCAAAGAGAGCTGTAAAAGCAGATAGAGGTAAAGCACACAGCTCTGCTGAAGGACCAGTTTGATTGTAAGGTACATCACTGTCCCTTTCACCTCCTGCCCTACAGCTTTCCCCTGCCTTGAGATGAGACCAGCTGCTCACACCCAGTTCATAAACAGCTGGAGAGATTTACCCTGCTGTGAAGGAAACTTTGAATTGTGTCAATTCAAATGCTAATTCAGGAGAATTAGCTCAATCTTAATTCCTCTACTAAGGACAGATAAATAGCCTGCTGTAATAGTGCACCATGAAAGCTAAATACAAATACAGGTGTCCTTGAAATAGCTGGTAAATATGAGAGCCTGTACATCATTTTTAATGGTAGATCTACAGTTTAAAATCAGTAAACCTTAAAAAAAAATTAAGACAAAACCTCTATAGGTATTTATTATGCCTTAAAAGAATGAAGGTGTATATGATACCTAGGGTATATATTACATTATATATAATACCTCAGGTATAATATATACCTTAAAAAATGAAGACAAAACTTCTATTCAGTCTAAAGCCATTTCCTTTCACGGTGGTTATACAGGTACTTTTCATAATAAATTCAGCAAAAATGCCTTCAATAATAATTAGAGAGGTGGCAGCAAGGGTTTTCTAATTAAAGCAGAGTTAACTTTTGTATGTTAATTATTCTCAGTTAGTATCAATCAAGTAAAGGAATAATGGGGTCGTTTCACATTTAAATCACAGAAGCTTCAAGCATAAGCTGCCTTAGAGGAAACTAGCTCATAATTTAACAGTGTTATTAATAATTGCTTGTAAATGGTAACAGCCAAGCTGCTGCACAGGCTGTGCCTGGTGGTCACAATCACAACCATCCACACAAAAACTGACAGAGGTAAATTCTAAACAACCCCTTCTCAGGATTTCAACCTGCTCACTTGGTTTACACCTCCTGCCTTCGTAATTAACGTTACCCATCCTCACCTGCCAGCAAGGCTTTGGATGCACGGGGCACTGCCAGGCTCAGCACAGCATCCCCGCCTGTGCTCACCTGTGCGGACAGCAGGGGGACGTCCCTGTTCTCCCAGCCGCTCTCTGCCGCTCTCTGGGCAGCTTTCCCAGCACAAAAACACTGCTTTTACAGGCAGCAGCTAACGCAGAAACTCTGGGCATACCGCAGCCCTAAATGTACCACTACACTCTGAGAACTAATTCATAATATTATCCACTGACGCATTTAAACTTCCTTTTTGCCTGTGCAGTCACTATTAATAGCCTAAATAATAAAGAAATAAATACATATATCTATATATAAAAATAGTAAACATATATTTATAAATATACGAATATGCAGAAATATATAATTTATAATTATATAAATATAAGATCTTATATATTTATATATTATATTTATATATAATTTTATATAAATATAAAATTATATCTATAAATTATATAATTTATAAATTTATATATAATAGATAAAACTATATATAAATATATAATGTACATATTATTTAATTTATAAATTTATATATTATATATAAATTTATAAATAATATATATAATTTATAGATACAATGTATAATATATAGAATTCATATATAAATATTATTTATATATTATGTTATAGAATATATAATATAAATATGCAATATGTAATAAAATACTAATATATAATTTTGTTATATATTAATATATTATTATATATAATATATACATTATTTTATATATATAGTTGCTTGATTATATATTTTATATAAATAAAATATATCATCAGGTAACTGGTACATGTTGTCCACATGAAAAAAAAAAAAATAGACACTCATCTCCATAACAAGCTTAAAGCCTTAAGTTCTGTGTAGTGTTTTCTGAAGAGGTGGACAGAATCTGCATGCATCTCACAATTAGATAGGAGTAGTTTGAGAAAGCAGATCAAAATTGATATCAAAATGATGTTTGCCTTCAGCTGAGCTATAATTTTACTCAAGGACTCTGGCGGCAGCAGATTTTGTGCTATCTCAATTCCAAGAAGCACACCTATTATTGTGCATCCAACAAAATAAAAGACTGCACCCCTTAAAGAGTTCAATTCAAACACAATCTTCTCTAAAAATTGCCCAGAGAAAAAAAAATAACATTCCAAAAATGGTGGGGAGAACCTTTAATCCACAAGACTGCACAATTCCCTCAGTAAAGAAACTACACACATAAGTAAAACAAAATACATGAAACATATCATGCTATGCCTCTAAGCTTCCTCCTACTTAACAATTTCAGCCAACTTTCAAAAGTTTCACTAAATCAGCTGGAAAGTTACTGCAAAGCCAAAGAACATCAACTTCAGCAACAGAACCACAGAAAACATAAGATCCACTTATCAGCTTTAGCTGATTTCAGTGCTCCTGACAAGACCCTACAGAAAACAAAGGCAATTTTACTGGTGAAAAATAGATGAAAACTTACCTGAGTTGTAAGCACTCTTCAGGAAGACCCAGGTGAAATGCCATTAAATTGCTTGTCTCTTCCTTCAACTTGGTCAGCAGTCAGCTCAGCTGTATGTTTCTCTGTAATTACCCTGACCTTCAATTAAAAAATTAAGCTTTTCCTTATATTATAATACACTGATCACAAAGTACAATGTTAATTTCTATCCTGGAACTGATCTCTCCTTGACTAATGCTCATTCAGTGAGCCAACACCTACAAAACCAGAGCAGCATCCCTCACTCTGTGTTTCCTCCCTGCAGACATTGTATCAGGGTGCTAAGGAGTCTGTCCACCTTCAGCTGTGTACTGAAAAAGGCAACACCTGTTTCAGGGCTCTGATGTGCACAAAACAGCCAGAATCAAGGGTGGTACAGATTTATTTTTTTTTAATAACTTTTGGGTATTAAAGCACTTCCAAAATAGGACAGAAAGAACAAAGTAGAGGAATTGTTTTGCTGAACTTCTGGGAAGATTTCATAGACAGCTTCCCCTTAGTGAGTCAGTTTATGGGCTGAGGGGGAAAAAACATAATCTAAAACCTGCTTTTTTCTACCCATTTGAAGTTTTACGAGCCATGACTGGGGTAGGAACATGGAGAGAAGCACATGTGGCTGAGGAGCAGCACTGACAGAGAGAGCTGCCCTCCTGTGCAGCTCCTGGCTCTGTGCAGGGCTTGTGTAAAGCTGTGTCTTTTCCAGAGGCTGGGCTCTGCTTGTAGCAGACACAAATTGGATTTGGATCCCACAACACTTCCTCTACCATTTGCCTTTGGATGGTATCACATTTTTCTCTCCTTAAAATATCATTTCAGTGCTCAGTAAGTTGCTCTCTCTTAAACCATGTTGGTTTTTTTTTTCTGGGATTTATTTCAAGTTCTCTCCTTCCTCGAGCCTGTGGTGCTCCTTTCAGGGAGGGACAGGCAATGCTAGAGATGCACCTGCTCAGAGATCACAGCAAGGCACTTGCTGCTTCCCATGTGGGAATCAATCCCTTAAACCTACAAACAGCAGAAAAACACATGAAAACTTATGGCTCTGAGAGACCAGGCCAGCCTCACCTCACTGAGAGCATTTTTTTTAATTTAAAATTTACAAAGATAGCTGGGCAGCAAAGGAATAAAAGTGAATATTGGCCTTTTTTTCCTTCTTTCAGACCCTGAAAGATAGCAGTGCATAAAGCAGGTGTCCTGCTGGGCTGGCTGGATGCAGCTCCCTCTCCTCACTCACACTGCTCAGTGTGGGATGTGACAGGGATGTGATCCACAGCAATGGCACGTCTGTCCCCAGGAGCCAGCAGGATGCTGGGGATGATTTTCTGCCTTTTGGCCACTTTCAGGCTCCTTAACCTCAGATTTGAGTGAGTGAGAATGAGCATAACCAGCGCTGAGTGGGAACACCTCACACCCACGTGGGGCAGGCGCACAGAACTGTGCAAAGTGCAGAGCAGGGAGCACAGCACACCCCTCACTCAATCCTGCTGAACAATCCCTTGCTGAGAGGGAGTTCTGATGCATTTAAACCTAAATCTTTTTCACTCTTTCCAACAGGAGTGTACGTCCCAGATTAATGAGAGTGACAAGAGCTGGATTTGGCCTCTGTTCTTTTTGGTCTGTGCTTTCCAGGCTCCCTGTGATAACATTGCCAATACAGCTCTGATTTCCTGGGTTTCCTGTTGAATTTAGGATCTTGGCCCCCAAAATAGGTGAGGGGGAAAAACCCAAAACAACTTAAACATCTCCAGACCTTTCCCCTTCTCCCACAGCAGCCAAATTATGACAACTGCAGCAGCACAGCTCCATTTTACCTCAGTCCAGAGACGGATGTAAAGCTGGATCTTCTGAGCTATTTTGGAGGACAAGTATCCATGAACCATTTCTAAAATTGTTTCCAATTTGTGCTGTTGTACAACATGTCCAGTAACCACAGAATAACAAGAGTGCAACTCAATTCTTGTGCACTGCAAGGGTTCAGATGGCTTAATGATGGATAATAGCTCACAGTTCACAAATGTCTGATTCTCTTAGGTTTAGCTCTGCTCAAGAACATTCTGTCTACACAGTCAAATTATTTGGGGGAAAAAACACAACATGGGTAAACACCAACATGACAGTGTCAGCACAGGAGATGGAAATGATACAGGGCTGTCTCTTCAGAGCAGAAAAATTCACCTCCCAATGACTACATAATATTAGCACTCACAAAACTCATGATGAAAAGGACAAAAGCTTTGTTTTTAACTGTCTTAGTCCATGTTGCTGATGTTGATATTGAAAGACCCCCAAACAACAAACACCACCCTAGCAGAAATCTCCCATTAAATGGGAAAAAAACCAGATATCAGGAAGGCCTAGCAGCCATAAACTTCACATTGACAACAAAGAACTGCACTCCTCATGCAAACACACTGACGTGTGTGTAAGAAAATTTGAGTTTTAGACCATTTTGGGAACTCATTTATGGTTCCTGAAGATTCCCTGCTTGGTGCAAGCAGAAGAAATGCCACTCTTACAAAGACTAACAACAAAAGCACCAGCAGCAGGGGTGGATCCAGCTCTCCCAGGCTGAATCCTTGTGGGAAGGACTGCTTTAAAAAGCAGTAGTAGCGTTGGTATCCCTGAGGAGCCACTAGTGCTGGACACGAAGCAACAATCTCACCCCTGCTGGGAGGGGTTGAGCCACAGCTCCTGGTGTCCCTCCTAAAGAGCTATGCTTCCAGCCCTTTTTTCATGATGGAGCCACAAATTAACCCAGATTATAAAAGCAATGCATCCTGACAGGTAGTGCAGCCCCTGGCACGGGGTGTGACAGTCACAAAGCCCTGCCAAGGTGACAAATTGTGACTGTCAGCTGGGGAGCCACCCCCCCATGCCAAAACCAACAGAGCCCCAGCAGAAGCAGCACATAATTCAGTGAATAATTCCCTCTGAAAAGCCCT
This sequence comes from Melospiza melodia melodia, assembly GCF_035770615.1. Taxonomy (NCBI): domain Eukaryota; kingdom Metazoa; phylum Chordata; class Aves; order Passeriformes; family Passerellidae; genus Melospiza; species Melospiza melodia. The sequence goes on from NC_086195.1 coordinate 138,341,404, forward strand.
TGAGTATGGCTAAATAATGACCTTGTTTACCTCATTTAGCCCCAAGTTCTCCAAGTGAGAGCTGGCCATGGAGAGTTCTTGTGCTCTCTGATATCCAGCAGGGACAACGTGTCCTGTCTTTGTTTTCAGCCATCAGGCTTGTGTCAAACACACCCTGACAGCTGCAAAATTTTTTGGTGAAAACAATAATTCCACTTTTCCTTTCCATCTGCCTGCAGATGGTTTAAATCTGACCCATCAAACAGCAAAGAAGAAAAAAAAAAGGAAAAATAATATTCCAGCTGAAATGAAATTATAACGATTACTGATTTCATATAAAGAACACATGAAAATTCGGGTCTAAGATTTGCATAAGAGTCGTTGTAGTGGTGAATTAAGCTCTGCACAGGAGAACTGGAGGTTTTATCAGTTGATCTGGGTTCTCTGTACTTTCTCTCAGACCTCTGCAAACTAGCAAACAGCAACATGAAAAATAACCAGCAATGTCTGTCATGGGTGACAGCTGCATCTTCTCCTTCACTAGGGAGAACTTTTGTTAGGCACCACAGAAACACAGCCCAAAATATTAGAGGAGAATTTCTAAGGCATACATCTGAAGCTTGGGGAACCCATCCACTTTCAATGTTAAAATTCTCCATGTTTCAAATCCAAATAAAAACATTGATATGATTCCCAGTTTGTCATCAATTCCCTGCACCACAAACACTGTTTTTCCAGTGCCCACTGTGAATGATGAGTTTGTCCATGAAGAACATCAAGGCTTTGCTGGTCAGGCACTGTCCAAATGGCTCCAGTGCCTGTTTGACAGGACCAGCACACACTGCAAAGTATCACAGACACAAAGCAAATAAAATAAATTCCTTTCTGTCCAAGGATCTGGGCAGGGGGGAGGAAGGATGAAATGCCATGTCTTGTTGTGCTGCTCTCACCACAACATCCAGGTGTTGGGTGGAAGGGGAAAGAAAGAAGTTCAGGGTCCCATTCTTGAGTGTTTCTGCCTCTCTGTTTGGCTCACCCAAATGTGGGACAAGTAGGGTATTCTGGTCTTTTGGTGTCTACCTTCATGCAAAAGCAACTACTTTTCTATCACAGATGAGAATAGAAAACCTGGCCACATACGAGCAACAAAGCAGTAACATTTTTGTGAGCCACAGATTTTAACAGTGATTTCAAAGACTCTTCTGCATCATCCAGACTGGTGGCGATTTCTGGTCATTTCCAAGTAAAACTGGAGGTGGAATATATGCAGTCACTGGGAGATTTTATCTGGGGTAAGAGATGAGGAAATGAGTTCATTTGAAAACTCTAACCTATGAGAACGTAGCATTAAAAATTAAGAATTGCTACAGATTTCCAGTGTCCATCCCCACGGTGATGGGGACGCAGGTAAGGTGACACCACAACCCAGTCAGGTGATGTTTGATGTTGAGGTTCAGCGCTAGATCTCATACAGATCTCCTCAAGGATGCTCACAGAGAAATGTCAGGAACAGCAAAGCAAAAACCGCCTGGGAGCAAGGAGAACAAGCAGCGCAAACCTGATGCGCTCAAGCTATTTCCCTGGAGAGAATAAATGAGACTTTTCCCAAGGGAGCCAGAAGGCCTCCTGAGCTGCTGTGCTTCCACTTTGTCCCTCACCCAGGCTGCTGTTCCTGCCAAGCCCTTCCATTTGTTGGGGGTGACACCACCACGCAAACAGAAGGAGCTTGCACTTGTTCTACACCTTTGGACACTTGCACATCCAAGTTCCCAGCTGATGGACAGGACAAACTCAGTGTGCACACAGAGCTGCTGCCCCACGGGCCTGGACATCCACAGTGGCACACAGCCAGGAGTTTGGAACACTGCCCTTAAAGCAGTGGGACTGGAAAACAAGAGCAAGGAAAGAGGTGGGGGAAAAAATAAATCAGCAAAAACAACAGGTGGCTAAGTCACACCAAATATCCTGTAGAACTTGGAAGTGGTACAATTACTACGCATAGAGGATGAATTACCCTCAGGAAGGGTGTCTAAAAAGCAGCATAACGCTCAATTAAAATTTAAAAAAATATCTTAAGATTTTTGGTGATTTTTTTTCCTTTTCACTGCAGTGCTCCCTATCCCTGACATGGGGTTGTAGGCTTCAGCTCTCCCTGGCTAAATAGAGGCTAAATTGAGGTTGCAAAAGTGTCATCCTTTCCTAAGCAACAGGCTCAGCTCAGGAAATGGAGCTTGGTGCGCTGGTGACTTGTTGCAGACAACTTTTATGAAAAATCCTTTTTTTAGGATTTTTCCTCCTGAGAAGCTGAGAAGCCTCAGGAACAAAATAAAAACAACGATTATCTGCTGCTGTGGAATGCAACAGGTGGATCTTTGATTGGCCCCCGTTGGATGTTTGTAATTAATGGCCAATCACAGTCAGCTGGCTCGGACAGAGAGACAAGCCACAAACTTTTGTTATCATTCTTTGTTATTCTATTCTTAGCTAGCCTTCTGATGAAATCCTTTCTTCTATTCATTTAGTATAGTTTTAATGTAATATATATCATAAAATAATAAATCAAGCCTTCTGAAACATGGAGTCAGGTCCTTGTCTGACTCATCCCTCATCCAAGAACCCCATGAACACCATCACAGTGACTAAAGCTGCTGTCACGCTCCTGACACAGCTCTGCTCTCCCCTCAAGGGCCAAGCCCAGTCAGACCCAGCACTGTCCCACCTCCAGGGAGAAGGGATTCCTGTGTGCTGCTCCGTGGAAAGCAGTTCCACTGTTCACCAGGAGGTTCTTCACAGGGTTTCAGGCTGACTTCAGGGGAATCGCTCCGGCCCATCCAGCCTCCTCCCTCTCTGTCCAGGGGGAATCACAGATTGTCTTGGAACAGACACAGATGCTCAAAGAGAAGACAGGATGATGGAAAAAAACATTACAAAAAGCCTCCTCACGTGAGCAATGAGTACACCCCACAGCTGTCAGCTTTGTTTTGCATATTTTACATATTTACATACACAAGATATTTCCAAACATCCTTGTGTTTATTTAAAACTCCATCAGAAACATGTCTGGTAGAACAGATCCAGTGCAAATATATTTACTGGATGACACTTCCCTGCATTGCTCATAGGGGTCCAAGGCTCAAAAAAAAAAAAAAAAAGAAAAGGAGTCACGGTTTTCCAAATGAGGAAGAGCTAACTCTGTAATCCTTCAGCATTCACCTTACAGCAAAGGCCTTCAGCCAGACAGTCTGCAAATGAATGAAGCAACACTTCTGAAACAAGGACAGCTGCTCCACCAGAGAAAGGGCTTTTTCTGCTCACATGTCACACATGCCAGCTGCTCACGGGTGGGTGGTGGGGGTGGGCTGGAATGGGAATGAGTCCTTCGAAGGAAAGGCTGAATGGCCCTCCTCAGAGGGTGGAGAGATGTTACAAAAATCCAAGTTCAAGATCAGAAAGGGGGTGTGGGTGTAGGCGTGTGCCTCCTCCTAAAACCATATCCTACTTAAAACCAGGCAGTGACACCCATGTGCACGCTCATCTTCAGGGAATATCAATTCCCATCCAGAAAAGGTCACATCACCACCTGAGGAAGAGCTTTACCACAAACATTTCTGCTTTTTGTTTTCACAGCATCCTTTCTCTCCCAGCCCATCCAGCCACAATTCTGCGCAGCCCCACAGGCCACAGTCACTCTCTGAGGGCACAACACAGCTGGGAAGTCACGGGAAACAGCACAGGGATGACTTCCCACATCCTCCCAAATGAGAAAACCAAGGGGGCAGGAGGGATCATGGGCTGGCTGCCACTTCTCACATTGCCTCCCCAAGCTGCCTTGTCAGGTGGAGCAGGGCTCTGTCCCTCAGAGCCAAGAGATGAACTTCTCCACAAGAGCAAACCGGGAAGAAAAGGGTGCAGAGAGAGCAGGGGTAGTTGTGCAATTCATGGCATTCCCATTCAGCATGGGCCCTGCTGCTCACAAGACAGGGCAGTGCAGGAAAAACACACCAGCAAGTAGGGAAGATTTACCCAGACTGCAACCCCAAAAGGGCTTTACTGATGGCATTCTACAGAAGCCTCCTCGTTGGCTTCTACACTGATGCCAAAAAATAAGTGCATACCTTTTGCACTGGCCATTTGAGAGAGACCAGGGAGTTTCCCACTGAGAAACTGGCTTCCTTAAAGTTGACTTTTCTCTTTATCCATCTCCATCAGAAAAGAATGGAGTGCTATTCTTAAAAGGGAACAGATTTTTTTGGTTTTGGCCAGAGATAGAAATCTTTGTTGCTATATTTGGCTTCCAATGCAGGACTCTCTGCTTGCTGGTGGGAGGAGGAAATTAGAGCTGGTGTTATTCATAACTAAATGGGCACAAAAAACAAACCACCTCCCTTTGAACCTCGGTGCTACTATGGGCATTCACATAACAAATCATTTTCAAAGCCTGTGATACCTCTGTACATGCAACAGCCGACATCAAAACTTTATTACCCACTCATTTTCCCATAGTGATAAACTGTTGCAGATGTACAGTTATTGTCAAGGCAAACACATCGGGGCAGTTCCCGGTTTGTTGTTCTCTTTTTTAAAATATAATTTCTTTCTTGTCTTCAAAGAAAGCAAAAGTGATATTTTGAAGGAGAGACAGTTACTGGAAGGCTGTGGCATCCAAACCCCCCCCCCCCTCCTCCTCCTCCTCCCAGCAACCCCAAAAAAGAACTCAGCTAAATTACTCGGCATCCCAGCCCAAGGCACAGCTCAGCCGTGAGGAATTCTCACCAGATGTCTCGGTCCCCACCCGGCCTCCCACGTCACGCAGGCAGCATAACCCCTCCGAGCCTGAGCTCCTGCTGGGATGGCCAGCCCCACCACGCCTGCAGCGTCCAGCACAGGCTGGTGACACCCCTGTGCCACCAGGGACACCCAGACACAGCCCCAGCCCCAGGCCACGCGTCCCTGCTCCTCCAGCACAGAGCGCAGCCCCGCTCCTCTCCTTTGTGTGACCTTGCCCTGCTCCAGGTGGGCTGAGCAGCCCAGTTAGACCCTGGCTAAAAGGGACACTCCCATGCACCCATCTGGGACCCACTTTCCAGCTGACAGCACCCAAAACACGATTTATCCAGATGTAACTGATAAGATTCTCGATGGGTGTTAAATTCACTAAAACCAACGGAGCACCAGTGATTCACATTAATGGAGGACGTGGATCATCATTAATAAAATCAGTCACAAAACAACGTATCACTTTCCTACTTTCATTTCTTAATGCAATGAGAGCATAGAAATAACCCCTGTGAACACCTGGCAAGCCAGGTGTGGGGCAGTGCAGCTGGAGCAGAAGTTACAGGGAGAAGAGAAAGCACTTCAGGTATCTCATTCCCCAGCTTAACACCCTCCTGCTTCCTTGAGTACATTTCTCTTTGGGTGGTTGTCTTAAAGCAAAGGGATCCCATGCCTCTTCTCACTGACTAAACCACACCTTACTTCAAAGCAAGACATTTTCTGCAATGTTTATCCTGTGTTTTCCTTCCAAATTTCTAAGTCCCCGGTATTTTACATTATTCCAGTATTTTCTGATAGCTGCCACATCCCACACTCTGGATCATTCATCACAAGGCATTATTTGCTTATTTTCCAGCAGTCCACATCCCATCCCCATCTCCATTGTTGAGATTGCTCCTGTCCCAGGAGCTCTCAATCCCATTCTCTCCTACACAAAGATTTTTGAACCTTCTCTCTCCCTTTCCTGGGCTCCTTCTCCTGGAGTTTTTGGCTGCCAGCTCTCTCCATCCCTTCCTCACAGCCTGAGGGAGAAGAACACAGTGACTCTGCACAGAGCCCTGCTCGCTGTCTGCTCCGGAGCAGGACGTATGGGAAAAACCCTGCTCATCCCCCTGTGCTCTGAAACACAGCACATCCCATATGGTCAGGATCTTCAGAGGGTTTTGCAACTAAATTCTTAACAGCTCCCTGCTGATTGCGTGCAAGTGGCAATTTTTCAAAAGCTGAGTGCTTGGCCAGAGCTCGGAGGTTTTTCTTCCCCCCACTGCTGGAGCAGTAAATGATGTATCTGTGACCAAAACACCAAACCTTCAGCCCTCCAGCCAGAAGACAGACATGCAAGCATTTCTTAATTAAACAGCTGTAAAATAATTTCAGCAAGGGCAGTTACCTCCTTAGTGGGAATTGCTGAACTTTGCCAAAAAAATCAATTTGAGGTAAATAAATTGCTTGGAAAATTTCCGTCTGATGACTGTCAAAACTGCCAGGAAAAGATAAAAATAAGAAAAGGGGTCGTAGACTAAGGTTGTGATTCCACTAGGTTTGATTGTAAAATGGCATTAATGTAATTTAAAGAAAGATGTTAAGAATTAAATAGGACATTGTAGCACAAGCACTTGACAGTGTCTGAGAAGGCAAACCTGTGCCTTCATGAGATCTCTGCTTGAAATCCCTTCAATGCAAGGCTTTCACTCTGTTTAATTTTAGTACAGAACCAGTTTAGAACACTTGTTTTACAACATTTTCAACAGAAGACAAATCCTTGGCTCTAAAAATTAATCTCATGCAAATTATAGAATCTCAGGATGCAGGAATTTACAAAGAGATTTATGAGTTCTTTAGTTGCATAAGAATAAAAAGAAAAAATTAGCTAATTGTTGAGAAATACAGATACAACTGAAAATGCTACGTAACAAATATAACAATAAAATTCACATTAAATTATTTATTCAGTAATAAACAGTGACCCTTTTCTTTATACAAAGCCTCCCCACAAACCCCCCCATCAGTTTTGATGAGAGGGGAAAAAATTCTAATGGATTTTTGAGGGAAACAAGGTGGGAAAACAGGTGGGGGGGGAAGAGGAACCCTGATTTGACTGATGGTTTTAAACAACAGCTCCAAAGAGCCAGCAGGGAAAGTGCAGCACAGTTCTGCAGATCCTTCACTCATTACTGTAAACCTCAAACTCCTACAAACACTGCTTGCCTATAGCACCAAATTCCTGAGCCCCAGCTCACCTGAATCAAGGCTGGACCAGCCCTGGCCACCACAGGACGGAAATTCAGGCATCCAAGGCTGGTCCCAACCATCCCAATGCCACTGGAGGTTTCACTGAGGGGAGGAAACAGCACCCAGGCTCCTGCAGGCAAACAGCCACAGGGCACAGCTGATTTATATTGGAGGCCTGAGCCTCTCAGCAGGTGCATGAAATAACTGGAGTGTTTTAATGACCCCCATAACTAAATTTTCTTTATTGGGAGTTAAAAAAAAAAAGAAAAACAACAACAAAAAAACCGTGCATTTCCCAGGGAATTCCAGTCCAGATTTCAGAGGTCTCACAGGGTGGCATAGAGATTGCAGAGTAAGAACTGGGAGAGGGTCACAGGCACTGAGCAGACCAAGGGCAGCTAAAACATGGCTAAAAGGGCTAAAACATGGTTTTCCAGGGACATCTACATTTCCCCTTGGCAACCATTCCATCCCATAAGTATAAACCTGCTATCACAGCCTAAACTTAGTGTACTGAGCAGCGACTGCCCAACCATGTACCTACAGTTCTGGAGAGGATCTTCTCAGCTCCACCAGCTCCTTTCCAAGACCACTCCCACCTCTCCTGGATTTTGAACTTGCTCAAGCAAGACAACCTCAATTTTTAAAGGGGAATCTTCCTGCACCACAACTCTCAGATGGTGCCCATAGGGCTAATTTGTAAAAGCAGAATTTATTTTTAAATACTTTCCCACTTTACATGAGATTTTAGTTCCAAACAACATGCATCAACTTTTTTTAAAAACCCACACACAAACAATATTTATCATCCAAATACCCTTTAGAAGCTCAGAGGCTGCCATACTAAAGAATTCCACTTGAAAAATATATGTATTTCTAAATTGTTTATAAGGAAATATATATGTTGCCGGTCCATTGATATGGAGCAAAAGCTTGTACCTGAAATTAATTAAAATAATCATATTCAGACATAGGCTTGTCTGCAGAAACAATATATTGCACCTCTCCACATAACTGCTGATTTCATTATCATCTTTTTAGATACAAATCAGGTGATTTGAAAGGGCTTTTTTTATGTGTTTTGTTGTGTTCGGGTTTTTTAACAAGTAGGGAAAAAATTCACTCCTGAGTTAACAGAGAATAAGATGCAATAAAATGCCTACATTTTCCATCTCAGATGAGATTTGACAAAGTCATTCACTTCATTTCCAAAGGACATGCATTCGGAGGCACAAGAGTGGAACAAAGGGAACCAGGTATGGCTACATGTGAATGTGCATAGATATATTTGTAAAGAAATATATCCATACACATGAGGAATTTTGGGAGAGGGACAGCAAGACATGTAACAGCCTGGAAGCAGAAAGGCTGGGTGAGGCAAGGCAATCCTAAGGGCAGGCTGGAGGAAATGTGACGTTCCCTTTCCCCTGTGCATGCTGTGATGAGAGATCTGATCTCCAAATGTTTTGATGCAGGTGTGGATGATTGAGACAAAGCTGTCATTCACTGAGGACACCTGAACTTGTGTGGCTAGTGAGGGAAGGAATCAGAACAGAGTCCATTTTACTATTGCCAAGTGCAGCTTATTCAGCTCTCCAGAAATTCCAAAATTCCAATCTCCTGGGCTACACTATTCCATCTTCTTGTTGGGATGGAAATGGGCCATTGGAAAAAACTGGCAGCTGCCTCTGACAAACTGGTGGACAACTTGAACCCTTCCAGTCTTCAAATGGAGACATAAAAGTTGATGTCAGATTTCTCAACATTAACAGGAATAAAATAAAATCCTGGACAACTTTAAGGAGGTCAGTATTTTGAGTTTCTTGAAATAAAACAATAATTTCCCTATGTTCTCCCAGAAACAGTGACAGAGTACAACATGTTTTATAAGCCCTCTCAAAATGAATCATCCACTTTCTTGGGACAGCATCAGAACACACCACACATAAAAAGAATGAAACAACTCCTTTGGTAATGCATTAAGACACACAACTTATCTGTGACCTGATTTCAAGGGCCTTTTTTTTTTTTTTTTTTCCTATCTGCAGAAACACGAGCAGGCTCAACCTTTCTGCTCCTTCTGGCTGCCATCAATCCCCCACCACCGCAGGCGAGCGCTCCTCTCCTCTTCCAAGAGCAAAACCATGGCAGCATCTGCTTCTCATAAGCACCTCTGTGCGTGTGTGTGAGTGTGCGTGTAGGGCAGAGAGGCAGAGAAGGAAATCTGCTGAATTTAACTCAAAACTTTGTCACAGGGAAGGGTGGGTTTGGTTTTTTCTTTCCTTTTCCATCCCTCGAATTGTAGAAGCATGCCTACTGCTACACACTTAGGCTTCTCCTTTCTTACTTGTTAGCACAGGGGACAATCAGTGACTGAGGGGGAAAAGAAGAAAATTCTTTCACTTTTGAAGTTGACAGACTGGTGCATGGATGGCTGCAGACAACAGCAGGGTTTTATTGGCACTTGTCACACAGAGTTTGCAGAACTTTTTCTTTCCTTTTCCATCCCTCGAACTGTAGAAGCAGGGCTGCTGCTACACACTTTGGTTTTTCCTTTCTCACTTGTTAGCACAGGGGACAATCAGTGACTTAGGGGAAAAAGAAGAATTTATTTCACTTTTTTTTTGGAGTTGACAGACTGGTGCATGGATGGCTACAGACAACAGCAGGTTTTTATTGGCACTTGTCACCCAGAGTTTGCAGAAGTTCCACCAGCTCAGTCCCAGGTTCAGCAGCAGAAACTCTGGGCAGAACAGCAGTCCTGGAGGGGAAGAGGCAACACTTCTTCATCCCCACTAACCAACAACTCAGAGATACAATCCAGAAAGAAATTCCAGTGCAGACTGTGGGCTTGTTTTGCTCCTGTCCTGTTCTGCTTTGACATCTATAGGGAACCAGAGGAGGTCCCTCACTGTGTGAGCTTGTGAAAGGGAAGGCAGTGAGCAGACTGCTCTGGTTAGGCTTTAAACTATTTCAGGAAGTCAAACACACCTCAAAAAGAAATGCTGTCTTTTCTTTTGCATCCCCTGCCACCCAGAATCTCCATCCCTGAAGTTCAAAGAGGACACACTGTCTTCTTTAATTTCCACTTTTGCCAAGTCCAAGAGGAAAAAAAAAAAAAGAAGAAAAAAAAAGCTTAAGATTTTTTTAAGATTTTTTTTCCTCCCAGTATTTCTAATACTATCAACATTCCTAAGTCAGAACTCTTTTTCTTGAGATATTCCCTGAACTGTACTGTCCTTATAAGAAAGTGAACTGTGGCAGCTGGTACTCCATTCCCTCCCATACATTATGAATTTATTGGCAAATTGAGGAGCTAGCTCCACCAGAGCAGCAATAATATAGAGAACTGTCATGAGAGTGAAATTTATTGAGAGAAAGAAATACTGATGGACTACAAAGATGAGGAAAAAAACCCCACCACATTTAATTCATCATCCCAACACAGAGACTACAACCTTATTACTTTGAAGCAATATTTAAGCATAGTCCATTCAGCATTTATACACTGTCTCAAACTTCAAATCAGCAAGGTAGAGACTAAAGGGTCTTGCCAAATTGTGATATCATCCTAATGCCTCCAGTGCCAGCATGTCAAGCCCTCTCCCTTGACAAGGGAGAATGCTCAACACCTCGTAGGATCAAGTTCAAACAGCCTGGAGGGAAGCAGCAGTGCAGGGAACCTCGGAGTGGCAGGCACTTCCCAACACCCCCCTCCCCTTTCACACACAGATCCATGTGGTTTCCACCTGACCAAACTACATTTACAATGCTCAGTGCCTTAAAATTAAACTCTTATCTCAGCCATGTGTTTGTATCTTGTTGGCCAGCGTGTCTCTCAAACAGGGATGTCTGAGTGACATAAACATAATGCTTTGTAAGAGCCTTAGGAAATGAGGCTCTACACAGGGACCCTGGTGCACAGAGCAGAAGGGCAACACCTCCAAGGCACAGCCAGGACCCAACAAGGCAGGTGCTGACCCTGGGCCCCCCTCAGTCCCTCCTAAGCTGGAGTCCCCAAGGGCTGGGCACAGAGACTGAACCCATTGGGGCGCACGGCGCCCTCACCACCCTCACTCAGGATTGATGGCACCCACCTTGGCTCCAACCAAAGCCTTTATTACCCAGTCAGAGCCAAGGCCCAGGCCAGGGGTTGCCCAAGCAGGGGGGCTGTGGCTCCACGTGGCCCCAGTGCATGCAGGCTCAGCTGGGTATGAAATGCAAGGCTGCAGTGGGGTCCTGCGAGCCCCACGGCACAGCCCAGCCCAGGCAGACACAGCCTGAAGGCAACAGGAGCTCTCCTTGTGCTCTCCTTGTTGTGACAACCTTTTGTTTCCACAAGCCACACATTTTTATAAACCTGGATTTATTTTTTTTTTTTGTTCATTTTCCCTGAATATTGATGTTGTAAGTGACCACCTTGAAATGGCTTAGCTGAAAGTCCTGCCTGTAAGATTTTACTGATATTTATGAGCCCCATAACCCACAGAGAACTGTGTTCAACAGCTTCAGTGGATCATAGATGAGGCCCATATTCGTGTCTGATTTAAGAGTATTTGGTCCATTTTGAAAGAATGGATGGGTGGGAAATGCAGTTGCTGTAACCTCAAGCTTTGCTCTATGCTAAAGGTGTTTGCAAGCTTCTGACAGTCAGCACAGCACAAAGCCACCTGCAGAAGCAAGAAAAACAGAACCACTTTTACTACAATCTAACACCAGGAAAAAAATATTTGGCTGAAACTTCAGGTGAGAATTATACTTGCTTAAGCTAGAACAAAAAGGACAAAAGCATCAGAATCTAGTAATGTGGAAACAAAGGAGTTTAGCTCTTTAAAAAGATAAGAAAGATAGACATTTGAGGTAACAAACAAAAAAAAAAAAACCAAAATGCACAAACACATCACAGACATCTAAAAATAGCATTTTATACATTTTTGCCAGTGCTTCTCTGAGAGCAAGTTCTTTAAACAGAACTTAACAATTTTACAATTTTTTTAAAAAAAATATGTCATCCTAAAATAGCCCATCGATCCTTACCCAAACTTTCTGTATTTCTACAAAAATAGATGCACAAAGAGCTACAAAATACTGTATTCCTGAAAGAAGGCGCACTGTAGTCAAGGGAGAGTCTTTTTTCCTGACTATTGAGACTGTTCATAAAAATATCAAGCTGAACAAAACGAAACACTGTTAAAGGAGCAGAAAGGAGTTAGGTTGCCCAGCTGCAGCAGGCTCAGATGAGGAAAGAAAGAAAAGTTAGGTTTCTGGTTTTTTTCCAACTCTGTGGGACCCATAAATAGCCTTACAAATAAAAGGCTCAATAGCAAAACCAGAACAGTTGGCTCTTCATCTTCATGTGTGTCCTTTGCTCCACGCAGAAGGAGTCAACCACTGCTGTATCACCCACCCAGCTCTGCTGACTCCAGCTCTAGCTGGTCTGAATTTCTCTGCACCTCAGAACCAAGCAGCTTCCTTGCTCTTGTCCTGATGCTGTAGACCTATATTGCAGAAAAGAAAAAGAAAATTAATATCAATAAATATTAGATTAATAAATCAGATGGTTTCTTCTTCCCCTTCCCCAAGCAACTAAAGAAAAACAAGTTTTGAATTAAAAAAAACCAAAAAAAAACAAAAAAAACAAACTCCACCAAATGACAATTTAACAGTTTAAAGGACTTGTTAGCAACAGGGTTACTGCTCCAAGCCTTTTGGTTTATGAGGGGTAAAATTAAACCATATTGAAGTTTCATTCTGGCTCAAGCATTTCAGAAATGGTGATAAAATTCCTGCATGCGCTTCCTTGGCTTGAGCTCATGTGGAACATGGCATGGAGTGAACAAACCCCCCATAAAGGTCTGCATCAATTCTCCAGTCGGCAGCAGAGCAGAATTTCCAGGCAGGGTCCAGCCACAGACACCAGATCCTCTAGAAAATGCCTGGGACACTTCAGGATTTCACAGTTTCTGTGGTATTTCACCTCGCAGAGGAGAGAGGGAAAATGTTCCTGCAGCAGGCAAAAAATCCCAAATAATTTCACCTACAGAGTGCAAGATTTCCAGCCAAGAATGGCTAGTGCTTCCACATGGGAAAAATTAATGGTTTTCAGCTTGCATTTGTTATGAGTTCCTCTAACATTTTCCTTTGTAAAAAAGTGAGGACTATCTAATAAATGTGGTGCTAGGCTGTGGCTCTAGCATTATAGACTTGGAACCTGCACTATAATCTGGGATTTCTCTGCTCCAGAGGGATCCAATCTCTCTGTTCACACCTAAGAGGGCATAAACCCCAAATGCAGACAACAGAAGGGCAGGTGCAGATTAAATGTCTCAAAGAAGATGCACTCTTGCTCATTTATAGGGAAAGTAAAGGACAGAGATGCAGGCACATATTTTCAGAGGTAGAAAGGCACTCAAGTCTCAATGATTTAAAACCAGTCCTTTGATGTTTTGAGGGGAGTAAATCACATGCCATGAAATGAAGGTACATTTCCCACTACAAGTCATCATTCTTGCTATGCAGTGTACCCAGGCACCTGACTTGCTAAGAATTTTGGGTTAATTTCACCACTAATGTCAATAGGTGCTCTGTGATGTTGTAACCACCAGAGCTCCGTGTTCATATGATGTTTAACCACGTGCTAGGCATGGATCTCATTTCCAAAATCCAATCACTCACTGAATATGAAGGAAGACCCGTAAGTTTTCTGAAAACTTACAGGCAGGCATGGAGGGTTCAGATCTGACAACTACCTCCTTGCTTTAAGATTATAAGCAATTAAATACTTAATGATGATCAGCATTTCAGAGCTGAGCTGCACAGCAATTAGCACTCACATAAAAGATGAGAGCATATGGCTCTATCCTTGTGAGGATTCCCAAGCAGGGTAGAAACACTTGTGTGTCCAACAGGGAAGAAAAAGGGAAAGCAGAGCCCACGGTTGTGGTGGCCAAACCTTGTTTAGTGCTTTCTGCTCCATTTTGTGTGCACTTGTACCTGTTTCTTCAGATTGGAAAAACTGGGATATCCTTCAGCTAGAGCATGCCTATAAAAGCATGTTCAGAGGCTCTTTATTCAATGAAGATGTCTCCTTGTTGCTTAAGAGCTATTTGTTTCCCTGGCAGCATCATACACAGCCATAATGAACTGCTGCTCCCTTCAAAGCTCCCTCAAAGCTAGTGATGACAATTTGGAGCTATTTTTCTCTTGCTACTTACATTTTTTTTAAACAAAGATGGCCCCCACCAAAAAAAAAAGGAAAAACAAACAAAAAAGTTAGACAGCAGAAAACTTTCAGAGCATAAAGAAGCCATTTAAGTTCACCAGTGGGCCACTAAAGGACACCAGAGGCCATGGAAGCCTCTAAGAAGAGGAACAGGTTATGTGGCTCCCAGCAGCTTAAAAAAAATGACACACACGTGTTTAAGAGATCTTCCACCTGACAACAGCAAGTGGTAGAAAGGGAATGCCTAGCTGAACAGGCAGGTGTCTTTGCAAGGCACAAATAGCTGTAACAAGGAGATTTAAGGTATAGCTACAGACTCTAAAAAGCAAGAGAAAACAAACCAAAAAACCCAATTGTCCTATTTACAGAACTGAATGTGGAACACTTTCCATGCCTTCTCCTCACTATATTCCCATCTCCTTCAAGGCAAGGCCATCTGCAGTCCTAACACAGAATCCAAGGCTGGCTGCTCACCCAGAGCTCCCACCTGCAGTGCTTTCCCTTCAGCAAGGAAATCCTCACTTGCACTGCATGACCCAGCACTGCCACTCCAGCAAAATCCCTTTCCCTGGACCACCTACCTTTGAGCTAATTGTTCACAAACATTATGCAGGTTCTGTGGGAACATCTAGGCAAATTTAATGAGTTGTGACAAACTTGTGGGATGTGTGTGAACACAGACAAATGTGCAGAGGGGATTGGACAGGCCCCTCAAACTCCAAATTCAACATATGGCACTGACAGGCATTTCCAAAGGGGGATTTTCCACAGTAAACCAGGACTAAAGGATGCTGATTCATTCACCTAAATTTGAAGTTATTCACCGCAGTGTGCATAACTTTCTAGCATGAAGAACACACACCTCAATTTTAATAGATTTACAGCCATCACTCATGCCAAAGTCTTGCTCTGCTTTTAGTGTGCTGAGGCTGCAGGGAGCCTCCTCCAGCACATGTGTCCCACAGCAGGACAGGATATCCCTGGCAAGGCAAGATGCTCTGCTCTCCTCCCGTGGGCTGCCTGCAGCACAGCCAAACCCCACTGCTCACCTGAGGTGCAGGACACCTCTCACCTGCTCCTGAGAGAAGCACTGATGGCTACAACCACCAGCAGCACTGAGAGACAGGAATTCCCCTCCCCAGCCCCTGGTCCGAAGTGCTGGATGTGGCTTTGGCACAAGCTTTAGTGGTGACACTGCATTACAGCTGCAGCCCTGAGCCACAGGCAGAGCTGGGGACAGCCCAGCCTTGCTTTGCTTCACACCAGCAGGACAAGGAACTGAGGTATAAATCCAAACAATCTCTGCTTATTCCAACATGTTTATATTCAATGCTTGACATGAAATGTACTCTTTTATTGAGCACTGTAGCTTGTGCACTTTGGAAAGACACTACACACCAGCAGACACAAACCTAGCAGGTTTTAACAGCTCTTGATGCAGACCAGCACTTTCTTTAATTGCACTTGGACTGACACAGAAGCTTCCCAAAGGGTTAATTTGCAGCCTACAACGTGAGGATTAGGCCACCTTTAACGGCAATCAGGTAGCTAAATCCTCCTTCATCCCCTAAAACGGGACCATGTAAGTTCAAACAGATGTGCCAGACAGATCAATAGTTTGTCAGCTCTGTGCTGATGTCCCACACAATGTGTTCTGAGCCATAAATTCCCAAACTACACCGGGCATGCAGTGGGAACCTCCTCCTAACCTCTGGAGTGATTTGGCATCATCCATTCTTGAGATGGATTATTTGGCTTGGCAGGGCAGAGATGCAACAATGTAGCTGGAAGAGGGTAAGATTACAGCCAGCCTGCCCTGATCCCAACACCATCATTCCACATAATTCAACGTGAGGAATTCTGCAGATGTTCCTACAATCCATGTGACAGTAGCACAAGAAATGTGGCCCGTGGTAAGAAGAGGGAGAATCAGTTTGTGAGTGAAGGACTCCAAAAGGCAATGTTCAGGTATAGACCAAATGAACTTTTTTGACATAAATCACCTGAAGCTCATGGAATCTGACATATTGACAGCTCCACAGGTTATTTTCTCCAGGGATATATGAGCAAACACTTTCAGAACTGACATATTCTTGCCACTATGTCCTTACCCTCCTCTGGAGAAAGCACTTTATGTCACTAAAAGCCAATTCACTCTTCCAGGCTCTTGAGTTTGTACCCTCTTGCTTGAAATTGCTCTTTGACATTGGAGTTGAATGTAATGAAATGCTGTGTGATGTGGAGATTTATCCAGTATAATCTGCTTTCCCTCAAGTGCACATGAAGCAAGTGCTGCATGTGACTCCATGTGGCACTCGAGCAACCCCTCCTCTCCCCACACTTTCCCTGGGATGACTCTGCTGGATGTGCACACAAAACCCTGAGGCAATTAAGCTCCCTCTTCTCTCCATGCCTCGAGTGCCTGTAACCACAGCACTTGTCTCAACTGCACAAGCTAAAGGCAGGGCTGAAAGGGGAGCTCAGCCTTCCTGCCCTTCCCAGCAAAGGGTGAAAAGCATGGGAAAGATGAGTGTGCAGGGCAAGAGAGCAAGTAATTGCAATGTCACAGGTTTCCACTGCCTGCTGTGTACCAATGCTTGCACCCTTGTTTCCAAAACTGGGGCTGCCTAACAGGGTTTTGCTGCTGTGTTTCAGTGTTGCAGCCCTTTTGAACAACTAGTTCAAACTAGTGAGACAATGGTCTGCTGAGATTCTCTGTTTCTTCAAACCAGTCACACATCTCCCCTCTTTCTTTTCCCCCACAGGAACTCAGACTAAAACCCACACAACCAAGCACAGGTCAGAAGTGAACAGCTCAGATCCTTCCCACTGTCTCCCACACTGAGGAACCAAGTGACATGCAAGGCACTGCCAAATCGGCATCCTGACAAAATCAGCACCCAACTGTACCCCTCCACAGGGATTTTCACAAGGAGCAGGCAGCACCAAGCCAAAGCTGTGTCTGCTCTCTAAGGCAGTGCTAGGACCCAGTCCTTTTTGAGGTATTTGCTCTTAAAAAACAACTCACAGTCTAGGCTGGACTTGTACCTAAGCCAGGCAGAGGCTTCTCCTGACTAACAATTCCTCACACAGCTCTCTGTTCCACTCCCAAAAGGTGAAGCCAAACACCAGGGCCCTGCAGGTGGGGCTGGGTCCAGGAGGGCTTGTCCCTTACACCAGTGACAGTGACACTGCTCATTCTTCAAAGAAAGAGGCTCACTCCCCTTATGGGGTTTGTCACAAAGGAAAAGCTCAAGATACCAGCCTGGTTAGTTTATCATTCTGTACCCAAAAGCATAAAATATAATTGTTGTTGTTTTGCTTGTTTAGCTAGAAATGTTATTTATATATAAATTGTTAAGAATACTGATAAGCTTTTTCTTAGTTTTATTGACATCAAGACAGCAAGTGTAGTATTTAGATGAGATTACTGGTTACAAGTTGCTTTAAAGGGAAGAGACAGATTTGAATTAGGTTCATAGTATTTAATTTTTAAGAAACAGCCCTTTTTCTGCATCCATTATCTGCTCCCCTGCCCACTAATCAGTCAGGCAAAGAAGTGCTTCTCACACACTGAACTAGTCAGAGAGAGCTATCAAAAATGGAGACAAACAGATACTTTAAGGAAAAGGGAACTAAGATACAAACCTAGTGTTTCTTTAATCAGATAACATACTGTCTTTAAGAAGTACTGATCTGCAAGGATTGCTGCTGGTGAGATAAATATCAAATGGAAAAAGGAGCCCTCAGTGGGGGCCATGAGCTCCAGGATGGATGCACTGGGAACTGTCAGTCACCTGATGGCCAGAAACTTCAAACCCTGAGGGCTGCCAGACTGCTTCAGATGCTGAGGCGAGAGACTGCCACTCAAAGCTCACAGACACAGATGGAGTTCATGCACTGCACTTCAGACTACATATTCTGCAGTAAAAAGGAGTTAATTCACACACCTCTGCCTACACCCTATAGAAAGATGTTTAGATTGATGGAAAGCTCAGCTCAATCGGCACCTCTGTTCTCCATGTGACAACTGGAAGGAAACACCGAGATGTTCCACCTCAAGACGCAGTCCTCATGCACTGCAAGTTGTTAGTTCATTGGAGCTAAATACTGGTAGATGCACATATGAACCAGCTGAACAAACTGAGAACTTCCTCATGGAAGCATAACTAACATTTTCCAACAATATTTAAACAGAAAGGAACAAAAAAAAATTGTGGATTGTTCCACAACTCATCTAGCTTGAATGGGACCAAGGTCTCTCAGCAGAAGGCAGGGAGAGCTGCCCTGACAGCAATTACAGGAGGGATTCCCACATGTGTGGGAATCATTTGGACACGTTTTTGTTTAGTGCTTTCTCCTCCATTTCACATGCACTTGTCCCTGTTTCTACAGACTGGAAAAACTGGGATATCCCTCAGCTATATAAAACATGTTCAGAGGCTCTTTAATCAATGAAGATGTCTCCTTGTTGAGAGCCAGCCCTGCTTCAGCTGCGGGGAGTTCACGTCTGCTCAAACAAGTCACAGACCATGACAACAACAACAAAAATTACAAAAAAATTTAAAAAAAGTACAAAACCCAAGCCATCTTACCTGTATCAAACCCAAAGCTGGGCACGATGTCCACGGTTCCGTGGAAGGCTCCGGCCCAGGCTGAGGTAGCGCCGGCGGCGGCAGCGGCGGGCTCGGCCTTGGCGCCGTCGGGCTGGGCCGCGGGGATCCTGGCGGCGGCGCGCACCGAGGGCACCAGCAGCGAGCCGTAGCGCGGCTCCCGGTGCTGGGGATGGTGGTGAGGATGGTGATGGTGGTGGTGGTGCACGTGGGCATGGTGAGGGTGGTGGCGGTGCACGTACACGTCGTGCATGTGTGCGTACGAGGGGCTCACCTGAGACGCTAAGGGGTAGGGCCAGGCCTCGGCGGCGGCCGGGGCAGGGGCTGGGGCAGTCTGGTGCAGGCCGTGTCCCGGCCAGCTGCCGGGCTCTGCTGCTGCTGCTGCTGCTGGGAAGGTGCCTGGTGCAGTCACGGGGAAATCGGGGTGCACGCCGCTCAAGCAGGGGGGAGGAGGAGGCTGGTAAGAGCTGGTCCAGAAGGAGGTGGGGAATCCGCTCCTTTGGCTTGAAATCGTGGAGCTCTCTGGTGGGGAGAAAAGAAGGGAAGCGTGACTGAAGCTGAACGACAGACCGCAGAATAAAAACCCCACAAGGAACAACACACTCCAGAATAAAAACCCCACAACGATTTGCCGCTCTCTGAAGTTTGGCTGAACTCAAGCTTCCTTAGTAAATACAGAATCACTGGACATTTGAGGTAGGAAGGTTTGTCGCTCTGATTTTTTTAAGATTTTCTAAAGTAAATACAGAATCACTGGACATTTGAGGTAGGAAGGTTTGTCGCTCTGATTTTTTAAGGTTGTCTAAGTAAATACAGAATCACTGGACATTTGAGGTAGGAAGGTTTGTCGCTCTGATTTTTTTAAGATTTTCTAAGTAAACACAGAATCACTGGACATTTGAGGTAGGAAGGTTTGTCGCTCTGATTTTTTAAGTTTTCCTAAGTAAATACAGAATCACTGGACATTTGAGGTAGGAAGGTTTGTCACTCCAATTTTTTAAGTTTTCCTAAGTAAATACAGAATCACTGGACATTTGAGATAGGAAGGTTTGTCGCTCCAATTTTTTAAGTTTTCCCAAGTAAATACAGAATCACTGGACATTTGAGACAGGAAGGTTTGTCGCTCTGATTTTTTAAGATTTTCTAAGTAAACATAGAATCACTGAACATTTGAGTTAGGAAGGTTTGTCGCTCCAATTTTTTAAGTTTTCCCAAGTAAATACAGAATCACTGGACATTTGAGGTAGGAAGGTTTGTCGCTCCGATTTTTTAAGTTTTCCTAAGTAAATACAGAATCACTGGACATTTGAGGTAGGAAGGTTTGTCACTCTGATTTTTTTAAGATTTTCTAAGCCTTCTGATGTTTACATTCTTGTAATGAACTTTCTCACATGCTTCATGGAAATAACTTGTTGTTTTGCATTCTTTTATGGAGGAGGAGAAATTCGATGGACTGTTGGTTTGTCCAGTGTCATTGGAGAGGTGGCACTGTCACCCTCCAATCCACTGTCACTTTTGGAAATCTATAAATGTTGGAGTCAGAAAACAAACATCCCTTTTCCTTCACCTTGAGAGCAGAGGTGTGTATGCTCGTGTTGTTTCATGTCCTATAGTGACAAAGATTGTCTAGTCCAATTCCCCTGTTCAAGTGGAGCAGTTGTCTAGGACCATGTCGAGTCAGATTTTTTTTTTTGCAGTCTTTCAAAAAAAAAATCCCCAAAAGCAACAACCAGCCTAAAAAATCCAACAAAACAAAAAGTTTTCTTGTATTCAGATGGAATTTCCTGTTTTCTAATCTCGGCCTATTGCCTCCTGTTCTGTCAGCAAGCATTGCTGAAGGGAGCCTGGCTCCCCCCACCTTCATTCCCTCCCATCAGGTTTTCACATACATAAGATTCCCCCCTCAAGAAGATTTTTCTTCTTCAGGCTGTAGAGTCAGAGCCCTCTGAGGATCTTGGTACAGAAATTGTGAGCAGATGCTAACTCCTGCCCAGACTAGAGCACATCATTTGGAAAGGCAGCTGCTGTGGCTGCAAATGCTGCAGAGGAAAGAGAACCAGCTCACACTGCAGAACAGGAAACATTTGGCTAAAAAATACCTGATTTTCTCAAACTAATTGCATGCTTTGATGGAATAAAGGTCATATCTAACACAGCTTATGTTATTCCTTCATAGAATATATCATGATGCCCTCTACC